>NW_024386801.1:25784404-26384404 GCF_900408965.1 Simochromis diagramma
CCGATCTTTTATTCTTTCATGCTATTCTTGTATGCTGACAGACTTGTATGTCTTGCTGCGCTTTGCGTGGACATCCTCACCTTTCTGTGAGTAATTATGCGTTCCTTTCATAAAATTAGCCAAAAAAACACCTCACTATTTTACTTAAAGTATCAAAAATGAAAGTGTTAAATGGAATAATATTACTTCTGCAGGTGTTTAAGCTTCTAACTACTCTGCGGTCAGTGGTTAGCATCGGTTTCTCATCAAAGAACAGACATTTATTCATAAAACATACATGTAAACTAGCCACTGTTAACTGGACACACACGTGCTATCAAAACGACAGATGCTTAACATGGAGCCCTGCTTCCAGAGACAATTTCCAACTGCCGTCACAAGATGGCAGTAATTTAAAGGATGTTAGTTTCCAGTTCATGCTAGCAGGTCAGTCAACATTAGCCAGAAGAAAGTGGATCAGATTCAAATGTCCTGCTGATATCACCCATATTTTTAACCCAATTATCAACGCCCTGTTCGGTCAGATGGGCTTTATTAGATAAAACTAGACTTCTTCTGGCTAATGTTAGCTGACATTAGCTGCTTCACTAATGATACAGGCTTGAGCTAAGTATTGGCTCCGATATTAAATGACTGTGTCTGGCTGTTTTCAGTGTTTAGTTACAGGGAGCACTAATAACAGGAGAGTCTGTTTGTTTGTTTTTTAAATTTGGGCTTTAATGCATATAAATGAAGTGAAATGAAAATATTCTTTTATAATGGAATTGCATTTCTTATTATTATTTTACTTGAAGTAATAGCTACTGTTTCCCCTGAAGCGAGAGCCAAGGCGGAGGAATGCGGAACACCAGCACAAATTTGATGAAGCTCAGCTCAGAGGTGGAACACAGGTGAAGGGGGACGCTTTTAGCGGTTGGTGCAGATTCACAGCGCTTTCTTTAAAACTGGCTTAAGGTGTTTTTGAGTTTCTGTGATCTATTAAATATTACCTCATCAATCAGCAATCATGTGGTATCAATGTGGTGAAATTCCGACTTGCATCACTTGGTTCTCCTCCACCTGTTTCAATGTCATGACACATACAGGTGCGCACGCATCCTGACAAACACTGCAGGCCTTTCTGCCTCCTGCTGTGACTGCAACACATCAAACACTCTCTCTCTCACATACACACACACACATACACACACATATGCACGCACACAGACACACACTTCATGTATTGCATCATGTGTAAATGTGCATAAACACTCTCTGTCAGCGTGTTTGTGCGTTCAGGCGGTGTGAGCGAGCTAAAGCGACAGCCTGCTGACCGAACTCCTGCCACTGTCGCCATCGCCGCCACTGAATACCAAAGAGCAGCTCCCACTGAGCGTAAACACAGGGCGCAGCAGGGCCGTGACAGATGACGGCAACGCTGCTGCTCCTGAGCACCTCCGGCATCAGACGCTGAACGTCAGTGGAGGGAAGATAATCACAGGCCGACGGCAGGAAAGGAGACAATATGGAGGCAGGAGGAGCAGGGTGAAGCGCTCTAACAGCCTCACCACAGGATGCTGGCCTTGGAGGCGGAGTCAGCCCGTCATGCAGAGTCGACTCGCCTGAGTCTGCTGTGGAAGGTGGAGGCAGTCAACTCCTCTCCTCTCACCTCCTCTTACTGTGGTTTCTAGCTGCCTGCAGGTCGGGTTCCTTCAAGTTTTTTTGGCCAGCAGGTGGCAGAGGCCTTCGTCGGCCTTTACACCTCAGGCGCAGCAGCTCCACCACAGAGCTCCTGCATCACTTAGTTTTCACATATGAAGGTATAGATTTGTTTGACTGATAACCTCCTCCAAGAAAAGCTGTTTTTATAAAGAAGCAATGCCTGAGAATCTATCATAAGGTTTTACACCCTAAACACATGTTTAGGGTGTAAAACGCTGTGTAACGTGTAGCAGTGTAACGCTCCAATGTTCCAAAGCAGCCAATAACACATCAAGATGCGCTCACATCCACAGGGATACTGGCAAGTTCTGTTAACTAAACGTGCGCTGAAATCAGTGCCTTTGTTACACCTGACCATTTTTTGCACTACACTGTCATGCCGTTCGGGTTAAGAAATGCCCCAGCCACATTCCAGCGACTGATGAACACTGTGTTACGTGGAGTCCGAAATTTTGAAGTGTATTCGGATGATATAGTGGCCTATTCATCCACCTGGACTGAACACCTCAAAACCCTTAGCGAAATATTTGACCACCTGTGTGATCCCTCTCTGACACTAAACTTGGCTAAATGTCAGTTTGGAAAGGCTGTTGTAACCTACCTAGGCAAGCAAGTAGGACAGGGTCGAGTCCAAAATATGACTATCCAGAGTTGGGACCAGGAAGCAGAGTTGCAGTCTTACACGCCTCTCTGCAGCTTCTCTCCTCCTGCTACCCCCCCAAAAAACCATCTCCATAGAGACTGTGTCAGCTTCCAAAAGGACAAAGAACAAACTAAAAACCAGCAACAAACAACTTAAACATAAACAATTACAAAGAAAGAACAATACAGTATCCACATCTGAACCAAAGAGTAAAACAGTGAAATGTGGATTATTAAATATTAGGTCTCTCTCCTCCAATTCTCTGTTAGTACATGACTTAATAATTGATCAACAAATTGATTTACTCTGCCTTACAGGAACCTGGTTGCAGCAGGATGATTATGTTAGTTTAAATGAATCAACACCCCCGAGTCATTCTAACTAGCACAGGCCGAGGGGGCGGTGTGGCAGCAATTTTTCACACCAGCCTATTAATTAATGAAAGACCAAGACAGACTTTTAATTCATTTGAAAGCCTGATGCTTAACATTGTCCACCCCAGCTGTGAAACTCAGAAACCAGTCTTACTTGTTATCATCTATCGTCCACCTGGGCCTTACACAGAGTTTCTGTCTGATTTCTCAGAATTTTTATCTGATTTAGTTCTGAGCTCAGATAAAATAATTATTGTGGGTGATTTTAACATCCATGTAGATGCTAAAAATGACAGCCTCAACATGGCATTTAATCTGTTATTAGACTCAATTGGCTTCTCTCAAAATGTAAAAGAACCCACCCACCACTTTAATCACACTCTAGATCTTGTTTTAACATATGGCATAGAAACTGAACATTTAACAGTGTTTCCTGAAAACCCTCTCCTGTCTGATCATTTCCTGATAACATTTACATTTACAGTAATTGATTACACAGCAGTGGAGAGTAGACTTCATCACAGTAGATGTCTTTCTGAAAGCGCTGTAACTAAGTTTAAGAATATAATCCACCCACTGTTATCATCTTCAATGCCCTGTACCAACACAGAGCAGAGCAGCTATCTGAACGCTACCCCAACAGAGGTCAATTATCTTGTTAATAATTTCACCTCCTCACTACGTACGACTCTGGATACTGTAGCTCCAGTGAAAACCAAGGTCTCTAATCAGAAGTACCTGACTCCGTGGTATAATTCTCAAACACGTACCCTAAAGCAGATGACTCGTAATCTGGAGAGGAAATGGCGTGTCACAAATTTAGAGGATCATCATTTAGCCTGGAGAAATAGTTTGCTGCTTTATAAGAAAGCCCTCCGCAAAGCCAGAACATCTTGCTATTCATCACTGATTGAAGAAAATAAGAACCCCAGGTTTGTCTTCAGGACTGTAGCCAGGCTGACAAAAAGTCAGAGCTCTGTTGAGCCAACCATCCCTTTAACGTTAACTAGTAATGACTTCATGAACTTCTTCACAAATAAAATTTTTATCATTAGAGAAAAAATTACCAATAATCATCCCACAGATGCAATATTATCTACAGCTACTCTTAGTACCATTGATGTTAAGTTAGACTCTTTTTCTCCAATTGATCTTTCTGAGTTAACTTCAATAATTACTTCCTCCAAACCATCAATGTGTCTTTTAGACCCCATTCCTACAAAACTGCTCAAAGAAGTCCTGCCATTAATTAATTCTTCGATCTTAAATATGATCAACCTATCTCTAATAATCGGCTATGTACCACAGGTCTTCAAGTTGGCTGTAGTTAAACCTTTACTCAAAAAGCCATCTCTAGACCCAGCAGTCTTAGCTAATTATAGGCCAATCTCCAACCTTCCTTTCATATCAAAAATCCTTGAAAGAGTAGTTGTCAAACAGCTAACAGATCATCTGCAGAGGAATGGCTTATTTGAAGAGTTTCAGTCAGGTTTCAGAGCTCATCACAGCACAGAAACAGCTTTAGTGAAGGTTACAAATGATCTTCTTATGGCCTCTGACAGTGGACTCATCTCTGTGCTTGTCCTGCTAGACCTCAGTGCAGCGTTCGATACTGTCGACCATAATATCCTATTAGAGCGATTAGAACATGCTGTAGGTATTACAGGTACTGCACTGCAGTGGTTTGTATCATATCTATCTAACAGACTCCAATTTGTGCATGTAAATGGAGAGTCCTCTTCACACACTGAGGTTAATTATGGAGTTCCACAGGGTTCAGTGCTAGGACCAATTCTGTTTACATTATACATGCTTCCCTTAGGCAGCATCATTAGAAGACATAGTATACATTTTCACTGCTATGCAGATGACACCCAGCTCTATCTGTCCATGAAGCCAGATAACACAGGCCAATTTGTTAAACTGCCGGAATGTCTTAAAGACATAAAGACCCGGATGGATGGCCGCTAACTTTCTGCTTCTTACTTCAGATAAAACTGAGATTATTGTACTCGGCCCTGAAAAGCTTAGAAATATGGTATCTAACCAGATTCTTACTCTGGATGGCATTACCTTGGCCTCCAGTAACGCTGTGAGGAACCTTGGAGTCATTTTTGACCAGGATATGTCCTTCAACGCACATATTAAACAAATATGTAAGACTGCGTTCTTCCATTTGCGCAACATCTCTAAAGTTAGAAATATCCTGTCTCAGAGTGACGCTGAAAAACTAGATCATGCATTTATTACTTCCAGGCTGGACTACTGTAATTCATTATCAGAATCAGAATCAGAATCAGAATCGTGTTTATTGGCCAAGTATATGTGCAGACACATACAGGGAATTTGGTTCCGGTAGATGGTGGCTCTCAAGCACAGCAATGTAAATCTCACACACACACACACACACACACACACACACACACAAGTGTCTATATATACACATTACACATACATACACAAAGCTATGTAAACCAACTATAAATAACGAATCTAAACTTATATACATAAAATACAGAAATGAATGAGGTGGAATGAATACTACAAAATGTACATAAGGTGCAGTTGCAGTCTGGCAGTGGGAGCAGTGTGACAGGTCAACTGTTAAGAAGGGAGATGGCGAGGGGAAAGAAACTGTTCCTGTGTCGGGTGGTTCTGGTCTGCAGGCTTCTGTACCGTCTGCCAGAGGGCAGCAGATCAAAAAGTCTGTGTGCAGGGTGTGAGGGGTCTGCGATGATTTTCCCTGCCCGTTTCCTGGTTCTTGAGAGGTACAGATCCTGGATGGAGGGCAGGGGGGGCGCTGATGATCCTTTCTGCTGCCCGTACAGTCCGCTGCAGTCTGCTCCTGTCCTGTTTAGTGGCTGCTCCATACCAGACTGTGATGGAGGAGCACAGGACAGACTCAATGACCGCAGTGTAGAACTGGATCAGCAGCTCCTGTGGAAGACTGTACTTCCCCAGTTGTCTCAGGAAGTACATCCTCTGCTGGGTCTTTTTGAGGATGGAGTTGATGTTGGTCTCCCACTTCAGGTCCTGGGAGATGGTTGTACCCAGGAACTTGAAGGTCTTCACAGTTGACACAGGGCTGTCTGATATGGTGAGGGGGAGCAGAGTTGAGGGATGTCTCCTGAAGTCCACTGTCATCTCTACAGTCTTAAGAGTGTTCAGCTCCAGATTGTGCTGACTGCACCAGAGTACCAGCCGCTCAACTTCCTGCCGGTATGCAGACTCATCACCATCTTGAATGAGGCCAATGACAGTGGTGTCATCTGCAAACTTTAGGAGTTTAACAGTCGAGTTATTGGAGGTGCAGTCGTTAGTGTAGAGGGAGAACAGTAGTGGTGAGAGGACACATCCTTGAGGGGCACCAATACTGAGGGACCGGGTTTCAGAGGTGATCTCCCCCAGCCTCACTTGTTGCTTTCTGTCTGTCAGGAAGCTGGTGATCCACTGACAGGTAGCTGGTGACACGCTGAGCTGGGAGAGTTTGGAGGAAAGAAGTTCAGGCACAATGGTGTTAAAAGCCGAACTAAAGTCCACAAACAGGACCCTGGCATAAGTTCCCGGGCGGTCAAGGTGTTGCAGGATGTAATGCAGCCCCATGTTCACTGCATCATCCACCGACCTGTTTGCCCGGTAGGCAAACTGCAGAGGGTCCAGCTGGTGGCCTGTAATGTCTTTCAGATGGGCTAACACCAGTCGTTCGAAGGATTTCATGACCACAGACGTCAAGGCGACAGGTCTGTAGTCATTCAGTCCTGTGATGGTGGGTTTCTTGGGAACGGGGATGATGGTGGAGCGTTTGAAGCAGGAGGGAACTTCACACAGCTCCAGGGATCTGTTGAAGATGCGAGTAAAGATGGGAGCCAGCTGTTCAGCACAGGTTTTGAGGCAGGAGGGTGAGACGCCATCTGGTCCAGGGGCTTTCCTGGGCTTCTGTTTCTGGAATAGTCGGCTCACATCCTGAGTGTGTATTCTTAGTTTCAGGGAGGAGGAAAGGGGGGTGAGAGGTGTGGTGGAGGTCGTTGAGTCTGGATTGGAGAGGGTGGTGGTGGTCGTTGAGTCTGGATCGGGGAGGGTGGGGGTGGTCGTTGAGTCTTGATTGGGGAGGGGCAGGGTGAAGGGGGGAGAGGTGGAAGGTGTGTTGGGGGTCAATGTCTGAAGCAATGTCCCTGGGGAGGGGAGGGTGGGGCGTGGGAGTCTGTCTGTCTCAAACCTGCAATAGAAAGTGTTTAACTCGTTGGCCAGGTCTTTGTTTGCTTCAATAGTGGGTGGGGGGCGTCTGTAGCTGGTGATTTCCTGCAGGCCCCTCCACACTGACGCAGGGTCGTTGGCTGAGAGCCGTTCTTCCAGCTTCTGGGAGTAGATCCTTTTAGCTGCTTTGATCTCCTTGGTCAGTGTGTTCCTGGCTTGCTTGTACAGGACCCTGTCACCACTTCTGTAGGCGTCCTCCTTGGCCTTACGAAGATGTTGGAGTTTAGGAGTGAACCATGGTTTATTGTTGTTGTATGTGCAAAAGGTCTTTGTTGGCACACACACGTCTTCACAGAAACTGATGTATGATGTCACAGTGTCCGTGAGCTCATCTAGGTTCTCAGATGCAGCTTCAAAAACAGTCCAATCAGTGGAGTCAAAACAGTCCTGCAGTTCCTGCTTTGCTGCGTTAGTCCACTTCTTCACAGTTTTGACTACAGGCTTGGCACGTTTGAGTTTTTGCCTATAAACTGGGATAAGATGGACCATGCAGTGATCAGAATGTCCCAAAGCTGCCCGGGGCACAGAGCGATAGGCATCTTTTAGAGTGGTGTAGCAGTGATCCAGTATGATGTTGTCCCTGGTGGGGCAGTCTATATGCTGTCTGTATTTAGGGAGTTCGTAGTTTAGGTTTGCTCTGTTAAAATCCCCAAGAATAATTGTAAAGGAATCCGGGAATTTCCTCTCCAGGGTAGTAATCTGGTCAGCCAGCTCGCACAGTGCGTTGTTCGCGTTGGCCTGTGGAGGGATGTAAACTCCGACCAGCATGAAGGAAGAAAACTCCCGCGGTGAATAAAAAGGTTTACAGTTGATGAAGAAACTTTCCAAGTGTGGGCTGCAGTGTTTCTGTAACACTGTGACATCAG
This sequence comes from Simochromis diagramma, assembly GCF_900408965.1. Lineage (NCBI taxonomy): Eukaryota > Metazoa > Chordata > Actinopteri > Cichliformes > Cichlidae > Simochromis > Simochromis diagramma. The sequence goes on from NW_024386801.1 coordinate 25,792,243, forward strand.
TACACCAACCTTCATTAATGTAGAAGCAGACTCCACCACCCTTTGTTTTCCCTGAGAGCTCTGTTTCGCGGTCCGCCCGGTGAACTTGGAAGCCCGGCAGATTTAAGACAGCGTCTGGGACTCGCTCACTGAGCCAGGTTTCAGTGAAGCAGAGGGCAGCAGAGCGTGCAAAGTCCTTGTTAGTCCAGTTTAAGAGCAGTAATTCGTCGACTTTGTTTGGAAGAGAGCGGAGATTCGCGAGGTGAATGGAGGGGAGTGCCGTGCGGAATCCTCGCCGACGTAGTTTCACCAGCGCACCGGCGCGACTCCCCCGTCTACGTCTTCTCCAGGAGCCACAGAGAGCTGCTGCGCCTCCAACTAAAATCTCCAAAAAACTATTATCAGGATGTCCTAAAAACTCGCTGAAAAGCCTTCAGCTAATCCAAAATGCTGCAGCAAGAGTCCTGACAGAGACTAGAAAGAGAGAGCAGATTTCTCCTGTTTTGGCTTCCCTTCATTGGCTTCCTGTTAAATCCAGAATTGAATTCAAAATCCTGCTCCTCACATACAAGGTCTTAAATAATCAGGCCCCATCTTATCTTAATGACCTTATAGTACCATATCACCCTATTAGAGCACTTCGCTCTCGCTCTGCAGGCCTACTTGTTTTCCTATTCAAGTTATTTCAACGTACAGGTCTGGATTCACACACTGTGCTGTGTGGCTTTAAACGCCATCAATCACACCAAACATGCAAATCAGAGTGTGATTATTGGTGTTTGCGTGGAGAAAAATGAAAGAATTCACGCTTGTTAAGGGATGTGTTCGTGTTTATACTGAATGTGTGTTTCTGTTCAAAGCCTTCCTGCCTCAGCCGCCTGTTAAAGGACGAGGCAGGGGGATTTGGAGGCGGGCGTCTCCTCAGCTCATGAAAGCATAACTTGAGGCGACACAGACCAAACAATGAAGAATACCTCCCCTGTGTGAGAGCCACACTCAGCACAAATCAAAGCAGAAAACAAAGGAGCTGACAACCTGGTGAATTTTAATAGGATTTGAGTCAGCAGCTTTACGCAAATTCTTTTCTTTCTCAATGTCATTGACGCAGATGAGGCAAAGGGGGGAGGTCGTCCTGCGTTAACCTGCATGGAAGCACCTGCATGGAGTAAATTTAACCATTTTCAGCTTAAGAGGGAAAGATTACTGCGTTACCTTATCTGACAGCTGAAGTTAGTATTCAGGCCTCTCAGTAAGACTTCACAGAAAAACAAAACAATGATAGCGCATTAATCAGCCAGAAAATTTAAATGACTGACAGGTGAGAACATTGATTACTTTATTATAACGGCACCTGTATGCGGGGAAAACGAGGATCTGCAGTTACTTTTCTCTTCTAACCTTCTAAATGAATAAAATCCATCCACTTAATGATTAAAAGGAAACGTCCTGTTGCTGTGCTGCAAATGAGTTTATTAAACAGAATGTTTTCATGGTTAGAGAAGTCTCGGTGAGAGCTTTCAAAAAAATGACCTTCTAGGTTTTTCCGAACACCGCTGGCTAATTAACTTTGAGAAGACCAACGGTTAGCTCCTTGTGATGCCGACATGAGAGGAGCAAACTGGGAGTGTGTTGTTAAATATATTATTGACTTTGAAACTTAAAAAGAGGAGGATTATGAATAATGGATTTATTCTCTCCCGTTTCAGTGCTGTGGAAAGCTTAGGGACAAAATGAGAATGACTAGCATGAATTATTTCAGTTACAGCTTTTACAACCGGAAATGTGAAAGCTTCAGCTCAGATTTTCATACAGAGCAGAGCACTAATGTACAGATTCATGTTTGGGTGCTGTTTATTCAAATCTTCATAAAAACTACAAACTATACCATATAATTACTACAGAACAACACTGAGAGCAGGTAACAGACAACAAGAGCACGGATCATGTTTGAAGCCTGTTCAGCTGTTTATTTCTGCTAAACAGAAAAATGAGTTTACAGCCAAGAGAACTACAACCAGAAATTTGGAGGGTTGGTGAAGTCTGCCTGGTTGATGGAAACACATGATGATGGAGGATAAGGGTTCACGTTGATGCCATAAACAGACCATGAGATGATCCGTCCACAGTACGATCTTAGTCATTAATCCACTGCTGCGTGTTTTGGTTTACTCTGCAAAAACTCCTGATCCGCAGCTTCATGTCCACACTGAGAGGGATTTTCTCTTCAAATAGTCACTGTGGGACACCTGATCCCAGAGGCTGCAGTCCAACCATTACTTCTTTACCCTGGATGGCTTTACCCTGACCTCCAGTAACACTGTGAGGAATCTTGGTGTCATGTTTGCTGTGTGGCAGGAAGGATGTAGGACCCAAACGCAGGACTCATATGCAGAGAATAAACTCAAAACGGCGCCTTTATTGCTGGAAAAACTCTAACATCAAATACAAAACTAAACTGGAAACAAGAAACTCAAACTAGAAAACAAACCAAAAAAGGTTGTGATGATGTGTGAGGCTGATATTTCTGGCTGAGGACTGAAAGCAGCGATGACACTCGTTATCAGAGGCTAACGTACAGAGCAGAGTTCACTTCTAGTCTCAGTTCTTGTTCTGCTCTGTGGAAAAGTCAGCGGTGAGAGCAGGTGTGGGTGTTGTCTCCATGAGACAAGGCTGTTGTTCTGTTTCCTCCTGTAATTTTTTTTTTTTTTTCACTCTTTACGCTGTTTTATTTCAGGTCTCTTATTAATCACAGCTGATCGGCGATCCACTAAGAACCGTTTGTATCTATGTAGATGCAGCATACCTGCACTTCCGGATAATAACTGTAATTAATGGGATGGCATCACGGCTGACATTGCTATCCACTGTAATTACTCACAGGCGTTTAAAGTGCAGATCTATACATGTAAAGATTATTTAAATGGGTTCACACAGTCATGGAAACAGCTTAAAGTTAATCTGCACTGAAGGGCAAAACAAATGGAAACTCAGACAGAAACAAACATCTGCCAAGGAGGCGAAATCCTCCCAGAAACACGCTGAAAATAGGACAGTGTGTGAAAGGAGGCGTGCAGTGCAGCACCTTCACTCAAGAAGTTCAGGCTTAAAGTACGTGAACTTTTCACGAGTGTCCTCACAGATTTTATGGCACCTCAGATAAAATTATTAGTCACAGGTGACTCTGCTGTGAAGGTGCACTCAGCTGAAGTGGGAAGTTTAAGATCCCTCGATTTATTTTTTAAGTATTTCTGCGTGAATATCCTAAAACACATCTTCACATGTACTACAAGTACTTAATGAGATCTCAGGATAAAAATGAGACAAAGCCTTCATTTATTGAGGAAAATTATCTAAATTAGCATCAGTGAAGGGTGGACCTTTGCTTCTGGTGTCCTGTGTGACCCCCGTGTGCAGAAATAACTGCATGATAATAATAATTTGGAGGATTTTTAGCCACTCCTCTACATGTGGGTGGGATTTACTTCATAGATGTTTATAAGAAACAAGGTGAACCCGATGCTGAAGAGCTTTAAACTGCCTTCTTTCCTCAAACCAGGAGAACTCCTCTAAAATATGATTGGATGGTTATCTGTCAGGAAATGAGCCCACCTGATCTCTGACCACAGTAAAGCCATTTCTGAGGCGTTCATGGTCCCTGCAGGACTGCAGGATTTGGAGTATCATTTCCACCCATCTGTCCATTAAAACAAGGTGCAGATTTGAACATTTACAAACATATAATGAGTCTCTTTTAACAACATATGTTTCTGGGAAATGTCCAGAAGTTATTATGAGATCTATGCCTCTATCTGTCAAATCTATACCAGCCTCTCGAATTATATGATCCAGCATACTTTGAGTTTTTGCTGAAGTTCTATTCTGAACAGTATTTATGAGAGTCTGGGTCTGAGTTTCAGATGGCATGAAACGAAGCTCATTTAAGGAGAAAACAATGATCCTGCAGCTAAATATATCTGAAAAGCCACAGAAATGCTTGCATGCTCATCAGCTAAATAACATAAAAGCATGCTGTTATCATGTATCATCACATTTATTTCATAGCGTGACCTTTTTGAGAACAGGAAGATTCCTGCAGGCGCACAAATATTATTTTGTGAAGCGAATATCATCATGCAAAGACTAATTAAATTTGAGCAAAGGGAAAACTCACACTCAGTTCTCATTCTATCCACATGCACAATAATAATCTGCGTGGTTCGCCTGCACACTCAATCACAGAGTCATATCCTCGAAGCGTGGCGGGTGGTGCTGGAGGCTCGTTCTAATGTTTCTGGGAATTACAGAGACACAGAAGCACCCAGAACTGCACAATCATGCAGAGGAGGTCCTGCTCGCAGGCCGGGAAGGCCGGGTGGTCTGCAGGTGACAGTCATACAAAATTCTTCTGGCTCAGAATCACATAAACAATATTATTGTTCCTCATGTCTTACTGCAGCGATCTGATCCCAACGCAGAGCACCTGAGCTTTGTGCTTGATGGCCTGCATCAAAGTGTCTCCTCCTCTTGACCGATGAACATCAGCGGATCTGCAGCCGAACAATAGAAAGTGTTTTAATGACCATGCAGCTGTAACTCCAGTCACACCCTCCCCGTTTTAATGACAGAACTGTGGTAGTCTGTTAACAGTTTTCATTTTTAAAACTCTTTTTAAATATTAAACCTGCACCCTTTCTAATGACCATCAAGGGGAGACACCTGTTGTGGTCTTATTGAGGTTTCTCATATAACCTTAGAGTTGTCTGTCATATTAGATGTAACAGAAACATGTTTTTCTGACTGCTGGCGAACACGGCAACACGTTTCCCTGCTACCCGTGGTTTCAGTTGGGTCTGCAGGTCTGTGTGTCTGGGGTCTTATTTACATGACTGTCAGCCCAATATGGCAAACAAGCTAACGTTGTGTCTGCAAAACCTCAAGTCTGTGGAAAATCGGCCATGACCTCAATAGCACATTCCTGGGGGGTTTTGGGTCAGGCGCTTGTTTTTGTTCTGAATAAAAAAAACATTTAAAAGTTAATTTTGTAGATTTTGGTCATTCTGAGTTTTGCAAAGGAGAATTTTCTAGGATATTCTGATTGGCTACCAGCTGATTAGGTACCAGCTAATGATTGACAGGACGTCAGGGTGGCTACGTCCACATTTTGTACTGTCTGTGCGCTCAGCCTGTATGATGTTGTGATGTCTCCTGTTTGTGATTGGTCAGATGTGGCTGACTCATGTGTCACATGACCATCCTTAGACTATCATCACGTTCAGGCAGAAAAGGGAAAGACATCCCGGCTGTGCTGAACTGCCTTTAGGCCGGAGGCCTCTGGACGACCTCACAATGAGAAGCTGAGGATGAAGCTGGTGAGATGCAGAGATGGAGAGAAGTGAAAACACAGAAACAGGCAAAGTAAAACAGGATCTAACCCAAAGAAGGATGAGAAAATGGCTCAGATAAACAGGAAGCCATGGGACAATGAATAACAGAAAACACAAATATCACGGAGTGTAACCAAAAAACATGACATCTGTCATCACATGTAAAGCAACTCCATGCAGTGCTCGACACTCACGGAAACATAAAAATATGAATAGTTTTCTATTTTCTGCCAAGCATCAGTGTAGGCCAGCAAACAATGGTGTCCTTCCAGTGCCTCCTGGGTGGTTGGGGTGGAGCAGCGGGACTCTCGCTCGGCTCCATCCTGCAAAGGAGAATCTCATGTCTCATGTGGAGAGCCATCTCATGCTGCTGTATTTCAATGAATTCTTTATTTACTTGAATATTTCCAGGAATGAAAGGCTTCACCTCTGAGAGAAGAAGGTGGTGTGAAAGTCTCACTGTGAAACTTGAAAAGTGTCATTATTTGCAGCGGGCTCTTTATTCAGCCGAGCATCCCCGCAGCCAACACGATTAGTGGAAACATAACCTTGCATTAAATAAATATTCAAGTAAAAATACTTTATAGTAGTCAAAGTAGTTTAGTCCTCTGACGGCACCCGTGCCTTTCGAGTTTTTATAAGTGAGCGCTGCAGGTGGAGGCAGGCTGAGAGGGGCTGGTGTGAGCTGCTGTCACTGTGCAGCTGAAACAAATCCTCACTTTCACACAGGATCCCAGTAATCACGGCCCTCTTTCCCCAGCAGAACGGCTCCGGTACAAACCTCTCGGGCACTTTGTGTCCTTGGTTGTTGTTTCTAAAAATAAGTGAGCGGTCTGCACTGAGGCGAGCGGCGGCGTTTTTTCCAGCAGGAGCGAAAACATTCAGCCGGGGAATCGATTGTGCAGCAGACAGATGACAGGAGGTGAAGCTCAGCTCTCACAGCTGATCCAGGAATAATGATGTGATCGGAATGTCACGATTCCCAGGAGGTGATCTGTAAAATATCAGCTTCTGCTCAGGCAGTCTTTGGGAAATAGCATGGCAGCCCCAGAGGTTGACCGTCGGGATGATTGCAGATGGATGTCGCAGAGCAGCAGGGGTCCGAGTTTCTGACAGCTGCCATCATGGAGCAAATACAGACTTTAAAGCCACAACATAACAAATATATTTGTCCTGAAATCGCCCAGAAATCATCACACTGTTTGAGTTTGTGCTGACTAAAATGATCTCTCTGTTTAAAGACATAGCAGTGAGCTGATTAGAAAGTCATCAGTTGAAAATTTTAATTAGAGCTGCTTCACTCCTTCTGTAGGAGTCAGTGTTATTTAAAGAGAGTGCTCAAACTGAAACGTCAGTCAGTGCTCTGTCAGGGCAGCATTCACAGGATCCTCAGATGATGTCATCCACACTCTGCTCGAGAGTCGTCCACCATATCAGGTGTGATGCGACCCCCGGTACGAGGGACAAATGCGTCTTATTCACCTTTTTGGCTGCTGGCTTTGTCAAGCGAACTCATTCATAGACACCCAAACACCTTAATGTGATGGCTTTAGTTGTTAGCAGCAGTTTATTAGCAGGTTGCCATGGTTACCTGCAGTTTGCATGTCGACTTGTCTGCAAACACTTGGTGATGCGCCTCCTCGTCTCTGAGTGGGTCTCCTCCAGGCGATCTGGACTGGAGGTGAGTCTATCTTCCCATGTTAGCTCTGTGACAGATTGGACACCTGTTCAGGGTGCTCTCTGCCTCTCGACCTGCGAGACTCCAGACTCCATGCCAAGCATGACCCAGAATTGACTTATGACCCAGCCCAGCTAAAAATCCTCATTTTATGCACATAGTAGTTCCAGTTATCTGTATAAAGTACTGCTCCTGGTTATACAGGTAATATAACTCATGTCTGTATTATATAAAAATGTCAGGGGTCTGTGTGCGAGCAGGCGGAAGTGAGGACTTGGAGACTGAATGCAACTCAAAAACCACAGCATTCTTGCTGGCAGAAAACAAAAACATAAACCAAACCGGGGAAAACACAAACTGGAACACACAGGCACAATCTGAGGGTACGACGCAACACTGACACAAAGAAACATGGGGCGTAAATACACTGGGGAAGTCATCGAGGAATTAGAGACAGAAGGGGAACACAGCTGGGAGGAATGAGACCTAACGAGACAGAGGAAGCGAAATTAGAAACACTGACATGAGACATAGCCCTTCAAAATAAAACAGGAATGGTAAATGGCCTGCATTTGTATAGCGCTTTACTTAGTCCCTAAGGACCCCAAAGCGCTTTACACTACATTCAGTCATTCACCCACACATTCACACACTGGTGGTGGCAAGCTACATTGTAGCCACAGCTGCCCTGGGGTGCACTGACAGAGGCGAGGAAACAAGAGACAATTCACAAGACACAGACTTGACAATGGACTAAAAGAGACACATGGAAAACCTAAGAACTAGAAAACACATGAGAGCTAGAGGAGTAGAAATACAGAGAAAGAAGCTTAAACACTAGTAGTGATAACAATGATGAAAACCAAATATCAGATCAGAACACAAGTCACTTACAGCAAAGAAATTATAGAACAATAATAATAAAGAAAACACTGGGTCATCGATCCAGGACCGTGACAAAAAAAATCTTCCATGCAAACTGCAGGCGCTGAAAGCAATCATAAGAAGGTTTTCAAGCAACTTGTTGGGGAATACACAGTTCTCCCTAGTGACTGGTCAGCCCGTTCTCACATGTTGGACTGGTGGTTGCCAGGGGACCAGTGACTGATCCCTCACAGGCCAACTTCACTTCTAGCTTGTGCAGGTTTTATTCTTAATCAGTGTCTGGAAGCTTCACTGAGTTCCTTGAACTCTATATCATCTTTTTTGGTCTTTGTGCTGATTTTGTCATGAACATTTTCCTGCTTTGTGTTTGAAGCTGTAGAACTCTGGCTGCCTTTTGCTGAATTTCACTGCATTAAGCTGGGCATACACTGCGATTTTGGCCCATTTTGAGCCGATTTTTCAGTCGTGCAACCATTTTGGCGATCGGCCCAATTTTGGCCTTCATCGTGTGTCGTGCATCGTGTAGTATACGTGGGGTAACGAGAAGCGATTGACACCTCGCGACCAGCTCCCGATCATCAATCGCTTGGTCGTCACCACAGCTTCACACACTGCGCACGCGCAAACACATAAACGTCAGCGAAAAAGACGGAGTAGCATGGCAGCGCAGCGTACTGTCTGGACACAAGCGATAGAGGCACAACTGCCCAATTGCAGCTTCCTGGTAATTTTTTGTCATTAGCAATTTAGCAAAGTTGATGGTGGTAGTGGTGTTTGTGACTGAGTGAAAGAGAGGGAGAGAAAGAGACAGATGTAAAACCCTATAAATCGACTTTCAGAAATATTTATTTTATAATTAATTTCCAAGTAAACACTCCCTCAAACTGCAGTTTTAACTTTAGTATGAGGAGAGTTTTGAATCTGAACTATTTAAATAAAAAGTACATGTTAATGTAAATTTTTCAGTGAATGAGGTGAAAACCCGGGTTGCATCACTTCGGACGCAGTATGGCAAACTGCTCAAACCGAAACCTAGTGGCAGTGGCCAGAAACCACCAACTCCCAAACAGACCTGGATCTTAAAACATTTGGATTTCTTGAAGGCACATGTTGTCCATAGATAGACTGAGTCCACTCTGAGAGTAAGTTCATAACCAAGTAGTTTAAAAGCATACACAGATACACACACCTTATGAAGGTAATTCTCAGTTGAAATGTTTTTAGTAAAATAAATGCCACAAAGTATACAGTGTAAAATTAGTGTCTGATGTAACTAATACTGTTTAGATCTTTATCACTTTTCCTTTGTCTGCTTTTGGTATGGTTTCCTACAGCTTGGAACAGAGTCAGAGGACATAGGCGCAACAGAGGAGGGAGATGAGGATCAGTCCACTATGGGAATTGAAGCAGATGTCCTTATGTCTTCAAACACCACTAGCCCAGTTTCAGTGAGCCAGGAAGAGGAAAACACCTCAAACAGTCCACCAATCTCAGAGTCTACAGGTCGGCTTGTTAAAAGACCTAGAGTGCAAAAACATGCACCAAAATCAGCAGAGCACAGCATTGAGATGACCAAACTTTCCCTGCTTCAGCAGGTCCAGCAAACGCTATCGGCATCTAATGCAGATTCTGAGGAGCTGTTTGGCCAACAAGTAGCCTCAGAGTTGAGAAACATAAAGGACAGAGCTCTACAGCTGCTGCTCAAGAGAAACATCATGAACATGATTTATGACACGCAGGAGGCTGAGCAGGGAGGCCACCATTCTCAATTTGCAGGTTCGCAGGTTAGGCCACCTTGGTATCCCACCCAACCTGATCAGGTCCAGCCCCCCCCAGACCAGGCCCCATCAACCCAGCCAATGTCCTTTCTGAAAATGCTCAACTCTGAGTAACTTAAATAATAAATTTCAAACAGTTATACCTAAGAATATTTTCGAGTTTACTAGTTCAACTTTACTAGTTCCTGCTGTAAACACAGTCCATTGAAATTACAGCTTCATTCAAATGTTTTAAATGTTCCTTGTTTTAAATGTTCCAACAGTTAATTCAAATTGTACATTAGAATTTTCTTTGTGACACTATTACTATGTGTCTTTCCTACCTCAATTTTGTTGAGTCTTGCAGAACTATTTGCACAATTTGATGGAAGATATTTTTGTATTTATGTAATAAAGCAAACCATTTTTGCAATTTCCCAGAGGTAGATTTATTGTTCTCAGTATTTACAAAGGGATTTTTTTTTATTTAGTAAATTTTGGAAAGTAAACAAGGCAATTTAAACAAAAAAAAACCTTCTGTCTTCCTACACCATGTCTTCTTGCCATGAAACACTCCCTGCAGGTGAGACAAAGTACTCGCAAAGGACATCTCGTTGTTTCTTTGCTTCCACTGAGGGGTTCCGTGCAAGGCCCATTGAAACTGACTGAAGCTCTCCCTCCCTTCTCCATGCACCTTCGACCAGCTGGTGGTTGGCATCCTCAGAATCCACATAGCCAGGTGGTACATAGGTGTCAGAGCTGTGGTCCCGGAGATAGTTGTGCAGACAAAGACACGCAACGATAATGGTGACAACCTTGTCTGTGTCCAGGCAAATTGTTGTTCTGAACACTCTGAAGCGATTTGCCAAAATTCCAAAAGCGTTCTCCACAACGCGACGTGCTCTGGACAGACGGTAGTTGTATATTCTCTGATCGGTGTTAAGGTTTCGAAATGGATATGGTTTCATGAGATCTGGTCGGAGGGGATAAGCATCATCTCCAATTAGCATGTGTGGCATCATAGCATCAGTGCCTGGCAGGGTATCAGCAGGGGGAAAGTCAGTGTGCCTGTGTCCATTGCTTCTTTCAGGTCTGAATGGGCAAACACTCCTGCATCAGAGACCCTACCTTGTGTCCCTGCGCTTGCATACACAAACTTGTAATTGGCATCAACAACAGCCATAAGAATGATGGAAAACCTGGACTTGTAGTTAAAATACATGCTGCCACTCTTGGGAGAGGGTTGGATGAAGATGTGTTTACCATCTATAGCTCCCAGGCAGTGTGGAAATTGCCACTTGTTTGCAAAGTCTCTGGCAATGGCCTTCCACTCAGACTCGGTTGATGGTGTCTGTGAAAGACAAGTAGAAAGTGATACAGCAAAAGAATCTCTGGTGAATTCCTTTCTTAACCATACATTCAAATCACTGTCACACTAGGACTTCACTTTACTTTTTTATATACACATGTAACAAAGACTGAACAAATACATTTGTGACTCAGAATTGTTTTTGGTGAAAACTTGCTGTAGTAACTGATGGGACGTTTTTGACAATGTGCAAGTCAATCTTTCAATAGTGTGAGCATGGGTAATTTATTTTCTGTCAAAATTACCTTCAAGTAATCTTCATGTAGTGCACAGGTAAGAGCTGTGCATGTTTCCATGACAATCCTACTCAGTGTGGTGCTTCCAATCCTATACTGGAAACTTAATGAGTTGAAGGTTTCACCTGTCAAATAGAACAAAGTGTCTTAAATAGTGTCAGGTGGATAGTGGACATGGATGGAGCTTCGTAGAGTGACAGATTTTAGGTGACAGATGTAGAATATAATGCAGTAGTAGCAGCTTATGTAGTATGAACATATTCCTAGTGTATAGGTGGATAGATAGACTTGCAGTTACAGGGCCAGTGTAACTGGTGTAGAAGAGCAAAAATATGTATGTACTTGCATGGGTGAACTGATTTCTTCATGTGATATAGATACAGTGGGGCAAAAAAGTATTTAGTCAGCCACCGATTGTGCAAGTTCCCCCACTTAAAATGATGACAGAGGTCAGTAATTTGCACCAGAGGTACACTTCAACTGTGAGAGACAGAATGTGAAAAAAAAATCCATGAATCCACATGGTAGGATTTGTAAAGAATTTATCCGTAAATCAGGGTGGAAAATAAGTATTTGGTCAGTAACAAAAATACAACTCAATACTTTGTAACATAACCTTTGTTGGCAATAACAGAGGTCAAACGTTTACTATAGGTCTTTACCAGGTTTGCACACACAGTAGCTGGTATTTTGGCCCATTCCTCCATGCAGATCTTCTCGAGAGCAGTGATGTTCTGGGGCTGTCGCCGAGCAACACGGACTTTCAACTCCCGCCACAGATTTTCTATGGGGTTGAGGTCTGGAGACTGGCTAGGCCACTCCAGGACTTTCAAATGCTTCTTACGGAGCCACTCCTTTGTTGCCCGGGCGGTGTGTTTTGGATCATTGTCATGTTGGAAGACCCAGCCTCGTTTCATCTTCAAAGTTCTCACTGATGGAAGGAGGTTTTGGCTCAAAATCTCACGATACATGGCCCCATTCATTCTGTCCTTAACACGGATCAGTCGTCCTGTCCCCTTGGCAGAAAAACAGCCCCATAGCATGATGTTTCCACCCCCATGCTTCACAGTAGGTATGGTGTTCTTGGGATGCAACTCAGTATTCTTCTTCCTCCAAACACAACGAGTTGAGTTTATACCAAAACGTTCTACTTTGGTTTCATCTGACCACATGACATTCTCCCAATCCTCTGCTGTATCATCCATGTGCTCTCTGGCAAACTTCAGACGGGCCTGGACATGCACTGGCTTCAGCAGCGGAACACGTCTAGCACTGCGGGATTTGATTCCCTGCCGTTGTAGTGTGTTACTGATGGTGACCTTTGTTACTTTGGTCCCAGCTCTCTGCAGGTCATTCACCAGGTCCCCCCTGTGTGGTTCTGGGATCTTTGCTCACCGTTCTCATGATCATTTTGACCCCACGGGATGAGATCTTGCGTGGAGCCCCAGATCGAGGGAGATTATCAGTGGTCTTGTATGTCTTCCATTTTCTGATGATTGCTCCCACAGTTGATTTTTTCACACCAAGCTGCTTGCCTATTGTAGATTCACTCTTCCCAGTCTGGTGCAGGTCTACAATACTTTTCCTGGTGTCCTTCGAAAGCTCTTTGGTCTTGGCCATGGCGGAGTTTGGAGTCTGACTGTTTGAGGCTGTGGACAGGTGTCTTTTATACAGATGATGAGTTCAAACAGGTGCCATTCATACAGGTAACGAGTGGGGGACAGAAAAGCTTCTTACAGAAGACGTTACAGGTCTGTGAGAGCCAGAGATTTTCCTTGTTTGAGGTGACCAAATACTTATTTTCCACCCTAATTTACGAATAAATTCTTTACAAATCCTACCATGTGAATTCATGGATTTTTTTTTCACATTCTGTCTCTCACAGTTGAAGTGTACCTCTGGTGAAAATTACTGACCTCTGTCATCATTTTAAGTGGGGGAACTTGCACAATCGGTGGCTGACTAAATACTTTTTTGCCCCACTGTAGATGACCTTGCCTCATGCCCAGCATTCTATAGTTTAAGGGAGTTTATAGGGAGCATTACAGAATTTTCATGTCCACACACTTGCCTGTTGCCAAAAATCGTAGGGTAACTGAAAGCCTTTCCCTGGGGCTGATGGCCTTCCTGAGGTGTGTATCCTTCTTGATGATAGCAGGACTAACCCTCTCCAGTAGATAGTTAAAGTCCTCCACAGACATTCTGAGAAGGTCCCGAAAACCCCTCATATCATCTACCTGTTTACACAGAACAAAGTCAAAGTCAAGAACACACACAATAACAAAGCGACATAATAGTGGTTGAATGTTATTGATAATTAAAGAGTCGGACTGATATTTAACCAATGTTGTATAAAGCAGAAAGATGTCCCAAAAATCACTTTGGTAGATGTTCAAGTCATTCACTAGAATGCTACTCAAGTAAAATGTAAAAGTACTGTAGTTAATGGCCAGTAATCCAATTAAATAAAATACTAATAGGCTAAAATTAAATGTTGCCTACTGAAAGTAGAAGCGTCAGATGTCTTCAAACATTTACCCATCATCATGCAGATAAAGTCCTGTAGGTAAGTGCAATTTAGCTGTTGCTGCTTACCTCCAGTTCTCGTTGTAGAATTGACAGACCGTACTCGTACTGCCCATGTTTTCCTAGCCATTTCCTTGTCCATACACGCAGTCGCTTTTTCTTTTTAGATCTTTCTGCACACAGAATGGCACACATTGCTAAGGCAGCGCGTTTCTCTTTGGTGAGCATTTTCAAATTTCCCGGATTACAGTCTCCCCAGTTCCGGATTCTTCTTCTTCTTATTGTTTATTGGCGGTTGACTTCTTCTTCCGGAAACAACAACACAACGTGTTGTGGATGTACGCACAGTGTGAGCACTCAGGTCGCATCAGAGCATCGGGCCGTATAGTGTGAGACCCTGCATCGTGACCTATGAACTTCTAACCCCTGCGAGTCAATCGTACAGTTTGAGCAGCAGCTGAATCGCACGACTGAAAAAATCGCACAGTGTCTGCCCAGCATTAGATGGTAGAGGTGTTCCTAATAAAGCGCTCAGAGTGCATGCTTTCAGCAGCTCGGTGTAAGAAAAAAAGGAAACAGTATTTTCCAGTAATTTCTCATCTTCTCCTGTGGGACGTAAGTTCCTGAGATTACCCCACACTGCATGCAGCCGGTATCAGCGTTGTTCCATCTGGCTGTTTGTGAATATATTTTGTGTATACCATACAGAAAGAAGATGAATCCGTCTCCTAGCAACTGCTTTAATAGCTGTGAAACTGGCGTATGGTGTTTAGTGAGCAAAGCTTTTGAAGACATCACTTTAAGGTTGTTGAAGAAACATAAAAACAAATCTGCAGTCTGTCAGTGGAGCGTGATCCCTCGGAGGTCTGAAGACGATGCTGCTCAGTAAACATTTACTCTACCTGTGTGATAACTGTGAGCAGCGCGGCTCCACGGGGAGCTCACATCCAGCAGAGTGGGTAACTACAGCCGAGGAGGGGGAGGAAGACGGGCCAGCAGGAGGACAAAAAGACTAAGAAGCTGAACAACCAATTAACTCAGACTTTCTCTTAAATACACACTGAAAACAGAGCGGTGACATTCCCATCACACTCTGCAGACCAAACACCAGCATCTTTGCAAGGCACAAACTCCTGAAGCCTGACGAGTACTTTAATTAACATCGGGTCCAGAACTTCACACACTTTTATCTGGGTCAACATCCCTGCAGTCAGTCAGCAGCAGCTCACACCTGAAGGCCACACAAGGAACCGCCGGCCCGATCGATCAGAAACTGAAATATAACAAGTGTCAGGACAACATGAAGAAAGCAAAAAATGAACAGGATGAAAAAATCTGAGAGAAACACAGGAAACACACAGAGGACAGTCGAGTGATAAAACACAGGAGGAGGACAAGACAATCAAATAAAAACGGAAGAACACAAAGGGCCGGTTAATTACCAAATTAAAACAGGAAGTGGATAACCATAACTGATAACAGAAAACTCAAACACATTTAACATGGCTGACTCAGGAGGAAAGCACAGAGAGGAGACTAAGAAATACATGAGGATGAAAATGGTCATTGACACAAAAACAAATCAAGAATATGTAAGAAATTTTAAAAAAAAAAATCACAGTTCTTAAAGTCAAAACCCCAGGTACAATACCCAGGACATGACAGGAAGTCTGCGTTACTAGGCTGGACTACAATCTGAAAACTCCGGTTTAAAACTGCTCTTCTCCATCTAATTAAAAGTGTAAATCAGTGAGTCGACCACACTGAAGTTTGAATTTGCTTCAGCAGAAATGAAGCACAACACAACCTTTTGCAAGACCAGAGAAACCTCAAAATGTTTATGAAAGAGTGTCACAGTATTTTGGTTCGAAAAATCAAATACCTGTTTTCTGTCTAATGACCAGCAGAGGGCGACTCCTCTGGCGGTACTGAGCTTCATGCTCAGCTGATCACTGAGCTCAGTGAACTATTTCCTGATGAGTTTATGGTCTCAATCGCTGCTTTTCGAATTGACTGAATCAAATATTTAAGTTCATTTTGGAAGTGAAGGTCCTGTTAAGAGTCAAAAAGGAGGATGAAACAGGTGCAATCTTAATTTCCTTGCTACTGTCATGAGTTAATGTAAAAGTGACGTGCCGAAGCGGTTCAAACCTGCTTTCTTTCTGATGGCCAACAGGGGGCGACTCCTGTGGTTTTACAGATGTTGATGAAAAAAAACCTGAAGCCCTCTGAGTCACACATCATGAGCCAATGAGCATGCAGTTTTACAGTCAGATGCACGCTTTGCTTGTCACTTCAGATTAAAGAAGATAAGCGTGGCAACAACGATAGCACTTGGCTCGAAGCTTTATAACGAGACATGAACCAATGGGTGGTGTGACGGTAGCCACGCCCATCTTTCATACTACCTGGATTAAGCATGACCAGAATCAGAAGAGTTTGACCTGATAAAACTGGCCTTCTCTCTTTTTCTCTTGAGTTGATCAGAGAAACAGTGTCTAAGCTAACGTATCCAGCGTCGCTAACTACTGCAGGTGTAAACAGAAGCTTTGAAGCATCAATGACACATTCTTTGTATTTTTGTGACTCTTTCTGAGTCTTTCACACAGAAATCAGCTCACTGGCTGTGCCCCACGCTGCTGACAGTAGAAGCTATAGCTTTTGTTTGTAGCTAAAACATAAAACATTTGGGTTTCTTTCTGTACTCTATGCATGTGTGTGGTGTGAGATCCAAAGTGACCTCTGCTGTCAGTGCTGATGTCTGACCGCAGCCTCCTGTGGTTCACCTGATGCCTGACATCGATCCGTGCTCTTCGGCACACAGCAGCGACTCCACTCGTCCATTGCAGCTTCAGGAAGCTTTGCCAAGAGGCTGAGTGAGAATCAGCTCGGGCAGAGAGAGCTTCAGCTGTTAAAGGACCATGTCACCATGCTTTAACCAGCTGGGCTCCAGAACAGGAATTGTCTCAGTGATGACACAGTAGACTGTGATGAAATTTGGTTGTTTACACGAAATGTATGAATTAACTGGACAGGAAAGATGATGAAGAGAGAGGCATTTGTTGTTGTCAGACACATTGCTCACAGCAGACTTTATTGGAATAATAAATTCATATTCAAATTAAGCGTCTGCTACTCTATCTGCAATTCATTGCAGCTCTCCTGAGCCCAACACATAAAAAAAAGAGTACAGACTATTAAAGGAACTGTAGCTCATGCTAATATAACAGCTAGCAAACAAAGCTCCAGTCCTCCTTTCTTCAGGGACGTCAGCCGCTCTTTGAAGCCTTTAGAGTCACTTTTCCTTCATGTTTCCTTCAAGAATCGGTTGGGACTTCTGGTAAAAACTGCTAGCAAAATTTCAGGGCGCTGGCAAGATGGACTTTTGGCCATTTACAATAGAAATGTGCTTAGAAAGGCTCATTCTATTATTAATTGTGTGAACCATCCACTTCACAGTGAGTTTGAGTTGTTGCCTTCCGGCCGCCGTTTTAGAGTACCGAGGAGGAGGACTAAAAGACTCCAGGTCTCTTTTATCCCTACCGCGTCTTGTCTCCTTAATGGCAAATAATTGTCCTTGAACTTTCTATCATTATTATTGTTATTATTATTTTATAGTATTGTTCTGTTTATTTTTATCCTCCTGCTGCTAAACTAATTTCCCCTTGTGGGACAATAAAGCAATTGAATTGAATTGAATTGAATTGAATTGAATTGAATTGAATTGAATTGTTTGAGTCCATTTTGCCAACTCCAGTTTTCCTCTGTGATGTTTTAGTCTAATTTTACTTCTTCCCAGATTTTTATTCCAATATTTTCTGTTATTTCATATTTCAGTCCACTTTCTGCTTTCATGGTTTAGGGGTGTTTTACTCACTCAGTACTTTTCCATCAGTAACATTTTATTGTCATTTTTCTTTGTGACATTGTACTTTAA
Organism: Simochromis diagramma; assembly: GCF_900408965.1. Classification (NCBI taxonomy): domain Eukaryota; kingdom Metazoa; phylum Chordata; class Actinopteri; order Cichliformes; family Cichlidae; genus Simochromis; species Simochromis diagramma. The sequence goes on from NW_024386801.1 coordinate 25,809,994, forward strand.
AACTGGAATAAAATGTTTCCTCACTAATGTTCATTTTTGATTTTTTTTGGCACCTTTTATATTTCCTCCTGCAGCTCTCCTTGACCTTATTTTAGTCTTGTTTACCTGAATAAGGTTTTGTCTTTTTCTCTCCTCGTTTAGTCTTCCTTTTTGATAATTTGCTTTAAAGCTGGAAAGTGTTGCTGCTATTCGAGTCCTCCATTTTTTATTATTTAAACTTGTAACAGATATTTTTTTATAAACAAACCTGACTTTTAACACTTTTCTTATCAGCTGCAATCTTATCTCTTCAGGCCTTTCTTTAAATTGGCTATTGTCCCACACTTCCTTATCCCTACTTATAATTAGTCATGTAAGTCAGTTTATTTGGTTTCAGGTCTCATTTTTAATGAATGAATGAATTATTTTACAGAAGAAAATAAAATTTAAAAAAAACTTATAACTGCAGTTATGTGGAAAAAGAGAACATCCCAAGTTACTTTAATTCCCAGTTAAGGCCCGAAAATGCTGCATAATGTCAAGAATTTGTGGGGTCTTTATATGATGGACTGATAGCTGTTAATATTATGTCATGCATAGAACAGAATGCGTAAACAGGCTTAGAAGACCACATAAATAAATAACGGTTGTTGTACCAATAACTCACAAACACTAGTACCAGAGGCGTTGCACTCAGAGTGCAAGGGAGGCTGTGCTGATGGTTGATGGTTGTGTGACTTGGGGTTCTATAAATGACCACTGCAGAGTTTTGCCTACAGCGAGCTGTAGATTTTCACCTTTGCCTAAAGCAGAGGATCACTCTGTCGCTACCACTGAATGATTTTTTTAATCTCAGCTTCAGTCAGGTGTCAGTTAGGTGGTAAATGACATCACTGAGATGTCAGATGGTTCTATTGACGTTTTGAAGGATTTTGACACAGTGGACTTTGTAACCTCGCTCAATAGACTTCACATTATTGGCTTATCGGGTCATGCTGTAAATTGCTTTGAAAATTACTTGTCAGGGATTGCAGGTAATCCTTTACTTTTCTCACAGTATTGAACGATGTGCCCCATGGTTCAATACCAGGGCCACTTTTGTTCCCTATCAGTGGTCATTGTCCTGCATTCGGTTTCACTTTTAGAGTTTTTTTGGCATAAAGGCATTTCAGTAGTTTTTTTTCTTCCTGATTCAAATTTTAGTTCAGCTTCTTTTCCGCTCTGTTCAGTCCAGTTTTCCTTGCAGTGATATTTTTCTGTTGTATTCCTTGGCAAAATATATTTTAGTCCTGCTTTGGCCTTGGTCACATTTCAGTCCCCTTTTTGTTACAGTTAATTTTTTCGGTTATATTTTATTCCAATTTTGAGGGCTTATATTTGAGTCCAGGTTTTTTCAGACACATTGTACTCCAGTTTCATCGTTTTCTTTCTCATTAACATTTTATTGTAGTTTTCCTTGCAGACATTGTAGTCCAGATTGAGTCATTGAATTTTTGCCCACGTTTCTTCCTGACCAGCACGTTAAGTTTTCCCTCAGTGATCTGTTAGCCTGGGTTTCCTTTCTGATGTTTTACTCCATTTTTGTCATTGACACTAAATATGTTTTAATCCAGTGAATGAATCGGAAGAGATCCCAACTTTTTAACTGAGTCATTGAAGATTTTCTGTTTTTTTCCAGAATATAGTGAGAAATTTTCTCATGAAACATGATGGCATCCATAGCTAAAATCTCTTTCTCTCATCTCAGGAACTGTCTTTGGTTTTTATTTAAAGTTTCTTTGAGAATTTCAGAGAAAAACTGTAAAAGGGAAACTTAATGAAAACCTTTACTGCCGTTTAAAAGAACTCGTGATGGGTAGATAAGATGCTTTATGATTTCAGCCCCTGGCTCTGGCATCTTTCAAGGTAACAACAGATTAACACAAAACCAGCCAAACGGTTTAAACGCTGCCCAGAATCATTAGCACCGATCCTCTTCTTCAAACTGTCAGCGTAATGAAGGTGCTTGGTTACCTGATCCATCTGTCTTCAGCCTCCGACTCCCACACTGCTCCCAAGGTTAACATCTGAGTTAAATATGCAAGCCTTGATGTCAAAAACCGTAAAGAAGACGTCCATCATTGTGATGTTTGAACACAGCGTAACAAAGGGATTCACAGAGTTAATCTGCATTCAAGGCTTCACTGGGAAAATGGGCCATTTTAAGCCTTTTGTTTTGATTCTTGGTTTTCTGGCAATTTTAATTAGCACGACTTTCCCAAAGCAAATGTTGCTCTTAGAGGCCAGCTGTGCATGAATTACATCCAAAGCAGGACGGAGGAAACGTTGAATGAAGAGGAACCTTTTGGAGTTTTAAACCCACACTGGCCCATACTGTTTGTCTTATCTCACCTCACCTGCTAAGCCCATATTTTTAAGAACATCGTTCTCCACCTTTTGACACATCCTACAACAAATCAGAGTTTGTGTGTTTCTGTGCCTGTGCACACAGACTGTGTGCATAAGCTATTTATACTGCAGTGCGTTTGATTATATTCGATAGAGTAGCGTCACAATTTGCAGCTCCACTGTGAAAGTACCTGTCAGACTCAGATAAGCATTAAAAAAAAGAAGCGAGGCAGAAGAGTGAGGAAAATACCTGGGGAGAGAAAGAGGTGGAGAGAGGGAGAAATAATAAAGACAACTGGAGACGAACAAGTCCTCCATTAACAGCAACAGCATCATTTAATGATCAGTGAAAGCAAATGCATGGAAATGGGTGTTTTAATGGAGGCTAATATTTGTGGTCTGAAGAACAAGCATCAAACCAGTCTGACATTTTTACAAATAAACATCACTTCTGGATGAAACTGAGAATATCGATCCCCATGTGTAGCTTAACTTAGCATAAACAACCAAACCAATACGAATCATGCATACCCCTGGTCCCAGCACTCAATACCTCTCACCATAATAAATTCTTACAGCAACAAGAGGAAGCTGCAGGTATTAAAGTGTAAGTTAGGACTGGATCAGGTGACCCTGCTCACAAGGGATCATGTGATTGGGTTTTTTATTCTAACATTGTACTTTTTTAAAACTTTATTTAAAGAAAGAGTGCCACATAGAGAACAGACCCTGTCCTGCCGATGATGGATGGCAGTAAGTTAATGAAATGCTGCAGGTCAGAGGAAGGAGGATGTTTGTTTTCAGCCTCATTAAAGATGCAGTCACATCTTCTACCCAACGACAGCAACAGCAGAGATGAAAGTGATCATCACAGAACTGAAATGTGGATAAAATAGAAAAATGAAGCAGTGATGAGCTGGGTCTGTGTAACCTTAATCAGCACAGTGATCACAGGAACGATTACAGCTCATTCAGTTCCACAAGGCGGCACATTTCCCTCCAGTTCTCCGAAGGCACCGCAGACAGAGACCAGCCAGCTGCCGTGGATGGAACTGATAAAAGGGGAGTAGTTCCTTCTGGTCATCTGAAATAGGTGAAGTAAATATACCAGTAGGCAGCTTATTAATGTAAGCCACAATATGACAGATATGATCTTCAGTTAATGCACACATCATAAGACAAAAGATCATATGAGGAGCTAAAGTCGATCCCTGGCTGCCTGCCCACATGCCAAAGTGTCCATGCACCAGGGTCCTACTGCATGCCTCAGAGTGTGTGTGTGTGTTGTCTAAAGCTCTGTGTGAATGGTTGAAAAAAAATGAGTGCTCATTTAGAGCTGAAAAGTACTTTTAATTACTCATCCATTTAAGAATTTATGAAACACCACCATGTCTAAACACAGTAAATACTATGATCACTTTCAATCACCACTCTGCCCGATAACATCAACATCCCTTCTTCAAAATCAGAAGCTGGGAGTCATTGCTTATGTTTGCCAATGCAGGCCCTAATTTTTCCTCTTATACCAGCTTCACATGTGAACAGTCTAATACAGTCAAACCAGTATGACACAATTAACCCTTCATGAATGTGGCTGAGCTCTTACAAATGGGGACAGGTAAGGTCACACTTCTGTCAGAGGACAAAGAATGAAAACACTGAAACATTACAGGCAGGCAGGTATGTTATTTAAGCTGCTTTGACATATGCTGTACGTCTGTGAAGCATCAACCTGACCTACCTGATGAGGTGTCCCACAGGAAACTGCTGCTCTGGTATTATTCTGAGCTCCTTAAAGGCCACAAATCATTTTCTATCATAACAATCCTAATTCCCCCCCAAAAACTGCATTAGTGCTTTGATGTGCTCGTGCATGTGCACTGACGTTCACGTGAGACGTTATAAAGCTGCTGTGTCTGCCGCTCATTCAGCTCCTGCAAACAAAATCCCCAAACCTTCGTTTGTCCTTGTAGTCGACATAAGTTTGTTCCGCCAGTGTGTGTCCTTTTCCTCCACACACACACACACACACACACACACTTGTGGCTGTCAAATGTCAGCAGTTACAGCGCAGCGACACGGTGTGTGGAGGCTTCACAGAGAGAGATGATTGCTTGTGTTATCAGTGTTAAAACAGACAAATCAATCCCGCCCTGACAACCACACAATTAGCCGCTTTATTAGCCCGCTTGTAGACCAGCTCCTCTGGAGGGGGGAATCAAGTGCCCGCAAATAAATGCTTGAACACACGGCGGCAAGGCGAGGAGGCGGAGGAGAAGAAGTATGTGTTTAATATGGATAGCAGGGACAAGGGTGAAGATTGATTGGACTGATTCACACACATAACACAGACACACACTGACGTACACACACACACACACACTGATGTACACACACACACACTGACGTACACACACAGACGTACACACACACACACACACACACTGACGTACACACACACACACAATTTGTTTAAACAATTTGTTATTAAAGTAGGCAGTTATAAGTGTTTTTAGAGGGGGTCTCAAATATTATGGTCCCAAACTCCTGTGAATCCCGGGGCTCAGCTGTATCTCATTGTAAAAAGTTTAGAGAGTTTCCCTTCAGTGTGAGGGACAGGAAACACCTGGGTTTACCTGCTCTGGGTCTGGTTCTTTGTGGTGTGTTGGTGCTGCTGAAGGACAAATCCAGCCTGTAGAGCTCAGGAAGTTTTGAGTGACTGTGTGGAGAGAGCGAGCCTGTCAACTCACCAAATGTGATTCAACATCTGGGCTACCTGTCAGTCAGACTCATACGAGCTTGTGCAGCATTCAGTTACAGCCAAGCTTGTTTAGCACAATGGCTTCACCTCATTTTAAAGCCACCGAACTACATTTGTGTGTCCCAGTGATCTCGGGGCCTGTGCTGTGCAGGCTTTTGGCCCTTGCAGGGACTCCCAAGTACAGCTGATCCTGGTTAGAGCCATTCAGACGACACCTATGAGAGAATAGAGACAGATCACCTGCCTGTGATAGGGAGCTCCAGGGAGAGCACCTGGTAGCTGGGCACAAAAATGAGATACAGACCTGCCTACCTGCAGGAAGTGCAGGTGGCGGTTGGGTGCAGTGTGCGTCAGGTTACTAAGGTTACTGAGACTGACTATGGGGAAATGGAAGTCACCTCTCTGGTGGGGAAGGAGACTGAACTTGATCATCAGTTAGATATAATTGGGGTCTCCTGGAGAGGTCCTGGACTCTGTTCCAGCACAGACCCCGAGACTCTGTTCCAGTCTGGAGTTGGTGAGAGTCAGCGGGCATGGTGGGTAACCTTGTATCCTCCTGGCTTCCTGCCTTTATGCTTGGTGTTTCCTGGTGGATGAGAGGGTTGCTTCACTGCACACTCAGGTCAGGGAACAGGTCCTGACTGCACCCAGAGTAGCCTTCTTTGTGCTGGAGACCTGCCAACTCCATCTTCTACACATGTGGACCCTTTCACTGCTCCTGCTGGTAACACCAGGCCGCCTACTCATCCCTCACTGTGCTGCAAACAGACCAGTTTCTATACCTGACCCCACAAAGTTCCTCAAAGGATCCATCTGAGCTTGTTAACAGTGTGTAAATAATGCTCTCTCCGTGTGTCTGTGATCTCGATCGTATTCAGACGCTGCTTGAACGCTAAGACCGCTCAGCGAGCGCGCCCGAAAACCTGAAGTGCAGTAGCCATAAATCTTTAACCGCCGACAGGCAGCGAAAACACAAGCAGTGAGCATCCTCGAGTCTGCAAACCAATACAAAACCCGGTCTGTGTGCGTGGGTGTGGACAGTCATTGATTTCCCGTCTGCAGGCTAACTCAGTTGGCCCAGAGAGGGGGTGACGGGATGGATGAGGATTATTTGTCGGATCCACATACGCTAAAAACACAGAAACACAGCGCAGTGCGCACACACACACACACATACACACATATAAGATCAATGAGGGCGAGAGGAACATCACCCTGAAGACTGATTGTTTCCAGCCCGGATGCAGAAGGAGAGAAAATAGCTTTGTTATTGAATCAGCACCAACCTGCTGCTCCCTTATCACACACCCTGTATGCTGCCTCACACACCTGTGTGTGTGTGTGTGTGTGTGTGTGTGTGTGTGTGTGTGTGTGTGTGTGTGTGTGTGTGTGTGTGTGTGTGTGTGTGTGTGTCAGGGAGGAAATTATCCATCAAAAGCATCAGACACGATCAGATGAGCCTGAAGCCAGACGCTGGCTGTTTTCTTCTGCTGTCAGTCTCACTTCCTCTCGCTGTTTGTTCACACCCAGCTCAGCGAGCAACAGTTTACCGATGAACGAGCGCCACAATCTGCTTTGTCCGGCCTTGTCACACACTCACACTCGTTAGCAAACACTTCCTTCTGCTTCAGCTTGTTCTTTTCACTGCGCCGGTTGGAAATCCGGAAGTGGTCTCTATTAGTGCCTCGTTTCACAGACCTGCCCGCTGCTGTTTCAGGTGGAGGTGGAGGTTCAAAGGGCAGCAGGCACACCAACCGTGGAGGTGAAAGCATTCAATGCATGCAGATGTTTGAAGTGATTCAAACTATGAATCAAACCAATGAATCCAGGTGACACTTTAGTCACATGACCCCTGACACCTTCTGCAGTGTCACACATAGTTTCCAGGCCTGAAAAATTAAGATGTCATATTGTGTCTCCTGGTAGTTACCATGGAAACAAAAACATGCAGACTGGATGGAAAGGTGGCCTATGATATGTTAAGTCTCATTTTCCACTTTTCCAGAGGACATGAGGTCATCAGAGAGGTGGCATCATTTAATGTAAAATATGAACGATGGACTGTGCAAGCGATCCAGAGACAAAGCAGCTGTTAATATAAATAAATGTTTACATTTTTACATGCTGTTTTTTTTTTTACTTGCTATACATAAATACAAACTGTATACCCCAAATTTCAATCATATTTAAGTCCACAGTATAGGGATGAATTGATAAAAATGCTACAAACCACCTGTGGACAAATGTGACAGGCTCTGAAAAAGTCCAGGAAAATGAATAGAATAGAATAGAATAGAATAGAATAGAATAGCCTTTTATTGTCATTGTGTGCAGGAATAAATAACAATCAGGAGAAATATAGACAAAAATAAAAGGCACAAATTAGAGAACAAGTTGCAAAGGACACACAGTGACATCACTCCCTGTTGTCACAGCTGATCAGGTCAATGAATAACATGCGACTGGATTCTAATGTTTTAGTTACGTGATTTCTGCAAACCCATCAGTGGAAGGAAACAGTTTCCCATGTTAACATTGTTAAGTTATTAATAAAAGATTCTGATCATTCGGTTTTCTTTATGCTTTTTTTCTTTTCCTTGTTGTTGTTGCTGTATTATTTTAACATGTTCAGAATAAAGACACACAAACACAACTCAATGATCTCTGAGCCACTGAGTGATGCTGAGGTCCATCGTGCTCTCTGCTCGGGACACGTGTCACCAGACCTTGTCCCAGTTTGTACAACAGGCTGCAGGATGCCTGAACATGCTGGCAAAGGTTCAAAGATTTTAATAAACACTTCAGAGTGAAAGCAGGTAAGACTGCAGATCTTTAGGGCGCTACAGGGTGGTGGGGCAGGTACATTCTCACAGGTCCTTTCACAGGTGTATTTGCAGACAGTGTTGGGCAGTGACATATTTAAAATACAGTATGAATAAAAATACAGTATGACTTTGAAAAAAAGAATGCTTGTCCACTCGAACAGGATTTTTGACGGGGCTCCCACACAAACACAAAGCAGAGGATGAAGCATCACCAAATATGCTTCCAAGCCAACTTCCTTCCAAGCCAAAAACTAGAAAATATGATGAAGCACATCTTGCCTTTTGCTTCACCTGCACACCGGTGGTGCCAAGGTAGGTATCCCTGACAGAATTTGTTTCCCCAGCGTCAGCAGCACATGCTGGGCTTTCCAAATCACGAACAAACGGTATCCCACATTATTGATTTTTAGTTCACAAACACTACTTATAATGACATTTTGGTGATGTTAGCTTTTTATACATGTAAAACTACAGTGGGATACAAATAATATCAGGCTGATCCTGCCGCAATTTGTTCCCCGGTTCAAATCACAGACAAATAGTATCCCACAGCTGTTTATGTTTTTAAACCCATTTAGCACAGAAAGACATTTTTGGAAAAATGTATTGACAGCAGTGTTGAATATTCTTACACAGTAAAAAAAAAAAAAAAAAAAAAAAAAAAAAAAGAAAAACAGAAAAACAAAATAACTATATGTAAAATTTACTTTTATTTGTTTAATTTTTTACAAAAGGTTTGAGGTGAATCGCTACCATGAATTGCTACCTTATCATGGTCGAGGGGTTTGGGTGTCCCAGGGATCCCAGGGGCTATGTTGTCTGGGGGCTTTTGACCCCTGGTAGGGTTTCCCATGGCAAATTGGTCCTGTGTGAGGGACCAGACAAAAAGCGATTCAGAAGACCCCTATGAAAAGATCATCGAGGGAACAGTTCCCCCTGCCCAGGATAGGGTTACCGGGGCCCTGCCCTGGAGCCAGGCCTGGGGAGGGTGCCCAAGGGCGAGCATCTGGTGACCGGGCCTTAGTCCATGGGGCCCGGCCGGGCACAGCCCGATAAAAGGATATGGGCCCATCTTCCTGCAGGTCCACCACCCGCAGGAGGCACCGTAGGGGTCGGGTGCAATGTGAGTTGGGCAGCGGCCAGGAGTGGAGGTCCTGGTGGACCGATCCCTGGCTACCAAGACTGGCAATTGGGACATAGAATGTCACCTCTGTGGTGGGGAAGGAGCCTGATCTAGTGCGTGAGGTTGAGAGGTACCGGCTTAATATAGTCGGGCTCACCTCAACGCATGGCCTGGGCTCTGGAACCAGTCTCCTGGAGAGGGGCTGGACTCTGTTTCAGTCTGGAGTTGCCCCTAGCGTCAGGTTGGAGTGGGTATCTTGGTATCCCCTCAGCTTGCTGTTGGTATGTTGGGGTTTCTCCCAGTGGACGAGAGGGTTTGTTCCCTCAGGGAACGGGTCCTAATTGTTGTCTGTGCTTATGCACCGAGCGGCAGTTCAGAGTACCCAGCCTTCTTGGAGTCCCTGAGTGGGGCACTGGAGGGTGTTCCTCCTGGGGACTCTGTTGTTATACTGGGAGACTTCAATGCTCACGTGGGCAATTACAGTGAGACCTGGAAGAGCGTGATTGGGAGGAACGACCTCCCGGATCTGAACCCGAGCGGTGTTTTGTTATTGGACTTTTGTGCAAACCACAGTTTGGCCATAACAAACACTATGTTTGAACATACAAGTGTCCATAAGTGCACGTGGCACCAGGAAACTCTAGGCCACAGGTCGATGTAATCGTATCATCCGACCTGAGGCCATATGTTTTGGACACTTGTGTAAAGAGAGGGGCTGAGCTGTCAACTGATCACCACCTGGTGGTGAGTTGGATCAGGTGGCGAGGGAGGACGCTGGACAGACCTGGCACACCCAAACATACAGTGGGGGTGTGCTGGGAATGTCTAGCAGAGGCCCCGGTCCATGAGATCTTCAACGCACACCTCCAGCAGAGCTTCAACAGCATTCCGAGGGAGACTGGGGGCAGACTGCACAGAGCTGCGGCTGCAAGGTAGTTGGTGCCTGTCGTGGTGGTAACCCCCGAACCAAATGGTGGACACCTGAGGTGAGGGGAGCCACCAAGCTGAAGAAGGAGTCCTACCAGGAATGGTTAGCCTGTTGGACTCCGGAGGCAGCTGATAGGTGCCAACAGGCCAAGTGGAATGCGGCTCAGGCGGTGGCGGAAGCAAAAACTCAGGTGTGGGAGGAGTTCGGAGAGGCCATGGAAAAAGACTTCCAGACTGCCTCGAAGAGATTCTGGCAAACCGTCAGGTGAATCAGGAGGGGATAGCGGTGTTCTACCTGCACTGTGTATAGTACAGGTGGAGTGCTGCTGACTTCGACTGAGAAAATCGTCAGGCGGTGGTGAATACTTCGAGGACCTCCTCAATCCCACTGGCACATCGTCCGTGGAGGAAGCAGAGTCTATGGACGAAGACGATGACCCGCCAATCTCTGGGGGCAAGGTCACTGAGGCAGTTAAACAATTCCTTGGTGGCAGAGCTCCTGGGGTGGATGAGGTCCGCCCTGAGTTCCTGAAGGCTCTGGATGTTGTAGGGCTGTCTTGATTGACACGCAATGTTGCGTGGAGATCAGGGGCAGTACCCCTGGACTGGCAGACCGGGGTGGTGGTCCCCATCTTTAAGAAAGGGGACCACCACCGAAGGGTGTGTTCAACTCCACCACCATCATCAAGTTTGCTGACGACACCGTCGTGGTGGGCCTGATCTCTGATAACAACGAGACTGCCTACCTGAAGGAGATTAGGAATCTGGAGAACTGGTGCCAGAGGAACAACCTCCTTCTAAACGTCAGTAAGACAAAGGAGCTGATAGTGGACTTCAGCACTAAGCAGGAGAGGAACTACCAGACCCCCGTCATCAACGAGTGCCCAGTGGAGAGAGTGGACAGCTTCAAATACCTCGGAGTTCACATCACGCAGGATCTGTCATGGTCCTGTCACATCAACACCATGGTGAAAAAGGCCTGTCAGCGTCTCTACCACCTCAGACGCTTGAGAGACTTCCAACTGCCCTCCAAGGTGCTCAGGAACTTTTACTCCTGCACCATAGAGAGCATCCTGATGGGAAACATCTTAACCTGGTTTGGGAACAGCACCATGCAGGACAGACGAGCTCTACAGAGGGTTGTGCGATCAGCTGAGCGCACCATCCGCTCCGAGCTCCCTGACCTGAACTCAATCTACAGCAGGCGATGCTGGACCAAGGCCAGGAAGATCGTGAAGGACCTCAGCCATCCCAACAACAGACTGTTCTCTCTGTTGAGGTCAGGAAAGCGATTCCACTCCCTGAAGACCAACACAGAGAGACTGAGGAGGAGCTTCTTCCCGCAGGCGATACGGTCTCTCAATCACACCACCACACAGTACTGACCCACACATATGGTTCTTACACACACACTGGACATTCTGGACATTGTTTTCACTTCATCACTTAAATCACTTTAAGCATATTTGCACTGCACAAGACATAATGTGGATTGCACAACACTGGACATTATATTCTTCATTTCCAGTTAATACTTGTACAGCTGCTGTTATTGTGTATATATTTATTTATATTTCTTCATACATTCTTATATAGTTCTATATTGTGTATTTTGTTGTACAGTTATTTTATTTTCAACTTTAATTTATATATTTTATCTTATTCTTTCCCAGTTAAATTTACCCTTCATTCTAATTTGTGTTGTACAGTTATTTCATTTTCAACTTTAATTTATATATTTTATCTTATTCTTTCCCAGTTAAATTTACCCTTCATTCTAATTTGTGTTGTACAGTTATTTCATTTTCAACTTTAATTTATATATTTTATCTTATTCTTTCCCAGTTAAATTTACCCTTCATTCTAATTTGTGTTGTACAGTTATTTCATTTTTAACCTTAATTTATATTTTATTCCTTCCTAGTTAAATTTACCCTTTTTAATTTTTCATATTTATTTCCTATCTTATTCATAGCCTTTTCCTTTTTTTTCTTTAGGTCACGAGCAGTTGTCCAAGCATTTCACTACATATCGTACTGTGTATGACTGTGTACGTGACAAATAAAATTTGAATTTGAATTTGAATTTGAACTACAGGGGAATCACAGTGCTCAGCCTCCCTGGGAAAGTCTATGGGGGCGTGATGGAGAGGAGAGTTCGTCCGTTAGTCGAACCTCGGATACAGGAGGAACAATGCGGATTTCGTCCTGGTTGTGGAACACTGGACCCTTGAGGATACTCGAGGGCACATGGGAGTTTGCCCAACCAGTCTACATGTGTTTTGTAGACTTGGAGAAGGCATTCGACCATGTCCCTCGGGGGGTCCTGTGGGGGGTGCTCCAGGAGTATGGGGTGTCTGGCCCATCAAGATTTTACCAAGATTTTCTTGTAAAACAAAAGGGGGGCTAGCACAAAAGTTTGGGAACCACTGGCCTACTGCAACTACCTTGTTTTAGTTGTGGCAGCTACCTGGGTTATGCACCACTTCAATATCTTTGATGTGCTATAGCTGTGTGTGTTATTACTATTAATGCAGGCTGCATTACAACCTGCTAGCCACAATGCTAGCTGCTATGAGCAGTTCTGAAAGCACACAGAAAGAAAACATATTAGTGATACAGAAATAGTTTTCTCTATGAGGTCACTGCAAAAAGTGCAGCCTTACCAAATATCCACCCTACAGTTACTCATTTTATATTACGATTTAAAAGTCTAGTTGGTATTGCTTTCAGAACTGCACATGAATATTTGCAGCGAACAGGTTGTTAATAGTATCCATCAAGTCTAACGGTCTGCGGTCTATGAACTAACCTTAGCTAACGCCAGCTAACAATGTTAGCTCAGCAGTGAGTAGCCTTCAGTATTAGTAATAAATTACACAGCAATAGTACATTCATGTAGTTGTAAAAAGCACGGTACTATATCAAATAATCCAAAGTATTCAGAATACATTACTCACACTGAGTAACATAACGGAATACGTTACAAAATACATCTTGGGCCATGTTTTCTGTAATCTGTAGTGGAATACATTTTAAAAGTAGTCTTCTCAACACTGTTTGCAGATAAGTCTTGTCATCAGGCTTGGATGCAGGTAAGTACTCTTTAAATCCACAGGTGTGAACTCGAGTCAGGATTTCTTTGTGACTGAGAGTAGGTCAGGCAGGTTTCTCCAGAGGTTAGTTGAGCAGGTCAGGTAAGTACACAGGTAACAGATAGCAAACAAACAAAGCATCAAACTAGGAGGTCTGAATCTCTCCACACACTGTAGTTTAGCAATCCAGCGAGGGATAGAGAGAAGCACCAGGATTAAACACTGCTGGGGATGGTAGGTGGGGATCAGGTGTGCAAGCTGGGGCAGCCACACCTGCTTCTGGGAGGGGTAAGCAGGTGTTATGAGTTATCACTGTGGGCATGAAGGCTGGCTCATCTCAGGCCTGTTCATGGGAATCACTGATGGAGTGTCATTACACCTGCAACGTTTCCTTTCACTCATTCAGACACATTCATGACATAATGATAGCTGCTGTCATTCATTCATTATTCATTTAGACGGAGCTCTTCAAGATGAACCGTCCTCAACTTTTAATGTCGGGTCACATGTTTTTCTCCACAATCAGTGCACTCTGTCCTGATTAATCAGTGAAATTATAGTTTACTGTAAAGTGTGAAGATGAAGGAGTTTGTCCCTTGGCCTGAGAGTCACTCCAGAGCCATCGTCAGTCCAAGAGTGCCGGCGATAATGAAGCCTCACAAACTTAAGTGGAATCCAACTGATTTTTCTGGAAGCTGAGACACGGCCCACATATAAAGGTTTATATTTTAACATCATCAGAAATATGAGCAGACATAAGAACAGTTATTGTTCAACAGGAAAAGAACACTCCTGATATCGGAGGAAAGTATAACCACCTTTAGCAGGAGTAACTTCCAGTAGGCGTATCCCACTATTCTTAAACACTCTCAGCTTGTTAGTGTGGGGAATATTCACTGCCCACTCGTGCAGCTGACTAAACCTCCTTGTGAAAGTTCCCACATTTAATTTTTTTCACATCTGGCGACTAACTGTTTGCCCAGAGGAGCGTCTGGCACCCTCCACCTCTCAGCCACCATCTTTGATCACAAGGCAACTGCACAGGTCGCCTGGCAAGAGAACACCTGTCTGACTCAGATTCACTGGTCTAATTTATAAGAGGATGGATGGACGAACGGATGGATGGGTGAATTGCTATTAAGATGGAGACCTCATGATGCCCCGGTTGTGTGTGCTGCAGACGAGGCAGCTGGACTTTGTGTCAGCTCCTGAGAGCGTCTCCTCCCACCACAAATGTTTGATTCATCACAAGAAACAAAGCTGATCGCTGTGACTGCTCGAAGCTCCACTGATGGGATATCAGAGAAAACAAGTTTGATGAAGAGCCGTTTCATTTTAACAAGTGGCTGAAATGGCCCGCTGGGGTAGCCGATAGCAAAGAGTAAGGATGAAAGCTTTCCTCCATAACACCTGTGTGCGTGCGTGCATGCGTGTGTGTGTGTGTGTCTCACCTGTGGGAAGTTTTTTGAGAGCATCCTTCATGTTCTCTTTAGCTGCAGTCCCCACAGAGCAGCACAAGGCAGTTAAAAGAGAAGAAGAAGAAGTAAGTGGAGTTAGTTTAGGTAAACAACCTTTCTGCAGCAATACTGTTCCCACACCGTTTCCTCCTTTTTGAAATCATAATCTCTGACTTTGCACACATTTGTAGGCACACAGGCAGGAAGCACACACGTGCCCACAAGATCAAAACCCAGTTTGAAATGACTCCAATGGGTTGTGTTGAGATTAAGAGGATTAAAAGTCATGGAGCCCTGGCAGCGGTGAGAAAGGAGACAGTTGTTCCCAAGGTAACAGTGCTCGCAGCCTCCCTCCACCTGACACCCTTAATCTGCCTCTGTGAATCAACACGGTAAACTCCCTCCCTGATTTCTCTTTTATAACTGTCTGTCACTTCAGTGCTTCAGTTTGTCTCAACATACTTTTGTCTTCTTCCCATCCAGCTTGACCTCAGAGTTTCTGCTCCCTCCATGCATTCATCCAAGCCCCCTCTCAGTCCCAGGACATCAGATACTCCCTTTATTCAAAGCCACACCACGTTTATGTTAATAGTTTCCACTCCAAGTTTATACTCAAGTATAAACTTCAAAGGCTGAAAAACTGAAGCTAATCCAGAAGTGCCAAACCTTCAGTTCCTCTACTGCACAGCAGAGGCAGCAGTGAGTCAGTCCCCATAGACTCCCATGTCAAAGCTTTCCAGCAGAAATCAACATGTTTACAGCTTAACCCTTTAAGACCTACCATAGAACCAAGTCCGCCAGAGCTTATATTATATTTTTACATGCTGTGGAGCCATTTTTGGGAGCATTTCAAGTTGCTATACATCAATACAACCATTATAGCCCAGATTTTAATAATATGTATTCATTAAGTGCATAGTAATTACATAAATTGCCAAAAAGTGCAATAAACTACAAAAAAATTGAAAATCGTTTTTGTTTTTTTAACATATATTTGTAGTTAGAGAAATTTAAGAGGCTTATCCCTCAAAACTGTAAATACAAAAAAGTTGCACAAAATAGTTTCCCACCACAGGAAATTTATTTTGAGTGTCTTCATAGTTTTATTTTTGAAATACACCAATTTTTATACACTGCAGGAAAAACGAAAATAAATATTATACTGCAAATTTGCAAAAAAGCAGCATATGCATCAAAATAAACTATTTCCAGCAGTGCAATATGAGTCCTAAGCATCCCAGAAACGACACAGAAAGTCATAAAGTCAAAGATAACTTTTAAAAAGACCAGTATAGGCCCTGAGGCCCTGATGGTAAAAAAGACTACATTTCCACGAAAATGACGTCACTTCCGGTTTCCGGCAGGTAATGGCGGAAATGCAAAAGTTCGCACTGACGTCTATTCCAACATAGGAAGTGTTATGAACAGCTGATCGGATCGGCAAAGCGTGTTTCTGGAATATTATGTTTTTGTTCCTGCAAGCGCTTTTTATGCAGTTTTTGCAAAGCTTTATGTGGAAGGAAACCGTGACCTAGGACAAGCTGATGGCATAAGATGTAAGTACAACTCCTTCTGTTTCATATGCAAAAAAAATTTTTGCGCTAGCTTACGTGGTTGCAGTGCTACCGGGATTTAAAAATAGTTACGCAAAACAGAGCGTGTCCGCTCCGATCGGCTCTAAAGGGTTAATACACACACTGCTTGGTCTCCAAAGATACTTAACACACAAGAAGTCTGAGCTTTACTGAGCACTGATGGATGTTATGGTTGTTAGCATTACCTAATGACATCACAACCAGAAGTGACCATCAAACGTGGTCACTTCTGGTTCCCAAAAATCACACAGTGGTGAGCAAAATCTAGAATTACAGGCATTTCCTAAATCTAAAAAAAATATTCTTGGTCCCTAAAAAGTCCAGAGAGTGGATGCAAGAGTAAAGCAGCTGAAAACAAAGGAAAAGCAGTTTGGAGCCCAGCAGCTGTTAATGGTCAGCAAAAAAAAGAACAGGGTAATAACAGCGATACAGAGGGGAGATGGCAACAGTAGCACGATATCTTCTATCCCAGCTTTGAAGTAAGCAACTCAAGTAACTACCAGTGAGAGTGAAGAAGACCTCTGAAACTCTCTGACTGTCATATGTCCAGGAGAAAAGGGCTTAAAGGTTCATCTATGCTAGTGCAATGTCCACCAGCAACACACCAACAGCTAAATATGGTGCAAAATTTATTTGACCCCCAGAGGACATTGACCCATCTACCCATTTGGAACCATGATTAGAGACTTCTGATTGATCGGAGCTGGCTCGGATCAGGTCTTGGAGAAGCTTACAGCTCTGCAACAGGAAATTGATAGACCTGATTACCAGTGATGGACATTAGATCAGCTGCGGAGTTGGATGCAGTTGTTCGCATTAACCCAAACAACCATCTCCCCTCACTCATGTGGCTCCAGAACAACAAATTCTTTCTTGATAACGGGACTCTGGCCCTATCCTTCAAGGACACCTGCACCAGCTGAGGACTGGTGACTTTTGCTTAACCGGGTGAAAGGACATTCTCTCTCAAGTTGAACAAAGGATACACACACTGCCCTAATTCAGTTCACACGCACACATACGCCTGTACACTGACACAGATGTACACTCACCCCCCTCCCCCCTCCAAATGCTTCTGATGCTTGCCCCTTCCTGATGCAGATCGACTGGGCCAGCGCAGAATCATGCTGCTGCTGGATGCTGCTGTCTACACTGGCAAACTCTCACCTCATTTACTCACAAATAACTTCATAGAGACAACACATCAACAAACGAAGTTCAGTGAGTTGCACAATGACCACACAGAGACCTGCGGTCATGTTCCTGGGGCAGATGACACGTATATTCTGTAGGTATGCATCCATGCCATCATCCGAATTAGCTCTTAGTTTGTGTGTTCATAATCACCAAACCTCTTCAATACCACATTATTTATGAAAACTATATGAAAACCACGTGATAACGAAGGTCCAGTGTGTGTGTGTGTGTGTGTGTGTGTGTGTGTGTGTGTGTGTGTGTGTGTGTGTTTCTACATTTCTGTAAGGGAAAGAAGAGGAGCTGGTGTGCTGGTTTCTCTGCACAGCTGTGTATCAGTGTGTGAGACTCTCAGAGATAATTGAATGTAGATGCACATTGAGTCTTATGGCATCAATAAAGCAGGAGAGGAAGGGGAGCAGGAGGCAGACCTCCCCTGCAGCTGTCCTAGAGGTTTAAGGGCCTCATTAGCCCACCATCACAAGCAGTAACTCACACAGAGGGACATCAGTGGGGGGGGGGGGGTCCTCGCAACTTAACCCAAAGCCCCCGAGTGTCCTCCTGATCAGCTTGAGTCACATGTTCTCCTGCGCCCTCCTGTGTCCTCACACTAATGGAACTGCAGGCCTTCATTCAGAGCACACAGACACACACTATCAGGAGTGTGTCTGTGTGTCTCTGCACAGATGAGGACACAAAATTAAAAAAAAAAAAAAAACAGCTGCAACTAAGACACAGTGATTAAAATGACATGATCACAAAGATGTGTGAAATGACCATGAAGAGATACAAAGTTATATTTATGGTAAATAAACTGGTTCTTGTATCACAATTTTCTACACTGAGCACTCGAAGTTCTTTATACAAGTCCACACATTCACACAAGCACTTTTTCTCTGCTTGTACAACTGACGTGCTTGCTATCTAACAATCACACATTCATACTCAGATGGATCCATCATCCAAAGCTTGAAGTTAGTATATTGCCCAAGGATGTTTGGCATGGAGACTGGAGCAGACGGGAATCGATCCATTAACCTTCCAATTAGTAAGTGACCTGCATCAGCCACGGTGTTTTATACCGACTCGTTTTACTTGTCTAATACTGCAATATAACTCATCAGTGTACGTAGCAGGGTAACTTGCACATGTGTGACAGCCTCAGTGATGATGAATGTTTTCTACAGGTTTACAGGAGCAACACCTGCTGCTGTTTCAGGGTCTTCCTTATTTTAGCCACAGAAAGTGAAACGTCATTGTTCATGTTTTCTAACAGCATGACGTCACACCTGTCCGACGTGTCGTCCTTTATAAACATTCTGATCATTATGTTGTTAAAACTATGACAAAGGAGGTTGTGAACTTAACTCAACTACTCGCTGCAGCTTTAGTCTCCATACAAGTTAACCACAACTAGAGAGATGAAGGACAGCCTGAGCTCCAGCAGGAAAACAGGTCTGACAACACACACACACACACACACCAGCACACACTTGCACAGGAGCATGCCCAGTGGAGTCTGGTGTCACACGGGGGCACAGAGTTTTATTGTTGGTGCTTTTGCTAAAAGACATGTCAGAACTCCTTTGCTTCCTCTAAATCCCTGCATGAACACACACACACACACACACACACACACACACACACACACACACACACACACACACACACACACACACACACACACACACACACACTCTGTAACATGCACTCTTCAACCTTGTGGCTGTAATCAGGGAAATGTTCTAGCAAATTTGTTGTGCAGCAGCAGCCTGAGAGGAGGCTGAGTAATGAAGCCCTACAACAAACACACAACTTCTGTGTGTGTGTGTGTGTGTGTGTCACATACAAACAGGAGAAAGTACACAGTGTATTAATCTGCAGAGGATGCTTTGTTTGGGTGCTTAAAGAAATAAATGAGCGCAGAGCAGATGACACAACACGGTTTGTTTTTTAAATCGGTCACACACGCAAGCACACAAACCAGTCACAAAGGGCTTTCTTTATTTTTTGCATTTTCTTCTGAGCAGAAGTAAAGTGAGGACATCAGGGCTCTGAAATGTCATGCTTTATGTTTCAGATTGTTCACGAGGAGATTCGGTTTGTGATGTCAGGATAATCCCGGGTTCAGGGTTCATAAAGTGAATGCGACCACTCTGATTTTACAAAGCAGAAAAACAGGGACAGGTTCAGGAGAGCACAATAGAAATATGACCAGGAGAGCTGATGGTGCTGCTGGAAGAGAAGGTCAGCATCAAAGCTGGTCAGCAGATGGAAGCTCCAACATGTCCTGGTGGATGCTGTGTTCAGTTTGGATCAAATACTGCAGACCAACGACCACCAACAGCAGCAGATGACCTGGACCCCAGACCATCGCAGACTGCAGGAACTCCTCTCTGATTTTCAGACATTCAGTGTGTCTTCTCCCAGACTGCAGGAGCTCGATTTCCATATGAGAAGCAGTATTTACTTTTATCTGACCACTGAGCAATAGTCCAGTCTGCTTCTCCTAACGAGGGGTTTGATATCAGGACTGTGACAGCTGAAGCTGCTTTCCTGAAGACGTCTGCGGGTGGAGGCTCTTTGATGCAGTAACACCAGCCTCAATCAGCTCACTGTGAAGATCTCCAAAGTACTGATTTTCCCACTCAGGTCTGCAGTGATTGCAGTTACCTGTGCTTCTTTATTTGTTTAACATGCTTCTATACAGCCCGCAGAGAGCCCATATGGAAAAGAAATAGTAAAAACATATATGATTTACTCATGAAAGTGGCCACTTTCTCATTACTTTCATATATTTTTTTAGTAAGTATACAAAACATACAAGTTTCATTATATAATTTTTCAAGGGATCTTATATGTGTTTTCACTCTTGTATGCTTTTCATACAAGTTTCATACAAGACAGATAAAAACTTTATAAGATTTATATATATCTTTTCCATATGGGAGCAGCCAGCGGCTGCAGCAGCGACCTGCTGTGGCTGAGAAGATCACCGTGGTGGTGTACTGAACTACACCAGGAAACACAGTTTTAATGCAGTCTCAATAATAATTTAGTCAAGCTGCAAATGTTCTAAAAATCTGAGATGTTTGCTTTCTGATTTTCATGAGATATAAGCCACATTCACCATAATTAAGATTAAAAAAGGCTTTAAATGTTTCACTTAGAACACATGGAACCTGCAACCCTCCCTCCCAAAATACTGAGCTTTAATAAAACTAACTGAGCTTTGCAGAAAGACTTAACATAATCATTTTAAAGTTCTGCCTTTAGTTAGGAAAATATCAAACTTTAGGAAGTAAACTCTGTAAACTTCAGTCACAGAGACCTATCAGTGGCTCAAACACACACCGAGTCCCACGGTCTCCATTCAACTCTGTATTACTCTCCTGTCTTTGGGTCAATTCCAGCCGGACCTAGCTGCTGATAAACTGGCTGTGGCACACACACACACAAAAAAAATAAACACACACACACACTCACACACACACACACACATACAAACACACACAGACTCCACTGGTGCCAGTTTCAGATATAACCGTGTTTATTCAATTCAATTTAGGGCTGTCAGCGTTAACACATTAACGCGTCATCCTGATTAATGCAATTAAAAGTTTTAATGCATTTAACCCTTCTGGAGAGCAAAATGGACAAGCTTTGGACAAACTGCCCAAAATACACTGACAGAGACATTTAAGGAATTTTGAGTTATTCTGCGCTCCAGATGGGTTAAATGTGTTAAAAAAGTTTTAATCACGTTGATCATGATGACACGTTAACGTGTTAACGCTGACAGCCCCAATTCAATTCAATTCAATTCAGTTCAATTCAATTTATACAGTGCCAACAACAGTCGCCTTTAGATGCTTTAGATGGCCAGCTGCCACGACCAGTTGGAGTGAGAGAAGGTAGACAGGACAACCAACCCTGGAATAATTCACAGAAAAGACAGAAAATCATATTGGGGGGGGGGGGGGGGGTCATATGATTGCATTTAATTGAATTGAATCTAATTAACTATGACCCCCTATGAGCAAGCACTTTGGCGACAGTGGAAAGGAAAAACTGCCTTTTAACTAGAAGAAATCTCCAGCAGAACAGGTTCAGGGAGGGACGGCCAGCTGCCACGACCAGTTGGAGTGAGAGAAGGTAGACAGGACAAAAACATGCTGTGGAAGAGAGCCAGAGATGATTCAATGCAGAAAGGCGTATTAACACATAGTGAGTGAAGGAGAAACTCAGTGCATCATGGGAATCCCCCTGTTGCCTATATCTATTGCGGCATAATTAAGGGAGGATTCAGGGTCACCTGATCCAGCCCTAACTATATACTTTATCAAAAACAAAGTTTCAAGCCTAAACTTAAAAGTAGCACAATCAGGAATCCCATCAGCACGTCTGCAGGGAAAATACTGCTAAAGAGACAGACAGTGAAAGTTTGGGCATAAAAGGATAACTTAAGGACAATTAAGAATATATATCCTTGATTTTAACATAAACTCATTGTTGCAGCCAGGGACAGCATAATGTGACCCCTTAAACTACTTTTTAGTTTTGATGTCCTTATTTTTCCCTGAGTTATTGGATCTGTTACTACTGCATCTGTTTCATTAGTAACATAAACTAATGTAAGTCTACTGACCGCAGCCAACCAACCAACCATACGATGTCATGTTCTGCTCTGACAGAAGATGTTTTAAAAACTTTAAGCACTCAATTCTTAAATCCAGCTTCACAGACATGTATCTGTTTCTCTTTATTTTGTGTCTTTTTCTTGTACAGAGCGTTTCTGTTGTCATTTTGTCTCAGCCAAGTGCAAACTGTGTGTGTAATAGAAAATATGCATGAAAAGCATGTGGAAACCCACAGACTCACATCCTTCAGCAGAATTAGACAGACATTTTCTCACACAAACATCCTTCTCATGCACACATACACAAACAGCAGATTCCTTCACAATGTGAGAGCGGATGGTGATTCGATGCCTGTATATTCCTGACTGGGTCGGACTCAGGATCAGGTCTTCATGCTTCCGTTCTGAAGCTGTGTTGTTTGTATTTGGAGGTGCAGCTTCTCCTCTGCAGGGAGCTCCCTGCATGAGACGGAGCTGTGTGAAACATTCAGCAGGGAGCACAATGTAACTACCTGAACAGCAGAACCCAGCTGCTTCATAAATGAGCTATTGAATGCAGAGGATGAACTCAACAGGCAAGCCCACAGAGAAACAATGGCAGCGTATCGATGTGTGTGCAGGAAGTAGAGCTGGAGGAGAGAGTAATTGGACGCATTATTAAAGCTTCAGAGTATGCGGTTTATTTTGGATGTGATGGCAGATGTGGCAGTGAATGAACCGCAGACAACTGTAACTGTAACAAAATAATAAAATACAAACCCTCACCTATATTCAGTTTTATTTATAAAGCACCAAATCACAGCAACATTTGACTCAGAGCACTACAACAGGGTCTGCCATAATGTTGTAGGGTCTACAACATTAGAGGGAAAACCCTAAGAATCAAACCATCTCCTATTGTCATGATCCTGGGTCCTTTTGACTCAGCGTTTCGTGTTTTCTCTTATTGCGATTTTGGTTCTGTTCTTCCTCTGTTTAGTGTTTACTCTGCTCTGCCCGTGTGTTCCTGTATCTAGTCCGCGTTTCTTAGTTTGTGTCCTTTCATGTGTAAGTTCCTGTTTTATTGTGAAGGTCTGCGTCTTATGTGAGTGTTTTCAGTTTGCCTCCCTAGTCTCGTCACGTTAATCACTCCCAGCTGTGTTCCCCACCTGTGTGTAATCTCCCTGTGTTCTCTGAGTGTATTTAAGTTGTGTCTTCTGTCCTAGTAGTTGCTGGTTCGTCTGTGTTGTTTTCCCTCGGTCTCCCTGCATCTCTCCATGTGTATTTCCCCGGACCTCCCTGCATCTTCGTTTCTGGTTTGTTTTGTTAGTTTTACCCAGTTTAGGTTCCAGTTTCATGTTCCCAGTGCCTTTGTTGTTTGTATTTCCTTCGTTAATAAATACTCACCTGCACCAGAGCTGCCGCGTCCTGGTCCTAAATAATTCCACACGGCTTGCCCCGGCAAACCGTGACAGTACGAACCAGCCACCATGGACCCAGCGGCAGTAAATCCGTCCGAGGAGCTCCAGGACGACATTACGTATAATGTGGAGATTCTCCTCGGGCTGTGGCTAGAGAACCCTCCAGAGGAGCTTCGCCGCACTGTGGAAAGTCGGCTACAACGGCTCTTTTCTGGCCTGCCATGGCTTCTGAAGTCGCTTCCTCCGACCATGCAGGTTTTTCTCCGGCACACACCTCACCTTCTCTCAGCCACTCCTGCCTCACTGCCCGACTCGCCGGATGTGATCTTGCCCGGCCCATCGGAGCCGTCTGTGGGGAGGAAACGCCGATCGCGCCGATCGCGCCGCTGGCGCGCTACCCCACAGCCGGACGTTCGGGTTTCTAATTCGCCGGCTGTGGTGAGTGAGGACTCTTTTCCGTTTTCGGACTGTGTGACTGTTCATTCAGGGGCTGTGTTCTGTGCGGCAGATGATTCTGTGAACAGCGTATCACCTGCTCAGCAGCCACGCTTAGCCCAGTTAGCTGCCCCGCAGACACTCTCTGCTCAGTCACCAGTGTCTCCCTCTTTTCAGTCTCCAGCGCCTCCAGTGTCACTTTCAGTTCAGTCTCCAGCGCCTCCAGTGTCACCTGTAGTTCAGTCTCCAGCGCCTCCAGTGTCACCTGTAGCTCAGGCCCCTGCGCCTCCAGTGTCACCTTAGTCAGGCTCCTGCGCCTCCAGTGTCACTGTAGTTCAGCTCTGCGCCTCCAGTGTCACCTGTAGTTCAGGCTCCTGCGCCTCCAGTGTCACCTGTAGTTCAGGCTCCTGCGCCTCCAGTGTCACCTGTAGTTCAGGCTCCTGCGCCTCCAGTGTCACCTGTAGTTCAGGCTCCTGCGCCTCCAGTGTCACCTGTAGCTCAGGCCCCTGCGCCTCCAGTGTCACCTGTAGCTCAGGCCCCTGCGCCTCCAGTGTCACCTGTAGCTCAGGCTTCAGTATTACCAGTTTTACTCATTCACTCCATGCAGGGAGAAAGTCTAATTTCAACTCGAGGTGCTTTTCATAGTTTAGCCGCCATTGGCACAGTTTGCCGCTCCAGGGCTTCCCCAGAGGCTAGGTCTCAGTCCCCAGCTGATTCTGGACCCCTGAAGTTTAAGCAGCCACCTGAGAACTGCACCATGTCAGCGTTGCCTGGGCAGAGCCAGTGCTCAGTGCATTGCCAGTCGCCTTTATGTCAGCTAGTGGCCTCCATGACTGCTGGCTTAGTGATGACTTCTGCTGGAGGGTCCGTAGGACCGCTCCGGCCTTCGTCTCCAGTCTCCGCTGGAGGGTCAAAGGGATCCATCCAGTCTGCTTCCACGCCGCCGCCTGCAGTGCCTCCGTCTCCGGCTTCCACGCCGCCGCCTGCAGCGCCTCCGTCTCCGGCTTCCACGTCGCCGCCTTCAGCCTCGTCTGGTCCAGCTTCAGAGTCTTCAGTCT
The DNA here is from genome assembly GCF_900408965.1 of Simochromis diagramma. Taxonomy (NCBI): domain Eukaryota; kingdom Metazoa; phylum Chordata; class Actinopteri; order Cichliformes; family Cichlidae; genus Simochromis; species Simochromis diagramma. Next base: position 25,834,869 of record NW_024386801.1, read on the forward strand.
CGTCTGCAGCAGCATCCGTGTCGACGTCCTCGCCTGGCCCGGCTTCAGACTCGTCGTCCTCGCCTGGCCCGGCTTCGTCATCCTCGCCAGCTGCAGCTGCGGCTGCAGCTTCTGCTTCTGCATCGCCTGGTCCTGCCTCCGTGTCTTCAGCGTCGCCTGGTCCTGCCTCCGTGTCTTCAGCGTCGCCTGGTCCTGCCTCGTTTGGGTCTGCAGCTAACCGGCCACTTTCTAGGCCACTGGCCAGGCGCCATCGCCGTCGTGGGCGGCCCCCAGACCCTCTTCACCTGAGTGGCCGCCGTTGCCATCCGCACGGCCGGCCCCCGGACCGCCATCGCCTGAGTCGCTGCCGTTGCCGTCCGCACGGCCGGCCCCCTGAACTGTTTCCACGTCGCCGCTGTGGCTTTCCTCGCGGCCGGCCCCCGGACCCCCTTCGCCTGAGTTGCTGCCGTTGCCTTCCGCACGGCCGGTCCCCTGAACTGTCCGGGCTCCTGTGTTGTCGGCCCCCGGGCCGGCCCCCTGAAGCATTCTGTTTTGGACTTTGTTTTCTCGGGCTCTGGTGTGTTTCTTTTTTGTCTTCTTTTGGTTTTGGACTCGTGTTCTGTTTTATGGCCTTCTGGTGCTCCGGTTTTGTTTTGCTTTCTCACAACTTCTCACAACCAATGGGGAAATACAAAATTTCCCTGACCGATGGTTGCCAGATAAGATGGGCGGGTCTGTAGGTCTGTATGCCTGGAGTCTTGTTCAGTTAATTCCACATCCTCATCATGACTGTCACATGTCCAAAATTGCAGAAAAGTTAACATCAAGTGATTAGTGGTCACGTGTCTGCAAAACCTCAATACACTTTATCAAATGAAAAATCTTAAAAGTAGGTGGTCTGTCACCTGAACCAAACTGGGAGTTAACTGTTTTGTGGCTTCATTGATAGATAAAGCTGCAGAAAAGAAAATCTACAGTCTTATTTAAAGGGACTTAAATGGGAAACGTGTAATGTAAAAAGTATTGGTCCCAAAACAGAACCCTGTGGAACTCCATCACTAACTTTTATGTATGAGGGATCCTCGTTTACATGAATGTAAATAATTCTGACCACACACAGTGTTCTGATAGCTTTTTGTGACACACACAATGCACTTCAGTTCGGCACCATTATTCCAGCGTGGTCAGCTTTCCAGCTGGTCTCACACACACCTCCTCTTCTGGTCTCTGACCTCACTACAAAAAGGAAAAGACCTTGTTCAATGTATCACCCTCACCTGTTCCTCCAACCTCTCTGGCACCGCCCCTTTGAGATCACTGCACCACCCCTCCTCTGCAGCTGAGCCAGGGACCACCTTTGCCACAATGAACAAACTGGAATCTCTCAAATAGATAAGATTCAAACCACTGCAGCGCACTTCCTTTAATACCAACAGTATTATCAAGTCTCTGTAGATCAGGTGAGGTATTGGTTGGTGTAACATTCAGTTTTTCGCACTGGGTACATTCAGTGACTACCACTGGTTTCATTACATCAAGAACCACAAGAACAGTATGACTGACAATGACCTTCAGACAGTTAATCTTGCCACTTCCTGTTTACCTGTATTTTAGAGGTAAATAAAACAGGAATTGAAACTGATGTGCGCTCCTTGCAGTGTGCAGTAATACAAAACACTGCTGCTCTCAGGTGGCATTAGTTCCTTGTCTTGTCTTTGGTTGAGTCCACCTCATAATCAGTACCTGCAGGTGGAGGTCAGCAGGGGGGACAGGCGGCACGCGGCCATTAACCAGCGTTGTCACTGGCAAGTGTGTTTTCAGTGTGTTCACTGTGTGTGGAGACATGCTGGGACACAAACTGTATGAAAGAACGGCAGCTGTGCAGTGCTCCCATTGGTTTCCATTTCCTCTGAATGAGAATCAGTGGAGCAATAGGAGTCTCATTTTCTAGAAATAAACAGCAGCACGTGCATTTAAGTGCACGCAGGCAGATTTCAAAATTCGAGGTACTGCCTCTGAGTTACTGCCGCACAGAAATTATATCACAGGGTTATCAGCAGATGGGGGAATGTGAAATAAGAGAAATCAGTGGATGCGAGAGTGATTTCTGCTTTTATTTGAGCTTTAATTAACTGTTTTGTCACCAGCATGAAAAATATCAGCTCGACCTGAAAATTCATCCAATTTAAACACCTCAGTTTACATCCTGATAATAATGGCAGAGACATTTTCCCGGCTGTTTGTACTCATTTTGCATCTGTTTCATCAGTGTGCAGGGCTTACATCGCATCATTTCCTGCATTCAGGTGAATTTTTAAGCATTAATTTGTGCCTTTGCTGACTTTAAAAGCTCATGATTTTGAACCAGATTTTTTCTGCTCATGTTTTTTTTTAAAAAATCACATACACTGGATTATTTAACTCGTCATCTTCAACCCAGCTGTTCACTTTACTGTATCTATCTTACCTTAAGATTAGTGAGAATCATAGCAAACAGTACTGAACTTAAGAACATCACCTCTGACTCATAAATCTGTTGGTTTTAAGGCTTTTTGAAAGACTCTAGAGGAGAGGAGGATTCTGTGTCACTGAACAAGTTTTCACAATGTGGCTTTGAAATATTCCTGTATATGTGTTTACATCTTCCTCTGCAGTCAGTTTGTGTGTTTCCAATAAATTGCATCTTTCTAGGATTTTTCAGGTTCATTTGGTCGTTCCTTTGAGCCTCTGAGTGGGCTGTGGGGAATTGTTGCTTCTTTATACAAGGGGCCTGGACCCAGAGACCTGGAACCCAAGTTGGCTCCTACAATAATTGTTGATTGAAAAAGGTTTCGGGCAGACTTCAGGTTCGAGTTTAAAGGAATCAGCCTGATAAAGGAACGCTGCTGAAAAAGTCGATGCTGGAGGTCATGACAAATTTTCATTTTGATGGACGATGAGATAAATGCACGCAGACTGTGGCAGTTTATACACACTGACCTCTATGACTGTTTGTGTGTGTCCTGCAAAATGTCCATCATTTTTTTCCAATAAATCATTAATGTGCTGCTGCTGGAGGCTGTTTTCATAGCAGTCTAATTACGAGCAGGCAGAAATCCAGTCAGGTCGACTGGGATGGATTTCAAACGTGAAATCCATCAATCGGTTTGCCCTTCAACTCACTCTGAAAACACCCTAAAGAAGAAAAGAGGTCAAAGTTCAGAACCAGACTGACAGCTTCAGATGACAAATTTCAGTCAGTGATAATGATGTCACAGTGATGTCACAGGTGACATCTGAAGATTGATAAACTTTACACTGTCCTGAGACCGTCCACAGAACCCCTGTCAGTCTGTGGTCATCAGGAAAATGTTTATCTTCTGATGATGTCATTAGGAGAAATAAATCACAAAGAGGGTGCTGCTCTGAAATCATTCTGAATGCTTCAGTTGGCCCTCGCTAGAATGCAAGACGCCGCCTTATCGGCAATCAGTCGCTAACTAGCCACCAAGTGCTAATGAAAGGAATCCCATGGGGGTTTTTCTTGGTGCATCCTAGATCTCTTTGCAGCCACTTTCACTTAATGACAGCAAGCGATCTTCAGAAACCTTTGGCCACCTATCAGCTAATATTCACGTTTTTCCAGTGGTTGCTCGGTGGTCACCAACCAAGTGGGTCTTAATCAAGTTATTTTAGTTCCAGGTTCATTAAGGCTACCCTCCCTTAAAGTCCACTGTCTTCTGATTGGACGTTTTCCGGAAGCTTGCCGAAATACTGCCTACACTTTGGAGACATGACTGCAAATGTGTGCGTGTACACTTCAAATTAAATCAGCTGAAAAGATGAGCAAACCAGCTGGAGAATATGTTTATCTCCTACATTTATGTCTCACCATGTCAACCATCCCGAAGTCACTTTTTCTGAAATATCAACTTCTAAAGTTTGACACAAATCAGAAGCTGTAATTTCTGAAAGTTCACTGAGATTTTAAATTAGCAAGAACAATAAATGTGTACGTGTGATCATTTATTTTCTTATAAAGCTCTAAAATGTTTCAAAAGAAGAAAGAAAACACAGGATCTCAGCAATGACCACTAGAACCTCACAGCCTGATGGAGAACCTCTTTATTCACCCCTAGAACCATGTGAAGTTCACTGTTCTAGGACTCCGTGTGTGTGTTCTTTAACCTTTTTCTTTCAACCTTAAGGTAAATATTTGCAAGTCTAAATAGGTCAAATCAAGTGTGTGGATGTTCTCGCCACAAGGGAGCCAAACTCGTTTCCTCTTTTTTTATTCGTACTAATGAAAACACCATACCAAGAGGCCATGCCTGCAGACTTCAGGCTTCACTTCAGCTGACAACAAAGTAAAAGGTTTGTGATATAGCTAGGAGCCAGACCCTGTGCTGCCTCACATGTAGCAAATGATTTTTAAAACTGCAGCTTAAAATAACCGTGAAGGAGACTGGAACACATAATTGGCTGCATGTTTTATTTTAGCATGTTGAAACAGAAAAATTAAATAAATAAATAAGTCATATTTTCACTTGTTCCAATCTGCAATTTTAATTAATGAGGCTTTGGACAGCAGTGTCTCATTAGTCAGATGTTAGGCTTGTCTGTCCTGGCTGAGCCACATAATCAGAGGCCTTCAGGCTTCACACATTAATGTCAGAATCAAAAACTAAATATAAAACAACTAATAAGCTGCATTCAATACAGGTGTTGTTTTATATAAATAACACCTGTATTCCAGCAGACTGCAGCCATGCTGCAGCTCTGCCAGGTTTACAGTGTCAACATGCTGACAGTCAACAGACTTCATCTTCATCATCATTAGTTTCATTAAATGCGAGGCTTTTCCAGATATTCACAAAAAGTACATCTGTACATCTTTTAGGATCTTTCCAAATTCTTAAAGGATGTATGGGACCTCTTTACTAATGATTGCAACCCCCAAAATCCCAGGAACCCGCCCAGTTCTCACAAATATCCAAATGGCCATTACAATATGTTGAAAGACCTAAAGTCTCGGTGAGATTTCCTGACTGGACCCAATAAAATTTGACAAGCCCTCAGGAACCCCATCACGGGCCACAGAAACAGCCCAGATGGTACCTCACCAACCTCTGTGACATAAAAGACCTTTACAAACTACTGAAGGATGTTTGGTTCTGACGATTAGAACCTCCCAAAGGATCAACAGCCTCATAAAGGAAAGCAGACAATTAGCTCAATAATTTCTGAAAAAGCCCATTCAGATTCATGCCAATGACCAAAAACAAAACCTTTATGAAGTCTTAAAAAAACCTTTTGACCAACATTATTAATAACTACAAACACTTGTAGGTTTAACCCTTTAAAACCGGTGGGAGCGGGCATGCTCTGTTTTGCATAACTATTTTTAAATCCCGGTAGCACTGCAACCACGTAAGCTAGCGCAATAATTTTTTTTTGCATATGAAACCGGAGGAGTTGTACTTACATCTTATGCCATCAGCTTGTCCTAAATCACGGTTTCCTTCCACATATAGCTTTGCAAAAACAGCATAAAAAGCGCTTCCAGGAACAAAAACATAATATTCCAGAAACACGCTTTACCGATCCAATCAGCTGTTTGTAACATTTCCTACGTTGGAATAGACGTCAGCGCGAGCTTTCGCATGCCCGCCATTACCTGCCCGAAACCAGAAGTGACGTCATTTTCGCGGAAATGTAGTTTTTTACCATGAGGGCCTCATGAGCTTATACTGGTGTTTTTAAAAGTTATCTTTGACTTTATGACTTTCTGTGTCGTTTCTGGGATGCTTAGGACTCATATTGCACTGTTGGAAATAGTTTATTTTGATGCACATGCTGCTTTTTTGCAAATTTGCATTATAATATTTATTTTCGTTTTTCCTGCAGTATATAAAAATTGGTGTATTTCAAAAATAAAACTATGAAGACACTCAAAATAAATTTCCCTTGGTGGGAAACTATTTTGTGCAACTTTTTTGTATTTACAGTTTTGAGGGATAAGCTTCTTAAATTTCTCTAACTAGAAATATATGTTAAAAAAAACAAAAACGATTTTCAATTTTTTTGTAGTTTATTGCACTTTTTGCAATTTATGTAATTACTATGCACTTAATGCATACATATTATTACAATTTGGGCTATTATGGTTGTATTGATGTATAGCAACTTGAAATGCTCCCAAAAATGGCTCCACAGCATGTAAAAATATAATATAAGCTCTGGTGGACTTGGTTCTATGGTAGGTCTTAAAGGGTTAAAGCCCTCATAAGTATGTAGAATGTCCTCAGTGGCCTCTCAAACATCATAAATGATAGAAACTTCCTGATCATTAAATATGTACAATTTCAAAATATACTTTAAGGTTTTAAGAGTGTCCCCAAGAACTTCTAAATAACCTTTATGAAATAAAATTGATTAATGACTCCCTAAAGGTCAAATAAAATCTCTTTGTACGTGGCTACAACCTCTAAAAACTTTATGTAGAAAGACCTTAGTGAGCTCTATAACATCATAAATTGCATAACACCCTCCAATGACCAAAACCTTTAGAACATCTGTAACTTCTAGAAATTATCAATGAACAACATCAATGACCTCTACATCCCTGCAAATGATACAGAACCTTTCCATTGACCAATCTTGTAAAGGTTCAGAGTGGAAAAACATCTCAAGTCGGCCCATCTAGAACTTTATCAGTGACCATTAAAATCACAAAAAGATCGACCTCCTCAGTAGCCTGAAAAAACATAAAAGCTAAAGTAAGACTTCCAGAAAGTCTTAAAGAACCAGAAAGTCCATCAGGACTTAGATAAGAACTTTTTCAACCCCCCTGGGGGATTTCTATTCGCACAAACAGTGCTGTCACACTGGTGGGATCACAAAAATAAAATACCAGATGAGACATGAAAATAAAACCAGCAGCAAATAACAGAGTAATACATATGTATGTGGAAGGCCATGATGCCTCTCAGAGTCACTACCAGGATAAAAATCTGAAGTTAGATTAGTTACTCAGACAATAATTCACTGTGAATAAATATTACCTCTGTGCTTTAGGAATGAGACTGTGTCTTAATTGAATCATTTGCAGCCAATTAGAGGACATTAGTGGGAACACAGGCATGGGCCCAGTGGAGCCATCAGCAGCGCTCCGCCTTCGCTCTGACTGTGGTGTTACAGCGCTGGCAGCTCGCCTGGAGCTATATCCACAAAGCCTGAACATTTGTGTCTGGGCTGCCACATGGTGCATGTTGTCGTATTCACTCATTCCAAGGTGCTGCCTATAGCAGCTTGGCACCTTTTATTCTGAAAGGCTGCCATTTATTGCAGCCTGGGATCGATTAAAGAGACAACAAAGGCGCTGAGATTCAGAATAATAAAAACCAAAATAATGATTTGTGGTTTGATGAAGCTATATGCTGTTGTTTTATAAAGCATGAACCTTTGGATGTTTTCAGGTAATCATTTTTAACTCTATGATTCATAGTAAAAACCATAATTCATCTGTGTGTCCACGTGAGAACAGTGGGACGGATATGATACATAACTTCCAGCAAAATGTATAATCCGATATTCTCCGAGACTCTTTCAGTTTCATCATTTATCATGAATTAGTTTTTTTGTTGTTCACCTAGTCCATCAGTTTCAACACCCCTGAATGACATTGATGATCAGCAATCCTGAGTGTATCTCTGTGTTTCAGGCACACTCTGATACCACGGGGCCAGGAGAAGATGGTGCATCGGTAAAAAGGAAAAAAAAATCAGTTTAACTGAGACACTGAGTGAGGAAAAGCCAGAAAACCTCCCTCCACTCTCAGGCATCAACCATCACTAAGGCCTCTCTGATGGCTCACCACGTCCCAACACACAGCCTCCCCTGTCAGAGATTTTTACCGTCTCCTTCCTCAGCTGACCGCTGGAGCACCAGAAACGTTATTCAAATTTCACTTTTTAACCAAATCTCCACACGTTTTGCATGTCTGACAGGACAGTGTGACATGGTGATGTGACTAACTGAAGTGCAGGTCGGAGCTCTTTGTTCGATTTTATTTCACCATCAAACTGTCCTGACCTTATCTCAGTACAGACAAACCCAGCGTCAAACACACAGACCGCGTGAAACCAAACAAATCTCAGTCAACACAAAGTTGAGGCTTGTCCACATCAGGCAATTACATTTAACCCTGAAAGACACACACAACCAAAACACAATGAAGCGCACACACAAACTAAACCCCTCAACACACAAAGAACTTACATAAATGGTTCCTACATGTAGATTTGCATAAAAAGTCAAAACACTGGAAAGAAAGAGAGAGCCTAGTTTTTTTTTGCCTGATATCATCAAGAATTTATTTTGTCAGACTCCTGCAGGTCAAACATTTTAGTGCTTCATGAACCACAAAACTCCTGCTTCCTAATATCCTGACCTTGTTCTCTCCTCTTCTTCCCGGTGTGCACCTTGGCTCGATCATGTTTTCTTACAACTTGAAGTAATCCCTTATTGTCTCCCTGCATCAAGCTGGACTTACCTCCAAACCAAGCACAGCCAATTCCTTATCAATAATCAATACATCAGTACTGCAATACTCACCTGCCTCCTCCTACCTGTTGCTCAGGAAATAGATTCAAGTAAGAACTGAACCAAAATCCTCTGAGCACAGTTCATCATCACCCTTTGACCTGCTCTCTCTGCTCTGGGAGTTTACTTACAGGAACCCTGCCTGCCACCTCACAGGTGTCTAAAACAGCCAAATTCATCCTTGTGAATTTGACACATTCATGAAAAAAATGTTACAAAACCTTAAACAACCAAAGACAAAACAATCATTTTCATTTTTATATCTGAAAAAGAATTCGTTAAAACATAATAAATAAAGATGGATAAAGATTTTATTCATTCCAAATTTAGGATTTTCATTTGTTACAGCAGTTTAAATAACAACAACAATAATAATAATAATAACAACAATGTTAAACAGGTTATGTACAGGTGACAAAGGGACAGCAGGTGTGCACGCTATCATCCAGATGCGTAGGTGTAGGAGGGAAAAGGCAGAGAGTGTAAAGGGAGCAAAATGCTGCGCGAACACGACTCATCGGCAGACCTGCTGCCTGTATAATGTAAGAGTGAAGGAGCATGAGTGGGTGGCGTGAAGGTAAAACTGGAGAGAGTGAGGTTCAGCTCCCCGGCAGCGCTGCCTCAGCCCTACTGCTCGCTCCAAACACAGATGGCACTGATAGTGGGCGTAAAAAACAAAAATAAAACAGATAATTATCCAGGATTTTACACTTTTTAAAATCTGTATTTCAGTTCGGTTATTGCTTCTCAGGAGCTCCCTTATTCCCTCAAACACTGCTTAACTTTACTAGAACAATATAAAAGGCGGCCTGTCAGGTAACGTGGATGTTCAGTAATCTCACGGTCCAATCCCAGGCCTCTCCTCCGACACGCCTGCTGGTTCTTGCATTGATCTGTGTGTTCAGCTGCCAGTCCTCACTTTTTTCTTTGTTTTTACTTTTTTCTGCTCAAATGTTCCTTTTTTTTGTTTTGATTAACTTTACTTGAACCTTATTATTTAACCTGATTTTACTTGTCTTCTTTGTTCCTTTTCCCACTATTCTTATTATTGTGATGGGGGGGGGGGGCTTTCCCTGCCATCATTACTGTTACCTCAGTTCTCAGTTTCCTACTGTTATTCCTCCTCTTGCTGGCGTCTGACCTGTAAATTGTGAAAAGCTACTTTAATCCCTTTAAGCCAGGAATATTATCAAAAATGTGACGTATAAGAAGTAGCTATAGGTTTAACACTAACTGCATCTGGTGTAAATATATAAAACTGTTTTATATAAATGAACTGAACACAGTATGAACTTCAGGTGAAAACAGTTTTTCTTGAAGGAATGAGGGCAGGTTTTTTTCAGTCTGAGCATTTTGCCTCCTGAAAATGTTGGAGAACTGGAGCTTTTACTGCTGTTTGTCCTGTGTGCCGTGATGATGATGATGATGTCTTTCCTCTGACCACAATCTACCCCTCCACACTCAGCCAGGGGACAGAGCCAGGCCGTTTTTAGGTTAGATGCTATGCTGGAAGCAAAGCGGCGCAGGAAACTTGTCACAACAGCGTGATGGGCTTGGGGCCGTGCACAGAGAAAGTGGTAAATGGCCACAACAGCCCCACTTTGCTAAAAACAAATTACTTGGAGCTGCTGGCAGTGAAATGTTTTCTGCTGTTTCTCCACCGCTGTCACGTTTTGATGAGCTGTGACAGCTCCACAACAATACCTGACAGCAGCCAGGTCCACTCACACAGCAGGAACCATTACAGTCTGGATTTGACCCAAAGGACGCCGGCAGTCAGCTTGTTTGGGGGGCAGGAGTCCTGTGGTACTGCCATGGAGGACTCTGTTTATTTGATCTGTCGATGTTACAGGAATCTGTTTTCTCCTGAATGTGAAAGACAAAGTTCTAACACATCTTACTGTGTCGCTTATTTACTGTTCACAATGGAACAGAGCACATCTTACGTCATGAAATTAGGTCATGTTTAAATGGACCTATTTTTTCATCCTCAGTTTCATTTTTTTTTCCTGGACTGTACTGAAGAAGAAGCAAAGGATCATTTATTAGTGTCACTTTTTTCATTCATTTATTCATTAATATGCTGATGACACCTATTTACCAATCAGCTCTTTCTATTCACAGCACCTGTTCTGCACTATTTATTTTTGGACTCTTCTAGAGTAGCTTTGCATGATTCACACTTTGAAATAATCCTTCTGTATCTTACACTGGGTCTTGGTGAAGCTTTTCATTTCATCCTCAGTCTGAAACAAACTGTTTTAGTCCTGCCACTTTAAGCCAGCTCGCTTTTAAACCTTCATTAAGAGTTTTTCACAGATTTTCTGCTCTTGGATCTGTATGATTTCACAGAGAATGTATACAACCGAAATATAGTCATCCCAAACACTGAAACCACACCCACTTCTCGGTGTTTAGAGCAGTCTGTAGCCTGAACTTATTTACAGCTACTGTGACATCATCACATGAAGCTGTGGTCATGTTTAAAATGAACATCCTCCATATATGAAGAAAACAACTTTAATGAGAGAGTTCAGCTCCAGGACATAAGAGACAAAGGTCTTCTACAAAATTCACTTACCTGAGACATTTAGTGATTACCAGAGGCGTAAATGGTTGGGGGACGACTTCCTCCACCAACACTGAGCATTGGCCAGGTGGATTCTGGGAAGGATATTCTGCTGACTGCTGTTCCAGCTCATAATGGAGCTGCTGTCAGCTTCCAGACCCAAGCTTTCATCCTGGCTCCTTTTGGCTGTGCTGAACCAGCTCATGGAAAAATGTGAAGCAGAAAAATTGTTTGTTCATGTACACGAGAGTCAGGTTTCTTTCCCGACTAACTCCTAATGGAAATGAAAGGAAACAGTGGAAGAAAAGTCAAAAGTTAACTGTGTGTGTGTGTGTGTGTGTGTGTGTGTGTGTGTGTGTGTGTGTGTGTGTGTGTGTGTGTGTGTGTGTGTGTGTGTGTGTGTGTGTGTTTATGTACATAATAATTAAAAGTCATTGCTTATTTACAATTAAGATATAAAATTTAAAAAGCCAGGCTGGGCTAGAAGTAAAGGGTTTTAAAAGTGTTCATCAAATATGAAAATGTAGTTTGTTCTAGAGATTGGGAAGAATTGTAATCCTCGATTTTCTGACCAGGATTTGGGAGATGAAGCATAAAAGTGCATGAGTGCATTTATTGATTTAAAAAATATTATAACATCATATGAAGATGTTTGTATATCTGTTCCCTAATTCCTTCTACTATTGTTAATTAACCTGGATAAAATTTACTGTATGAACTGCCCATGGTACCATTATTGTCAACATCTTTATAGCTTTTGGGAATTATTTTTATAAAACTTTAATTCTTACAAATTATATATAATTTGCGTGGAAGATCATCTCGAAACAAAAAGTGAGATTATGTCAACGTTGCACATGTATATATAAGTTTGTAAATAGGTTTTGGTGAACAGTTTTATTGCAGTGACACTTGTGAAAAAAAACCCAACATCAACAGCATTGTGTGCATAAATGAGCTTGAGCGTCAGCTCTGACAGAGTTTTATTACCTCATGACCCGGAGTGCTGGTGATGAATTTTGTTTCATAGTGGTGGTTTTGGTGTTTTGGTGGTGGTGGAGGTGGTTCTGCATGCCTCTGCCTGAAGCAGCAGTTATCCCTGCAGGCTGATGAGCCACACACACACAGAGACCTTGACTGATGTTTGCTCAATTTCTTTCCCCTGAGAAAAACGAGGTGAGCTAAGGTGGTAGATTTTTCGATATGATATTTGTGAGCGTGCTGCTGAGTGGAAAAGCATGGCCTCACACACTCACACACATAAATACAGTGTGTATTCCCACCGTGTGCCAATTTTATGAGCACACTGTGCTACAGTGAGCGCTAACAGAACGGTCGCTGCACACCGGCCTCCCGCGGCATCATCACAGCCTCAGGGAGCTAATGCTGTTCCTATTAGCGTGCTGCGTGATGACACAGGAGGACATCACGGAGTCTGTTCGAGGTCTGCACACGCTCTGAGAGACCATCAGGGAGGCTCTGAGCGACCATCAGGGAGGCTCTGAGCTTACATCCTCACTCACATACATGGACCATACACTGTGTGCTTCAGTTTCAGCTGCAGGAAAGAAGGAAGAGAAAACAATCATAATGATCATCTACATGAAGTGAAGGCATTTAGAACACATAGAAACATCAAAGAAACAGAAAAACTGACAAATCTGATGTTAGAGTCAAGTTTAAATGTTTAGAGCCTCAAACATCACAGCTGCTTCATCTTCATCAGCTCTTCTGTTCCATTCATCTTCAGCGTGACTGTCAGGCTTTAAAATAGCATTATTATTCTTCATATTCTGATTATTTTAGCAAAATTATAATTTAAATTAATTTAAATGATATTTTTTCTGTTTACAGTTACTTTCTCTTCTTGTTTTAGTTATACTTGCATGTTGATCTGAACTTGTAAATGTGTAAATGAGTACAGGTGGATGGAGCTAAAAGGAAAGGAGGACTCGGTTCAGCATCCTCCTCTGAAACTGATGGATGAGCAGGAGACGCAGGAGGACGTCGGCATTCAGGGACATTTGAAGCAGATTATTTCTTCATAGATGATCTATCCTCCATCCATCGATCGTTCTCTCCCCGCGCTCCACAATCTCCTCTACCTGATGGAGTGAAGAGGAGCCACCTGTGGCCTCCTCCTCCTCCTTCCTCCATCCGTTTATGAGTTTGTCTGATGTGCTGCCCTCCTTCTCTTAACCTCATCCGCTTCCATTTCCTCCTCTATTTACTCTCCATCTCCTCTCATACACCCACAGCAATGGTTTTATTAACATCCGTCCTCTTTCTCATTCCTTGCTGTCCTCCCAGCACTCATTTACCTCCGCTTTCATCTCCTCACCCTTTTCATTTTCATCACAACCAACAGTTTCTCACAGGAAACAGCTGACTCTCTCTCTCTCACACACACACACACACACACACACATATACACACACACACACACACACACACACACTCAGACACAGACAGACAGATAGACACAGACACACACACAGACACAGAAGTACACACAGACACACAAACTCACAGATACACCCACAAGGACACACACACACGGTGTTTGGAACATGAGGCAGGAGCATAAACATGTTTGCTTCAGTGTGATGTCTGATGCTGTGCTGCCCCCTGCAGGATCACTTTTGTAAGTGCGGGTTTCTTTCACACTTACTTTTTTTCATTCTTTTATTATTTATAATTTATATAAATCTGATGTTTCTATAGCAGATAAGAGATAACTGAAACTATAATTGTTACATTTTTGTTGTGTTAATAGAATCAGTATGTTTATTCACTCTGTGCCATATACCAATGTTTACACTTCCCCAAATCTCTCATTTTTATTTTTTTCTGTAGTAGTTTTCCTCCAATGTCATGACACCAAAAGACCAGTTCGTAAAATAAGATGAGCAAATGATCAAATGAAAGGTCAAAATTATGATACAAAACGAAAATTTCAAAATAAAGGATGAAATAATTTGGTGCAAAATTTAGGTTAAAAATAAATTTATGAGATAAAAGTGAGAACAGGAATAAAATAGCAACTTTGAGAGAAAAGCTAAAATTTCAAAATGGAATTACAAAATTATTGGGTGAAAAGTCTGAAATAATAAAATGATAAGAGATCAAATTTAAGAAATGAAAGTAAGAATTACAGAATCAATTGGCAGAATTGTGGGCAAAAACTCAAAACAAGGTCATTACAGTTTTTTACAGACGCTAGGACACATTTCTTAATACATATTCCTCACACAGTGAGCACAACAGAAGTCTATGTGGGCTAAACTGAGGATCAGTTATCATTGTTTTGGCACAAAATGCATTCAATGACTACATCTCTCAAATTTCATGAATTATTGTCTCACTCAGACACAACAACTGCCAAAAATCTTTGTACGTACAGGACATTTTGCATGTACTTACATACTGTTTTCAAAACTGTTAAACTTATGGTCAAAACAATAACATAATGCAAAACTGAATAAGACAGCAAAATTCAACAGCAATATTTTATTGAAACATATTTTAAATCTAAAAATGCAGTTTAACCAGCCACAGCTGATTCTCATTGTAGATGAATATCTACACAGGTGTTACTCCTTCAATTTCATTACAAAAGGAGACAACTGCTGAATAGGTTTGTTTTGTGATGTAAACATGGACCCAGCCAGAAATGGAGAAGTGGCTGAAAGAGGAAGAAGAGTGGCTGGGAGGGGGCGAGGAATACGTATGCGTGGTGGAAGAAGAATAAGAGGAAGATCAAGAGCTGTAGTCTCAGATGAGATCAGAGCTACTGTAATTGATCATGTAGTAAATCCTGGTCACTCAATGAGAGAGGCTGGTCAGAGAGTGCAGCCAAATCTGCAACGCTCTACAGTGGCATCTATTGTTAGTTTTCCGGCAAACCAACAGGTAACTTGTATTCTGCAAGGGCATTTGCACATTTCAGAAGTAAATAAGCTTTTGTGTAATTGTTGTTGCATTTCTGCTTAGGACTCAATGGTTACCTCACACAGGAGGGAGAGGACGGATGTTCACTGATGTGCTCCTGCACATCAGTGAACATCCAACATCCAACTGCCATTGTTGATATGGTCATCAGAAACAATGGGATAAAACTCACTGAAATTAGACACAGAGTCTTGGCAGACAACGTTACTTTCGCAAATATTCACAGTGTAAGCATAACAACAATTTCTAGAGTCCTGAAAAAACATCAGGTCAGGATGAAACAGTTGTACACTGTGCCTTTTGAGAGGAACTCTGAACATGTCAAGCAACTCAGGAACCAGTATGTCCAGGTAAGATGACAATAAAATACAGATCTGTTTTTGAACAAAACCAAACACGCACAAAGACAATTTTTACAAATTTACTACTGTAACAGCTTATGTTGCCTTGTGGATTTATGTTAGAGAGTCATGGAGATTGAAGGCAGGCAAACACACCACATTTTCATCTTTGTAGATGAGGCAGGTTTCAACTTGGCCAAAGCACGACGACGAGGGAGGAATGTGATTGGGAAGAGAGCCACAGTGAATGTCCCGTGCCAGAGGGGTGCCAACATCACAATGTGCGCAGCAATATCCACTGATGGACTGCTGTTACAGACCACTAATTGGGCCATACAACACTGAACGGCTCCTTGCGTTCCTGCATGATCTCTATGGAAGGGTTGTGCTAGGTGAGGAAAGGAATGCGGAGAGAAGGAATCAGCCAACATTTATAATTGTATGGGACAATGTGGCATTTCATCACTCCCGTGCAGTCACAGAGTGGTTTGCAGCCCATCCCAGAATGGAGTCTCTTTTCCTCCCACCTTACTCTCCATTCCTCAACCCCATAGAGGAATTCTTTTCCTCATGGCGGTGGAAGGTTTACGACCATCATCCACATGATCAAATGTCCCTCCTGGATGCAATGAATGCTGGATGCCTGGAGATATCAGCAGAAGATTGCCAGGGATGGATCAGGCATGCCAGAAGATTCTTTCCTAGGTGTATTGCCCTAGATGACATAAGATGTGATGTGGATGAGAACCTGTGGCCAAATGGAGGAGACCGAGTAGATTAGCATTACTATTGTATGTGTATCAGTGGATGGTGTGTATACAAATTCTTGTATTTTGGGATTACTTAGTGCAAAAAAAATAAAAATACATAAACAAATATTAACGAATTCTGCATGATGTCTGATTCATTCCAGTAACATATATTGAAATTATAAACAGAGATGTGTCCTTGTTTTACACAAGAAAACACTGTGTAATGCTACATGTTGTTAGTGTTTTTTAGGTCATTGTTTTGTGGGTGACAAAGTGTGTTTGTCGGCTGTCAACCTTTGCTAGTGTTCTGGAAGAATGAGTTTATTTGAGACCTGAATAAAGTGTTTTGGTAGTTGTAGTGCATTTTGAATGTGAAATGAACTGCTTTGCCAAGCTGAAGGTCAGTTAGGAGAATTGTGTGAAGAGTTTTGCAAAAGTGACCTAAGTATTGAGAAATGTGTCCTAGCGGCTGTTTAAAAAAAAAAAAAAAAAAAAACAAAAAAAACTGTAAGATAGAAATATTATGACAGAAAAAATGCAATGAAAATGTCAAACAGTGACTATAACTAATAAATATGAGCAGAAAAAGTAAAATGATGAGAAAAAGTCTGGAGAGGAAAACATCTGATTACTGATTAGCATCTTTGGTCAAAATGAGCTTCCATAGGTTTTCTGTACATGTTTGTGCTTTGATGAAGAGGAGACTGCTATAGAAGAGAGAGTGTGTGTGTGTGTGTGTTTCATCCACCTGTACAGCCCGAAGAAACTCACTGAGAAACATTAAAGAGCAGGTTTGAAAGACAAGCCGGAGAGATGATGAAATGCTAAATGAGGCGCAGCAGGAGATGGCTTGCGGTCAGCTAGAGGCTGAAAGGTTTCCCTCTGTGAGAGCTTCAGCACATGAAAAAGACTCTCTTCTTGTGGTGCATGTGATGAGTCATCCAGCTGGACAACAGAAATCATCCAACAGTGGAGCTCCACCTCTGTCCCATGGCAGGAAAGAGACACAGAACAACTCAAACTCAATCTCCATCAGTTACTTATGCAACTGATGGAGATCCCTCTATTGCCTGGGTTTCATCTGTATGCATCGCCATGCATGTGTTTCATACTTCTTGTTTTAGTTTGACGGTCTCTTGTCCTGTGTGTACTATGTTCAGCTGTGCTTCCCTTGTCTTGTCAGTTTATTGTGTTCAGCCATGTTCCTCAGGTGTTCCCTCTCTGCCTCTGTCTAGTGCCGCGACCTCCCTCAATCCCCACTGTGTGTTCTACCTGCTTTTTTTAGTCATTTCCAGTCTGTTTTTTGTATTCATCTCAGTCCGGCAATAAAACTGAGATTTGAGTTTAGTTTCAGCTCTTACTAAGTCTTACTTGGAGAGCTGTCAGTATATTCTGTTCTTATTTTAACAGATGATTCTGCATTAAATCTAACTTTAATAATATTTTAATCCAAGAGAAAACATTTTCGCCAGGAGCAGAAACAGCATCCCACATTGCAGACAGCATAGCATCCAGTCTGGCCTGGATCTGGTGTCAAGCCGGCACGTCTGACTGACTGGTGTCATGGCAGGGCGTATGTCAACCAGATGTGGGCCCCGTCTGGCAATGATGGCACTATTTATGTTCCTATTTTCCTATTTAGTTAGAAGACTGGTTAGATTAGTTTTAGTTAGAAGATTAGTGACCGAAAGAACGAGATCGCGGATACAAGCGGCAGAAATGAGCGTCCTCTGAAGGGTGGCTGGCCTCTCCCTTAGAGATAGGGTGAGAAGTTCGGCCATCCGGGAGGGGCTCAGAGTAAAGCCGCTGCTGCTCCACATCAAAAGGAGTCAGCTGAGGTGGTTCGGGCATCTGACAAGGAGGCCTCCTGGGCGCCTCCTGGGTGGGGTGTTCCAGGCATGTCCCACCGGGAGGAGGCCCCGGGGCAGACCCAGGACATGCTGGAGAGATTATATCTCTCGGCTGGCCTGGGAACGCCTTGGTGTTCCCCCGGATAAGCTGGAGGAGGTGGCTGGGGAGAGGGAGGTCTGGGCCTCTTTGCTTAGGCTGCTGCCCCCGCGACCCGGCCTCGGATAAAGCGGATGAGGATGGATGGATGGATGGATGGATGGATGGATGGATGGATAGTTAGAAGACCCAAATGCCATGTTGCAACGTTTCAAATGCAGGTTTGACAGGTTTGTGAGTGTACACTTTATCCAAAACCTAGTTAGGGTTTACTCGTGTTTTCCACTGTGTGGCTGTAGCTCAGGAGGTAGAGCAGGACACTTACTGATTGGAAGGTTAGTGGTGTTATCCCTGGCTCCTCCAGTCTGCATGTCAAGAGTGTGAATGTGTATGAATGTAGTTAGGAAGCACTCAGTTTAGAGAAAGTGTGTGAATGGGTGAATGTGGCACTTTGAGTAATCCAGGAGAGTAGAAAAGTGCTATATAAGAATCAGTCCATTGACTGTGTGAACAGAGTTTCATCATGTGACAGCACATGTTTTTATTACATGGTTTGATTAAGGTACACATTAGGCTGACATCTGGGGCCAGAGCTGAAACTGTTCTGGGCCAGCAGTGTGTCTGCAACTGGCCCGTGGCTGCACACAACTTACACATGGCCCACATACCGCCAAGAATGTAATCCACACATGGGCCAACACAGGACCAGCAGTATGTCTGCAACTGGCCTTGTGCTGGCTCATGTGTGGGCCAGCACAAACCAGATCTGGTCCACCAAAGGGCCGTCATTCTTTGCGGTATGTTGGCCATGTGTAAGCACATTGTGTGGGCCAGATCTGGGCCATACCAATTTTGCTATGTGGGGTGCTGATATGTGAAGATCTTGGTAGTCAACTTTAGAAGGAGGAAGTCTGAGCTGCAGCCTGTCAGCATCAACTGGGAGTGTGTAGAAAGGATTTACAGTTTCAAGTTCCTGGGTGTGCACATTGACACAGACCTCCAATGGAGCTCAAACACCTCCGTAGTTTTGCTAACGCTAAATTCTTGTGAGTGTTTTTTTCAGTGTAAAAGCTGTGAAAACGCTATTTTGTTTAGAATGTGGTTTTACCAAACTTAGATTTTTATTCACAATGATGTAATGAAACACTTTTGTTCCTTATGCACTATTTCTGATGAAATGTAACATTTGTTTTGAAGTCAAATGTATATTTTGGTGGTTTACTATGTAAAACTTTGCAGTAAATTCTATGCAATGATAAACCCAGTAGATTGGATACGATTTACTGATACAGAGTTATAAGTTAGTTGTAGTTCATCTCATGATTTACAAAAACACCAATTCATCTGTCGATTTCCCGCTCCCTTCTCCTGTCACTCGTGAACAAGACCGTGAGATACTTAAACTCCTCCACTTGGGCAGGAACTCGTCCCTAACCCAGAGGGGGCACTCCACCCTTTTTCGGCTGAGGACCATGGCCTCAGATTTGGAGGTGCTGATTCTCATTCCCACTGCTTCACTCTCGGCTGCGAACCATTCCAAGGTGAGCTGGAAGCCATCACCTGATGAGCCAACAGAACCACATAATCTGCAAAAAGCGGTGATGAAATTCTGAAACCACCCAGGTGAAAGCCTTCTGCCACTTGACTACGCCTAGAAACTCTGTCCATAAAAATTATAAACAGAATCGTCAGCCCTGGCAGAGCCCATCAACCACAAGGAATGAGTCGACTTACTGCCGGCTATGCAGATCAAGATCTTGAAACGGCTGTATGACAATAATAATAATAAACTTTATTTATAAAGCCCACTGAAAAACCAAGGGTATACCAAGGTGCTTGACAAAATAAGATAGGGAAAAGGAGTATCAATTATAAAACCATGACAATCATAATACATACATAGCAAGATTAAATAAATAAGACTTTAACCGGGATTTAAACAATGACATAGAGTCAGACACCTGGATAGCAACAGGACGATTGTTCCATAAGACTGGGGCAGCTACAGCAAACACACAGTCGCCCCGAGACTTCAGCCGAGAACGAGGTTGCTCCAGAAGAAGTTGGGTAGCAGATCTAAGTGCTCTGACAGGAGTGTGTAACCTAAGAAGCTCATTGAGGTAGCTTGGCGCCAGATTATTGATAATTTTGTACGTGAAGAGTAGTATTTTAAATTGAATGCAGTACTTAACTGGCAGCCAGTGCAAGCCAGCAAGAACAGGAGTGATGTAGGAAAATTTCCTGCTACCCGTCAAAAGGCGTGCCGCCACATTCTGGACAGTCTGCAATCTAAGGAGAAGGGAGGAGGAAAGGCCAATGTAAAGAGAGTTGCAGTAGTCCAACCTGGAAGTCACGAATGCGTGAATAAGGGCTTAAGGGCTTAGTCTTAGAAATGAGGCGCAGCTGATGAAAACTAGACCTCACTACGGCAGATACTTGCTTGTCAAATTTAAACGAGCTATCCAGTTATATGCCCAAGTTACTGGCATAATCAGAAGGGGAGCTAGCAAAGGGCATCAGAGTAGCACACAATTGGTCGCAGGGGATTTTACTATCGAACACCACGATCTCCGTTTTCTTTTTGTTCAGGACAAGAGAATTACTCTTGAACCAATCTTTAACCTCACGCATGCATTCACGAAAATAATGAAAAGACATAGCAAGATCGTCAGTAATCTCAAAGTAAATCTGTATGTCATCAGCATACCAATGAAAGGCAATATTATACTTCTCAAAAATATATGTATAAGGATCAAATGGCCCGTAGCAATGGGAATACACCCCTAACACCCCATATTCCTGGAGCACCTCCCACAGGTCACTTGGAGGGACACAGTTGAATGCCTTCTCCAAGTCCACAAAACACATGTATTGGCTGGGCAAACTCCCATGCACCCTCAAGTATCCTTGAGATGATAAAGAGCTGGTCCAGTGCTCCCCAAAGAGAACAAAAACTGCATTGTTCCTCCTGATTCCGAAGTCCGACTAACGGACAGACTCTCCTTTCCAGCACCCTGGCACTTTCCTAGGTAGGCTGAGGAGTCTGATCCCCCTATAGTTGAAACACACCCTCCAGTCCCCTTTCTTAATGATGGGAACCATCATCCCGGTCTGCCAATCCAGAGATACTGCCCCTGATCTCCATGTAACATTGTAGAGACGCGTCAACCAGGACAGCCCTACAACATCCAGAGCCTTCAGGAACTCACAGCGGACCTCATCCACCCCAGAGACTCTGCCACAAAGGAGTTGTTTTACTGTCTCAGTGACCTAGCCCCCAGAGATTGGCAGGTTTTACAACGTACTATTGAAAATGTCAAATGTCACAGTAAAGTTGTCCTGTGTTAAAGCCAGCATCACTTCTCCCACAGCAGCAGATGGTGAACCACATGATTTTATAGCAGCCATTTCTGGAATCTGTTCATCCAGACCTGAACAACAGGACACACCGCTGGCTAACTTTAATCTGAAGGTCTTTGTGGATGATTTGGTATCATGCATCCCAGACACCAGTGAAAATAAAGTAGGATATGTAGTGATCACAGAACATAGGCAAACAAATGGGGTGATACATGATTTTGAAACATTATGGAAACAATAGTTTTTAACTGATCATGGAAATCCATCACGCATCACAAAATTGTGACTCCATTGCTGGATGCCTTATTAGGACCATCTGTCACAAGGAGGGATGGTACAACAAATACAGCTTAAACAAGAAAAAGGATTCCAGATTTACGCTAAAACATTTGGCAATTTTTCTATGATTTGTGTAACTAACAATCCATGTACAGGTATTACAACACTACAGGTAGAACATCTATGTCTAGATAAGCCTTTTAATCGTGTAAAAAAGACTCCAATGATTTCACACCATATGAAGGTAAAAATATTGCTAGGTGATTGTTGACATGTTCTTAAAATGTTCTCCAGTAAAATAAATTACTGATCACAGCCTGTACACGAAGAAATCTACTGGAGCACTCAATAGAAATGATTATGTTATGATTCTTTTCCCCATACTGGTCCATTACAACCAAATTTAATGTTCATCCACCTGTTGAATCCACTTTAACCTCTTCTATACCAATTTCTTCTTTAGAGGCAAAGTCACCCTCTACAATGGAGGCAACAGAAAATAGAGGTACTTTTTTTTTACTTTTGTTTTCTTTCTCTGCTCATGTTCTACTTGCCTGATTCAAGCAGGGAATATTATAATGTAATTTATAATATACATTGATATAGCATATGGTTCAGTTAGCGTTATATAAAAATATATACTTTCTTACATTTCAGAGCTGGTACTTTTTCACTTTTACTTGAGTAAGGAAGTTGAATTAGCACTTTTACTGGAGTATTTTCTAACAGTAGCATGTGTACTTCCACTTAAGTACTGAATGTCTGTACTTTTACCACTTCTCTCTATGACCTCCTTCATAGTCCACCAGAAGCTCTCAGTCTGCTGTGTGAACTTTACCCACACACCACTCTTCACTGCTCCCACCTGCTGGACAGTCGCAGAGTATAAACCTGCTGATTCATGTAAAGGGAGAGGCAGTAAAACCAGAAAAACAGCTTCAGGAAGAGGCGGAGCAACACCTGAAAGACGAGAAGTTCAAGGTCATTTTCCAGAAGTGAAAGTGTGTGAGAGCAGTAGCAGACCTGCAGTCAAGACCTGTTAGTCTCTAAAAGAAGACTCACTGGAGTCCATCAGGTTTCTCTCAGCAACAGTGTTGAGTGCATTTTCTGTTTCTACACAAATCTTCAGTTTACTCTGCTCACTTCATGCTGACTCATCACAGTCGCATTGGTTCCATAGAAATCTGCTCATGTAGCCACAGATCCACTGTAGAAACATTGAGCTGCTGTGTGAAACAGTCTCACTGTGGTCACTTGGTGAGTATCACTTCCTGTTCCTGTCACAGTACTGGGTCTTGGGACCCAGGGCTTGTGTTTTCTGCTTTTTGAATATTCTTTGATTTCGTTTGATTCGTGTCATAGTCTTTGTATTTCTTGTTTCTTAGTTATTTTCTGTAGTTTCTAGGATTTAGGTTTGTTTCTATGCCTTCCCTGTCATATTCCATGTTTCAAGTCTAGTCACCCTTGTCTCTATGTTCATGTATCTCCTGTGTCCAGACTATGTTCCCTTGTCTCCCTAGTCAGTCATGTCTCCTGGTCTCAATGTTAAGTCTGTGTCTTAGTCTGTGTCTCATGTTTCCTGTTTTACTTTGATAGTCCCTTGTCTAGTGTTTAGTGCGTTCAGTTTTGCTTCCTCCCTGTCCCGTGTATGTAGACCAAGGTTTTTATGACGTATTTATGACTATATTTTGTTTTTGTTTTCTCTCTTGTGAAGCACTTTGTGACATCTGTCTGTGAAAAGTGCTATATAAATAAACTTTTACTTACTTTACTTATGTGATTGCTTTCAGCTGTGTTCCTCTCCTGTGTCTCATTCCCTCGTTATCCCTCTGTGTATTTGAGCCCTCTGTTTTCCTCTGCCATTTGTCACTTTGTCCCAGTAGCTGTGTGTTTTCCTGTGTGCTTCTTGGCTGCCTAGTGTATTCCTAGTTGGTTAATTAAAAACATATAGATAACTTCTAATTTCATAGTGTAATCTTCACGAGCTTCATACGAAGCACGTTGATTCATCTACTAGTTATATTCACAGTATTCATTCACTGCGGCTTTAGGGATTCGCTAACTTAGCTTAGCTCATAGCAGCAGCTAGCAGCATGACCTCTTCCTTTAGAAATAATGATACTTGTAATACATGTAGCCTATTTGCAGCTCTGGAGGCCAGGATCACTAAAATGGAGACTCGTCTTTGGACCCTTGAAAAACCTGGAGCTAGCCGGGGCCCTGTAGCCAGTGCAGCAGAAGGTAGCATAGACTGCTAGTTGTCCCACGGCAGACTGTCCAGAGCAGCCTGGGAAACAGGATAGCTGGGTGACAGTGAGGAGGAAGCATAGTCTTAAACTGAAGCCCCTGGTACACCACCAACCTGTTTATGTGTCTAACCATCTTTCCCCAGTCTGTGACACTGCCGACAATCAAACTCTGGTTATTGGTGATTCTGTTCAGAGACATATGAAGCTAGCGACAACAGTAACCATAGTCAATTGCCTGCTATTGACAGAGTCTTACACAAATCTCTGCAGCTTCTCTCCTCCCATTGCCTCCCAAAACCCCATCCCCTTAGTGACTGTGTTAGCTCCCAAACAGACAAAAAACAAACTAAAAAAACAGCAAAAAATGACATAAACATAAAAAATAACAACGAAAGAACAATACAGTATCCTCAACAGCATCAAAGACTAAAACAGTGAAATGTGGATGATAAAACATTAGGTCTCTCTATTCCAAGTCTCTGTTAGTATATGAATTAATAATTGATCAACAAATCACTTTACTCTGCCTTACAGAAACCTGGTTGCAGCAGGATGATTATGTTACGTACATGACAGAACAACACGACCACGACATGGACACAGCAGACTCTGAAAGAGCGAGAGATGTCTTTCGCCTCCTACGGCTGTGGCAGCGCATTTCCCACACCTCGGATAAACGGACTTTATCTATTGGAATTAATGCCATTGAGGCAATTTTTCTGGATAACCCTCACCTGCGCCAGCTACCCATAGCTTCAGAGTTTGCCCATAATCTGGCCCAAGCAAAAAAGGCACTCCAAGGCACGGAGCTGGCCCAACCACCCTCAACCACGTCCCAGCAAAAGGATGTCTCCACACTGTCGCAGCAGATGAATTCTTCCATGTCACTGCAGCAGGGGGCGGTTGTTTCCTTGCCGCGGAATTTCTTCCCCTCCACATCCCGATCTGACCCACATTCGCCTGCCTCCTTCCCGGCTGCAATGTGGTCAGAGGATAAAGAGCAGGTCACCAGTACCCCATCATCACCGACCTCCTCTGTTATCTCTGCTCCTTCTTCCAGGAGAAAGCGGCGTCCACGCCACCGGCGCACATCACCACGGCTGGAACCCAGTACTTCCTTTGAGCAACCAGTCGTGGTGAGTAAAAAATACCATTTTTGTGCTCCGTCCGAGCTGGGAAAGAAAAAGTCTATTCATTCTGAGGCCATCTATTCCAGTTCCGTGGACTTTAAAGACTGTTTGTCTTGTGCTCCTTCCAAGCACGGATTAACAATAACTGCTCTACCTTGTTCTGTTACGGACATTGAGACAAAACTTAAGGACTCTAAGCTCTCAGTTTGTGAATCCAGACTGACCCCCAACAAAATTAAACTGTGTGTTTCCCAGGTCTCTGAAGCTACGTTTTGTGTTCCTCAGCTGACTCATTCTAAGACTTTGAATGATGTTGTTTCTGTTTGTGCAACTCGATCTGTTCATTTGGAGACGGATACACTTTCTGAAAGGACTGTTATTATGGACAATACGCAAACTGTCTTCTCCGTTCCTGAGTCTGGTAGGGATAATTGTTTTGTTGCTGAGTTTACCTTGGATTATGGGAGTTCTGTTTCAGCCCTGGATTGTGTTATGTCCCACCCAGCTAGTAATTCCAGGGCAGACTCTGAGTTTTGTGCGATAACTTCAAATACTCTAGCATCTGTGTGTGCCAAGACTGTTTTTGACAATGCTAAACATTTCCGCTCGGAGACTAAAACTCTTCCCGAGGCCTACCCAGCGGCTGGGCCTGTGACCTCAGCTGCCTCTGGACCACCTGAGGTTTTGGAACCAATGCAGCCTGTTCACCCATCATCTGTCTCCGCTGGGAGCTTAGGAGAGTCATCCCAGCCACCTGTCTCTGCTGGGAACTCAGCTGAGCCATCTCAGCCATATGCAGCAGCCTCTGCTGGGTGCTTAGCTGAGCCATTTCAGTCTCCTGTCTTAGTTGGAACCTCAGACGAGCTTATCGAGCCAGCTACAGACTCCATTTTGCTGTCTGTGCCTGAAAAGTGTCCTAAGCACACTCTGTGCACTGCACAGCCCCAGCCGCTGCATCCTGAGCTGGCTGTGTGCCCTGAGCAGCTCCAGCTAGCTTTGTCACTACCAGAGGTCTCCGCATCATCTGGTTCTGCTCCACCAGAGGTTTCCACACCAGCTGGCTCTGCTCCAGTTTCCGCTGGAGGCTCAGGAGAGCCCATCCAGCAGTTCCTTGTGTCAACTGGGGGCTCAGGAGAGTCCATCCAGCCTTCACCTGTCTCCACTGGGGGCTCTTTAGAGTCCATCCAGCCTTTGCCTGTCTCCGCTGGGGGTTCAGGAGAGTCCGTCCAGGCTTTGTCTTTCCCTGTTGGGGGCTCAGAAGAGTCTGTCCAGGTGACTGCTGCTTCCACACAGCCACCAGCTCAACCACCAGCTCGGCCACCTGCATCTTTCATGCCGTCGTCTGGCCCAAACACATCTCCACCATAGGTCATCACGCTGTCTGGTCCAGCTCCATCTCCACCAGAGGTCATTGGGCCGTCTGATCCAGCAATGTCTCCGCCAGAGGTCGCCGCACCGTCTGGTCCTGCCTTGTCTGGTCCTGCCTCATTTGGTCCTGCTCAGCCTGAGCAATCTGGATCTGCTTGACCTGGTCCTGTTCAGCCCAAGCCAGAGGTTAGCGAGCCATCTCGACCTGCACGTCCTGCTCAGTCCACATCCTACACATCCACGTCCTGCACGGCCAGTACATCCACATCCTGCATCATCTGCACATTCTGCATGTGCCAAAGCAACCCAGCACCAATCATCTACCAAGGCATGCCATCACCAGCTACCTTCCAGGCCACCAGGGCAGCCTCCTAAACTCATTCATCGCCACTGCTTCCCACGCTGACGGCCTCCAGAACTGTCTCGTTGTCACAACGTGTCCCACGTGGTCTGCTTCCAGAAATGTTTCAGTGCTCCTGACTTCCACACAGTCGGCCCCCTGCACTGCCGCTTTTCACGCGGACGGCCTCCAAAACTGATTCAGTGCTCTCGCTCTCCATGCAGACAGCCTCCAGAACAATTTTGGCGTTGCCACCTTCCACACAGTCGACCCCCTGTACTTCTGGTTCTTTGTTTTGGACTCTGTTTTCTTTTGTTCTGGAGTAAAACTGGTCTTCTTAGGAGAGAGAGAATCCATCCCACTTTGTATGGAACAGCTCTCATTTCCAGAAATCTGGCCAAATTTAATAAACCCCCCAAAACGTGACTATCCAGAGTTGGAACCAGGAAGCAAAGTTGCAGTTTAACACATCTCTCTGCAGCTTCCTCCTCCTGTTATACCCCCAAAACCCCATCCCCTTAGTGACGGTGTCAGCTCCTAAACAGACAAAAAACTAACTAAAAAAACAACAAAAAATTACATAAACATAAAAAATTACAAAGAAAGAACAATATAGTATCATCATCTGCACCAAAGAGTAAAACAGTGAAATGTGGATTACTAAATATTAGGTCTCTCTCTTCCAAGTCTCTGTTAATACATGAATCAATAATTGATCAACAAATCGATTTACTCTGCCTTACAGAAACCTGGTTGCAGCAGGATGATTATGTTAAGTACATGACAGAATGACGCAACCTTGACATGGACACAGCGGAGTTTAAATTAATTAACACACCCGAGTCATACTACCTATTAGAATCCTTGAAGCACAGGCCAAGGGGGTGGTGAGGCAGCAATTTTCCACACCACCTTTTTACTCAACTAAAGACCAAGACAGAGTTTTTATTCATTTGAAAACCTGATGCTTAGCCTTGTCCAAGCTAGCTGGACAACTCAAAAACCAGCCATATTTGTGATAATTCTATTGTCCATCTGGGCCTTACACAGACTTTCTGTCTGATTTCTCAGACCTTTTATCTGATTTAGTGCTCAGATCAGATAAAACAATTATTGTGGGTGATTTTAACATCCATGTAGATGCTAAAAATGACAGCCTCAACATGGCATTTAATCTGTTATTAGCAGTGTTGGGTAAGTTATTTTAAAATAGTAACTTAGTTACATTACTAGTTACTGCTATCAAAAGTAACTCAGTTACTTCAAGTTACTCGTTACTTTCAAAGTAACTAGTTACTAGGGAAAGTAACTTTGCTTTTACTCAGAATTCTCTTGGTAATGTGTTGCTTCCGTAACTGGATACCCAGCAAGATTGCCAGTCTTCTAGCTTGCTTACTTGCCACAAGTGCACTGTGCCACCTACCAATAGAAAGGAAAAGATAATGTGCATATTTCCACAAGAGAAATCCCACACCTGGACCGTCGTTGACCACCACCATGATTCTAGCCTACGTCACAGCGTCATGTGCGCTTTTTACATCCAACACGAAAACTGCAGTCGTGGTGCTTTCGATTGTACTCAGAGCTCAGAAATTCTGCCTTCTGAATAGGAAGATGTAGGTAACACCAGACTGCAGATGAGCTGCATACAGGGCTGAACTGGGACAAAAAAATCGGCCCGGGCGTTTTGACTGACCGGCCCACCATTATAGGAAAAATCATAAAGCCTTTGAATGAAAGCAAACGCTGTTGTGACAGTGATGTACACTGTCTTGATGGTATATATGTATCAATCTATCAATCGTTTGTTGTAAGATTCAGATAATTACTTTTTAAAAGCAAGACATTTTAAATGAGAATAAGAAATAAAAGTACTTCTTTGTGCCCCCCTTTCCCTGTTAATGCCCTAACTGGCCCCCTGGCAACACTGTGCTAGACCCGCCCCTGCACAGAAGTGGGCGATAAACAAACAAGAGAGAAAAGCCGATCAGCTGATCATTGATCCGTTTCATGACTGAAGTAGAAACAGGAGAGGGAGGGGAGAGAATGAGAGAAGAAGAGGCAGCTGTGCAGCGTAAAGACACAGAATAAATCCAGCTTTGTGTCTTTTTCATGCTAGCTGAAGTCCGGGACAAACTGTGTTCCTTTTCACCTCAATACGAAATGAAAATATTACGAAAAGCGTAATATTTTCTCTGAATACGGAACGATTCCGTTTTTTACAGGATGGTTGGCAACTCTAATAATTAACCTTATGAACAAAATAAAGTTTAACATCAGTAATATCATAGCACCCACCCAGCTGTATAGAAACTCCGTCATACTAGCTAGTACGCAGTAAGCGTTAATGTAACTGACGTAAAAAGTCAGCACAACAAAAATAAACTCCACCTAAACTTGTTTTATATCTGACCCAGATAGACTGCAGGTCATAACTTCTTACCTGAAGTTCAGTTCACCTGACACTCGGACCGGCAGCAGCTTCGGGTCTCTCCTTCTCCCTCATCCACCTGCTGGCCTCCACCACTTGCTAATGTTACTGAATCTGTGGAAGCTCCGCAATAGCCACCACACGAAGTAACAAATAACGAGCCTATCTAAATCCCAGTAATGATTAACGCGTTCCTGATTTTGGCATAATAACTAGTTACCGTGCTCGTTACCACAATAATAACGTAGTTACTGTAACGCGTTACTTAATAACGCGTTAGTCCCAACACTGGTTATTAGACTCAATTGGCTTCTCTCAAAATGTAAAAGAACCCACCCACCACTTTAATCACACTCGAGATCTCATCTTAACATATGGTATAGAAACTGAATATTTAACAGTGTTTCCTGAAAACCCTCTCTTGTCTAATCATTTCCTAATAACATTTAAATTTACAATAATGGATTCCACAGCAGTGGGGAGTAGATTTCATCACAGTAGATGTCTTTCTGAAAGTGCTGTAACTAAATTTAGGAATATATTACACCCACTGTTATCATCTTCAATGCCTTGTACCAACACAGAGCAGAGCAGCTACCTGAACACTACTCCAACAGATGTAGATAGATAGATAGATAGATAGATAGATAGATAGATAGATAGATAGATAGATAGATAGATAGATAGATAGATAGATAGATAGATATCTCCTGAATGTATCATTGTTTCTTTTTCTCTTTATTTGATTTTATTGCTTTACATTGTAAATGTTATCAATTACATGAGTACTCAATTTGTATTTTATGTCAATATTGATCATTCTAAATAATTACTGTTTGTGCATCACTTCCTACTCTTACACTGTTTCTGTAGCTCTTTCAAAATAAAAGCAAAGCAGAGTTTCTTGATGTAAAAGGTTTAATTTTGGACAATTCTGAAATGAGACATTCTGAATAACCTGATTTTAAAAATGTCATATTTTTAGGTTCAGATTTGTTTTTCTGGGACCATTGTTCAAGAACCATCAGAAAGTTGAAAATCTGCCAATCACACCGATTTTTGTAAAGAGTACAACACTGACACTTGTTTCTTTCTTTTTAAAAACGAAATTTAAAGTGAATTTTAAATAAAAATCTTTCTCCGTCAGAGTGCGTCATCAGCGTCCATCCCACCATCATATGAGGGGACTGTGGTGAGAGCTGTGGCTCAGCTGGAGGAGACACTCAGGAAACTCGGGAAGAAGAAGCTGTCTGAGGCTACAGAGCTGAAGAAGGTCCAGTAGTATGCAGTGGATGTGACTCTGGATCCTGATACAGCATATCCTTATATCACCCTGTCTGATGATGGAAAACAAGTGTATCATAGTGATGTGAAGAAGAAACTTCCAGACAACCCAGAGAGATTTACGCGTTATTTTAATGTTTTAGGAAATCAGAGTTTCTTTTCAGGCAGATTTTACTTTGAGGTTCAGGTTACAGGAAAAACAGTCATTTGCTCCTGCCATATTTCTACTTTCAGTAAATCTTCTCTCGTGGCATCTGTTTACGCTACTGGTTTTATTTTGAAAGTCCGCATAGGAAGTTTTGACCCTCTGTCAGAGTCCTGGCAGTTTTCTGCCCTCTGGCGGTCAGACCTGAAACTACAGTATTGTCTAAGCTACTGCAGAAGACGTTTATCATCGTTATCAAACCTGCCATTTTTTTTACCTTCAAATCTTTATTTACAACAGCAACATAACAATTTACAATAACAACATGACTGTGACCAAATAAAAACCGGAAATAACAGAGAGAGGGGAAAAAAATTAGAAAACCAGCCCAAATCAAAACTTTATTTATTTATTTTTGCCTGAAGAGAAAACACAAAATTCAGAATTTAAGGGAAAAAGATCCAACATTTGAAACATAAAATATGTTTAAATGTGACTTTTATTCTAAGAAAAAAGTGTGTGTGGCACCTGACAGCTGCAGTCTTTGTTAGTCTGCATGTTAAACACAGACTGGCTGTGAGTGCATGATGATGATTACAGAATAACATGAAAGTCAGGTTCATTCAAAGCTCATTCTTTGAGGAGCTGCACATCTGTCTGCAAATGTGGAGATCACATTGTGATCACAGAGGCTCATAAAACCTGTTGTTTATACACATATCTATTTATTTAAATAGAAATATCATAAAAATGATAGTCACCCATCCATTTACCCAGTTCAGGGGTGCTCGGGTGCTGAAGCCTATCCCAGCTCTCACTGGGCAAGAGGTGGGTGCATCCTGGACAGGTCACCAGTATATGGCAGGAATAACACAGACAGTCATTCACGCCTACTGCAGATTCCAGATCAGTAGTTCACCTAACGAGCACGTCTTTGGACTGTGCACGGGGAGAACATACAAACAGAAAGAACCCAGGCAGCTGATGGATTCAAACTCACAACCTTCTTCCTGTGAGGTGATGGTGCTAACACGCAAAAATTACAAATTTAAATAAATGAAAAAATATGAATCTATTCCTTTCTGATTACTTTTGAGCTTACCTGTGTAGATCCACTAACATCCACCAGGGGGGGCTGCAGTACCCACAACACACCTTCCAGTTTTATACTAAAACATGTTATCGTATTAGATGACATTGTGCTTCACTGGACT
Organism: Simochromis diagramma; assembly: GCF_900408965.1. Classification (NCBI taxonomy): domain Eukaryota; kingdom Metazoa; phylum Chordata; class Actinopteri; order Cichliformes; family Cichlidae; genus Simochromis; species Simochromis diagramma. Next base: position 25,866,791 of record NW_024386801.1, read on the forward strand.
ACTTCACTGTTGTTTAAGATTATGACTCAACAACAGAAATATTTTAATAATCCAGCGTTTAGGACATTCATTCAAACAGCAACAAAAATACAACAAGTGCTTAGATATAATATGACCAAACAAATATGCTAATGAGGTCTAAACTCATCTGAAATTAAACAATCCCAAATACAATCAAGCAAAAATATAATTATAAATGTAAATATAAATAATTAGTAATAATATAAAAATCGCAAGTGCAATAAATAAACACGAAATAACTTTAGAAATTCAAATAAAATATTCAATTTAATAAATCATACATTATAATACTGTTCTTGTTTTTTGATGTTTTACTATATGATAAGATGTTACATTACATTTGTCCATTTAGTCCATCTATCTATAAGCACCTTTAAAAATGTCAGTTAAAATACTACTACTACTACTACTAATAATAATAATATGACAGTAAAATTAATTTAAAAAGTCAGAAATTGATTAAAAAAAGGTTTTCTAATGAGTTTTTAAAATGTCTGTCACTAAACAAACTCTGATTGTATGCATAACTTCTCTTTGTTACATGTTATTATGCATTCATGTCTCTATGTATTTGATTCCAGTGTGTTGTAGTGCATTACATTGTGTTGTATTGTAACATAGTGTCTTACAGCGTTGTATTAATGAGATGTATAGTTTATTAATCTATTTGTATTGTTAAATTACATTGTGTTGTATTAAATTGTTTTATGTTGTATTTAATTGTATTAAATTGTATTGTGTTATATTAAATTGCGTTCCATTGTGTTACATTGTGTTGCATCGTGCTGCTGGAGTCCTGCCAGCGGCCACCAGCGGGGGCGCTGTTGTCACTTTGGTTACCCATAAGCGGGGGAGTGAGAGGTGCATGAAATGGAGAAAAATGGCGGATCATGTGCAGGTAAGCGGAGGTTTCATGTTTTTGTCGCGGATAATTTCTGTAGGCGGGCGCAGCTGAAGCTGAGGCCGGATCCGAGTGCGCCGCTCCCGGCACGGAGTCGGCGTGCAGCCGGTGCGTGCGGGCGGCGGCCGCGGTGGAGCTAGCGGGGAGAAAGAAAGGATGCGGCCGCCTGTGTTGACTTGTGGCCTGCTGTCACAGCACGGGCTGGAGGCTAGCCGCTGCTAGCAGCCAGGGGAGGGCTCGGGCTCCGGGGCGAACAAGGGAGTCTGCGGGCTCCGAGTGTCCAGCCTGGTGAGTTCCTGCGTCCGTGGCCGTCAGAGGCGAGTAACCGGAGGGCGAGCGGCGGGAAAAATCGATGTATTTCAGTGAAGTAAACAATGAAACAGGCGGTTAGCTGCAGACGGATAGCTGCCAGGCTAGCACGCACGGTCACCTGGCGCCACCGGGAACCGCCGTAAACACGCTTATCCCAGACGGACCAACGGACCGGGCGCGGTACCCGGAGCTTCTGTCCCGGAGTTCCAGGTTTTTGTGTTTTTATTCACGGCTCGCTCCGGTAACGACACCCAGCCATGCAGCAGGCTAGGCTAACGTTAGCATATCTACACGTCAACTTCTCCCGCCCGAGCGTGTTTGAAAACATGACCTGGTCTGTGTGAGCGTTAGTCGGTGAAACAGGGCGACGGTACCGGGCCGGACCCGCGAGGGGCTCCAGGGTGAGAACAGCGGGTTTTTTTACCCTGGTGTGGGCAGAATGGAGCGGCAACTAGCCAAGGCGCTGTGCTCCGGCACATGTTTGGGAAGCCGAAGGAGGAGAGGGATGAAGTTCAGCTGCTCTGGACTTCCTCCATGATGCCCCTGCAGGGAACTCTGTGAGGAGACTTTGTGCTGAGGGACAGGTGAAACCCGGACAGGTGAAACCCCGACAGGTGAAGCCAGCTTTCGTTTTCTCTGCTGGTCACATGAGCTGTGTGTGACATGACATAATATATTGTTAATTGCGCACAGCATGCATGAACTATGAGGAGAAACTCATCCGATCCTCTCATGTTAGCGGCTGTAACAGCTCGTTATTATTGTTTCTGCTTTAGAGTAACTTTAATCAGTTTATCTGTGATCAGCTTTAATCCCAGGAAGGGTTGTACGAACTCAGGTGGGGCACAGATTCACTGAATGTGGTCAAAGTGGAACATCTCAGCCTGATTTCATTAATATTTCAATAATTTACCAGGTAATCAAACGTTCAGGTGAGTTTCTGAGGGATTCTGGGTAAACGTATGACGATGATTTCAGGTTTTTCAGTCTCAGCTCTGGTCAGAATACTGGGGAGAAAATATTTATTAGTGATAAAAATGATAATATAAATTATTCTGGCAGCTATTTTCATGGTTATACAGATTAACTATAAATTCAAAGACATGAAAACAGCAAATTTTATAAAAACAGCTTCAAGTTACCAGATTTAACCTAAAATAAAGTTTTTAAAGCTTTTTTTTTTTTTTTTTAACCTAGAAATGACACTTACTCCATCACCTATTCCCAGGTTTATGATCCTGTGAGTGCCATAAACTGTCTAATAATCCAGGTGAAAGTCTTCACTTATGTAATGGTTATACTGGTACCACTGAGCTGGATGTAGCTCATAAATTCATAATTAATAATGTGCCAGTAAAGTAAGAGAAGGGCCTCACGTCGGGCAGTTCTCGTAGCTGGATTAAGTTGAATTTCTGTGATTCTGACACACAATAAGCCCAGATCCTTGTTTTTAAGTATTTTTAGCTGAAATCTAACAGAAAGCAGACTTAAGTATTTTTAATGATATTAAATGACTGAAAACGAACCACTTAAGTTCATTCTGGTGTTACTGAGACAGTTTTTGGTGGAATAAAGATCAGGCTGATATTTACTGTTCGTATCCACTGTGTGCTGTTTGCTTTCACTCAGCCGTTTGTCTCCAGACTGATGATCATGTGGCTGCCTTGTTCTGATGGGGGGGTTGTTCACTTTCCTCACTGTAATAAAATAACATTCACGTGTAATTTTTAAAAGATCGTCTCACGTTAGAGCATGAGCCCACACACCTTCATTCCTGTGATCAAACACTAACTTTAGTCAGTTCAGCTGTTATGAGCTGTCATCCAATGATGATGTGATGTGGCGAGTCAAAGGCCAACACCATGCGGTCATGAGGTCAGAGTCACCCGCCCGAGTCTAAAAAGTTCACGTTAAAGTCCAACGTTTACCCTGGTGTTCCTCACGCAGTCAGGCTGGAGTCAGTCCACAGCAGGAAAAGAGATTTGGGCTCTTTAGCTCCATAAAACAGTTTCTAATGTTTGTGTAGTGACAGCAGATGATGATGGAGAGGATTTTTCTTCAGACATTTCAGGCACTGAATCGTCTGTTTTTCATACACCTGTGTGTTTATTTGAATAAAAAGGGGTGGTCTTTATTGACAGCCGTGCTCCTGTGATGTTCAGGACTCCTGCTAATGATGATTAAATGTCCATCTGGTAATCTTTAGATAATAGCTGATCAGCCGTCTGCTCCCTGACGCCTCCCACAGGTTCTCTGTTTATGGAGATAAGCTGCAGACCAAAAATCACCTCCTGAATATTTAATGATTCGGGAGGTTTCAAAGGATATCCCTCCATTATGTTTATTATGTTTCTGCACACATGGGCCATCGTAGCTCGAGCCTGCAGAGCTGTCAGGAGTTTATAGAATATAAAATACGTTAATAAATAAAAAATCTGCTCTCAGGTTTCGACTGAACCTATTCCTGTGAGGTGAGGTTATTATTTATTATCTCTGTTTTCTGATGCTTACCTCGGTCTAAGCAGAGACTCCCCAGCTCTCTCTATGGGACGCATCCTAGTCAGGTGCTGTGCGTCTGTGCTACGAGCTCCTCCCAAATGACCAAATCTGCCAGCCTGTCTCTGGTCTCTGAGGGAGCTCCAGGGGTCAGATCACCTCCATCCTTACACCTGTGATCCTGTCAGGATCACACCTGACCTCTATGGCGCCTCCATGGGACACTGTGTGTTTCCAGGTGGATTAAATGATAGAAGTAGCTGCATATTTGTGGAAAAAAAAAAAAAAAACACGACAATGTTCAGTTTAAATACAGGTTATTTAAAGTCTTTGGTGAACACAGCTGCTGTTTGGACGCTTCGGTTGTTTTTGTAACTCACTTTCATTGAAGTGACTCTTCATGAGTTTAGATGAGGAATAAACAGTTTCCCGAGTCTCGCGTGCAGCTGAGTGTTTTATTCAGTGGTTTCATTCTGACTGGTCTGTGTGCCGTCAGCAGGGAGGTCGATGCTCCTGCAGCATCACCAGAGGAGGCTGAGATGTTTCTCTACTAGCTTACCTGTAAAGCTTCAGCCTGAAGCTTGGCTCACTGGCTGTTGGGGTTTCTGAGGTGGGCTGGACTCTCCTGAAGCCATAAAGAAAACACCCCTGTCCTTCTCCCACACCTGCACTGACACAAAGTTTGGTTTCTTTCAGCTGTTGAAGCATCTCATGGTCACTGAACCGGTGATGAAATCATCAAACCTGTGTGCTCGTGTCTCCAGCACGGCCGCAGCATGTTTCTAAATGATGAGCTAAAGCGTGGCCAACCGACCTTTCAAACCGCCACAGTTACAGTTTTACAGAGTTGCGGTTTGACGCCAGAAAAAGCTCCGACGCAGATAAATTCAGATCTGTGACGTTCACGCTGCTGCTCGCAGGCCTGCAGCTGGACTCAAGCTCCCAGTACCAACCCTCTAAGTCAGATTTACCTTCACACTTACCTACAGCATTTACAAATTTGGGCTTTATATCTTTATTATAAAACTAAAAAACAAATGCATCCTTCTGTTCTGCAGTTTTAGATGTCCTGAATATAATAAAGAAGAATATTGTTGAAGGAGCTTGCAGGGTTACGAGCAGGAAGTTAAAGATGTGCTTTCCTCTGGTTATCGTCATTTTAGGACTAAGGTTATTAGAAACTCTTTGAGCAGACGGTCGAATAAAAAGAGACCAATTGTGTTAAGAGTTATTGACTGAATATGATAATTATGCAGACAAATAGACAGAATTTAAAAGGAATCAAAGGTTTGCTACTTCTTTCACGTTTGTTTGTGTTTCTGAGTCGTTTGTGACAGTAAATGTGAGTCTCTGGGTTTATTTAATTAAGATTAGATGTCAGACTCAGCACAGGTGAAGTTTTCACTGTTTATGGACCAAAACATTGTTTATGGATTGAAAACACAAAGTTAGACCAGTGAGGACATGTTAGCTGCCACTGTAAAGAAACTGCATCCTTATTTCCACATGGATCAGCGTTAAAGCCGATTGATTTATTGATCGAGTGAGAGAAAGTTCCTCTCCAGTCCTTGTGATGGTGTGAAGGTGGAGATGAAGGGGAGGTCTGCATACAGCCCAGAGGCAGGAAGCCAGTACATTTACACCGTGATGCTCGGGTTAATGGTTGCTTTATGAGCCAGATTTTAAAATGTTTCCGATATGAGTGGTTTGAGGACTTTGAGTCGTATATCAGGGTGAAGTTGGTGTTGTTGTTTGGTTTCTTATCTGTAATTGTTCTGCTGGAAATCAGGAAATTCAGATTACTTCCTCGAAGTCTTTCCTGTCCTGCTGAAAGCAGTTTTAGTTGAGCTGGTGAGAACTTCATTTCATGTAACCGGTCTGATGGTTGGAGGCTGCCGGCTCGAGTCACATCACATTTATAGTGATCCTTTATTTATCAGGTAAAAGTCTCATTAAAAGTCTGTTTCAAAGGAGACGTATGCAACAACAGTGTCAGGATAAAGACGCACACAGAGCTGATATTCAGTCACAAACATGTGATCAAACAGAATAACAGGCCATCAAAAGCCGTCGCTCTCAGTGGGATCTGAAGGTCGTGAGTTAATCTGTGACGCTGCTGTCGCTCAGTTTGATGGTTGTGAAAACTGAAATCTGAGAGTTTAACGCCAGCCCAGAAGTGTTGCTCAGTGGCAGCACGGTGAGGAAACTTTGTGAGGAAGTTGTAAAACCAGCTCCTGTGTTATGGGAACCAGTTCAAATGGCAGAAGTTCAGGTTAGTCCTGAATAGTGAAAGTAAAGCATGCAGCTCTCTATGAACCTCTGTGGTCATTGTCTAGCCCAGATTTCTTTGTCATTTTCACTTAATTACAGAAGCTTTTATTTTGTAAAATAGACTGAAAACAGTTCATTTCATATTAAATCAACCAAATCAAAGGAAACTTCAGAATCAGCTGATTTTCTTTTTAATTTAATTTAATGAAGCCATGAAAAATTAACCTTAATACTGTGAATGCTTTCAGAGTTACAGGAAGTTTGGGAGCGTTTCTTAGATCTGGTTGATTTTCATATCTAAAACGGACTCAGCAGTCAGGACTCACTATCGTCCTCCCTCACTCTAATGGGACCAAAATAAACTTCACTTTTATTCACTCATAAAACTAACCTACAAACTCATTAGAAAGCGTTTGATGAGCTCAGAGGTCAGGTGGCTTGCATCCAATCAGACCTCAGAAGAGTCACCCCCTGCTGGTCGTTAGAGAGAGTGGATGTCACCTGTGAGATTAAAGCACCCAGAGTATGTATCTGCAAAATAAAAGCAGCAGTTAAAATCCAGAAAACATCCGTCTGCAGGCCAGACGCACAGCACAAATTTAAAAATAGAAACAGTTTGATTTAAAATTAGAAACTGGAAGCATCTGTCGGCTGCTGCACCGGGAAGAGCCGGAATCAGGCTGATGCCGACACCTCGGGAAAACGTGGAAAATTTACACGAGGAAAACAAATTTATGAGGAAAACTGGAAAATGCTCTCGTTCTATTTTTTATAGCTTTTTTGCAGAATATCTTTTCGGTTTAGTTTTCTGTTTCTTAGATGTTATTAGATGTTAGGTGTGTGTGTGTGTGTGTTACTGTTGAACTTGATGAGTTTCACGTGAAGCTGAGTGTAAGCTGAGGGTCTGCGGGCATCACCGTGGGCGGGTTTGGTGCTCGCCGCTTATCTGACGCCTGCAGAAGTTCGACACACATGATGCAGTGCTCTGTCATACCTCACTCCATGTACCCTCAACGCATCACACGAGTGGAGGTGGCTAGCGCACCTAGGTGGAGGCTGTAAACACCATCAGACCATCAGCTTCCACCTGCACTCATGCCGCTGTCCCCCATCTTTGGCCCTGTCGGTGTGGTTTTCCTAGAAAGTAACCCGAGACGGTTGGAGCAGACGGCGCTCGGCATGTTTGTCTGTGATTATGAGTGTGTAAAGCTCGGCGTGGCCGCCCGTCTTATCTGCTGTGATCTCTGTTTGTCTGAAACGATGAAAGACTCGAGCCGGCTGCGGCTCGCTGATAAGCCTGCGCTGTGTCCCTCTGTCTTATCCAGGGCCTCGCCCAGCTGGAGATCCTGTGTAAGCAGCTGTACGAGACCACCGACACCGCCGTCCGACACCAGGCTGAGAAAGCTCTGGTGGAATTCACCAACAGCCCCGACTGTCTCAGCAAATGTCAGCTGCTGCTGGAGAGAGGCAGCGTGAGTACAGACTACAGCCGGACTGTCCGAGCAGCTTCAGTTTAACTTTCCCACGTTAGCAGAGATGATGCTCTGCAGGGTCAGACAGTCCTGTGCCTGACCCTGCAGACTCAGATCAGACTCAGCAGACATGATGGGGGATTTTTGGAGAAGCTGAAAGCATGAAGACTTTCAGTTTTGTGCTCCATCTTTCACTCGGACAAAAGTCAAGTCAGTGAAAAATGAGGGGGAGGAGTCACACCCTGATGAGGGTTAGCTGAGCACCGACTAATCCATCCACAGGTTCACCTGCAAAAGCTTTACCTCAAGGGTGGGCAGCGTTTCCTCTCATAGAGAGAAATGGTATCACACAGATACATGACCACAACGTGCAGACACACGATAAAATCCAAGAATCCCAACACAACAAATTTTTAAATATTTGTACTTAATATTTGTATCATATTCTGTGCTTGATAAACACAAACTGAAATATTTCAAGGGGTTTGTTTTAATTGGGATGGATGAAGTATCGTGTCATCCAGGTGAAGATCGCTGACCCCCCACACTAATGAGGAGGTAACTCTAAAATGAAGTGGAGTCAACTCGTACTTCATATTTATGAGCAGGTTTCTGTAGGTGTGAGGGTATATTTTAAGACTTCAATTTTTTTCATCTGCCTGAGATAATGATGGAGCAACCCCTTCACTAACCAGCATATCTGAAAGGCCATTTCCTCTTCTGTTGTCAGAATAAAAGCATGTAGATGGCTGTCAGAGGAGATAACCTGACCTCACTGTTTTGTCTCCTGTCAGTCTTCATATTCTCAGCTGCTCGCAGCCACCTGTTTGTCAAAACTGGTTTCTCGGACCAGCAACCCTCTACCCCTCGAGCAACGCATCGATATCCGTGAGTATCTCCTGAAAAAAACAGATAAACCCTGCAGGTCAGGTCAGTCTGAGGATTAAAGAGAAGCTGGAGTGATGCATTAACAGTCACAACAGAGATGCACTCATCAAACCTCAATAATGACAATGAAGATGTTTCTTTCAAAATATAACAAAATCGATATTACTAGTTGAACAGGTTGTGGGGTTTTCAGTAAATCAAAGCAGGGTGTTTTAGTGTTTTATTTTGAAAAGCCGCTGCTAAATGTTTTGTTTGTTTGTTTTTTCAGGGAACTATGTGCTGAACTACCTGGCGACGCGGCCGAAGTTGGCGGCGTTTGTGACGCAGGCTCTGATCCAGCTCTACGCCAGGATCACCAAGCTGGGCTGGTTCGACTGTCAGAAAGACGACTACGTGTTCAGGAACGTGATCGCAGACGTGACACGCTTCCTGCAGGTCAGAGCGCTGAAACCCTTCTGTCCTGTGAATCTTGTGTATATTTATTTGTTTAATTTGTCAGAATAAAAAGTTTTAAGCAAGTTTTTAAAAGTAAGAAGATTCAGCTTATTGGTTGGATCACTACCATGGTGATTTCGGTGCTTTTATAACTGTTAAGTAGGCTCATTTGATCTGGTGTAAATGTGCAGCGTACTTTGATGTCATAATGACCTGTAATCATTTACTTCTCCGCATGGCTCAAACCTGCTTACTCTGTTTCTGGACCTGTTTTATTCAGTGTGTGAGAAGAAAGAAACAAACAGGATCATTTAAGCCTGGATTAGTTTAACCCGATCTGTGTGCGTTTCTAACCTTTTGTGTGGTTGTTTTTACAGGACAGCGTTGAACACTGCATCATAGGAGTCACCATCCTGTCCCAGCTGACCAATGAGATCAATCAGGTAAGTCACAGCGTGCAGTTTATGGAGGTGTGGCAGATTTAAACAGATCCTCGCGGTGATCGACGACCACAGCAGGCCGAAGAGTTTGCATGTTTGGTGACGTGTCCAGACCAAACTGGGCTCGATACTACAAAACGAGTTCAGCATAGCCAGCATACCTTTCCTGTATCCAGATTCACTTACACTAACATCAGCAGTCAGGATAAACAGTCACATGACCGTTAACTTGTAACTTGCTAACCCAGATTTCGCTGCACGTTCAACGAAAGTGATGATGTTGGCAGCATCTGACCAACCGCAAAGGGTCATTTGACCTTTACAGGCTCTACAGAACATGAAAATAATCCCTATGAGTGTCACCTGCTCCAGGGATGTTACCAAATACTGGCTCAGTAGAGCAAAAATAAATCAACCTAGTTATAATGTTCAAAAAAGTACAGCAGCTTTAAAAACATGCAAGGAAATAATAAAGTGTCTTAAAAATAAAAAGTTCAGTAAGGTGGATTAAAAGAAATCAAGTGACTTGATTCCAAAATAAAATATATCTGTGTAATATACAGTGAGCGTACAGTGCAGGATATTGAAGCTAAACTCTGGAAGTGTCATTTTTATTTATATTTTTTGTTGATGATGAAATCACCAGCATTACAGTTGGTCCTCAGATTTTCTGCCGACTCTGATCGTTTTTTGTTTTTTGTTTTTTTCTCCTCAGGCCGACACGACGCATCCTCTGACCAAACACAGGAAGATCGCCTCCTCGTTCAGAGACTCCTCGCTCTTTGACATTTTCACGCTTTCCTGCAACCTCCTCAAGCAGGTTTGTTTCGTCCTGTCGGCAGTTTCTCCCATACAGGCTTACATATACACTGCATTTCATTTTTGTACTGATTTCCCACTTTTAGTTTTTTAATTATTTCAGACCTGTGTTATTTTATTTTTGTTCTGTATTTAATTTTGTATCAATTCCTCAATTTATCTACCTTAACTTTAGATTTATTCTTTTTCTTTGCATGTCCTTGTTAGTCTGACGCTGTCAGAATAAAACTTTTGTCTTCTTTGTGTCAGATATTTAATGTTCATATTAAACATGAGTTGATGCTTCAAACAAGGAGCAGAAAGTATGAAAATGTGATCTCTGCAAGGAAAACATAAGTGCTGCCCTTAAGCAGGCTTCCACAAGTTGGCCAATCAAAAGAAAATAGGGGTCTTAAAGAGACAGAGGCTGAACTAAGGCCCATTGTAGGACAAAGAAGGATTATTTTGATCTGTGGATCACGCAAAGCTGCTCTAAAAACTCATATAAAGATGTATTTTGAGTGAGGCAGCTCGCTGTGGACACTAACAGATCATATTAAATGCCTGAGTGTAGCTGATGATGATGATGATGATGATGCGTTTGCTTTTCAGGCTTCAGGGAAGAACCTGAACCTGAACGATGAGTCCCAGCACGGCCTGCTGATGCAGCTCCTGAAGCTCAGCTACAATTGCCTCAACTACGACTTCATAGGAACCTCCACGGACGAGTCGTCGGACGACCTGTGCACCGTGCAGATCCCCACATCATGGAGATCAGGTAGAGGAGCAAGGCGCCTGCCGCTTACAGATTAATGTGGTGTTGTTACTGATATTTACTGCCTCACGACAACGTGAAAACGGTTAAATCTGTGTTTTGTCTTCTGCAGCGTTCCTCGATTCCTCCACCCTGCAGCTGTTTTTCAATTTATATCATTCCATCCCTCCATCCCTCTCCCCACTGGTAAGTGAGCACAGTCATGTGACTACAGCCTGCAGACTGAGGCGTGAAGCTTTACTGTTCATGTGTGTGTCTGGGTGCAGGTGTTGTCGTGTCTAGTTCAGATCGCCTCAGTTCGGAGGTCTCTCTTCAACAATGCAGAGCGAGCAAAGTTTCTGTCACACCTGGTGGACGGAGTGAAGAGGATACTGGCAAACCCACAGGTAACACACACCTGTCTGAAAACACACACACCTCTGTAGCTTTGTGTGTGTTGAACAATGTGTGTTTGTGCTTCAGTGTTTGCCCGATCCAAACAACTACCACGAGTTCTGCCGCCTTCTGGCGAGGCTGAAGAGTAACTACCAGCTGGGTGAGCTGGTCAAAGTGGAAAACTACCCAGAGGTCATCCGCCTCATCGCCAACTTCACCGTCACCAGTCTGCAGGTGGGTTTTTTAACTTTTTCCGTCTGTAATAGTGTATGTGTGTGTCATCCATGTTATTTAAAAAAAAAAAAGTGTATGTGTGTATATATACACACTCAAACACACACACACACACACAATTACATCGTGGTCAAGCAGCAGTGTTGTGTACCTGACTCTTTACTCCTACTCTTCCTCCTCAGCACTGGGAGTTCGCCCCCAACAGTGTTCACTACCTGCTGAGCCTGTGGCAGCGCCTGGCAGCGTCGGTCCCTTATGTTAAAGCCACGGAGCCCCATCTGCTGGAGACGTACACTCCAGAGGTCACCAAGGCCTACATCACGTCCCGACTCGAGTCGGTCCACGTCATCCTCAGGTGAGACTTAAACCAACCTTAAAGTTAGACAGGATTTCATCTCGTTTGATTTTACAGCAAAAGATTGCATTTCCATTTATTCCATTAATTTAATTAATGCATTCATAAGATGTACATAAAAACTTAGATGTGTTGGGAACAGATTCTGGATGTTACTCCCATGATGTGTTCGGTGTTTGTGGCTGTGAATCGGTGCAGTGACGCTGGTTTGAGTCTGAAGGGTTGGGTCGGTGATGGCTCAGGCAAGCTTCACCTGAGGGTTTTTAGGGACGAGCTGAGCATGTCTCTGTCCGTAGGGACGGGCTGGAGGACCCTCTGGACGACGCCGGCCTCGTTCAGCAGCAGCTGGACCAGCTCTCCACCATCGGCCGCTGCGAGTACGAGAAGACATGCGCGCTGCTCGTCCAGCTGTTCGACCAGGCGGCTCAAACCTACCAGGAGCTGCTGCAGTCCACCAACTCGAGCGCCATGGACATCACCGTGCAGGAGGGTAAGAGCGCGAGCCCCACCCCTGTGCTATTTTGGGGACTTCGGGAGTCTGACGCCTCCTCTGCTTCTCTGCAGGTCGGCTCACGTGGTTGGTTTACATAATCGGGGCAGTGATCGGAGGACGCGTGTCGTTCGCGAGCACAGACGAGCAGGATGCCATGGATGGAGAGTTAGTCTGTCGGTAAGAGTGCGAATGTGGCGAGCCGGTGTCTGGGGGCGTGACTTCCTGTCGCTGAAAGCCTGACCTTGCGTTTCCTGCGTTTGCCTCAGGGTGCTCCAGCTCATGAACCTGACAGACTCGCGGCTCGCTCAAGCTGGGAATGAGAGGCTGGAGCTGGCCATGCTCAGCTTCTTCGAGCAGTTCAGAAAGATCTACATCGGTGACCAGGTGCAGAAATCATCAAAGGTAAGGCGCGCCTCTCTGTAAGCTCCACCCCTTTCAGCTGACAGGAATGAGCAGGTCTGACTCTGTGTGATCTCTCTGCTCAGAAACTGCAAAGTGTGAACATCCAGATAAGTGCTTGAAAGTAAATTGTGGTTGGTGTTAGCGCCCCCTGCTGGCTCGCAGAGCATCATGGTGGTGTTTAAAATTCAGGATGTGGTGTTAGGTAGGCATAGAGTCAGCTGTGAGTCACATGGTCAGCCTCCTCCTCCTGCTCCTCCAGTGGTTCCCCGGGGCGCAGCAGTAACTCACTGCACAGAGTATATGATTATATATCTCTGCTGGCCCAGGAATGCCTCAGGATGCCCACGAGGAACTCGGAAAAGTCTGCAACCTCCAGAGCTCGGAGAATCTCAGTCGGTTTTGTCAAAACATCGGTCAAACCTGAGGCCTTACTTTTGGATTCAGTTCCAGTACCTGTTCTCGGGCTGGGAAGTCTGGCTGAATCTGGAGCGTTGTTCACACAGTGCTCGGGCCAAATTACTGATTTCTGGCTGGCTGGATTCAATCGATTTAGCGTTTTGGGGCTAAAACTAAATTTAGGGGAGTAGTAAAGTCCTGAAACCCTTTTTAAACGCTGAGGGTGATCAAGCATTCAGTAAAATGTTCAGTATTTTACTGAATCAGAATCAGAATCAGAAAGGGTTTATTGCCAGATGTTGAGGAGGTTTACAACATTAGGAAATTGCTGCGGTGCTTCAGTGCAACATACTGTCATAAAAATATAAAAATAAGAATAAGAATTAAAAGTGCTAAGTGGATAGATATATACATGATATATACATGAGTGCAGGTGGTGATCAGTGCCAAACATGGAATGATGCAGTGAACACAGCGTAGGGTCATGTGTTAGTGGTGGGAACAGTCATATGGTTATTGTTCATGTGTCCGACAGCAGAGGGGAAGAAACTGTTCTTATGGCGAGAGGTTCTGGTGCGAATGGACCGGAGCCTCCTGCCTGAGGGGAGCAGGTCAAACAGACTGTGTCCAGGGTGAGAAGGGTCAGCTGAGATCCGAGCTGCACGCCGCAGTGTCCTGGAGGTGTACAGGTCCTGCAGAGATGGGAGTCTGCAGCCAATCACCTTCTCAGCAGAGCGCACAACACGCTGCAGTCTCTGTTTGTCCCTTATAGTGGCTCCAGCGTACCACACAGTGATGGAGGAGGTGAGGATGGACTCGATGATTGCAGTGTAGAACTGCGTCATCGTCCGTGTTGGCAGGTTGAATTTCTTCAGCTGCCTCAGGAAGTACATCCTCTGCTGGGCTTTTTTAATGACGGAAGTGATGGTGGGCTCCCACTTCAGGTCCTGGGTGATGGTGGTACCCAGGAAGCGGAACGAGTCCACAGAGGTGATGGGGGTGTCAGTCAGGATGATGGGGGGGAGTGGAGCTGTGTGCTTCCTGAAGTCCACAGTAATCTCCACTGTCTTCTGGGCATTCAGCACCAGGTTGTTGTGGCTGCACCAGGACACCAGACGTTCAACCTCCCTCCTGTAGGCAGACTCATCCCCGTCCGAGATGAGTCCGATAACGGTGGTGTCATCTGCAAACTTGATTAGCTTGACAGACTGGTGGGTGGAGGTGCAGCAGTTGGTGTACAGGGAGAAGAGCAGAGGAGAAAGAACACAGCCCTGAGGGGAGCTGGTGCTGATGGTCCGGGAATCCGAGACATTCTTTCCCAGCCTCACATGCTGCTTCCTGTCCGTCAGGAAGTCAGTGATCCACCGGCAGATGGGATCAGGCACATTCATCTGGGAAAGCTTGCCTTGGAGATGGTCTGGAAGGATGGTGTTGAAGGCAGAGCTGAAGTCCACAAACAGGATCCTGGCGTAGGTTCCTGGGGAGTCCAGATGCTGCAGGATGAAGTGTAGGGCCATGTTGATGGCGTCGTCTACAGACCTGTTGGCTCTATATGCAAACTGCAGGGGGTCCAGGAGGGGGGCCGTGAGGGTCTTGAGATGGGAGAGAACTAGGCGCTCAAATGACTTCATGACCACAGATGTCAGAGCCACGGGTCTGTAGTCATTTAGTCCAGTGATCCTAGGTTTCTTGGGGACAGGGATTATGGTGGAGGACTTGAAGCAGGCAGGCACATGACATGCCTGCAGTGAGGAGTTGAAAATGCCAGAAAACACTGGGGCCAGCTCGTTTGCACAGTGTCTGAGGGTGGCAGGAGACACACCGTCTGGGCCGGGAGCTTTTCGAGCATTCAGATTCTTAAACTGCTTCCTCACATCTGCTTCATGAATATGAAGAGTTGTGGTGGGAGGAGGTGGTGTGAAATCCTCTTTTGTGTGGGGTGAGGAGGGGGGTGTTGCAGGTGAAGTGATTGAAGGTGGTGATGGCTCTATGGAGGGGGGAGAGGTGGGGGAATGAGTGTCCAAAGTGTCTCTATTGTTGGGGCCGTTGGAGGTGTGAAGGCTGCCTGATGGCTCGTCAAAACGGCAGTAGAAGTCGTTGAGGGTGTTGGCCAAGAGCAAGTCGTCAGTGGAGTGGGGGGTTTTAGGCTTGTAGTTTGTGATATTCCTAAAACCTTTCCACACAGAGGCCGAATCATTCTCTGAGATCTGCTGCTGCATCTTCTCAGAGTGCTGATGTTTAGCAATGTCCACTTCTTTAGTGAACCTGTACTTGGCCTCTCTGTAGCAGTCCCTGTCTCCGCTTCTGAACGCCTTACTCTTTTCCAGCCACAGCTTTTTGAGTTTAGGAGTAAACCAGGGTTTGTCATTGTTATAACTCACCCTGGTGCGTGATGGCACAATGCTGTCCTCACAGAAGTGGATATAGGAGGTGACAGTGTCCGTAAACTCGTCCAAGCTGTTAGAAGCAGCCTTCATTGTGTCCCAGTCTGTAGACTCCAAACACATGCGAAGCTCCTCCACAGCCTCGTTGCTCCACAGTTTTTTAGTCCTCACGACAGGTTTGGAGAGCTTCAGCCTCTGTCTGTACGCGGGGATTAGGTGGATCATGACGTGATCAGAGAGTCCGAGTGAAGCACGCGGCACCGCACGATAGGCCCCGCTGATCGTGCTGTAACAGTGGTCTAATGTCCTCTCCTCTCTGGTCGGGCATTTGATATACTGCTTGTATTTGGGAAGCTCATGGCTCAGATTGGCTTTGTTAAAGTCCCCAAGAGCAATGATGAGAGAGTCCGGGAATGTCCGCTCCATGTGCAGTATCTGCTCCGCGAGTGCGCACTGAGCTGCCTGCGCATCTGCGTCTGGCGGGATGTAAACAGCGGCCAGGATGAATGAAGCAAACTCCCGCGGAGAATAAAACGGTTTGCAGTGAATGAAAAGGTATTCCAGAGAGGAAGAGCAGTGCTGAGCAATCACTGTCACATCTGTGCACCAGCCACTATTAATGTAGAAGCAGACACCTCCACCTTTGGTCTTACCAGAGAGAGAGGCCTGCCGGTCAGCGCGCAGCAGATGAAAGCCCTCCAGCTTGAGCGCGCTGTCCGGGATGTCCTCACAGAGCCACGTCTCCGTAAAACATAACACACAGGAGGAGGCAAAGTCTCTGTTCATGCTTCTCATCAGGGCCAGTTCGTCTGTCTTATTCCTGAGTGATCGTACATTAGAAAGGAAGATCCCAGGAAGAGCGGTTCGCAGTCCGCGTCTCCTCAAACGCACGAGTGCGCCGGCTCGCTTCCCTCTCTTTCGGCGTCTCGCTTTCCTGGTCAGGGTCAGCAGTAAATCTGCCGCAGATGCGACAAATATTGGAAATAAATCCACAGGCGTTGTAGTCCTGTAGTTAAGGAGCTCTTCTCTGGTGTACGAATATCCAGAGGAGTGCCCAGACACAGAAGA
Organism: Simochromis diagramma; assembly: GCF_900408965.1. Classification (NCBI taxonomy): domain Eukaryota; kingdom Metazoa; phylum Chordata; class Actinopteri; order Cichliformes; family Cichlidae; genus Simochromis; species Simochromis diagramma. The sequence goes on from NW_024386801.1 coordinate 25,883,307, forward strand.
AATGCACAAAAACAAAACAAAAGTAACGCACTGAAGCACCAGGGCGACCATCCGCGGCGCCATCTTGGTTCACACATCTGGAATGTGGACAGGTTTGATATTATTTTATTAAAATATTTATTATTATTGTTTCTGTTTTCATTGGAACTAAAGTAAAATAATAAGAAGCAGAATTCGGTGCAGACTGTTCCAAACTGAAAACAGAGAAATGACTTACAGCGTCCTCTGAAGTGGCAGCCGTGTGGTGATCATGTGACTTCCTGTTTGTGTTTGTTCGTAGCTTTATCGACGACTATCAGAAGTTTTGGGCTTGAATGACGAGACGATGGTACTCAGCGTCTTTATAGGGAAAATGTGAGTAACTGAAGTCCAGGTAACTCCAGCACACCTGAGAGCCGATGTTCAAAGTTAAACGAACTCTCTGCCGCTGTAAATATGTAGAAGTAAACTTTCCTCTCTTTCAGTATCACAAACTTGAAGTACTGGGGCCAGTGTGAACCAATCACCTCCAAGACACTCCAGCTCCTGAACGACCTCTCCTTAGGATATCCTTCATGTCTGTGACCCACACAAATGTTTTCATGTTGATTTAGTCTAGTTTTTATCTTTGCTGTTGTTGTTGTTTTTGTGTAGTGAAAGTAAAGCAAAAGAAGCCTTGCCCACCTGATCTTATCGTTAATGAGGGGCAGCCAATCAGAAGAAAGTTGTCTTTAAATGTTGAGCAGCTTGTTTCAGATGAGCTGAGGGCCTGGTGCCTAATAAATAAGGATAATTATGAACTGTGAGTCATGAAAAGCTACTGAGCAGGATAATGAATCCATCTTAAGGACTTAAAGGTTAAACCTGGCACTGAGTTAAAAGAAGGGGTGGGGCTCTGGGTCAGCGTTTTCTCCTTGACTTCACTGTCTGCACGTACAGCAGCGTAAGGAAGCTGGTGAAGCTCAGCGCTGTCCAGTTCATGCTGAACAACCACACGGTGAGTACTTTACATTTATCTGAGCCCAAGTTTCACGTCTGATTAAAATGAGTTGAGCTGACACACAAGCATCACAGACGAAGAAGAAAGCGAGCTGTGATAAACTTCCTGCTGCTCTCTTTGTCAGAGCGAGCACTTCTCCTTCCTGGGAGTGAACAACCAGTCCAACCTGAGCGACATGAGGTGTCGGACCACCTTCTACACTGCACTAGGACGCCTGCTGATGGTCGATTTAGGTACGCAGACACAAACACACACGCTGGTGTGGCTTCAAGTTCTTCAGTTTCAGACTTTTTGTAGACTTCACTTGGCAAAAGGTCGCTGAGACACAGATCCAGAACGACCCACTGCGGCGCCCCTTGTGATGAAGAAGCAGCAGAAAGTTTTTATCTTGTAACAACACAAAAGCTGAAACAGGAGAGACACTGGTGCCTGAAACTCAGGAGACAGGAAATGAAGTGTGATGTGGTCTGCAGGAGCCACACACACACACAGTTTACACTGGGCCTCGTGTGTGTCTGTGTCTGCAGGTGAAGATGAGGACCAGTTCGAACAGTTCATGCTGCCTCTGACTGCGGCGTTTGAAGCAGTGGCTCAGATGCTGAGTACAAACACCTTTAACGAGCAGGAAGCCAAGGTCAGAACACCCTCACAAACATACACAGATACATAAACAGCATCAGTTTTGTCAAACATTTATTTCTGTTTTTGCAGACAGACACACATTGTGTTGCTCGTGTTTGTGTTTCTGTGTGTGCGTAAACGCATGTGTGACACAGCGATGGCAGTGTAGCAGGGATAAAGAATAAAGCGGGTGTAACTCAGAGTTGTGCTAATAAAACTGTGACCCTGCTTAAACACGAGGAAGCTCCAGCAGAAGCAGCTGAGCACATGTTTCGAAACATTGACCTTCCTCCTCTTCCTCCTGCAGAGGACTCTGGTGGGTTTGGTCCGGGACCTGCGAGGAATTGCATTCGCCTTCAACGCCAAGACGAGCTTCATGATGCTGTTTGACTGGATGTATCCTTACACTGACTTCAGATCAGCACGCGGTCAGATCCTGGTTTTTCTGTTTATTGTGTAAACGATGAAAGTGTGTCCTTAACCCGCTCCGCAGATACCCGACCTACATGCCCATCCTGCAGCGGGCCATCGAACTGTGGTACCACGACCCAGCATGCACCACACCAGTCCTCAAGCTCATGGCAGAGCTCGTCCACAACAGGTAAACCTGCCCAGTGATGGAGGGGCAGGTTTAAGAGTATGACCTCTGACCTCTGTGCTGTCACATCCTTACAACGGTTCAGCCTGTGAGGATCCAGAGACGACTCAAAGAAAGTAAAGGCAGCCCACTGGCGGCCTGGGATCAGCTATGATTGTAGCATTTTCCCTCCCAGCAGGAGCTGTGGGAGTGTTTTCATTGGTTCATTCTAAGAGTACACACAGTGAACGTCAGCAGAATAGTCAAGTTTTAAATGAGGAAGCCGCCTCAGAGGTCTGACACCTAATGTTTTCAGAGTTCTGGTGAGGCGTGACTAATGTAGATGGTTTTCAGTGATATTTTACTCGGCTCAGAAACCAAAGCGCGTCTCCTTTCAGATCAAATGTAGAGGTGAAAGGTCACTAACTGTGTTTGGTTTTTGTTTTGTTTTCAGATCACAGCGGCTTCAGTTTGACGTGTCGTCGCCAAACGGCATCCTGCTGTTCAGAGAAACAAGCAAGATGATCACGACCTATGGTACAACCTTTGACCCCCACTCAACTGCCTCAAACATACGTGTCTTTGTTCTGGGCCGCTCATCGAGTTCCTGTTTTCTCCTTCAGGGAATCGGATCCTGACGCTGGGCGAGGTCCCTAAGGACCAGGTGTACGGGGTGAAGCTGAAGGGCGTCAGCGTGTGCTTTGCCATGCTGAAGGCGGTGCTCAGCGGGAACTACGTCAACTTCGGAGTCTTCCGTCTGTATGGCGATGACGCTCTGGACAACGCCTTACAGACCTTCATCAAACTACTGCTGTCCATCCCTCACAGTGACCTGCTGGTATGCTCCACCTCCTCACAGGTTTTTGTGACTTTGGAGACGTGGACTCCGTTTGAGTGAGTTTTTAACCCTTGACCTCTGGTCCTGTCTCTGCAGGACTACCCGAAGCTCAGCCAGTCCTTCTACTCTCTGCTGGAAGTGCTGACGCAGGACCACATGAACTTCATCGCGAGCCTGGAGCCTCACGTGGTCATGTACATCCTGTCCTCCATATCAGAAGGCCTCACAGCGCTCGGTAAGGCAGCGGCGTTGGTCAGGTTTGTTTGTGTGTGTGTGTGTGTGTGTGTGTGTGTGTGTGTGTTGAAGTTACATCATTGTGTCTTTGTGTGTGTGTGCGTGCGTGTGTGTTGAAGTTACATCATTGTGTCTTTGTGTGTGTTTCAGATACGATGGTGTGCACCGGCTGCTGCTCCAGCCTCGACCACATCGTCACCTACCTGTTCAAGCAGCTGTCGCGCTCCACCAAGAAGCGGCCCGCTCCCATGGCGACAGATGACCGCTTCCTGCACATCATGCAGCAGCACCCGGAGATGATCCAGCAGGTGAGCTGATCACACCTGAGTCACCTGACCACACACACACACGTGTTGACACCTTGCTGCTGTCGTTGATCAGATGCTGTCCACCGTTCTGAACATCATCATCTTCGAGGACTGCAGGAACCAGTGGTCCATGTCGCGGCCTCTCTTAGGCCTCATCCTGCTCAACGAGAAGGTAACTGCCGCTCGCACTCGCCTCAGAGGTGGCACCGCGTGGGTCTATGTGCGCTATAACACGTGTGTTTTTTTTCTAACTGCAGTATTTCGCTGACTTGAGGAACAGCATCGTCAACAGCCAGCCGCCTGAGAAGCAGCAAGCCATGCACTTATGTTTCGAGAACTTGATGGAGGGAATTGAGAGAAATCTACTAACAAAGAACCGGGACAGGTGAGAGCAGGCAGCATTCATCCTCTCAGGTGGTCAGGAACGTGAAAAACGGGTGGAGACGTGAGACACGCTAGACTCGGTCAGGATCGTAGCTTAGCGTTAGAGATAAAAGCCACTCACAGACTGTCACTCAGTCTGTGATCATTCAGACTCTGCAGCAGGGATTGTATGAGGTTCTGATCCACAGACAGGGTTACCTGCAGAAAGCCACACCCAGAAGTAGGTACAAACTAAAGGTACTGCTGTGGACTCGATTACTACTGTCACTGATTTATTACTCACTTAAACTGGAGGAAAACATTTTTTCTTGTGTAATCCTAAACAGCCTGAAAGATATATGAAGACCAGTGTTTAGTGATGTGGAACAGCGACACACCTTATTTTTGGAGACACACATTGTGCATTATAATATAACCTGCTGTCAGGGGGATGTCAGGACGATCGGTGTATGGAGGAAGTCATCCAGTTACGTTAGATTACGTTGTGATCCCGAACACACATTTCCTCATCAGCTGGAAGGAACTGAATTAGGAAAGTAAAGCTGCTGATGGAGAACTTTCAGAAGGCGTGATGCAGCAGCAGCTGAAGGTCTGGGTGACCTAAAAGGGTGAAAACTGTGAAAAATGAGCTCGAAATAATTTCTGTACAAATATTGTGTTTGTTCGCGATCTGTATCTAACCTCAAACTGAGTTTTAAACATGGCTGACGTGCAGATAATGCTGCTGTTTGTGCAGTGCATGGTCACATTACTCCAGTCGAGCAGTTATACATCAGTCTGCGCTGTAACAACCGAAAAATCCTAATGATTCCCACGGTAACCCTTGCCCTCGGTAACTAACGAGTGTTTCTGTGCTGATGCCGCAGATCTGCTCCTCTCCACCAGACTTCATTCACAAAACCACAAATTTATTCTGTAAAAACACGTCGTTGCACGCTGGTCAGAAATTCAGGCCCTGAAAGGAGCGCTGCCTTTCTCAGGTTTTCCACAAATAAACGCGTTTTAACGTGGGCGGATCTTAACAGTCAGGATTAGCTGGTTCTGACCTCCTGCAGGGGAACATTGAGGGGAGTTGTTCGTGTGCCTGACGAGGTAAAAATGCTCTGTGTGTGTTCTGCAGGTTCACACAGAACTTGTCGGTGTTCAGGAGGGAGGTGAACGACAGCATGAAGAACTCGACATACGGTGTCAACAGCAACGACATGATGAGCTGACATTCCACGCGGCCGCCCACCGAATTCGCCCGGCCCCTCGACCCGCCTCTCCACGGCCTCCTACCCCTCACCTCTCTGCATCCCCCTCTCCCCCCCCGGGCCCGGATGCCCAGGGATCATCACCCCGCCACGACACCAATTCAGCCCTCCCCCTCCTCCTTTTTGATATAAGCATATATAAATATATACAGATCTATTTTAAAGCCAGCCCGCCGCGCCCGGCTCGCCTGGCTGCTCGAACAGAGGGGGGGGGAGGGAGCATGTCTGAGCACTCTGAATCACTGACAGGAAGTGGAGTGCGCCGCAGCCAGAAGAGGCGGCGAGGGGACGAAAGGACGAACGCCGGTAAACGTAGTAATCCGCTTCTGCCTGCCTTGTATAGAAACCACCCGAGAAACCAAGTGTACATTTTCTTTCGTAACATTTTGAACAATGTTTATAATGATCGACTTTAAAAACCCACAAAGACGAGACGACAAACCAACGTGTGATTGAGCTTTTTACAGAGTAGTGAGTTAGTGCACATGTCTGTCTGCGTGGGCATGAGGCCGGAGGGTGGGCGGGGCAAGCACAGGAAGCAGGTACACACACTAACGGAAAGGGAGGCTCAGAGCATCCATGTTGTACATTTTTCTCTGTCTCTGCTGCTTGAAGTGATGTAAATATTCCCGAATGACGGCCTCAGAGGGACCGTCCTGCTGCTTTTCCTCCTCGGCGTCACAAAACCGTCACATTTTGGTCACGGCGAGGTAGAAAAACGCCACCTCCATCCTCGTTTCCTGTTTTTCTTTGCCCATAAACACTAACCTGGAGGTCTTTGGGCTTTTCCGTGGTGCTCGGACAAAATTAAACACCTTCAGCAGACCAAACATCTTTCATTAGAGCCACTTTTATTGTGAAGGCTCGCTAAACCTTCAGCTTAAAGTTGGTCTAATGTCAGCATGTTTGTCAGAGCGTCATAAAAATGATTTAAAGACAGAAATAGTGATTAGCTCCTGTTTTTCTTGGTCACGTGACACTTTTTCTCCAGCCATCATTTAAAAAGATTCATCAAAACCCCCGTGGTTGTCGTTATTATTATTATTATTATTATTATTATTATTAACTGTAAGCTGCAGAACAATAAGCTGGCACGTCATCAACTTCAGTTTGACTAAAGCGTGATCAAAAGAAAAATTTTCCTCTTTAAGGTTACAGTAAAACAAGCGATCACACAACACACAGACTGACATTTCAACGTTCAGGGAAGTTCAGGGTGTCATCAGGCTGACAGGAGGTCACGACCCAGGTTTGCAAATATAGAGGAAATCCTCAGAGAGGCTTCATCAAAGCCGTATTAGTATGATGATGATGATAATAATTATATTATTATTACTGGAGCTGCAGTGACGATTTTAGTGGCGACACAAAGCCGGACATAATTATCAATCTTCAGTCAGATTTTTGATTTAATAATCTGCTGATTATTCCTTGATTAGAGCTTCTGTTGTGACGAAGGGTCATAAAAGTTTTCAGCCTCAAAATGTTTCAAATGTAGAACTTTTAGATATTTTGTTCTTGAGTTCCAGCTTTTCTTTTTCCCGCAATACTAAAGCAGATTATTAACCTGCTCGTTCTGATGATTAATTAAAGCTGCGTTATTTTAAACGACTCATCTTTTGATTTTTAAACATTTGTCAAACATCTGAAGACGTCTCCTTAAAAATTATTTTTCATTTTTTTCCCTGTTATTCAGATGTTCTTCATTTATCAGACAAAATGATCTGCAGCATTTCAAACAAACATTTCAGACTCGAGCTCCTGAAGCTGGGGCACTTCCTGCTTTCGCCCCACTTAACAGTCCCCGAGTGAGTTTTCAGCTCTCCGATATCTTCACCTTAAAAATTCTCGTGCTTTCTGTAGATTTTTTTTTTCCCTTTGTAATGAAAATAAACTTTCCCAATGAAACCAGCAGAAAATGAGGATATAATCACACTCAGTTATCATATTTTCAGTTGAATTAACACAATGAATCATATAAAACTAGATGTGAGGATTCTTTTTCAGACAGACTTCAAACAGATCGTAAAAGCGGCATGTTTAAACCTCCGTAAATCTGCTTTGACATCAGAGGAGTGTCGGAGTGCAGACGTCCTCTAATAATCTGCATGTTTTAACTTCAGCTTCTCGTTGCCTCGTGACCCGAGTGTTCATCATGATCACCAGCTGCTGTTATCGGCTTCAGCTCGACTAAAACAGAACCACACGAGCCTTTAAACGAGTCTTCAAACTCAGGAAAAACACTGTTAAAGTGATCACATGGTAACATTACAGTATTACCCCGATTCGCCTCGACGACTGGTTTAATATTGCGACTTTTACAGGATGATGTCGGGTTAAGAGTTCATGTCTCAGAGATTTTCTGTGTTGACGTTCTTGAGTGTCTGACCGACAGAACAAAGTCAAAAACACTGAATCCACTGATCGAGGAAAACGTTTAAAGCTGAGCTGAAACCTCCACAGATCTTCAGGCAGCACCAATTTCTACCAAGTCTCAAGTTGAATACGGCAACATGACTGCGTTTAAAGACTCGTGACCAAGAAAAACCACACAGGAAGTCAGGGAGGAGGGTCACCGTTTGTTCATCGCCACGTGAATTGTTTCTTTGACGGTTTTTGGAGTACATAAGGTCATAATTTCTGAAATTTCAGGTTTCACCACGTTATTTGTCGTTTTCATGCAGTTAAAAACGTGAAATCCTCTCCAGCGTCAGCTGACTGAATTCACAGAAACTGATGGAGGTTTTTTGTTTTGTTTTGTTTTGATTGAAGAAAAAAAAAAAAAGGCAGCAGAACTTCCCTTTAAGGCACCCGTCTGCATCGCCGCGGCTCTGCCTTCCTCTGAGCATGGCGGCTGCGCCAGTGGTGACGTCCTGCAGGTGTCGCACGCCTGCTGCTTGATGAACGTGTAAGCAACATGGTCACAGCTACATTTTCCCCTCTGGTAGGCTGGGTGCAGTTTCCACCATTTTGTTTACACTCTGGATTCCTCGGACCAGGTCTCGGCCTGCCCCCCTTTTTTTAGGGAGTCCTTTTTGGCGTGTGCGTTGATGTTGTGTGTGTTTGCGTGTGCGTGGAGTGGCTCTCTGTTGCCTGGCGTGCGTGTATGTGGTGTCTCACGGTGCTGCGACGGCTTGAACCCGCGATGGAGCTCAAACAGCCAAGGTCTGAGCTGCCAAGCGGGAAGCAACAAGGGGAAACCATCGAGGCGGGAGTGCGGCGAAGGCGTCCGGATCGGTCGTCAAACCTTGGCAGAAGGTGTACAAAGAGAAGCAGGAAGTGGAGTCTATTAGCAACTTGTGTTACTCTCTACGATGTTGCTGCTAACTGTTTGTGACAACTAGCTCATCTCTAACCATGTCAGCACTCACGGATGTTTATTGAGTTCCTAATTTTTTGGCTTGTGTCCCTGATGTGAATGTGTTGGGTCCATAGAGTGAATAGCTGTTTGAGTTGTTTGGATGTCTGCTACATATAGTGTAAGCATTGTGACTGCAAATAAACCTCATTGATTTTTACCTCGCTGCCTCGCATCCTTTTCTTGATCTCAGCTGATCTACAGCTTGCCACAGGTGCTCAGCAGCAGTGCTGTTCTTTTTGTGAGCTTATGGTCACAACATCAACAGTCCGCAAGACTACGAACCTCCCTCAAGCTCTTCCTCTTTTCCTCCATCTTCATCAGCCTTTGTCAAATATGTCCACTCTCTTCTGATGTCATCCTGCTCACTGCCATTGAAGATCTTATCATCTTAAGACAGCCTTAGTGCCACCATCTCCAAACCATACATCATTGTTACCTACGACGTTTAGGACTATAAGATGCTCAGAATCAGTTTTACTTATAACGCCAAGCCACAGCATCAGTCACATTAAGGTGCTTTATATTGTAAGATAAAAATCTCACAATCATGCAGAGAAATCCCAACAGTGAACAAGCAGTTGGTGAGAGTGAGTTTCTTCCTGTTAAAATTCCCTTTTAACAGGAAGAAACCTCTGGCCATAAAAAGGCTCAGGGAGGGGCGGCCATCTGCTGCCACCTGCTAAGGGGGAGGAGAGGGATACTGGACAAAAGAACAAAAGTAGCAGTAAAGCCTCAGAGCTGCTCTTACATCATCACCAATGTCTCTGCTTCACATCCAGGTAAAGGTGTTTCCTTATGTAGAAAAATGGGGGCGTGACTGTATGCAGATTGCACAGTCCAGCTGCTTCACACTGATTCTGATTGGCTAACATACACAGGGCACATGGATGTTTTCATATGGTACATCAGTAAATGAGGGTAAACATCTGAGAGCAAGCGAAGGTCAGCCAGCTAGCTGATAAATTCTAAATCAACTAGCGTGCCCATGTTAGCAACTAACATCAACCAGAGAAAATCCGGTTTAATCTGATGTCTATTTGAATAAACAGCAAGTTAACTTTCAGTTGAAGGTAAATTATTATAGTAATGCTAGCAAGCTAACCTAAAAACAAGTGATGTAATGTTAAATGTTGATATTTTTTTTTCCACCATTAAATTGTGTAACAGTATAAAGAGGCTAACTAGCTACCATTAGCCAGGTAAACATATTTTATAATGTGTTCCATTTGAAGTGGGAGGCAATCTCTGAGTTGGAGCCTTCGACTAGATAGCCCCTAAAGTTGGACTTGCTGAGTTTGAGAGTCGGAACAGGAACGCCATTTTTTTTTTTTTTTTTTTTTTAAGTTTTTTGAGCACCATGTACCACATAAAATCGGTTAAGTCCAGTAAGCACAACCAGAATTCATACATAAGGCGCACTGTAGATTTTTCAGAAATCAAAGGATTAATTTGAAGAGTGACTTATTTTCCGAAAAACACTACTAATTATGGCATACATGCCAATCCTCCCGCTTTTTCCAGGACAATCCCGAATTTCCACACAGACATAATTGAAAAACCATATCCCAGATTGGCCCAATCAATTCCAGTTTCCAACTTAGTTTTAATATTACTCTTATTTCTGTTTCCGCGTTGCAAAATAAACTTTTAACATATTTTCAGGCGAGAATGTAGCTGTGTAAACTTGAAATATCTGAGCCGGGGAGAACAGCAAACTCCCGGCACATCGTTTTCAAACCCCCGCGGTCTTTTGCTACTCAGGTTAAACATGATATACAAGTCACTTAAATAACTTAAACATGTTATGTTATTGCTTGACCTTTTTCAGTGTTTTATTATTAGATTAGATTAAATAAAACTTTATTAATCCCTCGGGAGAGTTCCTCCGGGGTTTTCACACAGCTGAATAAACGTCAAACAGAAAACTGATTAAACAGAAGTGTGAGATGGTCTAAAATTTACGCCAGCGTCCAGTTATATTTTAGATAGCAAGGAGCAGACGGCAGAGTTTATTCAACTCCACCGAGAGAGCTCATGACGTAATTGTGAAGGCTAGACCGTCCAGTTTCAGTTGCTCATTTCCGGAGGAACCGGCCCACTTACATCACGAAGGCCAGATTCTCAGGTGGACACAGCCTCTGAATTTGGACACCCCCAAGTTTCTGGCCGGACAATAATAATGGTGATATTTAACTTATTTTATCCGATAAATAAACATTGTAAAATTCACGTTTTTTTTGTATATATATGTATATGTATACCCCCCACCACCCCCAAAAGCCCTTTTGAATGTCTCCCTAATTCTGAGGTCTCAAGGTTCGGAGTATGAATGATGGCCCGCTTGCATGCTCTACCAAAAATTATGCTTTGTGGTGTGTATCTGACAGACGAAAGCCAAACCAGTTCCACACCACTGAAGTTGCACCATTTTTACAAACCAATTCTGGTTCATCTGTTTCATTCAACGATCTGCTATCGCTCTTATCATTCTCCGTCGCCGCCACACTTTTTCCGCCATGTGCGTATGAAAACAAAGGCACTGCGCATGCGCGTTTTACCCATATTCTATCGCGATATTTCATTTTCTTAACATTGTCTAACATTACACCGGTATTACCGTGAACGGTGTGATATGGCCCAGCCCTATCTGCAACTACACCACAACTTTCACAGTGTGTAAGTAGCTTAATGTCTTTTATTGTGAAAGGAAGGAACAGGAAGAATCCCTTCTCCTGCATGTGTAGAGTAGATCAGGTTTACAGAAGCTTCAGGTTTCTGTTACGACTGCTGGAAATAAGTTTTTGTGTTTGAAGCTTCGGGAAATCCTCTGCGAGGCCTCAAAGAGCGTTCATGAAGACGTCCCACCAGCAGGCACTTGTTTGTTTTGGGGGGTAAAACAGAGTTTAAACACAGGGATTGGCGGTGAAATGAAGCTCAGGTTTTATTGGGTCAGACAGATACATTTCGGTTTTTACAAAATAAAATAACCACTTATGATTGGCACAAAAACCTTGAAACTTTACAGTAAATACAAAATTCATTGTGTTCATTACATCAATTTTAAATGTTCAGGAACTGTGAAGAAGACTTTCAAACAGGTCAGATAGCGTTGGTGACAAAGAGTTCGGTCCTGTTCTGGTTTGTAGAAATGGTTCGGATCCGATCAAAAATTTTAATGCCGGACATCAAAATAAACACAGATGGAAACTTTTCTGGAATAACGAGCGAAGCCTCGGAGGCGTCTGCTCCACTGACGGTCGGCAGTGCTGGGATCCTGACTGCAGGTTAGCTCTTTGAACTTTTGGACTTGAACACAACATTGTTGTAACCCTCTCTGTTCCTGGCGATCTCAATCGCGAAGAACTGAACCCTGGTGGCTGAAACCAGAGAAACAGGAGCCAGTCAGAACTCACCTTTATGGGTTTCTTAAGAAATGGGTCATTTTGTCTCAAATCAACAAATCTTATTTTCTGCTCAAACGTCTCAGATCTGCAAAAAAATCATTTATAAAAAGTGCTGTGGAGTTTTAGCTTCATATTTGAAACTATTCATTTTGTAAAATTCTGGATATTTTTTAGCATATTGAAATCTGAAACATAAATCTCTAAGCTGTAAGAAATTTTCACTGTTCTTTCTCATCATCTACATCAATCAGCATCTATACTTTAGGACTGATACATTAAAAAATGTCTCAGTATCTCTAGCTAAAATGTGAGGGAAGTACAGTACGGTGTACTATGTGTTGTACACAGTATATATGTTTACATTTTTTTAAGTTTCTATTAAAATTGAAGACCAAAGCGGAGAAGGCCCATGCCTGACTGAAGACGCCAAACTCGGGAGAGCACACGAAGGTTTAATTCTATTCTAGTGCGGTGATTAGCACTGTTGCCTTTACCACCATTCTATCTAGAGTTTGCATATTCGTGTTTGCGTGGGTTCTCTCCAGGTACTCTGCTACTGGGTACCACGGTCCAAAGACATGCCCATAGGTGTGAGTGCAAATGGTTGTCTGTCTCTGTGTTAGACTAGGGTGTCCAGGGTGTACCCCTCCTCTCAGCCAATGGTATAGGCTACAGTGACCCTGACAAGAGGATGTATGAACTTTTGGTTTGGAGAGATGAAATGAAGCAAAGCAGTCTCTATGATTCAGTTTGGAGACTTGTTCTTGTTGTTGATACTTGTACTTGAGTACAAACGCCGTGAATTAAATGTTTACCAAAGATGGTGTTTTCCTCCGTGTAGTCCTTCTCACAGTCCAGTCGCAGCAGCGTTCCATAGTTGAAGTCTTCTACGAGTCCTTCGAACTGGTTACAGAACGGACGCCACGTCTGAAAACACAAACCAAAGCTTTCTGATCCACCCAGCATCTGTGACTCTAAGCACTGATGGAGGAGCAGGCTGAGCTAACGGCAGGTGCTGACTGACCTCTTTGGCCTTTTCAGACTTGAGGTCGTCTGCGTTGAGCAGCTTTACATCGAGGTGTTTGAAGGTTTCCCTGAAGCTCGAGTAGATTTTGTCATCCATCTTCGTCAGCTTCAGGAACTTTGGATCCACCGACGAGATGAGCTGAAGGCAGAACGGAATCAAACACCTCATAGTGAAAACCCACAGCACTCAGCTGGTAATACAGATCATGTGATCTTCAGCCTGCTGAGGTCCGATAAAGGCAGTCGGTTTTGTGAAGGAATATCACGCCGTCGTCTTTAATAAAGCGAAGCATTCCTGCAGATAACCAAGCCTTTGACCTTCGAGCAGACACGGCGTGTGCTGGTTTCAAACCAGTAACTAATAATAACTATAACGAGCCATAACCAGCTCCATTAACGTGGTGAAGGGTGGAGCAGCAGGTGGACTTACATTGAAGTAAACCTCCGCATGGTTGTAGGCCTTCATTGCCCACATGACCTCGAGCCGCGGCTGAAAGGAGAAAAAAAGTTTGGATTCATCACACTGTCAGGAATGTCTCTTTGGGAATATTCAGGAATAATTACGAGGTGTTCACAGCACTGCAGAATTGTTTCACATTTCATGTTTAACGCAAGGTCTTCTAAGGACACAGTGACTGATGAAGAAGATGACGTAAACTTACATCATTCCCATAAGCCTCTGCAGGCAGAGACAGAGCATGTGCAGCTGCTGCAGCTCCCTCCGCACCCTGAAAACACACAAACACACACCGTCACACACTCCAGTATCGTCAAGGTCTGTCATGGCGTCGTCAGACACACTGAGCAATAAAGATCGTTTGAATCGTCAGCAGGAACACCTGAGCTTCAAGTTTTCCACCAACAGGTGGAGCACAGGTTTGTGTTGGAAACTTAAATTAATTTAAAAATAAAAATCCCATTTTCACACTCTGATGCTGTTCTGTGTGTATGGAGGTCCAATTCTGCCAGAATAAAATGGTAAAGATTTAATAAAGGAAATAAAAAAAAAACGAAATTAATATGTGACTTTACAAATCAGAACTGAGTTTAAAGAAATAAAGTTGATATTTACACATAAAAAACTATTTTATCATGTTAATTTTTTATAATTTTTATGTTATTAAAATTGACTATTAAATATTTTATCTATTATTTTTATTTTTGTTAAGTTATAACTCATTATTTAAATCTTACTTAAAAGTCTACATTTTTAATATATATATATAGATAGATATATACACATATACACACACACACACGTATGTATATATATGTATGTGTGTGTGTGTGTGTGTGTGTGTGTGTGTGTGTGTGTGTGTGTGTGTGTATACAGGGGTGCACATAAGTGGTCCGCAGGCGCGCATGCGCTTTCAAAATAAAAGACGCGCACCAGATAAGTTGCAAGGCGCATTTGCGTACACAAGATTTTCTGGAGGGGGACAGACATTTGTTTAGAACTCTTAAAGATGTGTTGCCTTTAAAAGGCACTGTTTTTGTCCGCTAGAGTGGGATTTTCACAGCATATTCTGCACCACATCTCTGTGCGTTCATTATTTGTTTAAAGCCAGCTCACCTCCTGCAACCACTTTTCCGAGAATACACGCTTCTTTTGCGGTTTGGACTCCTTTTGACATTTCTTTGGAGGTGGAAGAAAACCACCTCCAATTAATAATTGCTTAAAGGAGCTTCTTCGACTTCTTTAAGAGTTCTAAACAAATGTCTGTCCTCCTCCAGAAAATCTTATGTATGCAAACGCGTGCAACTTCTTATTCTGGTGCGCGTCTTTTATCTTCAAAGCGCATGCGCACCTGCGGACCACTTATGTGCACCCCTGTACACACATACATATATATAAACTTTTAACACCCAGCACGCCCCTGCAGGCGGTTTATCCTTCAAGCTCGGGTCCTCTACCAGAGGCCTGGGAGCTTGAGGGTCCTGCGCAGTATCTTAGCTGTTCCCAGGACTGCGCTCTTCTGGACAGAGATCTCCGATGTTATTCCCGGGATCTGCTGGAGCCACTCGCCTAGCTTGGGAGTCACCGCACCTAGTGCTCCGATTACCACGGGGACCACCGTTACCTTCACCCTCCACATCCTCTCGAGCTCTTCTCTGAGCCCTTGATATTTCTCCAGCTTCTCGTGTTCCTTCTTCCTGATATTGCTGTCATCCGGAACCGCTACATCGATCACTACGGCCGTCTTCTTCTGTTTGACTACCACCACTATGTCCGGTTGGTTAGCCACCACCATTTTGTCCGTCTGTATCTGGAAGTCCCACAGGATCTTAGCTCGGTCATTCTCCACCACCCTTGGGGGCATCTCCCATTTTGACCTCGGGACTTCCAGGTTATACTCGGCACAGATGTTCCTGTACACTATGCCGGCCACTTGGTTATGGCGTTCCATGTATGCCTTGCCTGCTAGCATCTTGCACCCTGCTGTTATGTGCTGGATTGTCTCTGGGGCATCTTTACACAGCCTGCACCTGGGGTCTTGCCTGGTGTGATAGACCCCAGCCACTATGGATCTTGTACTCAGAGCTTGTTCTTGTGCTGCCATGATTAGTGCCTCTGTGCTGTCTTTCAGCACAGCATATATATATATATATATATATATATATATATATATATATATATATATATATGCGTGTGTGTGTGTGTGTGTGTGTGTATAGACACAAAATCATTCACTGCAGTTCAAATCGTATGTTACTTCTCTGTGCCACAAATGAATGCAGAGGGCCCATATTAACAGAGAAAGTTGATAACCACAGTAGTTTTATAAGACGAGCCAACTCAAACAAAGCCTGACATTGATAAACTTCCTGTGTGACCACGACCCTCTGATCAACTTCCTGCTAATAAAAATAAAATAAGTGCATTAAGTTTAGATATTTTTTTGAAACATTCAGCTGTTCGTTCATAAACACAAACAGAAATCAGGTGATCAGTCTCTTACTTCCGGAATAAACAAACCAACACTGACCACGTGACGGCGTTACGCACAGAGCAGTGTTGCACGTGGCGAGCAGCCCTAACACTCTCTACAGTTTTTATCACACAAAACATATTATCAGTGAGAGAGCTGAACACAGAGGTCAAAGGTCAGAGCTCATCGCTCCCTGCACGTGTGATTCTCTCAGCTGGCTACCTTTAGCTGTTAGCTAACCATCTCGAGCTGCGTCGATAAACCGCGCGTATCTCTGCCTCATTTCAGCGTCTCCGTTATATCAGTTCACAAACAGCACCAATACACGAACACACACACGCGCGGGTTTTCACAGTTAAAGTCGTACCAGAGCGGCAAGTCCGTTGTCTGACGCCATGTCTCCCAACCGAAGATCGTCTACGAAGCAAAGATGGACCACTGTCAGAGACTTCACGCATGCGCAGTGTCTTGCGTGGGTCCCAGTGGGTCAACAGTGATTCATCTTCTTTTTTTACGATCTCCGATCTCAACTTTAACACCGTGTCACGTCACAACATTTAAAGGGCCATATTATCTTTATTTACTTTTAAATAAATTAAATTTAAAGAAGTCCAAAGAGGTAAAATGAACAAAAATGAGTGACAAAAGGAAAAAAAGAATATTTACTGCCCTCAAAACCAAAAACAGTGAATTATTATTTTTTACTTAATTATTAAATTTAATCAATAACAATTAAACAAATAAAACTGAATGAAAAGTATATAACATTATAAGATAATTACTTTATTAAATTCATTGTGTAAATGTTATATTAAACATTTCTGTCTTTGTTTAAAATAACCACCAATGAGATTAGAAATTATATGATTGCTTATATATGTTTTTGTTAAAATAAATAAATAATTATAATTATAATCTATCTTTGTTTCTTTATATCTAAATTAATTCTATTTATAACTATGTTTGTTACTGCTTGCTTTCATTTTTATATGGATCCAATTTTTATTTTTGATAATATTTTATGAATTTACTTCATATGTAATCTTGTGTTATCGTGTGCTCCTAAATGTAATGAACACGTGAAAATATTTAATTAAATGTTTTATTTATCTAATTTATTTCATTTTTAAAAAAAATAAAATAATAACAGTGATCAATCTGAAGCAATTACTCACTAATACAGTCTGCAGCCTGTGCTGCCCCCCAGTGGTAACTGAATGAATTTCATTTCTAGGTCCAAAGCAGTTTGTTTTTTTGTTTTTTTAAAATTCAGAGTAACGTTTAAACGGATTTATGTTAAATCACAATATTATCATGGTAAGCAGACATAAACAGGACCAATGAACTGAAAATATGATTACAGTAGTAAAATACAAAGACATTGACAAAGACATTTAATCATGGTTTAAAGCGTTCAATGTTTCAGTCTCAGATCACATGATCTCATAATTTTGAATTATTATTATTGTGTTATTTTCATTTTATGCTATAAAATTAAGAATTTGGATATCCTTACAGTTTATGAAAATTGTTTAAATTAAAAAAGTAATATAATTGAACCAAATGTTATTTTTTTTTCCCCTAAAACCGCAATTTAATCTCAAAATGTGTAAATGTTGTAATTATTTTAAAATGTAATTAAGTTTTTTGTAATGATTAAAAATATTATTATGCTGTTATTTGACTCCTCAACTCTGAAGATGTGGGGTATAAGTGGTTATAAGAATTTTATAAAATAGGGCTGTCACTATATCACATGATAAAGTATTATGATATGTGTCTATGTATGTGTAAATATTACAAATTATAGAAAATTATAATAATTTGTCTAATTGTTTTTCAAATGAATCTATAATTACGTAATGTGAGTATGAACACTGATATTTAACATGTTATTGTTATTGTCAGTGCTGGTAGTATCTCACACCATCAGGCCAACATTTGGACATTTGATCTGAAAAATGTACCTGATGTAACTAAATAAATCAAATCCATATCCTCTGTAAATAAAAAATAATAAAATAAATAAAAACTTGGGAGTGGCTTTGCTTTTTTGGCAGACTTGGGCTTCCACAGTGGGTGGTACATTGTGCTGTCATTTTTGTAATCAGACGTAATATTTTCCCGTGTTAATCAGATAAACAGAGTTCCCTCTGATCACTGTAAATGTTTCTTGTTTGGTGTCTTTTTTGGTAAATTAGGTGAGGTTGGTGTTTTTTTCTGGCTCTTTCTGATTGGTTGGAGCATGACGCTTCGGTTTCTCGGTGCTGAGCTCCTGTTTTTACGTATTTATGATTTTATTTAATGCGAACGTCACAAACGTTTCCTCCCCCCGCGGAGCTCCACAGTGGACCGACCCGAGCAACAGGAAAACATCCTCCTCCTTCTCCTTCTCCTCCTCCTCCTGCTGGGGTCACAGCAGCCCCCAGCCCGGGCTTTAAAACCAGCCAGCCGCCACCTCCTCCTTTTTCTCCTCCCTCCACCCTTCCTCCTCCTCCTGTCGGGGCTGTGAGGACGGAGCGCCTCCTCTCCTCTCATCTCCGGTCAGCCTGATTCTCCTGCTCGGAGGTAAGATCTCCCTCTGTGCGCTTTTCTGTTTTTCTCGCGTCGCTGCAGACGCACTCGTCTCCTCCTCACCCTCCTCTTCCTCCGCGTAATGAAGCCTCAGATCGGCCACATGACCGCAGAGCTCCTTCATCCCTCCGCTGCACCTCAGCTCGGAATAAAAAACAGCGTCTCAGGTTCAGTGTGTGTGTGCGTGTGCGTTCGGGTGTTTTCGGGCCTCAACCGGCTCTGTTCCTCTTAGAGGAGGAAGGAGATCTGTCGGTATGATGTTTTGATGGAGGGGGGGGGGTCGGGTTTCTGTGAGATGTAGAAAATAAAGACAAATGATTATGATGATGAGGAGGAGGTTTAAAGCCTCCTCCAGGAGGGGAGCAGCAGTTGATTCAGTCTCTAAAACATGAGGGAATGATGAAAATGCTACTGCTGCTCCTGGAGGAGGCAGGAGGAGCTCAGCGTTTACCTCCAAACAGATTAAGAGGAGCTGCAGGTGTGTTTGGTATTTATGGCTCAGCTGTTGGTCAGAAAGTTACACCTGGCCCATTAGAGGCGGAGCTGAGTCAGTCAGGGATTCATGAGGCTGCCTGAAGAGATAATAGAACAGCTGCTCTTTGGGCCAGACGTGGTGATGATGTCGAAGCAGAGCTAACATCTGGGACATTTAAGGCTGCGCTGAAGCAGCCAGAACGCCAATCGTAGCCCAAACACCTGCAGCTGAGGACCAATCGTCATCATTGCTAACATTCCTCATGCTCTCAGAGATCCTGGACACCTTCTGAGAGCAGCTGCGACGCTCTGGCACTGATCAGTTCTATTATCGGTGATTAATCAGAGAAACTCGATCAGTTCAATCCACAAAACGTCAGAATCGGTGAAATGCTCTCTAACAGGAAGCTGGATCAGTCTCTGGAAGTCATTTACTGATCATCACTGAACTGTTGGAGTGAAGAGGCTTCTGGGATGGGAGCTGAAACATTTTCAGGAAACTTACAGAATTCCAGTCGATTTCTCCTTAGCTCCTTAGATTTGAGCTGTTGATTCATCATTGATTGGTTTATTGGTTCTGGTTGTTTACGATCATGAGTCCAAGAGCTCCCAATAAAATCTGATCTCAGATTTTAGATGGAGAAGCTTTCAGTCAGTGCCTGGAATCTGCCAATCGGGTTGGAGTTCAGGGTCAGTCCTGATGTTCTCTGAGGCGGAGTGATGACTCCTCTGACAGAGTCACCGTGGTGTTTCTGTAGCTTCACAGTTAGAAACCTTCCAGTGTTTCTCGTTTGACTTGTATTTGGTCTGCAGCTGTTTTCATGATCTGATTCATTATTTGAGTCATTTTTCTGTTTGTTTTCTGTTCAGATGACACATTTGGACTTTTTGTAACAGAAAACAAACAGAAAACCAGTGAAAGCATGGCTGACATGCTGCAGACCGTCTATGAGTTTCCGGCCTGTGTGCTGCTGGGATGTGAATGTGAAGCAGGCCGCTGCCTGGATCCACCCAGCGCCTGTAAAGTGTGTTTAAGTGTGTGTGTGCTTGGGCTAATGGCAGATAAAAGCTCTTAGTGATAAGACTATCAGCCACACAGAGCACTCGGCCTGCTGTCAGTCCTCAGAGACACTCAGCACAGTCAAGTAACCGAGTACTTTTACTCAGCAAGTCGCTGTAACTGCAGCCTCAGCTTCCTGCAGAGAAAAGCAGTGAAGAGTGATTTAAACCACGAGCTACAGAAATAAAACAATAAAATGTCCAAAAATGATCCCTGTTATTGAAAAATAAAAAAGAGCGCTCCAGAGGGCGTCCCTCCTGGAGCCTGATCGGGTCTGCATCAGTGTGTGGTATCTCCTAATTGTCCTTATTTCATTTGTATTTGATTGTTTTTGTTGGATTTCACAGTGGTGAAAAATCCTCCCAACAGTTCCTCATTACCAAACCGAGTGATTTCTATCCAAGTCCTGCTGGAAAAACCGACCTAATCCCCGAACCTGCTCGGTGCAAGAATAAAATGTCATAAAACATAATGAAGTGAAACTAAAGCAGGAAACATTAATAAAGAATAATTCATCGAAGTCAGCCTGCTTTTAGATGTTTTATGTTTAAACATTTCACTTCCAGCTGCTCACTGTCCTCCATCCTTCAGACACGGCCTTCATCATTATTGTGCAAACACACTCAAGATACAGTCAAGGCAGCCTCACGTGGGTATTAGAGCAAATGTTATAAAATTACAATAAAACAACTAAAAATGTATAAAAGCACCAAAAACAGTGATAACAGGAAACTGAGTCCACCTTAAAAGTTTAGGATAAATCATTCTTCATGTTATTAATGCTGTGTTGTTCGGGGCCGGGTGGCTGAGGCAGCAGCCTAAGCAGAGAAGCCCAGACCATCCCTCTCTCCGGCCACCTCCTCCAGCTTATCTGGAGACACAATCTCTCCAGCATGTCCTGGGTACAGAGGAGGCCCCAGGAGATCTTACGTGCATTGTTCAAAGAAAACAGTGATGAAGAAACTGAAGCTGAAATCAGACGTGTTAAAAACCCTGGAAGGGCAGAGGTGAACCATCATCTCTGAGGTCACCGGAAACATTTGAAACTGGATTTTTTTTTTAAAATCAGGAAATCATTAGCATCAGTGTAGCCAATCAGAAACAAGGAGTTTACAGGGAGAAGGTCACATGGGCTGGTCCAGATTTACCCTGCTCCAGAGCGAGGGGGGGCAGCAGGGTAAGAAGTGATGCTCCCATTATGCCTCGGGCCTGTTGTACCAGCCTGTGTGGGCAGGTCTGAGGTTGCTTCAGGTGGTCAAGTCGGAGGTCAGCTGACTGAGTTGAAGGAGGCTGGTTTCTCCTTTAGAGATTCCTTCTTCCTAATGGTACAGACGTACTCCAAAAAGATCAAGCTGGGATTTATCAAGTCCAACCGGAGATGACTTCACCCCATGGTCTGACTCCATCATTACCAAAAAACGAGCAGAAACAGAAACAAATTCTGTGAGCTCATCAAAACAAAGCCATGGCCACCATTAAACTTCAGTGACCCCCCCCCTCCCCTGGGTTATGGTAGATGGGCCCTCCTCCCTGATCCTGGTTTCATCCAGTTAAAGGGGAGTTTTTCCTTTCCACCATCGGCAAGTATATCATAGGTGTTCATCTGATTGTTGGTGTTTTTACCTCACAGTAGCTCTTTGAGGCAACCATTGCTTTGATTTGGCGCTGTATAAATTGAATTAAGGAGCTCGTTAACAGAAGCAGGTGTTTACAGCAGGTTTCTTCTCGGCCTTTAAGATAAATTAAAGCTGCTGGATGAGTTTATACTGTTTGACCTCCTGCGGGAGGATCTGAGCGTGCTCCTGGGTAACGTTTGGAGGAGAACCGTCACTGTGACTCTCACACATGTTAACAGATCAGGTTCAGCTGAGGGCGCTCTCCTCTCACTGATCTGGTGTCAGATTTTATGGTTGGACAGCGATGGAGGGGGGGGAGGGTGAAGCTGCTCTGCTGACTCTGAGGACAAGCGTAACCACAGCAGCCGTTAGCAGCGGCTGGGCGTCGCCCGGCTGGGCAAGCTGATAAACAGCAGAGGGGAGGGGGAGGAAGGGAGGAGGACGACGAGATGAAAGGAGGTGGTGGGGGACGGTCAGAGGAAGGATGGAGGATATCCTCCCCCAACTCTCATGTTGTTTAGGTAGAAGGTGTGCCCCCTCCCCTCTGACAGCCACGCTGTGACTCTCCAGCAGTCGTCCGTCCTCAGCAGCTCCAAACACCGTCTGAGCCGTGAGTAACACCTTTAACGCTGAACGCTCTTCATCAGGACGCTGTCACACATCCTCACAAAGCTGCAGCACCTTCATATACACTCGAGCTCGTTTATCACTGTCAGACTTTCAGCATCAACACAAAGATTCAGATATTCACTTTACTGTATCTTGAAGTCACCGCGGCAACCCGAACATCACCACAAGTCTGCGTCTTCTTCCTGAAACTCTTCGCAGCCAATCAGAGATCTTACTGGAGACAGCAAACTGAGAAATGTAAGTCAAAAAAATAAACACCACAAAAGCATGAAACAATAATTTCTGCTACATAACTTTGCACTTTTGCTGTAACAAAACAAACTTCCCACCTGTGGGACTAATAAAGGTCATCTTATCTTATCTTATAACACTAAGAGAAAGAGTAAACATAAAACAGAATAAAAACAAAGCTAATCTACCAAAATAAAATCAAAGGAAAAACAAACAGAAACTGCATTTTAAATTAGTTTTGAAAATTTTTTCCAAAAACTTCAACAAAAGCCTCTTAAAGGTTAAAAGACTTTTGATTTTAAAAAAACAACAACAAATAAAGAAAGAAAGAAATAAAATTAAGAAATTAAGAAATAAAGAAATTAAATAAAGAACTAAAAACTACAAAAAATTAAAAAATGTAGCCAAAACTCTGAAAAACAAATAAAATAAAATAAAATAAAATAAAAAATCGTCTCAAAACTCTGCTGATCGGATGTCAATGGTAAAGGAAACAAAGGATATGAAACAAAGTCCCCAGAATGCCTCGATGCTTCTTCCTGCATCCTTCCTCCTGTTCTGTTTCCTTCTCTCTGTTTCCTCCTGTTCTGTTTCTTCCTGGATGTTTCTAGTGGTTTCAGGAAGGAAACGAGTTGACATCATGTCTGAGGCTGTGCTGTGAGAGAAATTGCTCTTCCTCTGATTCTGGATCAGATGAGTCGAGCTCGTTTGTTGAAGCAGCTGATGCGTTCACTAACCCTCTCTCTGTTTTTCCTCTGCAGCTGCTTAAATCAGGTCGGAGCGACTTCCGTGTCCACAGCTATGCAGAAGGTAATGAGTCACTGCTGGAGCTTAATCATCACCACACTTACACCTAAAATATTGCTGCACAATGAGGTTCACACTGAGACTTCAGCTCAGTGAGCAGTCTGTCACTCTGAAAGTTCATTTACACCTTAAAGTGGATGTATTCTCACTGCAGCAGCTTTGCATGATTCACAGCTCAAAATAATCCTTCATGACCATCATCTGTCTGAAACAAGCGGTTGTTGCTGTCGAGTCAGATCTTCTTCTCCTTCTGGTTTTTTTGTGGTTTTCACCTGCTCTTTGAGCTGGTGCCAATAAACTGGACTGTTTTCACTTCCTGATTGTCTCTTCTGATTGGCTGTTTGGCAGGTGGAGGGACGGGTAACTCCGGTCAACCTGCCGTCCTCGAGGGGCCCGAGCACCCCGGGGTCTCCGGCGATGGGCATCGTGGTAACGTCACACCTGCTCAGACGTTCAGATGTTTATTTACTTGTTTCATCCATGGAAACATTATTTTAACACATTTACTTTATTTTACTGACATTTTCTACTTTCAGTAAACGTACTTTTTGTAAAAACCTCTGCAAAATGCAGACTTTCACCACAAGGTGGCAGCGTTCACTGTCAAAGTTCTGCATATACGATTTTTTTGTTTGTTGAAATTTGAGCTCTGATCAGATAATTTTAGTTCTTTTAGTTCTTCTTTTATTTTTATGTTGAATGTTGAATTTTTATGTTGAGTAACGGGCTGTTAACCAGTTGTAATCCTACCCAGTGAAATTAAACACTTTTATACATTGAGTACTTGTATTTGTATCTTTAGGTAATCTTTGTGATGATACTTGGAGTGCTCGTGGTAAATAAAGAACTTCCTCTCTCAGGCCCGTGTCAATGACCAGGTGGTGGGCTACAGAGACCTGGCGGCGCTGCCCAGAGATAAAGCCATCCTGCAGGTGGAGAGACCGGACCTGATGACCTACCAACCCCACCTGAGCTTCTCCCCGCTCGACCCCCCACGCAGAGAGGTGCGGGTTTGGATTCTTTAGTAGTTAAGGAACATTATTGCTTCACTTTTCAACCCTGAAACTGAAATATTTGACTTAAACACTGCTGCTAGTCCATTTGTAAATGGCCTGCATTTGTATAGCGCTTTTCTAGTCCCTAAGGACCCCAAAGCGCTTCACACTACATTCAGTCATTCACACACACATTCACACACTGGCGATGGCAAGCTACATTGTAGCCACAGCTGCCCTGGGGCGCACTGACAGAGGCGAGGCTGCCGGACACTGGCGCCACCGGGCCCTCTGACCACCACCAGTAGGCAAACATGGGGTTAGTATCTTGCCCAAGGATATTTGGCATGCAGCCAGGAGGCAGCCTGGGATCGACCCACCGACCTTCTGATTAGTGGCTGACCTGCTCTGCCACCTGAGCTACAGCCACCCCACTTTGTCAAGTGAGCCGACCTCTGACCCCGACTGACAGCACTGATACAGCAGCGTTCAGGGACAGTCGACAAAATCAGAACAGACAGTTTCCATTTCAGCTTCTCCTGCCAATTTAACACTTTTCTCATAAATATTATTAAAAAAACTGGAGTCACATCACTTCCTGTTTCCCCTCGATGGCGCTGATATGCTGTCATTAAAATCCTGACATCATATTTAAAGTCAGAGGAAAGGAATAATCTGGAATAATCCTTAAAGGAAGATCAGAAACTTCTACTTTTACTGAAACTTTTACTTTTTAATGATCATATTTCATAGATATGCTTTAAGTTTTTTGATTTTAACTTTAATTTTCTTCACAATATACAGGTTTTTTTTTTTCTATGTTATTGAGTGCACATTTATTAAAAGAATATCAGCTGAAAAAAATCTGTGTGTGTGTGTGTGTGTGTGTGTGTGTGTGTGTGTGTGTGTGTGTGTGTGTGTGAGCACACAGAGGTGTGTGTTTACAGGTCATTACTGACACTAATGTAATCCTGAGGCCTGTTTGATGCCTGCAGCTGTTGGACTTTATTAAATTCCTGCAGCATCTATGATTACTGTTCATATCTGTGTTCTCTGCAGAGATCTCTGTCTCCTCCATCCACGTCTCCAGCCTTGTCTCCAACCATGTCTCCTGAGGTAAGCCCTCATCAGTCCATGCTGGTGGTAATAACCCACCTTCATTATTCATTTCCATCCCGGTTTCTTCTACACCTTCAGGCCACGGGGATATAAACTGTTTTTAATGAAGTGGCAGTGCTTACATTTTCCACTTCATTCAGGCCAGGCTTTTCTTTAATGCTCTGGTCCGGTGACCTGGAGTCTGGAACAAAGCCCCGCCCACGAGTTAACCTGACCCTGTGGCACTGAGTAGACCTGCATCTGTGGTCGATAAGACTCAAACACAAACTTTGATTGGTGGGTTCATTTCTTGGTGCCACAGCATTTGTTGACCTTTCTGAAACCTCAAGTGGTTCGCGACCTCGGCTTTTTAGGAAAACAGTGGTTTGTACTTGTTCTCGTCCAGCTTTTAATCGCAGCTTTGTCTTCACCGCAGTGTTGAAACCGTGACACTCGCTAGCCGGGGAACAGAAGGACCTCTGTTCAGACGGCTGGAAACTCCCCTCAGTCAGAGCGCGAAGGGCAAAACAAAATAGGAGCTCCGTTTCTGTCCAGATTTAAAGGACGGGACATCTGTGCAGAAATCACTCAGTTTGGGTCCTTTTTTAACTTTAATTAAGATTTACAGCACAAACATGTTCCACAGGTCCAGTTGGTCAAAAGTGAAATCGTGTTGTTTAAAGGAAAAACAGGATTACATGTTCGGATAAGATCAAGTAATCCAGTCCATCTTTTTTATCTGGATTAAACCTTCAGTTTGTGTTGTTCAAAACACTGGAACAGGATCAGGATGACTTCCAAAATATCAGGATTACCCTGATCCCAGGCCGGATTCAAAATTTACAAAGAAAAAAAAATGTAATAAAGAAAAGTTATTCCAAGAAGAAAACTAGAACTGATAAACTTAAGACAATAACAAACTTGCACCTGGACTACAGTTTTCAAACTTTGTCCTATACTTGCATTAAAATACTTATTTTATTTATTATTTATTTATTTATGATGCATTGCATGTCATACATGCAATATGCTTATATTTAGGACTTTAATTTTTATTCATTTATATAAACAATTATATAAAAAAGTGTGAGCTGGGAAGTAAAGTCAAGACATTGGTTTAAAAAAAGGTTTTGAGTTAAGAATGATAAATACAATCATAGTAGATGACAATTAAATTATTAAAACTTAAAGCAAATCCAGCTCATTAAATCACATTGGAAAATTTTTAAATAGTCTTTCTTTTTACCTTCTTTGAAATTATTTAAATGTTATGACTTAAGGACATTGTCCACAGTGTTTCTGTAAATGATGGTGATTTGTTGTCAGGTCAGTGAAAAAGCAAAAACAATGAAAATTAACAAATTTAATATAATTATTTAAAGTTCCTTTATTTTGAGTGAATTTCAGTGCCCCCTGCACCCCAATTAAATTACTGGTAATCCTTAAAAGTTTATACGGGATCAGAGTGAACCTGTCCAGTTTTTGTGTGAACAATCCAGCTGGACGAGCTGGATTACATCATCCACCAAAGGAAAACACCTTTAAAAAGCTACACTACAGCCACCTGTCAGCCAAAGAGGCCACGCAGCAGCTTTGTTTTATGGGCCTCTTTGATTTAGACAAAGTTCTCACGGTCAATCGTGTGACCCACGCTGACGTTCTGACTCACTGATTGGTCTGAGCTCACCTGTCAGGCTGTTAAAGGTTTTAAAGACTCTGTTTGCTTCCAGGTGAAGGGGCGCAGGGCAGAAAGTGAGAGCGGTTCTCCTGGAGGATCCACGCTGCAGCTGCAGGCTGGACGCAAGATCAGTACGAGCTTGCAGCATTTCCACCGACCAGGTAACACACACACACACACACACACACACACACACACACACACACACACACACACACACACACCTGAGGGCTGTCAGGACTCATTAACCCTAAAACCTTTCTCAACCCTGAAGGCAAAGCGGCCATGTGTCTGAGTTTGTGCGCTCAAATCAAATCACTTTTATGTCACATCACATGTGCAGGTACTAATTCTTGTGTGCGAGCTTCACAAGCAACAGAGGTGTGCAAAAATACAATAACATAAGAACAAGCAAAATATAAGAATGGGTAAACCAGAGTTATATGAATAAATATATGTACAATATAAGAGTGTATGCGCATTACTGAATGTGTATACTAAATATGTAAATCTACGTGTGTCTCTGTGTGTGTGTCTCTGTGTGTGTGTGTGTGTGTGTGTGTGTGTGTGTGTGTGTGTGTGTGTGTGTGTGTGTGTGTGTGTGTGTGTGTATTTTAAAAATAGAATAAACAATAAAATAAAATCTACAGAGGTTGGCAGTTGGACATGTGCAAAACAAGTGGCATCTATATACAGTACGGAGTGCATAATGTTGAAGTTCTGGTAAATGAAGGTGAGGTGTCTATGAAGTGTTCAGCAGTCTGATGGCCTGGTGGAAGAAGCTGTCTCTCAGTCTGCTGGTTCGGGACCGGATGCTGCAGAACCTCCTTCCTGATGGAAGTAGTCTGAACAGTTTATGGCTGGGGTGACTGGAGTCCTTGATGATCCTCCCCGCTTTCCTCAGGCAGCGCTTCCTGTAGATGTCTTGGAGGGAGGGAAGCTCACCTCCAATTATCCGTTCAGAGCACCGCACTACTCTCTGGAGAGCTTTGCGGTTGTAAGCGGTGCTGTTGCCATACCAGGTGGTGATGCATCCAGTGAGGATGCTCTCAATGGCACAGTGATAGAAGGTCCTGAGGATGCGGGGGCTCATGCCGAATCTTTTCAGTCTCCTGAGAAAGAAGAGGCGCTGCTGCGCCTTCTTCACTGTTTTGTTTAAGTGTCCTGACCACGTAAGATCCTCAAGCTGCAGACTCATTTAAAGACTCGGTGTGAACGTCATATTTCTGACCCTTCATCACCACTTTGGCTTATTTCATGTGTTTGGCCAGATAAACAGCTCAAAAACATTCTTTAATTATCTTTTAGTCTTTTATTCGAGATATTTAGAGTTCTGCACTGTCTTCAGCAAAAAAAAAAAAGACAGGAAATATTGGAGAAACCGTACAAAAATGTTTTTATGCATTTTTTTCAGATAACGGGACCAACATTTACAGGAAGCCTCCTATCTACAAACAGGGTGAGCTCTTCCTCCTCTTCCTCACTGTGTGTGTGTCTGTCACTGCTTCATCACTCAGCAACTTCATGCTGTCTCCACAGACGCTCACAAACACGGCGAGGGCAGCGGCGTCATCCAGTCAGCAAAGTTTCCCGCAGCCCAGCCACCAGATCCCAACCAGCCTTCCAAGATTGAGACCGAGTACTGGCCCTGCCCACCCTCACTGGCCGCCATGGGTAGCACACACCGACACACACACATGTGCGCACACACACACACACCTGTGCTGTGAGGTCATTGGTAACTCTGAGGCTGAACCCCGCAGAGATTGAGTGGCGGAAGAAGAAGAAGGAGCTGCAGGAGGAAGACGAGTTTGAGGACCTCACAGAAGAAGCGAAGACGCTACAGGAACAGGAGCTGGAGAAGGTATGTGACCGTCGCCCCCTCTTTCCAGATTCACATTTTGACTAAAAGCGTCATCTGACCCGCGGTTTTGTGGCCACTCAGATCAAGTCCAACCTGGGCCGTCTGATCCTGAAGGAGGAGAAGGAGAAAGCTGTCCACTTCAGGAGGAAGACGCAGTCATTGCCCGACAGAACGCACATGCACGGCAGTAAGAGCGCTCGCACACAGCCACCGCCTTCACATTCCCCACTTTCACCACAGAGCACTCCTCTGACGTCTCTCTGTCCACTTCTACCTGCAGGTTTGTCAGCAGGTGCCTCCAAGTCTCCATCACGCTCAGGATCAGGCCTGACACGAGTAAGTGCTCACACCTGACATGGTGCAGAGTGACACCCCGAAAGTGGAGTTAAACCAGACTTAGGCTCACTTTAAGTGACTTTTTTTTTAATCTCACTGTAGTAAATGAATAGTTAAAACTGGAATCTGGTTTGAAGTGTTTACAACACGAACAAACATGGGCGGAGCTTCTGGACAAATGAAGCATTTTTTCTTCCTGAGCAGCCAGCAGGGGGCGACAGCTGTGGCTGCAGAAACACTTCTTTCCTATAGACGTGTATGAAACAGCTGTTTGTGTTTGTTGGGTCAAACTTATATAAAATTAAATCTCAGTCCCACGATGTTTCAAAATGGAGGATTAGCTTTGGTGTGAAGCCGCACATTAATTGGCTGATGAGTCGTTGCACCGATGGAGGTGATGCCACAGTGGCTCCGCCCATCTTTAACCACCCATGGTGTAAATTTAACGCTCAAAAGAACTGGTTGTGTGTTGCAGATGCAGTCAGCAGAGTTTTCCACAGATGGCGATAAAGGACGGCCAGGTATGAGTCCTCGCTCACCTTTTACATGACATCAGAAAAAACAGCGGCGCTGCTGGTTTAATGAGTTCCTTCTGAGCGTGCAGCTCTCACAGACGATTGGTCACATGAGCCTAACGCACATCACATGAAACAAAAACAACCAGAGTTTGTAGAAACGAGTCACCTGTGAGTGTGCTGATGAACTGTGCCTGACACACCTGAGTGACATCACTCGGTACTAACCTCTGCTCTTCCTGTTGTGTCTTCTATCTTTCAGCTGCTCAGGTAAGCATGTCTGTGTGCATGACCTGTTTAACCCGCACAGCCCTGACACACCTGAGCACATTACTGGCCCCGCCCCCACAGCTGTTATAAAGGAGCACTGACTCGCTGTTGGAGCCTCTGGTGGTCGTCAGAGGAACTGCAGGTTTGGCACCCGGAAGTCAACGGTTGAATTTAGGTTCCTGCAGCTTTCCATACCTCGACATAAAGAATCAGCTCCTCTTTACCACTTTAGCACACCACTGGTCACTTTGTGACTGTGAATTGTGGACCAATCAGAAACTTCACAGCAGGGCGACTAACCCCACCCTCGTATTTCCTGCAGTCTCACGCCTCTCTAAAGCCTCACTGGTCTGTTATTGTTGGATTATTTCTTATAGAACACTCTCATTAAGTCTTTGTCTCTTTGATAGACAGTTTGTAAGGAGGCACAGAGAGGTCAAAACACCAGCAAATTGAAAAAAGCAAAAACACAACAGAGGTGATTCAGGTGAACCAGTAATAGCAAACATACATGTACAGTACATGAATCATGTGATTAGAATAGCATCTCTCCCTCAATCAGCTCCAACCAATCCTTGGCTTGTTTTACTGTCACCGTTGCAGCTTTTCATCACGATCTGCTTCATATTGTGAGATTTTGCGATATTTTATTATTTGCTATGTTTTCTGAAGTCGCATTGCATTTGAGCTCTCAGGGCCACAGACGCTGTTCTGTGATGCAGACGCTGCAGCTGCTGCAGCTGCTGAGGATAAATCCAAACAGCACTATGAGGCAGATGTGGCGCAGACCATCAGGAGCAGGAGGGCTTTGATGGCCCACATGTCACGATCCAGCTGATGTTCACAGAGACACTGTTGGGCTCGAGCTTTAACGTGTTGGACTGTAGAAAACTTCCGTGTTTTCCATGAAGGAACGCTTCAGTAAAGATACCACTGGCTTCATTTCCTGTCACCGGCTGTCTGGAACGCTCCAGGCCAGAGATGGAGAAATCCAGAATTTAGAAACAGTCTTCCTGACTTGTGCTGACAGAAGCGTCAGATTAACGTGTTGGTTTCATGTGTCGTGTTAAATCAGTCTGAGCATTTTAAATGTGTGTGTGGCAGAACGGTGACGCTCGCAGGGAGCGCATGGACCGAGGAAACTCTCTGCCGAGCATCCTGGAGCAGAAGGTGAGGCGCTCCCAGTCTCTGGTAGAGTAGCTCTGCATGATTCACAGTTCAAAATAAAACATATTTATCTTTAAGCTGCTCTTTGTGATTGGGAGCCAATCAGAAGATAGCTGACTTAAAAAGGGAGGAGTTAAAACAAGGCATTTCCGATCAGATAAAGGAGGATTATGTTGAACTGTGAATCATGCAAAGCTGCTCTGTGAAGTCCAGGAACAAAATTAGACCCTTTTTAATCACTTCGATTACTGATTTTACCTCTGAATTTTGTCTAAATTTTAAAAATCAGTTGACGCAAACAATCAACTGATCAGATCTGACTGGTACTGTCATTGTAATACTCCTAACTCAGGTACTACTGGCTCGTTACACTGATGTGTACTTTGCAGTGTAGTATCCGAGTACTCCCTCCAGCTGATGGCATGCTGTGTATTTCAGATCTACCCCTATGAGACACTGGTTGTGACCCACAGAGGGCGCTGTAAGCTGCCTCCAGGCGTGGACCGCACTCGGCTTGAGGTGAGGGACGCTGTGCTGGGTAGTCATTTTCTGTCTTCCTTCTCAGTGTCCCAGTTGAAGCTTCTCTGTGGTAGCACTGGTTTCTCTGGTTTCCCAATTTGACTGTTTGAAGTCACACTTGTTTGCGCGTCCCAGTTTAACTTTAGAACTGGTTTACATAAACTTTCTTAGAGGTGGGACTGGTTCCAGTCCTCCCAGTCTGAGCGTTGCTGCAGCACGACTGCTTCACTGGAGGTTTTAACTTCTTCTTCTTCTCCTCCCTGTCAGCGGCACCTGTCCCAGGAGGAGTTTGAGCAGGTGTTCGGGATGCCGATGGCCGAGTTTGAGCGCCTCTCGCTGTGGAAACGAAATGAACTGAAGAAGAAAGCCTCGCTTTTCTAACAGGAAGTGACCTCATCCCAACAAATACTTGATGAAGGTTTTAAGTAGGAGGAGTTCAAATAAAATATCCAATCAGCAGACACACACAGAGCCAATCACCTCACTCCGACACGTCCTCCATCTTACTAACCGTGCTCCTGGAAGCTCGCCGAGGAGCAGACCGGTCCTGGTTAACCTTTTACTGCGACTAACCTTAATCGATACACTGATTACCTGTGCCGCGCATATAATCACCACTGCTTACAGGTCACCACATTATCTTCATCATCTTCATTACATGTAATCTCTGTAGCTCTGTCTCCTCACATGGATTATTCCCAGCTCCGGGTCTGATCCATGTCAGGGACCTGCTGCGGGTCCCTCAGATTTCACGCCATCTTCAGGTGTTACGCTAACATGAAGCTGCTTCACTTTCATCCTTGTAGTTAGACAGTTAGATGGGATTATTAGTGGGATAATAAAAATGAAAATGACCTCTTACAGCTTTCCCAATCATTTCTAGGTCTAGGAAAGTCATTATGGACACCTCATAAGGATTTGTGGAAAGAGCAGACCTCAATCTCCAGCATATCCTGGGTCTGTTAGTCAAACCTCAGATTCAGGAGGATCATGATCTTTATTTAGAGAGCTTTCTTTTTAGTGACGGCCCGTTATCACGGAAGCCTGCAGCTCTTCCACAATCCTTCACAGATCTTCAGAGCAGCTCTGGGAGTTGCAGAGGCTTCAGGAAGTCTGAAACCCTCCGGGCTGCTTCAGGCTGGCTGTAATTCCCCTGGAGGCCCAGCTGAGGGCGCTCTAAGCTTGCCATCAGCCTGTTCTGTCAGCTGCAGAGAAGCAGGCTGCTCGTGGTGATGATTGTGGTCCTGCAGCTTCATGGTAGCGGTCCGGGTCTAACAGCTGATTGTAATGATTAACCACATGCAGCTTTTATTTATTGGATGATTGCATTTTTTCTGCATTTGTCTGCTACTGTGAAGCGTTTTATTTTGGAAATCTTGTTGAAAATATTTTTGGCTGTATAGTTTCTGTTTTTAAATATTACTCCACGTGGAGTTCAGACCACACACACCTGCAGTTCCTGCTAGCTCACCTGGTGTCACCTGTGCCGTCTCATCAGTCCCTCGCAGTCCTGTTTCTGTCCTCTGATATAACGGAGACCAATAAACTTGCAGAGTAACGTCTGTCTCTCGAGTCTTTTTTTCACACATTTTCACCATAAAAGTCCTCCGTACCTGCATACCAGAGCTCAGACTGGAACCAGTTCCAACCACACAGCTCAGGGACAGGACTGGTTGTCAGTGTCGAGGCATTCACACATTCAGAACTGGGTTCTTACTTAGCTTCCACTTTTATCATCCTATCACAGTTTTGATCTCCACCTCTGGCTCGACCCCACCCTCTCTCTGGATCTTTGGGTTTTTCTGCCTTCATCATCATGATGATGATCACCACCACCATCATTATCCAATGTCCAGTCTACATCTCTCCCCAGCAGGGATGTCGAACTCATAGCTGCTTTCTGTCAGTGTGAGAAGTTTAACTGAACATGAGAAAGTTTTTCCACACGATGAAAAAAAAATGCCGTCGCAGGAAGTGAAAGAAATCTGTCAGCGCGACTGTTTGAGCTTAAACTGAGAAATAAATGAGTAAAATTACAGCAAAGCTCTGTAATTTTAACACAGAAAGTTCATGTTCATTCACAGTGAAAGTTTTTATATTCTTTATTCATTTATAATTTTTCATTTTCCAAAGACATCCAGCGGGCCGGATCAAAGACTTTCCCGAGCCAGATCTGGCCCTTGCACCTTATGTTTGACACCCTTGCTTTTACTCATTGAAAACAAAGACGGGAGTCAAATCATTTACACTGAGCTCACAGCACTAATGTTGGCAGGAAAACACAGCCTGAAAGGTCAGAGTTCATCTGAACACCTCTGTGTGCTCATCTCCTTTGGTTCTCCAGAAGTCCGAGCAGCAGATCTCCTGCTGTGTCAGGTGTGACCGAGTCACAGGAGATTGGAAATGCCTCTTCCTGTTACTACAGCGTCACACCTCCCAGCTCACTGTTGACGGTTTCTGCTGTGAGCAGTCCAAACGCCCCCGCCACCATATTTTATTTTTTTAATTAAATTGAATCATCGTCAGCCTTTCCCGCCTGGCTGCGAGCTACTTCACGTGGAGTGAGCAGCAGGTGATGATGTGGAGAGTCTGCGTTGCTTGGTAACAGATAAAAGCTGCACAAAGGACCACCTCCCACGCCGCACTCTGATTGGCAGCTGCTCGGCGACCCGTTCGCACACAGACGGCGTCCTTGAGACCAAAGCACACACAGACACACACTGAGCAGCTGTTGTTGAGTTTTTATTGAATGAGTGAAACGTCTACAGAGATGAGGCCTCGCAGGAACAAATCCAGCTGCTTACAGACAAACATCCAGATGTTTTTTCCTCTCTGTACATTCGGTGAGATATGTTCTGAGAAATGAGGCCCGGCAAACCCCCCCCCCCCCCACCAAAAATAAATCAAGAGTCAAATCAAACCCACGCAGGTCCTCATCACACCTGAAGCACACCTGAAACTCCCTCCTCCTCTTTGTGTGAAGGGCTCTTCTGTTCTACTAAAACTGCCGGTCTCAATCAATTTCAATCAAAAATGACGTAAATTATTAATATTGATGATTATGATTATTATTTACATCCAGCTCAGAGACGAGGAGGATCGGTGGTTTCTGACTGCCGTCATGTTAAATGATTCAGCTTTATTCTGCGTCAGCACTCAAGCCATTTATTAACAGATGACTTTATTTATGTACACTTTTTTTAAACTTTTTTTCCTCTGATAAGTTTCACAAATTATAATTTTCAGATTTTCTCTGATTTGTTTTTGGCAGAATTCTCTTTTGAGTTTTTAATTCATTAAAATATTTTCTCAGGCTGTCATTTCCATTTTTCTCAGATATTTTTGACCAATGATTTTAATAGAATTCTTTTATAACAATTTTCCCAAAGAGCTGCGATGGATTTGTAAAGGTGCATTTCACTGAAACGTGCTGGAGCGCCAGTGGAGGCCATGTTAAACTCACTCCTGTAAAACAGGAGCATGACGCGTTCCCGGCTTTTCCAAAATATCGGAACATAACAGATCTGTCTGAAGTTCAACCGGCCGAGGAGGCTCGAGTCATTTTTCCAGAATTAGGAGCTTCAGCTCAGAAACTCAGTTTTAATAAAGCAGAACCTTCAACTCTTTCCCTCCACTGCCTCCACACCTCCACTCTCGCTCCGCCCCCTCCCACCTGGATAGTTAAAGCCTAAGTCTATGTTATAAAAAAAAAAAAAAAAAACCATCACATTGAAAAGAGGGAACAATTAAAATATACATATATTATAAATGTAAATACTCGCTCGGCGGAGCTCAGTCACACTATCATTGGCATAAGAAAGGATGGGGGTGTGTGTGTGTGTGTGTGTGTGTGTGTGTGTGTGTGTGTGTGTGTGTGTGTGTGTGTGTGTGTGTGTGTGTGGGCACGAACACAGCGTTTGAATGAGCGTCACTTCCTCCCCGGACCAAAGAAGAAAAAAGAAGAAAAAGAGGTGTGGCTGATACGAAGGTGTGGCATCGAGTACCAGCTGCCTCCTGATTGGAGGCATCGAGCGGCGCTGAGACTTTTCCTGTTCAGTCTGGATCTACGATATTTAACCGATGATGTAATAAATAAAGCGCGGCAAGTCGCTCGGACTGAACGGCCTCGTCTGCCGCTCGTGACAGAGGGAGGAGGGAGGGGAGGAAAGGAAAGGAGGCAGGGAAGGAGAGAAGGAGGGAGAGGAGGGGGAGGGTCTAGGCCTGAGCGTTGGTGCCGTTCTTGTCCGGGGGTCCGGTGCTCGCCGGCAGGTTGTTGAGGGAGGGCGGGGCCTCGTGCTGCTTGCTGTCGCGACGCGGCGGCATCCTCTCGTTGATGCGGTCCAGCCCTCGCGCCTCCTCGAAGCTCTGGATCTTGTGCTGCGGGTTGAAGCCTTGAATGGCTGCGAGGAAACAGGAAGAGGTTAGACACGAGGAGACGTCAAGCACAGCCGGGTCAGAAGGTCACCGCCAGCGCTGGATGCCGCCGTCCAGCTTTACTTTAAAATGTATTTTCAATGTCTGCACGTAACGCTAATATTTTATGACACATTTCAATGATTTCTCCTAAAAATAAATATCAGGTGAAAAAAATTCATGTTATTGTGTAAAAAAAAACTTTCCAGTTTTAAGAAATATTTTAAAATAATTCTGAGATTTTTCTTTAAAATTTCAGTAAAATACTTCTGTTACTTTTAACAAATTACATTTAATTTATAAAATAAATTGTCAAAAATGTAAAGAAAACATTTAATCAAAATTATTTTCAGCAATATTTTTGTACTTTAAGGATATTTCTAATTAGTAATATATAATTATGGCAATTATGTTAATATTATTTAGATATTTTAGTATTTACTATTTAACATTTTGTCATTTTTATTTCAGCAAATTTTAGTAACAAATTAGTATTTTACTACAGTATTCTATTAGCGTGTAACATCATTAAAAATATTTCACTTTTTATTTTCGAACTTGTGTTTGAACTTTTCCTGTCCTGCTGGCTTGTTTCTGACCCGCTGCACAAACAGTCACTTTTAAAACACACGAAGAGAAGGTGAGGAAACTTACTTGAAACAGGACAAAGACAGCATGAAGACAAAGAAACAGGTGATCAATAATCAGCTCTCACATTAGCTCATAAAAGGTTCAGGTTGAACATTAGACACGAACAGCACAGACATATTTCAGAGTGGGTGAACACAGACAGTCACACAGAGAGTCGGAGGGTCGGTTGCATACCTCGTGCCTCTTCTGCCTCTACGGTGGCTGTGTAAGCGTGAGTAGAAGTGCCATGCCAAAAAACCAATGGAGAGAGAGTGGGAACGTTATATATCAATGCATTCAGTCAGTCACGTTATCAGTCCTGTTAACATGGAGTCAATCATCATACAACCCCACCCACCCCCCACCACCCCACCATCCTGACCACAGAGTCCGAGATTAGAGCACAGCTAACATCTTCATTGGGTTTACGGGGGTCTGTCGGAAACCGCAAAGACAAACCACCCGCGCCTGACTCTACCATCATATCAAAGTGACGATTTTGGCGTCTAAACGTGACGCAGCTCCCAATCGGTCCTGATTCAGTGGTGCAAAGTTCATGCCGCCAACTCCGACCTACCCTGCTCTGAAGTAAGACGCGCTGGTTAGTCTGACCCTGGTGATGATGGTTTTTACCAGGGGGTCAAAAGGTCGAGGTTCAGGCAACTACTTTTACATTTAATATGAATTCACCTCCATAAATACAGATGTTATACAAGTACATATAACCTGGAATATTGCCACAAGCTGCAGCTGATGAAGTGATCTACATGACCAGATCAGGACCAGGAGTGTGGGTGAAGTTTTCAGGCTTTGTAATAATAAGTATAATTAGCCATTAATCCATGAAAATCAGTAAATGCAGTTTGATATGTGCTTGCTCTCCCTGCAGCCGTTCGTCTTTGAAGGCCAGTGTGCTGCAGAGATGTGCACAGGTTGGTCCGTCACAGGAGAATCGAGGCGGTTAGTCTCTCGATGTGAGTGCAGGCATGGGGCGGTTAGTGTTAGCTGGACTCTGGGTTAGTGTTTGGTGGGATGCTCCGCTGCGCTCGCACTCACCGCTCTGCAGAGTCCGCCGACCGCCGGACAAAACACCGAGGGGCAGCGTCCCCGTCGGGGTCAGCCCCTTCAGCTGCAGTACGCTCTCGTTCTCCTCTCTGTCGACACACAAACACAACATCATTAGAGAGTGTCAGCTGATCGTGTCACCGATGAGGCACAGTTGTTAAAAGTTAACTTCAAAAGCCTCCAGACAGGAAGTCTAAATATGACGGCGTGATGTTTTCAGAGACAGCACAGATGGGAGGAGGTCACTGCTGCGCAACAAACCTGAAAGAAGAAACAAGGACTGACCAGGTTCACCAACATTTTACCAGATTAGCTCTCCAGATTATTGTTTATGATATAACCAGAGCTCAAAGCTCCACACAACCTTTCATAGCCTCCTGTGTGTTTCCTGTGTGCCAACACAGCAGAAACTAGGAACAAAGCACGTTTGTAGAGCCCCAGCTTGGGAGCCTTTTTAAGCTCTGCTTAGGTGGAGGTACTCTTTATTAGCATCCACACTGCGATGCAAACACATGCAAACCTCTTTCTCAGTTTTCTGAGGAAAGCTTGTTCCTCTCCACCAGGAGACAAGTCACCTGTTTAGTCTTTTACTGCAGATGACGGGATTTGCAAAAATAACTGAAACATGAAGTGATTTTCATAAAGACATAAAAGCTGAAAGACGTGGCCTGCTGCGATTTTTTTTATTCACCCTTCTAAACTTCATAATAAAGGTGCTGCTCTATCCAGACAACACACGGCTATTTGTTCCTACTCGGCTGATGTCAGTTCTCTAAAGAAGTCAGGGTTGAATTCATCTGTGGCTGAACTAAATGTTTAGTTCTACTAAATTACTCAAACTGTACAACAAACTGATTTGTTCAAACATATTTGTTTAGGTCAAACCCGAGTAACTGAAGCCAAGTCTAAATATCAGGCAAACACACCCTCGTTTGTGTTGGTTAGGTGTGAAAAAAATCCCACCTTATCAGTCAGACTTTGTCCAAACCACACTGACTTTTCGCCTGATTATAGCCAAAGCCAATCAGAATTCAGAACGCTTCTGGTACCAAAGACTGTCCATTTCCTAAGATGTCTAAATATTCATGTGCAGATATCTGTTAAACCTGTTAGTTTAGAAAGCATTAGTGAGCTTCTGTTAGCAGCAGGTCCAATGAAACGCTGCTGAGCTGTTCAGATTCCCGTACACAGGCCAATATACATCTGGTTAACTGGTTTAAACTTGACCTGTTTTTTCAGGCTTTTGTTCTTTGCTCATGTCTGTATCTGTGGTTTTATATCATATCTGATATCCTGGGTGTGGGACCGTTTCATTTGATTTTATTATAGTCCTAATTTTTATTTTATGATTTGCACTTCAGTAAAAAGACACCAAGCTGTAATGAAACAAAGTTCTCGGTTGAAGAAATGAGTGCAAACAGAAGTAGAACTAAACTGCTGATAGAGATCAACTCAGTCATAAAGACGGACTCAAGATAAGGAGCCTGCGATGCTTTCCTGAGCCTTAAAATAACAGCAAGACATTTTCTGAAGAGGAGCAGTCACACTTTAAGGACAAATTATTCTGACACACTTCCACAGAATCAAAGGAGGACAAATGTAAACGACTGAGAAACTCATTAGCCTTAAATCAAAGTGGAGCAAAACTCTCAGTACCGTGCTCCAACAACCTCATTATTCCACATTTTAGAGTGACGATTAAAAAGAAAGAAAGAAAGAAATCGTACAGAAAAAGGACTTAAACCGTCTCCTGCTTCTAAACATGGCCCTGATGTTAAAGAGTCGCATTTTAGTATAAACTTCACCCAAACCTTCAGGAATATCAAACACACCTGAGCACGGAGAAGACGCGAGCCATCTTTCCAATCGCCCGGATCTTGTTCCTGATCACCTCCTTCCTGACAGCCGGAGCGCCACCTGAGGAGCAGAATGGAAAAAGTCTTGAATAGTTTGGTGGCATTTGAAATGAAGAACTCAGATCTATACTGCGGAAGCTTGTCAGGGTCGACGAAACGTTCGTAAGGATATCAAGATGCGAGTCTGATTGTTTTTAGAAATTGAGGCAGAACTGGATTTAACCAAGACATCTGCAGAACACAGTGAGAAAAACCTCAGAGCCAAGCAGCTGGGTCGGAGAATTCAACCGTGTGAACCAGCCTTAAATCAGAAATAAGTAACTTGTGCACAGAAATAACAAATACACAGACTTTAAAAAAGTCACATGCATAGAAAAATACACCGAATGCGCAGACTAGTTATGACCTGATGGGAACTTCTAACTACCACATAATAATTTGAGCAGAGGAAAAGTATATTTTTAAGCAAACAAATTTGTCTAAAATTTCACAAATTCAGTGAACCGTCACACGAGAAAACAGATGATGCACAGACATATTTAAACCCAATGAACCCGAGCACGTCACCCATGCAGCGAGTTTTCAGTAAGTTTAAAGCATTATGACACATTTATAGTTCAAGTTGTTTCTCCCAGTGGTGTCAAACATAAGGCCCAGGGGCCGGAAGCGCCCTAGAAAAGTAGCTGTCTTTGGTAAATGTGATTGAGGGAATACATTTTGGACTTTTAACAGTTAAAAACATTTTCTTTCAATCTCAGTTTGCTGCAGTAAATTTGATCCAGTTTATTTTCCTGAGTTTTTTTATTTAATTCCAGAGCTCATCATTCAAAAATACCCAACAGGCTCCTCTTTTTTTCATCATTCCCCGTCCACACAAGTAAAGACTATTTAAAAATAGTTTCCTCAGTTTCTTGAGCTTCAGGCCGACACTGATCGAGCTGTCGGAGTGGATTCACAGTTCTGCCCATTTCCTGCTCCACGTTTTTATTTCTGAACACTCGTAGAGCAGCTTTGTATGATGCACAATTCAGAATAATGCTTCTGTATCTGATCCTGAGCCTCAGCTCACTCTGAAACAAGCTTTTTTAGCTCATCTTCCTGTAAGGAAACCATGTTCTGATTGTCTGCCCTGGTAAACAAAACTTTGACTCTCTGTGACATCACAAAGATCCAAGACTAGAGGAAGCTATGATAACCTGAGTGTTTAATGCACACGCACATAGCTCGATGTCGTCTTCCTTTCAGAGACCTGCTGAAGTGTTCTGAGCACGAATGATTAATTCAGAGGATGAATGATAATCTGAGCTGACCTGTAACTCTGACGGAATAAAACATTTATTTCTTCCTGAATCAGTAAGACTGTAAACCCCACAGCAGGTATCTCCTTCATCTTCCTCATAACCGTCTCATTGTTAGCAGAGATTATCACAGTAATAATCAGCGAACCACAGAGGAGGCGGGGCTAATAGCGACTGCGCTCTCGCAGTTATGAGCCAAACTCGTTCTAACAGCTGCCGCCACACATCGACTTCCCTCAGGGTTTCACTTCCTCCCTGGGCCCCAACGCATCTGATTCATTTACATTCAGTGTTAAGCACCCGCTGCAGGTCGCCATGGCAACACGCCAGATACTACTGACAATTTTTTTTTTTAAGGCGTCTCTGACTCGCCAGCCTCCACAGTCAGCCTGTCAGCAGCTAATAAAACACCCCAGAGCACCATCTGGCTGGCACACAGCACTTCCAGTGAAGCTGATCTAAACCAGAACATCTCAGCCCTGCTCTCTATGACATCACAGAGATCCAAAAGTAGGGAAAAAAAGGGGTAAACTGGGTGTTCAGAGCAGTGTGCATGCTGAGCTTTGGGCTCGCAGAGATTACTGAACACAGACTGAGCTCATGATTAGATATTTTACCATGAAAGTCCCACTGGAACAGCAGAGACATGGATCAGATCCACTTTACATCAGCTCGACTGTAAGAAAACTAAAGCTTTCAGCACAGAGTCGTGTTTTTATCACCGCCATCAGAGGTCAGTGTCGTGTGTTCAAGGATAGTCTGATATCCTGTCTCACTGCTGCGAGCTGCACTTTATCTAAGAAAACCGCACAGAATTCACTGTGAAGACAGTGAAAATAAAACGTGTGAACCTGCTGCGGGAGGTATGTGCGACACCCTCGTGACCATGTGAACCTAACATGGCAAGAAATGCAAAGGTGCCAAACTGCCGTCCGTGCAGGTCGAGCCTTACTGAGCACGTGTGGAAACTAAATGGGGGTGGCTAAAGGCGTTCTTACCCTCGCCCGTGTCGTCGGCTTCGGATAGGAGCTCGTCATCGGAGCAAATGTTCAGCACGTTCACCAGCATCTCCGTCACTGTTTCAGAGGACACACAGCGGCATGTCTGATTGGTTATCACAGAATGCAAACTTTAGAAAGATCCTCGCTCCTCTTTGACCCTCACCTTTCTCTCCAACGAAGGGCAGAGACCAGGTGAAGACATCCATGAAGTTGGGCAGCCAGTAAGGGTGAGGGGAGCAGTTAAACTGCCGGATGTTCATCACGTTGTTCTCGTATTTCAGCACCGCCGCTGAGGACCACACACACACACACACACACACACACACACACACACACACACTCATTATCTTGACTCCATCAGCCTGCCTCCTGCTGCCATGGTTTCCCTCCTCCTCTGGTCCTCTTACCTTTGTTGTTGTACACATCCAGGTAGTTGGGAGCCGAGAAGATTGTGATTAAAGAAGGAAACCCCGTCGTCTGACTTTTCCTGTACATTCGATACCTGCAGGAGAAAAATGGACGGTGCTTTGAAAACACTGCACTTCCTCTAACGTCCACGAGGGGCAGGCCGCACACACACACACACGGTCATGAAAACACACTTTTGTTTATAAACAGCCGTAATGAACTCACCCAGCGTCCTGAGCTTCATGTGCTCGTATTACAGACAGCAGGTTATTGTTCATCAGAAAGTCACAGACTGCCGGGTAACTGAAACACAAACACAACAAGAAGAAGAGTTTTAAAGAACGGCTTTTACAAGACACACACACACAGATGGAGGTGATCTCACTGAACGTGATGAGCATCAATACCGCCTCCTCCAACCCACCGCAGTTACCATGACAGCTAAGAGGGCTGCTCAAACTCGAGTATGACAAGCGATGCTGAAAGCACTAAAATTAGGATTAATTAAGGTCGGGGCTTTACACGGGGGGGGGGGGGGAATCAGATCCTCACAGAAATGCCAGCTCACTTCAGAAAATCATACCCAACACACACACACACACACACACACACACACACACACA
The DNA here is from genome assembly GCF_900408965.1 of Simochromis diagramma. Classification (NCBI taxonomy): domain Eukaryota; kingdom Metazoa; phylum Chordata; class Actinopteri; order Cichliformes; family Cichlidae; genus Simochromis; species Simochromis diagramma. The sequence goes on from NW_024386801.1 coordinate 25,926,350, forward strand.
CACTCTTCCTGTTCCTGAGTTTTTTTTCTTTAATCCACAATCACTCAACTAAAAGCAAAGCCCAGAAATGAATCCCCTTCATCACTTGACTGAAGTTCAAGAAGATGATTCATTCAGCAAACCACACATTAAAGAAGATGGAGGCGCCTTCATGAAGCTCAGTCTGCATGGGTCAGGTGTTCAGGTGATGTCACACAATCATCACTTAAACCTGAGTTTAAGCCTGAGCCTGAGGCCACCAGCATCATGCAGCCCGAGGCTTACAGTTGAGGAACATTTCAATTTATTTTTGTATAACACCAAATCACAACAGCAGCTACCTCAGGGAGCTTAATAAAGACCCCACAGTTATCACATGACACCCTTTGAGTAAACGCTTGGCGACATTGGAGAGAAAAAAAACTCCCATTTAACAGGATGAAACCTCCAGCAGAGGTCACCGATGCTTCGCGTCAGGAAGTGCAAGAAAACATTCCGTCTTAAAAACTGCAGGGAGCTATCGGTTTACTTTAATAAAGGATACACTTCCTGTATCAGTGATTGATAGGAGCAGACTTTTATTGAGCAACGTTTCAAAAAAAACAAAACAAAAAAAACCCCAGACCTTTTTTCTGACCCTAAAAATAGAGACGGGAAGTAAACATCTGATGCTGCTGCCTCTGTTCTTGAATTATTTCACGTTAAAATCGATGCAGTGTCACATTTTTCTCTCACTGTATATGTGGCCTCCACCCTAAGTAAGGCCGTCTTTACTTCCTGTAGTGGTGTGGGTCTGTGTGGATCCTCCCAGTCAGTCGTGTCCAGTGATGGGTCTGAGACGCCGTCTGAAGCGACCCAGATGCTCGCTCAGGTTTGTGTGTGCTGACTCGGTAATAAAGGCCAGACGGCCACAAACATGCTCGCTGTAATGAGATCTGTAAATGTCGAGCTACTGAAACAAACTAATGGTGGATAAAAGAGGCTTAGGAGCAGCTTTTGTCGCCCTGTGACTTCCGAGCAGTGTCAACGCTGCAGATTCAGCTTAACTATTAAGACAGAGCAGGGAATGCTAATATTTATTTTCAGTATCTGTGTGACAGCGGATTTAACGGCACTCACTTATCCACAGATAAGCCATTGTTTGTAAAAGCTTTAATCAGCTCGGATTAACAGAGCGCTCTGCTTTTTGGTGCTCGGGCGGCAGCGGCGTGGCTTGTACCTGTAGAAATAAGAGCATCCTCTGACACTGTTGTGGCAGAAGTGTTCCTGGGTCTTCTCTGAGCCGTAGTCCTCGCCTGGGTCTGACCACAGCAGGTCGCACATTGGCCCGAATGCCGGAGGCTCCTTAAACCGGTCCAGCTGGAAAAAACAGGAAAATTTCAGATAATTCAAACTCTAAAAGAGTTTGTGTCTGTGAAGGTTCTCAGTCATCCAGGTCATCGTAGTCAAAGGAGCTTGCAAAGAAAAAGCGTCTGGACTTCTTTAAGTTGCTTGAAGACGTTTCACCTCTCATCCGAGAAGCTTCTTCAGTTCTAAGGTCAAATGGTGGGGAGTCCGAGATTGAAACCTAGTGGGAGTTTCCCCCCACAGAGGGACAAAAGGACCCCCTGATGATCCTCTAATCGCCTGAGCCAAGGTGTGAAACTGGGTGTGGGTCCCAATCAGCCAGGGTTTCGGGTGAGCTCATTGTGAAACCTCTCTAAAAGAGAATGTGTTTATAAACCACCGCCAAGAAGAGTAAATCGTTTCCAGCTCTGATTCTTCGCCTGCCGGCTCTTCTAATATCTTGGATGCATTCTCAATCATCCAGGTAAGTAAATCCCAAGAGGCTGATTCTGTTTATCTGGACGTAGCGTTTTCAGTGGGAGAAATGTTTTGTCACTCATCACTCATTAAGGATCAAGGAACTGACCTCACAGCCCCTTTGTTCCTTCAGTGGGCTGGTTTCAGTCATTATGCAAATGTACTGTTTATAAGATTGTGGAAACCTGCAGTCAGCTGAGACTGAAGAAGTCACTTGGATGAGTGACGAAAGCTTCTCCCACTAAAAACGCCACGTCCAGATGAACAGAATCAGCCTTTTGGGACAAGAGCCAAACTCTCTCTCAATAACTCTCTCACTCTTCCTAAGGCCCTCCTCCCTAAAAGCACACTTTCTTCTGATTGGCTGACCCCAGTAAGCCAGCCATGGGCCAGCACATGTCGTAAACAGAGAAGTCAGTGAAGTTAGATTCAGGCTTGTGGTTTATAAACATTTACAAACATTTACGTTATTATTAGAAACCGATGAAAAATGCAAAACTTCAAACTATCAGTGACGTGCCTACTGAAGACTCAGGCTGTCAGCCCTTCGTGATGTAACACGTCTCACCTTTCGTATGTCATCCAGGCAGGTGATCTCAGGGCTCAGACCTCCGTGCACACACAGGAACTGCTGGTTGAGGAGGGCGGCCAGAGGCAGGCAGTCAAACGCCTCCATGCAGGCATCGTATACACGCTCAGAGTACTTTATCTTACCTGGAAACGCACACACACCAAGGTCAGCTGCAGTCAGATAAGCGGTCTCTGATGCTGGTGTGTGAGGACAAACACTTACACTCCTGCTTGAAGGTGAAGTACTCTGTGAGATGTCGGCACTCGTGGTTGCCTCTGAGGAGGAAGAGGGTGTTGGGATGGTTGACCTTCAGGGCCCACAGGTACAGTACACACTGCAGTAACACACACACAGGGATAATCGTGAGAAACACCATCACCTGACTGCACGTGAACAGTTCTCTAAGACTGATGGAGTTAACCGCTCCTGGGTCCAAATTCTCCTTCAGTTAAACAGTCCAGCTGTTGTTGTGAGTGATGTGAGCTTTTAAGGTGGGGAGAGGCAACACCGTCATGGTGAAAATAAAGCGCAAACAAAAGGTTTACGCTGAATGTGACATAATAATCAGGATGATAACGTTGGATTATCATTCCCGGTTCACCGCCATGACTGAAGGCGGAGGCCGGCGGAGGAGGAGGTCTGCAGGCTGTGAGATGACTAACAGCAGCCCGACGCTGTGAGATGATCCGCCGCTGTTTACTGACTCTGACAGATTCATTAATTATGGGGGATTAGTCGATGCCATTATTGATCGCTACAGGCCGGGGCCGACAGTCCTCGAGCAGAAACTCTCGGTGCAGAGGGAATACGAGTATCATGGAGAAACCTTCATCTCCATCAGGGAAAGAGCTGCTGAAGCACTGACATGCAGTAAACCGGCAGCTGACGGACGTCATCCTCAACCTCCAAACAAACCCACGGATCCTTTCAGCTGCCACTCACTCCTCCTGTGTTTTTGTGCACCACCTGTTTCAATTTAATGTTTTTTCTGCTCTGAAGGCGTCGAGCTGTTCAACTGAGCCGAGCGCAGAGGAAGACGAGAAGAATAACCAGTGTTGGAGTCGGGCTGCGTGCACGCTGTCATTCCTACATGCAATTATGTAACTTCATGGCGCTGGTAAAGCCACGGCTTGTGTCAGACATGGGTGACTTTACGCTCGTGTTCCCTTTGTTAGTAAAAGAGCAGCGGCACGCTTCACCATTCAGCCTTTGAAAGATGAGACTGGAGAGAACAGCAGGAAAACAGCAAGACAAAATAAAACTACACAACCTCAAAGAGAGGAGACGACCTCAAACTGGTTAAATTAATTTTAAAAATTGAGGAATTATCCTCAAGAATTTCTGGTTTGTGGCTAAAAAGTGAAGATTTTTAGCAGTAAATGAGATTCCTCTTAGTTTATGGATAATCTGCAAAACTGTCTTTTCTCCAGAGAGCAAACAGTTTGTGCATCAGTCTGCAAACATGTTTATTTGTGCCACAATGTTTTAACACGGGGGCCGACTCACTGCTGCCTGTGCTGGACGTCACAGGGACTGAAGCATGTGGTGCTGCCATGATCACGTGGTATGACTAAACACTCAGATTTGAGCTGCAGTTAAAACTTCTGAGAGACTTTTTCTGCCCAATTAAATGTCTGAAAAGGTCAAAAAACACAAAAGACATTAGAGCAATCAGCTGATTCAGCCGTGACTCAGAGTCGGGACACGCAGCACGCCGTTCGGTCTGCGGCTGTTGAGTCGTCTGGAAAACGAGTCTTTATGAAGACAAATGACCTCTAAACTAACAGAGTTCAGTCAAGCATCTGCTGCTGCAAACTGAGTGTGACTTTGAAACAGGACGATGACACATGGCGTCTCTGAGGTCCAGACAGCTGAGGAGGAGGAGGAGCAGCTCCAGGATGTCCACTAATCCCAAACAAGGAAGCACGACGGCAGCCATACAAATGTCAGCAGCTCCATGCCAGAAGACGCCCGGTGCTCCCTCTGATGGGGCGCAGCTGGAGTTTGAGTTTGTGTGTTTGTGTAAGTGTGTGTGTCTAGCAGGGTGTGTTTGTGTGGAAGAGTGGGTGTGGCAGTCAGGGCGGCAAGGGGGGCAAACAGTGTGCCTTTTATTACCCATGACTATTTAAAGATGCCCTGCAGAGCCGTGCGGGCCGAGTCTCCAAATGTCACGCCAGGATTTCTGTACCAACACATCCTGACAACTCCAACACAATAAACAAGACGACTCCGAGCTCTGCACACACTCCCACATTCTGATTCTGATTCTGACAACACCCAGGAAGGCTGAAGTCGCACAGCAAACCTGGACGGGTATAAGTACGCAGGAGCTAGTGAATAAATGAGAGAAAGCCCCAACTGCCAACTAATACCCACAAAACAACCCAAAAAAGATTCAAGACAAGCACAAAAGAAAGACCGAAAACAAGAGCAAAAAAAAGAAGAAAAAACAACCCGAAGACATACAAAGTGACCCAAAAAACAAAAAAATAATGAAAAAGAGACACAAAACAAGAGCACAAAAAGTATAAAAAGGCAACAAATGACATTTCTTTCCTGTGCCGAGGAAGCTACAGACACGCACCTCGATGCTGAAGTAGCCTCGGTCTACGTAGTCCCCGAGGAACAGGTAACGGGTGGTGCTGGGGGACCCACCCACCTCGAAGAGCTTCATCAGGTCGAAGAACTGACCGTGGACATCTCCGCACACTGCACATACAAACACAACAAGCTCAGCGTTACTACAGCCGCTTTCAGACACAGGCTGAGCTGAGAGGAGGATGATTATGAGCTGTCGCTCATGCAAAGCTGTAACATTAGCGTTAGCAGACCGTGTTCTTTCATCATTAACAAAGAGGAAAACATGCTGGTGATAAATTCTCAGCTGACATCTTTAAATGTCTCTGCACGTCGCTGACATACCGAGTGGGTGGGGTCAAGGCGAGGCTTTACCTGTGATGGGGGCTTCCACCTCAAGCATGCATTTCTCCTGCCGGAGGATGGCGGCACCCTCGTTGATGATCCGCAGGGCTGTCTCCTCCTCCAGCCGACCCTCCTTTACCAGATGGGCCTTGAGCACCTCCAAACTGGGCCTCCCGTCCACGTACAGCTCTTTGACCGTCAGGCGGTCTCCAGGAGGATACGGCACGGCTGCAGAGAGATGAAAGAGAGAAGGGACACGGTTACACTGTGACCTCATACAGAACACACAAAACATTCACCCTTTAGTTTAAAAGGGGCTCCATGCTGTTGTTCAGGGACAGAATTGATACTTTTTAATGATGATATTTAATGATATTGAACAGGAACTCGTATTCCTGTCCTGCTGACAGGTGATCGCTTGCTGTAATCTTTAATAAAGGTTGGTCCGCTGTTCGGGTGTTTTCTGGCTGTTTTTGTGCTGTAACATTCCCACGCTCAGATAACGCCTCGTTAGGAATGCTCTTATCATCAGCGAGGTCACGACGTGCCTTTGCAGCACACCTGAGATCACCCGGGTACCCGCGGCTTTGTTTGCAAAGAGCAGGCCCACTGACTTCAAATCCAAGCTTATCCAGGTCACACCTCAGAGCCAACCACGCAGGCCCACAGGCAGATCAGCGTCGGTGAGGTGTCCGCGGCATGTCGGGGCTCGTCCTGAACACAAAGCAGCAGAGTGTGGAGGCACGGCCCAGCCCTGCAGGAAATACCAAGCAGCTTATTTCAAGAAAACCCGTCGCTGCTCACAGAGTCCAGCAGGCAGGGACGAGCTTCTACACCCACGGTTACTAACGTTCCTTAAAGGTGTTTGGACCAACGCTGTAAAACCGCTGCTGTAACAACTGTTACTGAGCAGCTGAGCCCGAGCAGATGCACTGCAGCAGGAATCAGAATCACAGTTACAGAATATATAAAATATATAAAAGCAGGAGGAGAAGGACACATGACATGACTGTCTGCTCTCACCTGCACGGTCCAGGTCATGTGATACACTTATAACCTGGAATCACCTGTGTCTGTCTACATGAACTCAGTGACGGTGCGGTCAGAGAGGCAGGTCAGTGTGCGCTGTGATTGGTCACAAACATGTATTTTGTGTTTTTAATCACCTTTCCCCGCCACACCGGCTCCGACCGCCCAGTTCACCTGCTGTGAGGTCAGAGGCTGTTTGGTCACCTGACTGCTGCGGTGACATAAACACGGTGATGCGAGCTTTGCACCGAGAGGAAGTTCTAAGAAGACTGGAGCAATCACGCAGACACTGAATATTCCTGAACACTCGCTCCTGGCACGGCGCTCTAGTTCAGCACGCAGCTCTGAAACCAAACCAGGCCGCACGTGTTCAGCCAATCACGTCGCAGCTCCTCGTGAACTGGTTCATCGAAGTAAAAGCAGCTGCGAGTCCCCACCAGACAAATTTATCTGCCCGACAACTCGGAAGTGAGAGTGGAGTGTGTGAAGAGAGAGAGAGAAAAACAAAACCACGATTGTGAAAAGGAGGTGTTGCCGACCGCTGCAGGAAGCTGTATTCAAATAACCATCAGCAGGAGGGACACAGGAAGAGTGAAACTGCTCAGATGCTTAGTAAACTCAGCCGCCGCCGCCCCGCACTTTGTTTGCTGTTGAAGCCACGCGGCTGCCTGCCAGTCAAACATAAGCAAAGCAGCGAGCCGGCCCGGCACAGATGGCCGCTTGTTTCTGTCTGTGCAGCCAGCGAGCAAACACCAGCAGGATACACAGAATCAGACCTGAGTGCAAAGAAACTTTACTTAAACAAGCAACAGCAACGACAGAACCCACGGACTGAAGCCCACATGCCAAACATGGAAGACCCCCCTTCCCTTATTTATTTATTTATTTTGGGGGGGGGGGGGTCAGTGCTGTCTATGGACTGGTCTGAGGCCAAACCATCACAGCTAAGGCTTCAGTCTGAGCCTCACATTAACGCCGCCATGCAAACATCTGCACAGACGAGAATGAGAACTCGTTAGATAAGAAGCTCATTTTCATCTTGTTTGAATATATATGAACTCACAGCTTCCTGCAGCCGACGCAGCCATCGATAACGAGCAACGTTAACGTGACCGACAGAGAAAAGGAACTGCTCAGGAACAAACCCCACACAGCCGAATAACCCAAATTGACTCATCCACACAAGTTAGAGCAGGTCGGGCTGCCAGCTTCACATTACTGTTAATAACCTGCAGTTGTGTGTGTGTTACTTTCAGTCTTGCCTCGAGTTCATACTTGAACACCTCTGCACGACTTCACGCATCTACCACAAACCGAGGTCAAACGCTAGCGCCTGTTCGCTTCAGCGTCACACCTGAGGAGCAGCTCTGTCATCACCTGAGCTCCAATCACACCATAAATACCTAAATACCTGTCTAACTTCATGTGACCCTTAAAGTGCTGCAGATGTGCACCTTTTTGGCTGCACAACGCCCGAACGTACAGGGTGAGGGTTGGCGTGTACCCCTGAGCGGGACAGGCCCCAGACGGCACTCCGTGCTCGGGCCCACCCCAAAAAGTCTTAACACCTTAACCACCTTAACAGATCAGCATTTTCCTTCCTTTTGATGTTGGATGGAATAACCATAAGATTATAGGCTTTGGAGACCGTGCTGACCCGATTCTCTGTGGGTGGAGTGGACGGGGTCCAGGGTGGAGCTCTATCACAGAGGCCAGGACAGCAGAGCAATCCTGCTGCATCCTCCAGCCCGGCTCCATCAATCATGAATGAGGACAGAATCATTACACATGCCGAGCGAGGCAGACGGCCCGACTGATTCGATTACCATCGGTAACTAAACCAAAAGGCCAGAACACACATGCACGCGCACACACACAGGGTTCAACAGGAAGCTGCAGATTGGGCTGCTGTGATGAACTACAGCCATCAGCAGCAAGCTGCTCAGCCTGAAGTAATTACATAATTCAATTGAGCTGATTCAGGGCTGCAAACAACACGTGGAAACATCCCAAAGAAAATTCCCAGAATCCAAGTAGGAGCTGTTCTCTGTGACCATTCCCAACCCAAACAGCAACCAGGTTGTCATCAGAGAAAACCAACAGTGAGACTGAATGCTCAGGGCAGCTTATCAGAAGGATAAGGTTCTGGACTTTCAAAAACGAACTGATAAACTCTTAGAGTGGATCTGGAAATCCATCCAGATATTCCTGGAAGAGTTGTTGTGTTGGTGCTCACAGATAAACAATCAAAGGTGATTCTGAGCAGGTAAATCCAATCAGAGTCGGCCGTATCGGCTTCCTGAGCGGCGGCACCGGCATTAAGGAGGTCTGTGTAATGACCAGTGGCCCTCCTAAGCTTCTCAAACCCGGTGAGCATATCAAACATGACCCCACCTGCTGCTTCACCCAACACCACAACGACTCAGAGAGAAAGCCGTTTTATTCTCCAGCAACCACCAAACTGGGCTCCAGCGATGGCCCATCTGTGCAGTGCTCCTGATCAATCAGCATACATTAGCCGGCCTAACAGTCGAGTCTAAAACACGCTAAAAACGCTCAAATTCATTGATGCTTGGAGCAGCAGGAAGTTATTTTAGGATTCAGTGATTCAACAGGAACCAGAGTTCACAACCCAACGCCGCCCGTTTGGAGACACAACTCCTAATAGCTTCATTACTTCCTGTTTCATCATGAAGAAATGATAACGACATTGAACTTAATAATTTTATTCATCTACTGTGTAATAAGCAGGTCTTATAAAACAGTAGATGTTGGTGAGGAGCAGTGTCTCTCAGACTCATGAGCCTTCTGCAGATGAAAAGTTCTGTTTAAATCTAACCGGATAATTTCATTGATGGCTAAAGTGGGCAATAACAACTTTTTAAGGTGCCATCAAAAACTCCAAAAATAGAACAAAAGCAGAAGTAAAGAAAGACACTATCCACCACCATTTTAATATTATTAATATTGTTTCCTGATTGATAACAATAATAACCATGTGGTTATACACTGTGAAATCGCCACAATCATAGCATAACATAACTAAATAATTTGTGAAATTAAATGGCAGAACATTTCAAACATAAACTAAAACACTAATGATACAATAAAAAACTAAAATATAAATGAAAAAAAAAAATCCAAAATAAAGATGAACTGAATTATAAAACGTAAAAAATAAAATAAAAATATTTTCATTAAATTATAATAAATTAAATTCAATTGATAGGTCTTTAAATGTGGGGTGTGTGTGCAGGGGTTCGGAGAGCCTGTGATGCTGAGCAGGAGGTTGCCTCCGGGCTCGGATGGGCTCGTCTCGGGGGTGTTTGTTCTGCAGAGCGGTGAAGCACCAGCTGCTGCCTCTCTGAGAGCTCTGAACACCGCAGAGAAAAACCGCAGCAGCAGAACGTGGCTCAGTCCTCCACACAAACCTCAATTTCAAACTCATTTTCCATAAACACACACAGCGGGGCAGATTCGGGGGCGGGGGGTTGACGAGGCCAGTTTATTCACCCCTGAACCATTACGAGGCCAGCTGCCTGCCGCAGACGGGGCGGTGTATACCCGCGGACAGGATCCAGGTATCCGCGGCGTCGTGCGGACTTTCCGCGTGAACCTAAGCATCGAGCGTGGCTTGACGGCGGGCTGTCACACCGCACACCTACATCTGGAGCTCAGGGCTGCTAAGCTAAAAGGCTAAGTTGTTAGCTGCCGCGGCATCGATTAGCGGGCTGATTGATTGGCCGGACTGCCTGTTTCCCCCTGCCTGATGGAAGAGGCGTTAAAGCGGGCAGCTCGGGGAGAAGTCACCGCTAACTGCAGCTCTGACATCCAGCTGCTCACATTTAGCGAAGCCATTAGCCCCGACACCCGTCAACTTCCTGCCCCAGGAACGCGCTCTAAAGCCGGACAATCACGTACCTTTTACGGGCCGCTCCGTGGTGGAGAGTTTGCTCTGGTCTTTGGCCGACATGCTCCCTCCCTGCGGGCTGCGGGCCGGAAAACAGGAGAAATTCCGAACTAAACTGGACCGATTCTTCCTGACGAGCTAGCAGGCTAGCTGGAGCGAGCTAACCGCGCTAGCTGGTGGTGGGGCTGGGAGCGGCGGCGGCAGCGCGTCCCTCCGCGTACAGGGCAAGCGAACCGAGTCGAGCTGGAGTCAGACCTGACCAGGGTAGGGAAGAGGGAGCGAGGGCGTCCGTTTCACCGACAAACCGGAGCCTCTCCGCTCTGCCCTACTCCTCTCTGCGGTGCGGTGATGCCGACCCGCGGTCCAGGCAGGAAGCGGCCCGGGCAGCAGCGCCGATCTCTGGCTTCAGCAGCACCGAGCGGCGCGGCGGATCATGTCTCGGCTTTATCCCGTTATTCTCGGACAAGGTGCATCTGTTCCAGGCCGCTGCGCTTCAGTTTTTTCCTGTCGTGATCCGATGTGTCGCCCAGACCCTCTGTCGGATTACAATAATCCGCCGCAAGCGGATTTCCTACAACATGGCTCAGCGCGGGCGGGGGGTTGTGGGTAATGTAGTATTAAAGCGGTATGAATGCGCCTCCTTCAGAGCCCACTCAGCGCGTGCACCGCACTGTCAATGGAAAATAACTGCATAAATAAAAACTCTGCTGTCTACGGTGTGAATAGATAAATAAAATAAAAATACACAATGTACGGAAAATAATAATAATCTCTAATAAAAGTACGAATAAAAAATTAGATACATTAATAAAAAAAATACACCCTACAGAAAAATTTAAGAAATATAAATAAATAATAAACACACTATGGAAAATAAAAAAGTTTGAGTCAAAAATAATATTAAATAAACACTGTCTGTGGGGCAAAACAAATTAAAATGCAATGTCTTTGGGATAAAATTAAAAATAAACAAATGAAAAAAGGGGGAAAATTCATTAAAATAAGCGTAATATAAAATAAGGAGCCCGAGCCGAAAAGTTTCTCTGACACTGTCTTAGAAAAATGTTTAATTACATACACTGTTTACGAAGAAAAATATTATCCTTAAAAAGCACAGTTTCATTGTGACAAAAGTAATATTAGTCTTTAACAAACAGTGAACTCTAAAGAATGGTTTCTTGGTGTTTATTCTAAACTTCGTTCTCAAAGTTTAAAGTTTTCATTCTCATTTCAATAAAATAAAGCGAAAAACAAGGAAGTGTCTGATTTAAACGCACTCACAGTAATACTTAAAAGTGCTGCGCATTACATGCTGTTACACGCTGAATATGATAGCACACTCAGCAGATCTGAAATACGTCACAAAGAGCCACGTGTGCTTCACTGTCACCTGTTGTTGGATAAAAACATTTAAAATTGTTGGATTTTTTTTTTTTTAAATTAAGTTCGGCACCTGCTCTGCAGCACGGTCTTATTTTCCTCAAGATGACGATGAAGAGGCCACCTGGTTTCTGACGTCACGTGCTGTATTTGTTGGATGGATTTTGCGCAGCACAGAGCTGAAGCCAAACACCACAGCGCCTCCGTGTGGTCACTGCAGGTAATGCCAGCAGTGACCACACGGCGTCCCTTAATGAGCTGAAGGTCTCAGGGCAGGACGTCTCAGGTGATCCTGAGCTTCACACTCACACTGAGAGCGTCCGGCACCGGTTCACTGGTTTTAAAAAACTGAGTTCTGAATGCTGTGATAAATAAAACATGTATTATTGAATTATTACACAGAGCTGTGAATAGCTCTCAGTCTGTCCAGGGCCGGAAGTCACTCAGTTTCATCACAGAGTTTGATGAGATTTTTCACCTGAAACTCAAAATAAAATCATATAAAATATTCACATAGAGACTAAGTAAAGCGCTATACAAATACAGGCCATTTATCATAAAAAGAGAGATGGGTGTGGCCTCGGCCTTCCTGCGTCTGATGTTTGACTCAAAATAGAAACACTTGTTGGGCCTCCTGAGAACCGAGCTTTCACCAAGCGCTTTCCATGTAAGGGGAACTTTGCATGTAAGGCTCCCACCTCAACCCCCACAGGGCTGGTCAGTTCAGATTATCACTGTGTGGTATCTGCATCCCGGACAGCTGCTGTATATAAAGCCTCTGATCCCAAATCATCAGACTCACTGAGAGCAGCATCAGAGTTGATGAGCAGAGATGGTAGGTGTTCTCTCACAGCCCATGGTTATGCTTTTTATACAAATCACAATTTGAAATGTTACCAATGAAACCAAACGCTCAGAGACCTAACAGAGCGAACCGGATTACTCTGTGTAATACAGTTAATACACTGTATTCTAGATGGTAAACAGTAGTACAATAAAGTTACACTACTCTACACCATCTACAATACAGCACAGAATTATACTGTGTATCTACTATAATATAGTTATATTTAAATATGATTTACTAATACAGTTATAAACTTCTGTACACCGTCTAGAATACAGTACAGAGTCCTGCTGGTGGCCATCGCTCTGAGGTGTTTCACCCTGCAAATACACTCTTATTTTTATTTCAGCAGTCACTGAAACAGGTCGGTGCCTGCAGTGTGCATCAAAATGTTCGACCCCGACGACAAAGGCTTCATCCACAAAGAGTTCTCACTCCAACGTCTCCTTATTCAGGCCGTGATAGAAAGTGAAAACACTGAGCGAATGAAAGTGTAAAAATGAAAAGGGCTCGCTTTGGAAATGTTTAGTGACAGGCGTGACATCGATACCTGTGTGTCTGTAGATGAAGCAGATGTTTCAGTCATCAAACATCAACGCAACCGGAAACATGGACTACAAATCCTTGTGTTACGTCGTCACTCACGGCGAGGAGCAGGACAAATGAAAAAGGAAATGTGATGTTTGTCTTTATCTTGCATCAAATAAAAGTTCAAACATTAAACTCTGAATCTAGTGTCCTTTAATAAGCTGAAGGTCTCAGAGCAGGGCCTCTCAGGCGTCCTGAGCTTCACACTCACACTGAGAGCGTCGGGCACTGGTTCATTAGTTTTATTAGAGTCCAATTTAAAATCAGCAGAGAACAGAAAGATTTCATGAAATAAATATTTAATTAGCAGAGTTCACACTAAAGTTTATAGATATATTATATATATATATATATATATATATATATATATATATATATATATATGTATATATATGTATATATATATATATATATATATATATATGTGTGTATATATATATATATATATATATATATATGTGTATATGTATATATATATATATATGTGTATATATATATATATGTATATATATATATATATATATATATATATATATATATATATATATATATATATATATATATATATATATATATATATATATATTACACATTTATATTTTCAGTGTAAAATATCTGTTATAAAGATGTATACATCTGGTTAAAGTTTCAAAACCTTTTTCTAGTTTTACTGAAGTTTTTATGAACAGACTGGATAAAGATGATGGAGGACGCTACTGCAGTTCCCAGTCTGACCTGATGGTGACAGCACTGTCTCCGCTGCTTAAACTCTGACACATTTGCCGTCATGATAACGTGAAGCTGCAGCATCAGGAGGACGTGCTCCAGCCTGCTGACGACGATGATGGCGAAGAGGCGGCGTCAGCATTGTGCTTTTTGATTAATTAGATCATTAGACGTCCTCACTGATGACACCCTGAAACACGGTCGTATCAAAAATATTTTTGGTTTCTGAAAATTGTTATAAAAAAAACATTTAAGTATCTTATTCCATATTGTTCCATATCCATCATCCTCATCGACCTTAAAGTTCCCATTATTAGGGGCGTGGCCTCTGTGACTGACGAGTGGGTGGAGACATAGATGGAGATGTTTGGTCATGAGTGAGAATCACAATAAACTCATTATCAGAAAGTGGCAGTATTGTCTAAAAATCTGACACTGAGGCGTCCACGGTGTGAGGAAACAGCACCTCTCCGTGTGATGTCATCAGCTGCACGCCGGAGCATGGGCATCTGGGAGGACGAAGAAGGCAAGCGAGTAGGCAGGAAGCTGCAGGTGGCGAGCCGGCAGGAGAAGTTTTCCTTTGAGTTCAGGCAGCGTTTTATCGTCCACCATCATCAACACCTCGCTGTTCAGCTTCACTGACCTGCAGAAACAGGAAATGAGCTCATCAAGCTAACCGCCACACAACGAGTCAAACACAAAGATTACTGAGATATTAATCTTTGCCCATTTCTGCATAACTCATCCTGTTTATGATCCTCGGGTGTTAGGGTTGTGTGCACCCCCTTGTGGTCGGACCGCAGCAGTGCGGGGTGTTATCGGCAGAGTTACCCTTCTCCGGGTATATGCCTGTATCATTTTCCACCACAGCTTATGAGTCAGATCATGACACCATAAGAGGAGGATTTAGGATGGGGCTAGTTTGAGATTGGTTGGTTAAATCAGGTAAAGCTTTTGATTTTTATGTAGTTGTTCTCAGAAAGCCTCCAGCAGCTGAGGTGCTGTGGAGCGGTGGACGGGAGTCAGACTGTCGATTCATGTTGACCAGTTTTGACTCACGGCGGTGACCTTTGAACTCTTTTGAAGCACGCCGCTGAGCCCAAACTATGAGGCCATTGTTCGTCCCCCGTCAGCACAGCTGAGATAAAAGCCTGAGAGAGAGTTACACATCAACGGCATCGGTCCTCGACCTGCTGCTGTCTGCATCAGCTGATTCGCTCTCAGGTGGCATTAAATCACCATGACAACAGCTTTCTGTCTGGCACGCTGAACCAGAGCAAAGCCACAGATCAAAAGCATCAAAAGGTCAACCTCAGCAGCTCTCATAGGACTCGATAAACACCTGAATCTGAGCGTCACAAGACCGAAGCCAGCGTCTGATTCACTGTCGCCCCTGTTTTTGCTTTCATGAGTAAAATAAAATTTTAAAGGATTTAAAAAGTAGCTTTCAGGAAGTGTTGAGGCTCACTTCTGTAGAGAAATGTGAGCTGGTCTTCAGGTTTCTACACCAACCAGCCATCACAGCTGAAACACAGACGGCGTCCCTGCAGATGGTAAAAACTGCAGGTTTCACTGGATGCTGAGGCGAGATGATCCGCTGATGCTTCCTCAGCATCAAAACATTTGCTGGATTCTTCTTCATTTTTAAGCTTAGACCGTTTCACCATCACTGAGTTCAGGAGATCCAGATGTTTCAGAGACTCAGATTCATAAGAACAAAAACAGAAAATGTAAATTTAAAAAGAGAAAAGACATCAGCTCCATGCTTTTATTTTCTGACTCCAGCACAGCAGCTCTGCATGATTCAGAGCTCAGCCCTTGTCTGAAACAAGGCTGGCTTTACGCCACTTTTCTTCTGTTTGGCTCTCCCTCTCTCACACAGTAGTCGACGGGGCTTCAGTCCCTGAGATGACATCATTCAGATCAAAGAGTAGAAAATACTGTAATAATGAGTGTTCGGCCTGCGGGTATCACTACACACACGGAGCTTATTATTCGTAACTTTATCGAGAACCTCCACCACAGGAAGAGCAGAGACAGACAGGAAGTGAGGAGAGGCAGAACAGGTCGACTATAATGACCTGAACGTGTCTTCTTAGGCTTGCAGAGTTTGGGCCGTCTGACACACAGAGCGGTGTATCATCAGCACATAAAACATCTGCAATAGGCCAATCCTGATGTTCAGGTAGAATCAGGTGTTCATTTACAGATTTTGACATGTTGCTTCTTCACCATGTGTATTTCACTAAAAATGGGGGCGGGGCTTATTATCTAAGGTTCACTCTACTTCCGCAGAGCCGGGAATATTTAGTGAAAAACAACTGTCTTCTTTGGGGTCGAAGCAGATTTCTAACTAGGAGGAAAATGGCTTCATTGAGTACGTTCAGGCACCTGGAGTAGAGTCCCTCCTCCCCGGGCTGCTCAGACTCCAGGACAAAAGCCTCCACTGTGCTGTTGGAGAAGACGGCGGGCACCGAGATCCTTGCTGGCGTCTTCCCAAGGTTCATTGACATCAGCGTGACCGCTCCACGTCTGTAGCTGCAGACACGCAAAACAGCAGCATTATTACTCAGCTTGACTTCCACTTCACCTCAAACAACACAGAACGAAGCATGAGCTTCGTTTCTACTCACACAAAGCAAAACATGCGCAGAAATTATGTTTTGTTATCAAGGAAATCTCTAGGAAATTACTACTGGTGTCAGTGTACACAGCAAGAAATAAAAAGCTTTTTTCCTCCTATAAACACTTTTAGTTTGAAGACGTTTGTTCCTGAGCTGAAGTAAAAGACATTCAGGTTTTCAGAAACTGAGATATTAATCTTTGCCCATTTCTGCATAATTCAGAATTCAGGTTTGAGATGAGTTTTGAATAACGCTTTAAGAATTTCAATCTTTTCTTATTTTAAGATTTAAGAACTTTTTTTTCTGTTTCTGTTTCCAGACGTTTTTGCTGGTTTATAGGAAAAATAAACCTTAAAGATCCACAGCTCAGCTGATTCATTAAAAGGACAGTTCACTTTCAAATCTGAGTTTTTCTTTCCTCTGGCTTGTAGTGAGTCCAGTTTCAGAGGTGTTGATGTTCACAGTACAAATTTAAATAAATATATGAAATCAGAAATCCTTTTTCTGAGCAGCTCCATGTAGAAACTATTTTGTTGTACAGGACATTGCTTGAAGGGAGCTGTAGCAGCTGTTAACCAGCTGTTAACTGCTAATACCTTACTACATCATTACCTTGAGCTAGCTATTTCTAGCTATTTCAGACCACTGCAGAGACAGCTGTTTAGACAGCTGTATAAACAGCTGGACGGGCCGGAAGAAAATCCCGTCCACCTGATGTGGCAGGGTTACTGGTGGTGGGAGGTCTCGATGTTTGTATGAGGGCAGGATGTGAAGCGTACCTCTTCCTGTTGGTGCAGTGCAGATACATCCTCACTCGTTTACTTCGGCCAAACTCAGAAAGCACTTGAATCTTTAAAACCTCCGGTCCAACCAGCCTCTTGTAGAGAACAGACAGCCAATAATCCTGAAAGAGGACACAACCTTTACTGGACAACGACAAACTGTGAAGATCTGGAAATGTATCGAGCACATAAACTAACAGCAGCTTATTTCAGCCACGTTAACGCTCAGTATGAGTGTGAAGGTCCTGATTTGATCAGATTAACATACATTTTCTGACAAATGATCAGTTAATGAACTCACTGAGTCTGTGCTAAACATGTCCGTTTAGGTTTTTAATTAATTTGATGTCCCAAAGTGGACAAACTTAACCTCTTAAGCCCCAACGCCCCCTGATACGGGGGCAAAAGGCAGGAGATCAGTTAGGCTTGGGGCTTAAGAGGTTAAGCAATAACATCCAATCTGAGTGTAGGAAGGAGGAACTCTTAAAATGATTTTGCACATGTAAAAAACATGAAAGCGTAGCTGGAATACTTGAGAGAATCAACCTGACTCTGTCTTACAGGAAGAGGATCCAGGTTGTCGTCCACCAGGTGGTAACTCCCAGAGCCGATGAGCACCTGCCTCATCACGATATCCAGGCCGAGTGCTGCTCCCAGGCCTAATTTATCCAGCCACCTGCACAGATTCCCAGCATGGAGACATCTCAGCAGCAACTCAGAGATATTTGAGAGTGTTTCAGAGATGCTGAGAGCAGAAATGTTCATCCACAGAAAAACACATTCAGCAGAATAAAAATCGTTTACTGAAAGAAAGAAATCAGTCTGAAAAACACCAACGAGGTCCAGAAGTCTAGAAGACTATGAGGAAATGGTCTCTGAGCTCATGCCTGAATGCCTTCATGATGGCTTTATGTTTCAGGTCTGACTGAAGGTCTGGCTGAATACAACACGATGTTCATGATGTTCAGAGAGAAGACTAAAGCAGGGCAGACATGAGGGACTCACATGAATCCTGCGACGAACGTGTCCGACAGTCCTGCAGCTCCTCCTCCGTACGCCGAGCTTGTCTCTCCAAGCCAAACCGACTTCCCCGGAGACGCCAGCTTCACTTTCTGAGCCGGATGAGAAGAAACAAACCCGGTGAAACTCCAAACACACCCAGCACAGAGCTGCTGGCACACAGCACAGCGTTACCTTCATGACTTCATTGGTCTTTAAGGCCAGTGAGTCCAGGACTTCAGGATCCAGGAAGTCCTTCACAGACGTGTCTCTGCCGTTCACGTAATAACTGACAAACAGCAGAGCAAGTTTATTTTATGAGTTATGAATGAAGCATTCACAGCAGTAAACCAGCACGAAGGCTTGGGAATAAAAGAACAGTGTTTCAGGCCGAGGTGTCACTGATATCCTTTAAAATTAAATCAGGTGTGCCTCAGGGCTCGAGTTTAGGACCACTGCTGGTCTCAACCAGTGCTCAGCTGTTTGTGGATGATGTGATCATTGTTAAGCCTAATTTATCACCCAAACTAACTGTCAGTGTGGATGATGAATAATAATCTTATCTTGACTTAAATCTCTTCTTGTCTGATTATGATTCAGAATTTTGGACTTTCTGAAGAAAGTATTGATGCTTTATGACCAACTTTCAACTTAATAAGTCCAAAACTATTTTCTGAATTTATGGTTTAATAAATTCAAAATTAGGAGACTTCAAACAAACATTTGGAGACAGATTTATGTTGGTTTTGTTGTCTTTATGGGAGCATACAGACACTTTATAGCCACTGAATGTCGGTTGGACTAAAAATATTAGAATTTTGTTAAGTTTTAATAACTTTGACATTCTGTTTCCTTGCAACAAGATTTGTGTTACAAATGCTAAATAATTTGTTCTGAACAGTCTCTGACTGATATGTACATTTGCAGTTTCACAATAAAAGCATGGGAAAAGTATCTCACTGTCAGTAGGAGTGCATAAACTTTTAATTACCTCCGATGGACGGAGAAGCTTTCAGGCTGTAAATGTGACATTTTTCACATTTACAGTTAAAATGCAAAGTTTTTATGCACGTCGCTTGTGACTGCATGCATTATGTTGTGAGAGTAGACTTAACTCAGAAATTACATTTCAGAGTAAATAAAGTGATGGTGAACTCACTGGTGCCAGGTACAGGCGTCGATGGCCTCGGCTCCGGTCTGCAGGAATCTGCAACAGTCACAAGAATTCATGGATAAATCGGCAGCGTCAGCTCAGTAATTAAGTTGTTTTCTGTCTTATTCCTGCAGACTGAAGCTCACATGTGACTCTGTAACTCAGTTAGAGCACAAAAATCAGCTGCTTCCCTTTAATAAAAAGTTTTAGGTTTGTCTGCATCGTTGGTATCTGAGAGACGTTAAAACATCAGATCAGATCAAAAAGCTGAAAACTTCAGAATCTGTCAGCTCATGACAGACGAGGAGCAGAGTGAATAAAATTCCTGAAAACAGAGAGAAATAAAGTAAAAAACGTTCATTTTTTTATTATGTGTCTTGTTTTCAAAAATTCGTAACGCAAAATTTCATGTGAGGAAAAAAATTTATTGAAAAAAAAATGTAATTTTTTCCCCCAAACATTTTATGTTCTTTTCTGTTGACAGCAGAAACTTTTCATGAGCTGTCTCTGTACGGTGACCTTTGACCTCTCACCCGTCCAGTAAGTCTATGTGGTGGTTTCTCGGCTGGCCAGCGTCCGGCCCGTACAGCCCAGCATCTTGGTACAGTTTGGACTCTGACATCATCTTCCTGAGACGAATGAAGTCCAGCCCGAGCTGATGCCCATCCACCCGGATCCCGGCCTTCTTCTCGAAGCTGTTTGGCTCTGATCAGAGATCACTTTGATTAGAGATCATGTAAAGAAGAAAGGTGACTTCCTGTCTGAGCATCACGCCACATGAAGGCGAGGAAGTGAAACTGAAACATTGGATAAGAAACCGCCTAAATAAGCAGGTCACAGACTCAAGAAAAAACGCTGATTGAGGCTCTGTGATTATTGATTATCAGCTGATCAGAGAAGGAGTCGTACCGTTTCCGAGCTCCCAGGACATCCCATAATGTCTGGACTGGCAATACTTCAGCAGCAGGGCAGCGTTGCTGTTGTTCCAGCTGTTGTCGGCCGTCCTCAGCAGAGCATTCAGGCCAAAGATGAGCTGGAAGCCAGAGCAGTTGGCGAAGGCATGCAGCTGGTCCACGGTGAGCTCTGAGAGGGACACGACAGTCAGAGGACGGGTGGCATCTCCATGGCAACGCCTGACAGACATCAGGACTCACCTGTGAAGAAGAAGCTCCTGTATGTACCCAGCAGGTCCTCCTTCATCAGGACCAGCTTCTGCTTCGCCCAGTCGCACTTCAGACGCTCCTCCATCCACGGGGGTAGGAAAGTCTGGTCACATGACTCACCTGGGAGTTTCAACGGTCACAGAGAGGTCAGGAAGTCAGAGACTCACATTTCAACTATTTAAAAGTTTCAACACTTAAAAACTGAATAAGAAGAAAAAGTCTCCAACCTGAACTTAGACTAAAAACAAAAGAATCACATGACACATTAAAAAAATCATTTCCTGTAAATAAAACAAAGAAATCAACATGTTCCAGATCAGTGTGATGTCAGAGAGGTCACAAGGTGATCGTGTTTACCTGCAGCGTCCTGAGGCTCCTCCCACTGTTGCCTCCTGTGAGGCTCAAACACCATGAAGTCCTGCCGCGTCCCCCCAAATCGCAGGAAGGCCGGACTCAGAGCTGCTGCAAGCGTCCTCATCCTCCGAGAGCTGCAGAGAAACCTCAGAGTCAGTCCCATGATGCACTGCTGCACTGACAGCAGCATGCAGTTCACATTAAAGAATGCTCGGAAATATTCGCGGGTCAAAGCACCGAAACCTGCTGGTTTTAAACGACCCCAGCTCTGTTTCACTTTGATCTTTGATCTGAAATCTAAGTTTTGAAATTATTTTGTTGTCACAACTCCTGAAGGGTTACGAAGAATAACTCTGATGTCATAGTTTTTAAGTTGGTCAACCGTTTTGACTACAAACATGTGACTTTAACTTGATTTCCTTTCCTGGTTTTGAGACTTTGGAAAGGATTTTACTCGTGACCTCTGACCTCTAGTTTCCACATGCAGAGATCTGTGCTGATTATCTCACATCCATCATGTTACTGAAACAGAAGGGATTTTGGAGCTCGAGTTTATTCCCGGAGCACAAACGTGTCGGATTCACAGAGAAACATGAATCTAAGTTTGGCTGTCGAGATTCAAAGTTCAAATTTACAGCAGTTTTATTTAAAATTAATCAGGTTACGAGGGTCAGCGGGTTACTCGGGTTATTCTCAGATCTAAGAGTGTTTGTGGTTCTCGGGTGTGCTCCTGCTGAAACAGGAACTCTGGGAATTCCCATGCGGACTCTGGAAACAGAAGTGAAACCTGGAATGACTCAGGATCACCTTACTTCTCAATCCTTTAAACCTTTTAAATCAGGTTCAGATTTTTTTTTTTTTTTTTTGAAGTCCAAACTTGAACTGCAGGTGATGCTTACCTGGTCTGAGACTGCGGGAGGCGGAGCTAACAGGTTTCAGGTGAACTGACTCAGGATCAGATTTGAAAGTGAAACAAAAGTTTGAAAGTTTTGATCCTTAGAGTTTTTGATTTTGTGACCTCTGACCTCCTGTCTGTTTTAACCCGGTGTTTCCTGTTTAACGGGACAATCGTCGGTGGATTAGAGTCAGTGCTCACCTCAGTAGCCACACGAAGCTCTCCTGTGAAGCCAGACTCGCGTCGATGGTCACGGACAGAAAGCGCGGATCCACGCGTCGCAGAGGGGCCGACACGTCCACGCCCAAACCCAGACCGGGGTCCCGGTCCGGCTCCCCGGGGGGTCCATCAGGGAGCCGGGATCCTCCGGTTCCGGATACCAGAGTCCCGGTGCAGCAGAGCGCGCACAGCAGCAGCGCGAGCCTCATGTCTGTCACACTTCCTGTTTCGCGTCCTCGTGCGCGCACACAGAACGACCGGGACCTCAAACCACGAGCTTATATGCAGGTCCAACATTTCAGCAGGAATCACGAGAGACGACACTCCATCAATCGATCAGTGATCAATGACCTGAAATTAATATTCATCTAATAACGAGCCAGAAACGAAGAAACCTGCGAACATGTTACCGTGACAGAAACACGCATGAACTGTCCCACGAATACAAAACTCAATAAAAATACACATAAATATTTAATGCTTAAAAAAACGAAACTATGACAAAAAGTCAAAAATTAAATTAAATATTAATAAAATGTCCCACAAACACATATGAGACCACAGCCCACAAACCAACACTAAATTAAATTATCAAAAGACTCAAATTTATGTCCTCAGAGTTCATGATTTAAAAAACAACAAAAAAAACAACAAAAACAAAAAACCTTTTTAAATATTTTTATATTTAAAGACAAAAAAAAAAAAATCAGATGACCTAAAATGTAGATTAAAATGTCAAAAAATATGAACACATCTAAAGAACACCAAAATCTTCCAAATAAGAGAAAAATGTCAAAAATATATAATCAAAAATGGAAACAGTTCGACTTAACCAAACAACAAACTAAAATTAAAAATCAAATGAATCCACTGCAAATAAAAACAGATTACACATTTTTTATTTGATGACACACGTGCTTTTATTTTGGTAGGTCAGCTGTCTGATGTAGCAGACAAATTATTTTCAGTTTCCAGAATAAATAAATGCCAAAAAACACAGACAGAAAATAAAGTTTAAATATTTAATGTTTAAAATTTACTAAAATGAGAAAAGTCACAGTAATGAGTCGTTTTCTCAAAGCAGTGAACCATCAGGTGCAGGTCGCTCTCCATCAACTGACATATTCTGTGTGCAGCGGAGGAGAAGACATGATGATGTCATGGCAAAAACAGCTGACAGCTTCCTGCTGATGGCACCTGAGGTTGAAACAGACTCACTTGAGCTCACCTGACACACTCACACTGCTCAGGTGAAGCTGAAACCTTTAACGAGCAGAAAACGACCTTTAACGTTTCCTCGCGTGAAAAAACGACCTTCGCGTTCTCAGTGTGATAACAAGAAGTACAGACGACAAAATAAGAGCGCAATGAATGGCTGAAAGAAGGTGAGGAGAACAGGAAGTGAAGCTTTTGGCACAGACACGGCGAGGACATCCCAGTTACTTTAATAAGAAATGATGTCACAGTGAGATCAGAAGTGTTCAAAGAGGGTAGAACTCCTGAGAAGATGTCAGAGCTGTGGCAGGTCAGAGCTGTGGCAGGTCAGAGGGCGGCGCCAGCAGTTCATCCACTTCCTCCTGCAGAGCTGCGGCTTTCTCACTCACGAGCATCTGAAACAAAGAAACTGTCACAGCTAAACTTCCTGTTTCAGTGTTTCTTCACACTGTAATGTCATCAAACACGGAGACCGACTGTGAGTGTTGTCAGCTCCACAGAGCATCACATCAGTCATTTAACACCATCAGTACTCGTGCTGATTTCAGGTACGGTGATCAGCTCGTGTGGGCGTGATCTCTGAGGACAGTCTCACCTTGGCTGAGGCCACGATCTGATTGGCCTGTTTCCTGTACAGGTTCTGGATGGCTGTGCAGAGAGCGGCTGGGTCGGCGTTCGCCATGTGAGTCAGCGTCTTGTAGCCGGCAGCGTACAGCTGCTTTGCTCTCGACTGCACGGAAAAAAAGAGGTGATGTCAGAGCTTCAGCTGAGGCAGAGGACATGGAGAAGCTATGGAGGCTCAGATGGTTCTCACTTAAAATCACCTGAAGCAAAAAAAACTTTTCACGTTGAATAAAACTGTTCCCTTGATACAGAAACGTCGAGCATGGGACACCTCAGGGTTGCGAGCGCCGCCCATTTCTCTTTAACCTGCTGACACGAACATCAGCAGCTCAGCACGTTCACCGATGAGTCAGCGGTGACTGGGACAAAAGCGAAACATCTGGCAGAGGAGAGGTGGGACGGGCCGTGAGCCGAATAACAACCGCCCCGAACCACCTCCTGCTCACGGAGGTGTCAGCAGCACTTACGCTCTCTCAGAACCATTAACACGCCACATTCAGCACAGGATGCACTTCCTGTAGAGAGTTTAAATATGTCTACAAAATAAAGTTCAAATAATCCTGAAACGTGACCTTTTAGTTTGAATGTCTCCAGAGTGAATCTGATTAATCAGGCTGAGTGGAATAAGCCGACATGAGAAACATCTGGCTCCCCTCTGCAGCATTTTTAAACCAAAATATAAAAAGTGATCTAAGAGGAGTTTAATAAAGTGAAGTGTGAGGGAGCCGGATGCATCAGCGATCTTCAGAGAAGAAAGCTGTGGCCTAAATCCTTCTGAGCTTTCACGTCACAGTGAGATAAAGTAAAACTTTACAGCCATGATGGGACATTTAACACGTTAACATGACGGAGCGAAGACACAGAACCTGAACATTCTCCCTGACCTTCACTACCTTCATCAGGTACACCTCCAGGGCTGCTTTCAGAAACATCAATAAAGAGAAGAAGAAGAAAGAATGGATGCTAACAGGATCAATGAAAGCTGACAGGAAGGAACTTAAAGCTATAATAACCCTTTTACAAAATAAAACCTGAGCTGAGGTGGATGAAGATGGTGTTCATGTGATCAGTAACTGCTGAAATGGTCCACTTCCTGTGGTCCACAAACTCACGTGTTTATTACATAGACATGGGAGTGTACTGGAGCTCTAATGTGCACTTGGGCAGGAAGTAGAATCGAGTGACAGCAGAGGATGCGAGCGCTGATGCGTTGACGTGCGCTGAGCAGAGAGAGGGAAAATGTCACAAAATAACAGAACATGGTTTTTTTGTAAACCCTCCAAGCTGACAACAGGCTGATGATGTCATCACCCCGAACTGTGACGGTGCGGAAACTCATTACTCTTAACGTGTTTCAATGATGTCACACGAGCACACAGTAAGAAAAAGATGCAGGAGGAGAAAAAGAAGAAGAAGAAAGCAGGTGAAGAAGGTGTCTCACCTCCAGGACTCCGGCCACCTCCATCAGAGGGATAAGCTCCGCCTTCACACAGTAACTGAGGCGCCGCGTCAGCTCGGCGAGCAGCGCTCTGAACGGCCAGAACTCCTCGAGCTCCTGAGACACAGAAACATCAGAGCATCACCATCTCACCTGAGACACACCTGCTGGCTCACCTTCAGCCTGCCCATTTTGGTATGACCTCCAGGTAAACTCCAGTGGTACCTCAGCAAAGTGCAGCACACAGGAGCAGAAGGCAGAGGCGGAGCCGAGCAGTGTCTGCACGAAGCCACGGCTCAGCTGGAAACGCTCGGAGACGCTCCAGACGTCCGTTTCCTTCAGCAGCGAGAAGAGAACAAGAGCGAGGTACATCCTCCTCACCGCCGCCAAGTTCACGCCCTGAAACAAACAGAGCATGCTGCTGAGCGGGGAAGCGGAGGGGGGGCTCGATCACAAAGTTCAGAGAGCAAAAAGATTATGACGACATCATAATCTGCCTTCATCACCTGCACCACTTGTCAGGTCAAATTCAAAGATCACACGTGTCATATCCAGCGTTCATGGAGCAGGCGGACCAGGCTGAACTCCAGTCATGATTTTCGATGTTAGTAAGTTTCAGTGAAACAATTAAACTGACGTCACAACAACCTGCAGCAGAAACGATGGTGTCAGGTCGCCACTCGCCTCCTTTGAGAAAGGCGCGTCTGTGACCCTCAACAGGAAGTGACTCTGTTTCTACTTCCCCCTCCGACGTGTCTTTACCGTGTCATTATTATTCACAGTTGCCTGCTCGTGCTTCACGTCTCATTTTTACTTCCTCACCATTTAAAGGAGCTTGTGGAAAAAAGTCACGACCTTTAACCTTTTGATTTGTGCCATGCAAACAACATTAACATTTCCTATTTTGAAGGTGCAAACATCCACCTCTGGAGGGTGGAGCTGGAGTAAGGGAACGGCCTGAGTCCGTCACATCACAAGGGTTGGGTATCATCACCGATTTCTATAATCGATTCGATTCAATTTGGACTCAGACAGTCAGAAATATTATAATTCTGATCATTTGTCAGTACTGACACTTGTGGATGTTATCATTTTTGGAAAAACAAACAAACAAAAAAAAACAGAGGCTGACAGCGCTGTAAACGACAGTAGACTGGTGCGTAATAAGCAATAATAATAATGTAATAATAATGTAATAATGTAATAAATAATGCAGAAAACAGATTTTTGATGGTAAACTGCTCTTGAAATACAGGTGGGGGGGGGGGGGTGATTTTATCGTGGTGGAAGCAAAACAGCAAAAGTAAGAGAGAATTCATGACAATGTGAAGTGTACTTTGAATCTTCCTTTGCTGCTGGTTCAGTGAATTTTGGTCAGAGTGACAAAACCTCCAGCTTCAGAATCTGTGAGATGTCTGCTTTCAGCACCGACGGCTTGTCAGTGCTTTGTGGTTACGTCTTTAGTCAAGTTAAAATCGATTTGAATCGGAAAATCGATTTTTTTTAAACCCACCCCTACACATCAAACCAGAGCTCGGCAGTTCAAAACTAATCTGGCAGGATTAAGCCCGTCAGATCAGATCAGACCCTGAAATCCAGCAGTTCAAAGGGAAAACAGGATTACATGATCAGATTAAATCAGAGGAGCCAATACAGCTTTTTTTTAAAAAACAAAAAACAAATTCAGATCAAAAACTCCAGTTTTTGTTGCTTATTGGAACAGGATCAGGATTACTGTGATTCCAGCAGAGGGCTGGATTCAGGCTGGAAACATGAAATAAAAACTCCAGAGTTAATCAAACAAGAAAACTAGAACTGATAGACGGTGCTACAAACTGCATTACACTGTGTATTAAATACTATATTAACATAATAATATATTTTCATACAGTGATGATTATTTATGGAGCACTGTATTTCATACATGTGATATACATGTATAAATATTCAGGATTTGCATTTTTATTCATTAAATTTAAAGCTATAAGATCTACATTAAACTGAGCTGTGTGTTATGAATGAAGAATACCGTCACAGTAGAGAACAGTTTAATCAATGCTCCTGATGTTTGCTGCCCTCTGCTGGTCATGTTTTGCATTTTTACATGCTTTTACTTCAGGGGAGTAAAAGCATGACGACAGTGCACAAAGTTGCTTCCTGTTTCCAACCTGCTTTGCTTGCTAACAGCAGCAGCTCTTACTTTTGTGGTCGTGCAGTTGTTTATGGTAAATGGCCTTCATTTGTATAGCGCTTTACTTAGTCCCTAAAGACTCCAAAGCGCTTTACACAATCAGTCATCCACCCATTCACACACACATTCACACACTGGTGACGGCAAGCTACATTGTAGCCACAGCTGCCCTGGGGCGCACTGACAGAGGCGAGGCTGCTGGACACTGGCGCCACCGGGCCCTCTGACCACCACCAGTAGGCAAACATGGGGTTAGTATCTTGCCCAAGGATATTTGGCATGCAGCCAGGAGGCAGCCTGGGATCGAACCACCGACCTTCTGATTAGTGGCTGACCTGCTCTGCCACCTGAGCTACAGCCACCCCAGTTGTTTATTTCATGCAGCACTTGTATGAAAGAATTTTAAAGGTTGTGGATAAAATAATGAATGAGTGCTGATGAAATAGCTCTTAGTAAAATTAAAATAGTTAAGGCTCTTTTATGTTGGTGAATTTGGTGCCTGCTGCCCAGGTAAAGTATTGCTGATCCAGATTTGGTAAAGTCATCCAATTTTTTTTTGTTTCTTTTTTTTTAACTGGATTAGGAGAAACAGCAGCACTCTGTGAGATTTCACAGTGAAGCTGGATGTTTTTATCCTGTACTGAAGCTTTAATCTGTCTGGAAGCGTTCAGCGTGTTTTAATCTGAGCTTCTAACAGACCTTCAAAACCGCGGCCACACATCACATATCCAGATGCTTCCTCCATCACTCTGCGTTCACCTGCGCAGCTTCTGGTCTTCATCTTTGATTTCATGGATGCGTGTTCGTGATTCTCTCTTTACAGTCAGGTTCGAGTACATTTCACAGGTCACGTGTCAAAAACAATGAAATAAAACCTGAACATCTCAAGCATTAAATCTGTGGTCTGAACTTTCTTACCTTCTTTACTGTCTGTCCTGCAGCTTTTCTTGCCACGAAACTCTCAGGCACGCCAACAGCAGCTGACATCTTCTGCTCAGCCACAGACAACAGTGTGAACTGCAGATGAGGAAGACGAAGCAGAGAGCAGCTTGTGAGAGATGTGAGGAGGAGGAGGCCAAGAGGCTCTGAGGCAGGCTCTGCTTACCTGCCTGAAGAAGATCATCCAGTCAGGTTTGCACTGATCAATCAGGTCGTACGGGGTCACCAGGTAGACCAGGTGCAGGTAGCTGTTGAGCAGCAGAGACTCCAGGCCTTTGGAGAGGTCTTTGTAGAGGACCTCAGCATAGGTCAGATCCACCGAGGCTGAAGAACACCATGAATGCTTTAATTCATCGTCACGAATCATAACAGCTACAGACACACAAAAGTACACCATCGCAGTTTTCTGACCTTACAAAAGGATCTTTGAAACTTTATTTAAGCCCAATGAATCGAAACATCTGACAACAGTGGGACCAGACTGGGACACGAGTTTACCCTGTTCAGGATCTTTGGTGGCCAGCCCAGGCTAAAATGACCCTCCATGTTTGAATCTGTTTTAACTCCTCCTCCTTTAAATCAACTGTCTTCTTATTGGCTGCTCCTCATGAACATAAGTGGGTGAGTCTTGTGTGTCTGAGATGACCATATTAGGGATTTCCCTCGCTATAACATCATGCAGAGCCAACAGGAGCAAAACTCTGCAACTCTGTGTTCATTGTTGATTTTCAGAATCATGATTAAACATGACGTCCTAAGTCATGTGAGAGGAAGTAAGGAGTCCTACAGGTATGCCGAGGGTACCTTTGTACGTAGCCTTTCCCAGCTTGGTGACCCGCAGACTCTGACTGTGCGAGTCTACTGTGATGAGCTCTTTCTCCTTCAGGACATCCACACACTGCTGCACTGCCTCCAGCAGGCTCCTCCCCACACACAGCTGCTGCCACTGCACAAACAGCAGCGTTCCCTGCAGGAAGTCCTGCAGCTGCTCCACGGATGATGTGATCTGCAGAAACCACGAGACATAAGGACAATAGCACCAGTTGAATCAGGCTGTGATCTGATTATTTTTAAAAACATATTGATCAGGCATCCTGATTGGCCAGTTCAGCAACAAAAACAAGGATATATGGAAATATCTGGATCCATTATATTCCGTGAACTGAATATTTCGAAGCTTGTGTTCGTTAGACAATGTTGCCATCAGTGACACAAACAAAACAAAACAAAAACCTAGAATTACCTAGAATTAGCTAGAATTAGCTAGAATGAACCAGAATTTCCGACAGATTCACTGATACAGAAAAATCAGCTGCTTCTTTATAAACCACTAATTCAGTTTAGTTTTTCAAAATAAAAGCGAAAAGAAAGTCAGACCCCACAGAGGTACCATTTGATATTAAATAATGATGCAGAGATAAAAGAGATTAGCGCCTGCTGGCTAATCTGCTCTGATTTGGAGTGAATTAGAAGGATTTACGTTTAATCCAATGAGGGACAGGACGAGGCTCAGGAGGCCTTTTCCATCATCGTGCATCAGGTTGCTGTAACAGCTCTCCATCGGCGCGCACACCAGTGTTTTAGCCTGAAATCACACAAAAGCAGAATTATCTGACATCTGTTAGTTTAACTGAATGCTTTTATTTTGTCATAACTCACAGGAAACTGATCAGATTGTTTTAGCAGGAGTCAGAGATGGTGGAGAAGTCATAAAGAGTTATTGTTATGTTATTATATCCACCTTAATTTTATTGTTTTTAACACATTACCAGGGCTGGACTGGCCATCGGGCATACCAGGTATTTGCCCGGTGGGCTGCTTGTTTTTTTTACGTATTTATGGGCCGATGGGGTTTTATTTCTTTTATTTTTTTAATGGTATAAATGAATGGTGGTGGATTGGCCAGTTGGTCATGATCAACTCTGGGCTGGACCAATTACAGCCGAGGAGGTCGAACTTTAAAGTTGAGGTGAAAAGGTACGCGATTTGTGCCGTACTTCAGCTAGAAAGTTGCTAATTCAATCATGAAACTGATCAATGATCAGCTTTTCTCTCTGCGCCAGAAACAGAAACCTGTGGCTGTAGCACTAAACAACAGCAGCATGTTTAAGCTTGATGAGCTGTTGTTAGAATTTATTTAATATTACTTTCTAGTATCAGCTGATGTTTGCTGGAGCCACAGCTGTAAAGCTGCTGGTCAAGATGTCGGTTTGTATATGTGGTGAGAGGGAAACATGAAGATGAAACCAGGAGATGTCCTTACTGAATCATCAGAGCTGTGATGGAGAAACAGGTTTACCTTTTAGGTGACATGAATGAATTGAAGGGAAGTTCTGAACTGTTTCTGAGAGACAAATAACACCAGGATCCTTTTCTATGTAGCTGACAGCTGGTGACTGTGCAGGGGCGGGTCTAGCAAAGTTTTGCCAGGGGGGCAGGTAGGGCATTAACAGGGAGAGGGGGGCACAAAGAAATACTTTTCTTTCTTATTCTTATTTAAAATGTCTCGCTTTTAATAAATAATTATCTGAATCTTACAACCAAATTTTACATCTGATGTAAAATGTATAGAAATCCATGATTGTATTTAGTAAATATTAAGCCTAGTTTATGCCCTAGTAAGTTATCGTATTCTTTCCTTTGGGAAGGTACCATCTGTGCAGTCTGCAATTCTGTTGAAGAAAGATGTTGAATCTATTTAATTACTGGAGAAAAATAATAGATTTATGTGCATTTGTTTGATACGTGCATTAAATTTAAATCAGTTTTGTTAGTTAAGCATCTTGAGGCAGAGGGTGGGGGAGTGGTTCCCTATTTTTTTCCTTTGGCAACCCTATTAGTTAGGTATATGTAATTATAAATTAGGTTGTTTTATATTTTTGCTAAGTACTGTTTAGAATACCAGAATAGGGAGGATGGCGTAGGTTTAAGTTTATTATAAAGGCTTTATGGCTTTTCCTATAACACCATGGTGGGCTGGTCACTAGTCAAAATGCCCGGGCTTGTCCCAGTCCAACCCTGCACATTACAGAGGTTTCTGTGCAGCTGCTGACCTCAAATAAACACACACAAAGATTTAATAAAGCTTTTAAACCTTTTAACTCTTTTAATTTAACGTTTCTTTGTTTTTTTAATAAACTAAAACAGATTTTATGCCTGCAGGTCTGTATTTCAGATATCTGAGGATTAAGAAAAGTATTTTGACATAATATTGTTGGAAAGCTTCAGTTTTTAGGCTCACTGTTTTTAATCAGACATCAGTTTGAGTCCCTCATGGCTCTAGTTACCATGTTCCTGTCCTTCTCCTGCAGGATCAGGATGCTCTCGCCCACCGAATCGATCCCCGCTCGGCCGGCTCGTCCGACCATCTGCTTGTACTGGCTCCTCTTCAGGAAGTCCGTGGCTATGTACGGCGAGCGCAGGATCACTCTGTGTGCAAACAGAGGTCAAACCGGGGTCAAACAGAGGTCAGATCATTTCAACAGCAGCAAATGTGCATAAGCTTTGATATGTACACATGAACACGCAGGTGAGCTCCTGACTGCTGTGACAGGAAGGGGAAAAAGCTGTTTAATGAGCGGCTCACCTGCGAGCAGGTAGGTTGATCCCTGCAGCTAGGGTGGAGGTGCAGGTGAGGAGGCAGAGGACCCCGCTGGAGTAGGCCTCCTCCACCAGTTTCCTCTCCTCGGATGTCAGCCCGCTGTGGTGGTACGCCATGCCATACGGCACAGTGACCTTTAACACCGGGCACAACGAGCCATTCCCGCTGTCCCGCAGCTCCCTGAGGAGGACGCCCTTCTCCTCCTCGCGGTGCCGCAAGAAGTCCCTGAAAGAGTCGAGAAAGGTTTCTGAGTCAGTGATTGGCATGGGCGGCAGAGTGGGAGGAGTCACCCAGTGGCTGCTGCTCACTCTTTCAGATATTTGCAGATCATCGCCGCCACATTCTCGCAGTTCTTCTTGGTGGGACAGAAGAGCAGACAGGAGTGTGCTGGGATGACCTCGGTCACCAGAGCGATGATGTGATCCGGGTCGATCTTCTGCATCGTGCTCGAGTACTGCAGGAAAGAGAAAGACCAAGCACCACGGAAACGAAAGAGGAGGACATTAAGCTTTAATTTACTGCAGGAAAAATGTCTCCTGTACCTATTAATGTGGCCACGGCGTGTTGGTGTGATCCTCCCCTGTATTGTTAGAGTTAATTATGTTTTTTACTTACTTTAAAGTTGAGAAGACGTGAGAACCTGAAGCAGTTCTCTTCTTTTGGGTCCACCTCGTAGATGGTGTCGTGCAGTTTGACGAATTCCTTCAGCTGAACCTGGAAAAAATAAAAATAAAATAAATCACAGAGCGCCAATTTACCCAAACTCTCAAAGTGAGTTTAAAAGACAGGAAGAAGCCCCGCTGATAGAAACCAGCAGCTCCATGCAACGATCTTGAAACACAAGTTCTCCTCTGACTATCACCTGCTCATCCACATCCATTTTCATATGTGCAGCTGATAAGTCGTGACTAATTCTGAGAGTTGCATTTGCATGACACACAGACCTGATTTTAGTTAATGAGCAACTTTAACAACGCTCAGTGAGCCCCTCAAACAACTGCTCAGTGTCAGGAACTGTTTTCAGCGGTGGACTAATCTGTGTGTTATGCTCGAGCAAGTCCTTGTGGAAGCAGGAAGTTAGGGTCAGTGTTCACTCGAGGGTTTTTTAAGGTTCGGGTGCAGCTTTGATTCAATCACTTACAGGCCTGAAGTTGTTCGTGTAATTTTCAGCCCTCAGAAACGTCTGCAGGTCTTTGATATTCCCCAGAGTGGCACTCATTCCTATTATCTGAGTTGTTTCTGGAAAAAAAAGAAAAAGAACCCAAAAGCAAGAAGTTTGTTTTTAACTTAAGGCTGGATTGAGTTATGGAGACTATAAGAAGACACTTACTGCTCACATATTGAACTTTGGCCAGAGTCATTTCTATAATGGCCCCTCTGCTGCCGTCACCCAGCATGTGAAGCTGCAGAAGAAACAAAATCTCAGGTAAATGTCCTCCAGCCGTATAAAACACCTTTTATCCAAAGTGGGAGGTACCTCATCAACCACCACCAGTCCAAGGTTATTCAGCCTGCTGCTCTCTATCAGAGAGTTGACGAGGCTGTGAGCCTTCTCTATGGTTGCGATGTAAAGGGACGTCTTGTTTCTTCTCTTCACGGGAGGAAACCTGCCCTTGCTGCCAGCGTACTCCTCCACCATGAAGTCCAGCTCCAGACCAAAGCTTGCTAAACCACGCACCTGGAAAAGTGAAAAGTACTTCCTAAGAGTTCAAAACGAAGGCTGTTAATGTCTCTGAAAGGTGTCCCACAAGGCTCTAGTTTTGATCCTCTTTTATTTCTTATGAACATAAATATGATAATGATATGATTAGAGATGGAAATCGAGAGTAGTAGTGCAATTCCTTGGAATCGTTAATCTGCCTGCCTATGGATCCTGCTTATCAGTTCTTGCACTCTCACTACGATCAGCTGATTTCAGTTTGTGTGCCAGAGGAAAATAGTGGTGCAGTCTTCAGTGTGGACATGGACATGACTTTTATTTTTATTGCACAAAAGGATGAGAGCGTGATGGTAAAGTGGAGACTGCTCCAGGACAGAAAAACGGCATCACTGTTAACACAACTTCAGCTCTTTACAAGCACCTGCACAGACAGCATGCTAACACTAAGCTAGCCAAGAGCCCAGAGCGATTTTAAAGCTGAGTGAATGCTGACCCCAGACCAGCACCGTGATAAAATGAATCGTCATGTGTGTTGAAGACAACCATTGCTGAACTTCAACAGGTAACAAACTGATAAGCAGTCAGGCCCGTTTCTACCTGTTCATGTTTCTAAAGTGGCATAGAATCACCATGACAACTGCTTTAACCTCCTAAGACTCGAACTCTTCCATGGCATGCATTTTTAATTTATCTTTAATATTTGGGCATATTGGGACCTGATGAATGTAAAAACAAAGAATTACCAGATTTTTTTTTTCTGATTTTTGTTTCTAAGAAAAATGAGAGCCACATATGAGGATATTTGTTTAAAATTTCGATAGAACAGTAGTAGTATAATGTCCTCGTAAGCAATGTTCCCTCTAAACTGCGCGCGTGCGCAATTGCGCACTGCTGGCACGTCTCTGCGGAGATTGCGCACAAAAAAAAAAAATCTAACCTGAATTGAAATTAAAGTAAATACGCTAACAATTCTGTTTTGCAGTGTTAGTCAGTAAGTGACTGGCTGCTCCTGTATGGGATTAGAACGATGCCACCTTATTCCATAGTTCAGCCAATCACGCGATTCACATTCGTATATACGCAGCTAATCAGCGTCGTTGACAGGCTATGACAGCGTCCTTATGTGCCGACGCCGGTGTTTTAGCTAGCAAAGCGGCTGATGTGGAGTGAAGCACGTTCCCCTTCAGTCGATTCACTCGGTACAACACATAAGTATGGGATATCACGCCCTCGCGTGTCCTGGCTGAAGAAACCTTTATTCACGCCTTTACGGCAGATGACGTGTGATGACACGCGCACGGCCCCGCCCGCACATATAGCCGCTGTCATCACAGTCATCCCTCAGTTCTTACGCTCTTCACCTCGCTGAGAACACCTCTGCTGAGTTGGGCTAGCTAGCTGCTGCTAGTTAGCTCCGTTGTCTGCCAACTTGAACTTAGCTTAACTGCCCCTGTTGGTGTTAGCCTCCACCGCCCAGCTGGTGCGTAGGCTGCCCGCGGAGCGCTATTTTCAAGTTTTTCTTGTGCAGCGTTTCGCTTTGCGTTTTGGAATGGACTCCAAACCGAAGCGAGCAAAGCAGAAATCTTCTGTTCGCCCCTGTCCTCAGGGATGCGGTTTCTCTTTGCACGACAGCGACCAGCACGATGCCTGCCCTGTCTGCCTGGGGATCGTCCACGCTAGGAGAGCGTTGACGGAGCCCGAAGCTTGTGCGTTTTGTCGCCAGCTCCGGCGCTCGACCCTGGAAAGACGGGTGACGTTTGTGGAAAGAGTGCTGGGACGCTCGGCTGTCGCACGGCATGACCCTCTTCTTTCCGAGTCTGGAGCCCCGGCTTCGTCCGAGTCCGAAGACGAGGATTTTCCGGTCGATGTCCCCGCGATTAGCTGGGCTGACCACATGGAATACGTTGACGGGTTAGCCGATGACGGGCCGGAACCATGCAGGGGCGCTGACGGGCTTCAGCCTGGGTTGAAGCCCGCCAGCGCTCCCCAGGAAGACGATGACGTGCTGGACATCGGCCTGGACATCCATGGTTTGTCGGAGGATGAGCAGGAGAGCTCATTGTCGGCCCAATGTGCCGCCGCTGCTGCGCCGGTCGGCCACGATGACACCTCTCTTTTCTCCCTGTTTCGCCGTGCTGCTGAGAAGCTGCAGGTGGACTGGCCCTCTCCTCCACCAGCTCGGAAGCCGTCGCGGTTCGCGGGGTTTTTCCTCCCACCGGAGCCCGCAACGGCCAAAAACTGCCTTCCCATGTTCCCAGACTTTCTCTGCGAGCTAACAGCGTCATGGGACAAACCTCTGTCTACCCGCGTCACTGTGCCCGGCTATGGACAGTACATGGAATTGGACGGCGCCGAGGGAGCTGGCTTAGCTAACCCACCCCCTATGGAGCCGTCTCTGGCTGCTTATCTGGCCCCGTCCCATAACCATGGTGTCGGTGGCCCCGCAACTCTGCCGTCCAAGCACTGCAGATTCTCGGCCTCGCAGCTGGAGAAGATTTATCGGGCTCAGGCCGGCACTGCTCGCGCCATGAGCTCCGTCACCATGCTCCAGACGTACCAGGCAATGTGCCTGGCGGAGCTTGGATCGCTGGTTCCTGATGACAGCCCGCTGTCACCTCTTCTTAACGAGGTCAGAGTCACCACGGATTACATCCTCCGTGCGTCTCGCTGTGCAGCGCTCTCCCTGGGCAGAGGGATGGCTTCGACAGTAGTGGCTCAGAGGCACCTGTGGCTGACCCTCTCCGACGTCCCGGATAGGGACAGAGCTGTGTATCTGGACGCACCAGTGTCTGCGGCTGGGTTATTCGGACATTCACTTGAAGCCATTCAGGCTAGATTCGATCTGAGGAAGAAGCAGACGGAAGCTCTGCGCGACATCATCCCCAGACGCCAGCCCCAGCCCAAGCCCACAGCTAGCTCTCACAGGCCCGCCGCTCCTCTGACGGCTGGCAAGAGACCGGCGCCCACTGCTGGAGTGGGTGTGCCGCCGGCGAGAGCACGTCCTCCGGCCCGAGCTCCACGCCAGTCGGCCTGGGGCAAAGGCCCACCCTCGGGCCCCCGACGGGACCCGACGCCCAGGAGGAAGAAGCCTCAGCCCTCCTAGCCGTGGCTTCGAGTGGAGAAGGGGTCCAGCAGCAGGGAGACGCTGTTTTTACCCCTCTGTTGCCGCACAAGAGGTGCCGCTTAAGTTCTGTTCAGGTTGTCAGCCCCAGAAGGCGCTGCACTTTCCTATCGCTGTCTCCCAAGCACAAAACCCCTGCACACACATTGCCTCAGGTAACTCCCGGTTCAGGTGTGTTAAATGTTCAAGCGACCACATCGAGTGTTCCCGCTGTTTTTC
This sequence comes from Simochromis diagramma, assembly GCF_900408965.1. Taxonomy (NCBI): domain Eukaryota; kingdom Metazoa; phylum Chordata; class Actinopteri; order Cichliformes; family Cichlidae; genus Simochromis; species Simochromis diagramma. The sequence goes on from NW_024386801.1 coordinate 25,963,302, forward strand.
GTTGTTGTGCCCCAGAAAAGGTGCATCCAACAAAATGTATGAATGTACATGTTTCCATGTTACAATCAATAAAGAGTGTTGTTTATTCTCAAACAATCACAAATGCTCAACCTGCAGGCGAAATGAGCCAGGTCAGGCAGGGGATGCAGTCCCCTGCAGACACACTGGGGGGCGACGGCGCCCCGCCGTCGGTGCTGCAGGTCAGCCGGCTGGCTGCTCACTTCCCTCAGTGGCGCGCTTGCGCCCCCTCTCCGTGGGTGCTGCAAACCGTTGCCATGGGTTACCGGTTGCAGTTCCGGGTCAAGCCGCCTCGTTTCCAAAGAGTTGTAAACACGATTGTCAACTCCGAGGCAGCCATGATACTCAGAGAGGAAATACGGGCGCTATTGCAGAAAAGAGCAATACGAGTGGTCCCCGCTTCGGAGACGGACAAAGGTTGGTACAGCCGTTATTTTGTCGTTCCGAAAAAAGGGGGAGGGCTTCGTCCCATCCTCGACCTGCGAGTCTTGAACACGTATCTGCGAACGTACAGGTTCAAGATGCTAACACTCAGACAGCTCTTGAGTGCAGTCGGCCCGGGAGATTGGTTTGCGACAATCGATCTGACAGATGCTTATTTCCATGTCGCTATACACCCGAAACACAGGCAGTTTCTGAGGTTTGCATTCGAGGGCGTAGCCTACGAATACCTAGTGCTGCCGTTCGGGCTGTCGCTCGCTCCCCGCACCTTTACGAAATGTGCCGAGGCAGCGCTAGCGCCCCTCAGGGAGAGGGGCATCCGCATCTTGGCCTACCTAGACGACTGGGCTCTCGTAGCTCGCTCCGGAGAACAGGCGGAGACACAGCTGTCGCTGGTTCTGTCACACATTCAGACACTGGGGTTCTCTGTGAACTTTCAAAAGAGCTCGCTAATCCCGGGTCAACAGATCACTTTTCTCGGTCTGGAAATATGCTCTCTTTCCAGCCGCGCACGTTTGTCGGAGCACAGAGTGGCCGCGTTTCATCGCTGCCTCGCTCAATTTCAGCTGGGACGCAGACTGCGTTTCCAGACGATATTGCGCTTGTTGGGCATGATGGCATCTATGATCGCCGTAGTGCCACTTGGGCTGTTGAAAATGAGGGCGTTTCAACGCTGGACTCTCTCTCACCGCTTGTGTGCTTCGCGTCACCTCCAGAGGAGGCTGCCGGTAACCGCGTCTTGCATGCTAGCTCTCCGTCCTTGGAGGGAGCCCGGGCTACTGCATCAGGGCTCTCGGATTGGAAGGGTGTTGTTTCGCAAGGTGGTGTCCACGGATGCTTCCCTAAGTGGGTGGGGAGCGCTGTGCGAGGGTGCGTCAGTGAGAGGGATCTGGTCCGCGGCTCAGCGCCAGCTGCACATCAACCACTTAGAGCTGTTAGCAGTGTTCTTAGCTCTAAAGCATTTCCGTCCAGTCCTGCAGGGCCAGCATGTCTTAGTCAGGACGGACAATTCAACAGTGGTGTCTTACATAAACAGGCAGGGAGGAACACGCTCTCTTCCCCTGTTGCAGCTGTCTCGCTCTCTGCTGTTATGGTGCAGTGTTCATTTTCTGACTCTAAGAGCCACCCATGTCCCGGGCCACCTGAACCTGGGGCCGGACCTTCTCTCCAGGGGGGGTCCTCTGGTGAGAGAATGGAGGTTACACCCTTCGATAGTGGCTCGGATTTGGGATCTATTTGGCGAGGCGCAAATAGATCTTTTTGCTTCCAGGGTAAATACTCACTGCCCCCTGTACTTCTCCATAATCGACCACGATGCACCCTTGGGCTTGGACGCGCTAGCGCACCAATGGCCAGACGTGCTCTTGTATGCATTTCCCCCAGTGGAAATGATATCTCCGGTTCTGGAGAGGGTGCGTCGGCATTCCCTCTCTCTGATCCTGGTGGCCCCTTGGTGGCCCGCGAGGTCGTGGTATGCGGAAATAATCAGCCTGCTTGCAGCAAGTCCTTGGCAGCTTCCTCTCCGCAGGGATCTCCTCTCTCAGGCGGGAGGGGAAGTGTTTCATCCGCGCCCGGATCTGTGGCGCCTTCATGCTTACCTGCTGAGAGGTTAAACTTGGTTGCTAAGGGTTTGCCACTTAGTGTGATAGCGACAATTCAGAGCGCCAGAGCCTCGTCTACTAGAGGCTTGTACGCTTACAAATGGCGAGCCTTCGAGCGATGGTGCCAGGACCGCCACACTCTCCCATTTCAGTGCTCTATTGTGGATGTTTTGACATTCCTGCAGGAGCTGCTGGATAAAGGCCTTTCGTTTTCGACAATCAAGGTTTATTTAGCGGCTATATCTGCTTGTCATATCGGTTTTGACGGGGTGACACCAGGTGCACATCCCCTCGCCGTGCGTTTTCTGAAAGGGGTTCGCCGGCTGAGGCCCGTGCTTAAGTCCAGTGTCCCTGCTTGGGACTTGTCTTTGGTGTTGGAGGCCCTTTGTGGCCCACCGTTTGAACCCGTTGAGTCTGTGGATATGAAATTTCTTTCGTATAAGACCGCATTACTTCTCGCTTTGGCCTCAGAATGAGGCTTTGGCCTCATTCTCTTTGTCCGGTGCGTGCGCTACGCACCTACATTGAGCGCACTCGGGATGTGCGTTTATGTGACCAGCTGTTTGTCTGCTTCGCTAATCCGAATAGAGGTAGAGCTCTGTCCAAACAGAGGCTGTCCCACTGGATTGTAGAAGCTATCTCGCTGGCATACGGCACCAGAGGTTTTGCGTTGCCCCACGGGGTGGGAGCTCATTCCACCAGGGGGATGGCGACCTCGTGGGCTCTTTTTAGAGGGGTGCCTGTGGCTGATATTTGTGCAGCGGCTAGTTGGGCGTCGCCGCACACTTTTGTGCGGTTTTATCGGCTGGACGTTACGGCCCCTTCGGTGGCTCAGGCTGTCCTTTCTGCTGGGTCTACCACTCACTAAGGATGTGGTGGTCCCGTTCCGGTTCGGTGGCTGCTCGGCGGGGCGTGTATATATGTCCCATACTTATGTGTTGTACCGAGTGAATCGACTGAAGGGGAACGATTAGTTATGTCTATAACTTCTGTTCCCTGAAGGAGAGGAACGAGGTACAACACAGGGTGGCCCCACTGAGCAGTTGGCTCGGTGAAGAGCGGCTATCGAACTGAGGGATGACTGTGATGACAGCGGCTATATGTGCGGGCGGGGCCGTGCGCGTGTCATCACACGTCATCTGCCGTAAAGGCGTGAATAAAGGTTTCTTCAGCCAGGACACGCGAGGGCGTGATATCCCATACTTATGTGTTGTACCTCGTTCCTCTCCTTCAGGGAACAGAAGTTATAGACATAACTAATCGTTAATGACAATGTGTACAACCATTGGAGATGTGAGCAGGACAGACGGAACAATTGACGGAAAAGGTGTGGACTTTATACCAGTTTTTAAATTGTGTTGATAGGCCACGTAAAACCAGAGTTATGATAAAAATATCTGCAATGTAACGTTCTGCATTACTTTTAAGAAAAGTGCTCAGTGTAATAACTTTTTTACTTTACTTTTTTGAGTAATGACCCCAACACTGATCACAACAAAGAGAGAAAATACCTCCAACATTCACAAACCTTTGACCACACTGCATGTAATTAATTTGCATGAATGTAATGTCTTTGATATGGTGCTTAAAGATGGTGGTGACTCTCAAAGTGGAGCCAATGAGAATTGATAAGGAAATCGATAATCCACACTACCATGGCAGTTTGTATCACCCCACAGTGCTATATTTCTGATTTTTATTTGTATTTCTTCTAAGCGTAAATTAAAATTTATACTTAGAAGTTTTATCATTTTATATTTTAAGTCAAAGCTTGTTATCCCACACAACCAGAAAGTCATTACTTCTACTCCTCTTTTATTCCACAAACACAAATATTATTATCCTCTGATGTCAAGTTCTATGCAGATGATATACTTTTTTATCTGAGACCAAAAGCTAACTAACCATTTGCTCGTGTTCAGGAGCGAGAGTAACATCAACAATAATCCCAGTCTGAAAGTTTCCCTACAGAACATTAAACAACATCGATTAATTTTACTCATTTGCCTATTACCCATTAGCAGCTCAGTAGCATCTACTAGCATTTATGCATTCTGTTGACAAAACAGACTTTTCTGATATGTTTTGATGTTCTGTGGTTTCTGTACCTTCTCCTGCACCAGCGATATGTAGGGCAAGATGAACAGACAGTCCTTCCTCCTGCACAGCAGTTCTCTGAGGATAAGGATCTCTGCCACTAGAGTTTTCCCACCACTGGTGGGAAGGGAGTAGATCAGATTCTTCCTCTGCTGAACACAGTCCAAGTTCAGACACGTCTGCTGCCAGTCTGAAGAAACCCAAAAAAACAAAACCGGTTGTAAATGTCTTCACTTGACTTATTCTGTGCAGAAACTACAATATTTCAATTTTATTGTGATATACAAAAATCTCACCATACAAACTCTGGATTCCTCTCAGTTTAAACATCAGCTCCTTCACTTTGCTTGGAAGCCCAAAGAATGGCCCAAGGTCAGGCATGTCAGCAGAGACAGTCTCCATGGCCTGCATGGCGACGTTTATCTCCTCAGAAACCACCGCCTCCTTCAGCATCGCTGTCCGTGAAACGGCGGAAGGAGCCGCTGCGTTGCCAAGCATCGTCCTCTTCAGCTGGTCGGCAACGCTCCTCCTCGCTCCGGCTGGTCTCCTGGGTGGACCCTCTCCGTTTGCTAGTCCTCTGAAAGGCGTTGAGGTTTTGTCTCTGTCCTGGAGTCGGCTTCTCTTCGCCTTCTCCTGAACTTCCTCCTGAAACTGCAGCTGGCTGGCCGGTAGGTCCTCAAAGGGTTCATCTCCAAGGCCGTCCAGGATGGAGTCTGAGAGGACATCCTCGTCTTCTGGTTGTTGCTCCACCCCTCGAAGCCTTTCATTTTGCTCGGCATCATCCAGTTTTGCCAGGACAGACGAATCCCCTAAGATGCTGTCATAGTCGCCGAATAAATCCTCGCTGTCGCTGCAGTACTGCCAAGAAAAAAAGAATACCACCAGCGTGGACTTCAAACAGGTTATTAATCGATCAGGGCATCATTTTTCTTTCTGCCAGTGAAAGGCTGATTACTCTATGACCAACTGAGTCATTAAACACATCGGGGAGGTGTTCACTGAGCTCAGAGATTAGGTGAGGAGGAGGCTCATTTTCTCACAGACTTCAATGCAATCAGACTTGAGGAGAGTCGAACCCTGCTGGTCAATATGCAAGATGTACCTCCACAGCTCTGCTTTCAGCCATGATGCTGCTGATCCTCCTGTTGGAGTTGCATAGCGGTGAACAGACAGCCCCTCCCCTCTTCCTGGCAGGTGTCAGGTGAGCTTTCAGGTGGTCTCTCGCCCTCTTCCTCTGACAGACTCGTTTTATTTTGACTTCCAGCCTTCCGTAGTTCATCCCTGTGAGCGCAGACCCCTGCGGCTACATGTGAAACACAATAAACATCTTATAGTCCTCGCATACTTCACTAACCTGCTGCTGCAGCCATTTAAACGCCACCTTAAACAAGTTGACGTTAAATGATGAGACCTAAAAACACCAAAGAGCCCACACAGGCTCAGTGAGCAGCTAGCTAGCAAGCGCCGGCATTCAGTTACAAAAACTACAAATTAATCACAAACAAGCTCAAATAAATAAAAGTGTGTCCATGGAATAACTTTTAACACCACCAGTAATAATTAACGTTCACTAAACGCGCATCTACAGCAGCTCAGCGAATCCTTCATTCAAAATAACTATCATTAATCCTGGAGTGAGAGAGAAATGCCACCATCACTTCCGCTTTCGGTTTACTGAGGCGCTAACTCTGAGTTACAGTCGTTCAAAAAGTGTCAAAACGTGCAATTAAACATCTCGATTAGCTTTTAAATGCTAAAAAATTAAGTCTTATCAAACCTTAATAATTAGACGCCTTGGATGAAAAATTGAGTTTCGACTGAAAACGGGTTAAGTCTGTTTTGAAACGGTAATTAGATGTGATGTTTGCCGCTCGGATAGTTTAGGAGTTTTAGGACAGCTGTACGTGGTTTCAGTCACGTTTCAATGACAAACTGCAACACCGCTTTAACATACATTAATAGCAAGCTGACAAGTGGCACAAACTAAAGCTAATCTGAGGCTTAGGGCTGCTTTTCCTAAGACTTTGTGTTCCGGGTGATTTCTATCTTGATTTGGTTTATCTTTGAAATGAGTAACGATTAAACCTTTCCGTAAAAAACTCAAAGCGAAGCGTTATATCTCATTAATATTAAACATTTAGATTGTGTAAATCCGTGAAATATTAAAAACAGACAGAATACTTCTTTTAGGTTTATATTTTAAATTTAGTGACATCGTCCAGTCACAGTATATATCCAAGTCACAAACAGCCTTTGCGGAAGTGGTTGGAAGTATTTCTCAGTTGCAGCGGAAGCGGTTCATGTCCCGTGTTAGGTCAACATGTTGTGTCTGAGGGAGTTGCAGAGGTGGAAACCTGTCTTATGTCGTTATGGAAACACAGGTGAGTCGTGCGTAACACGTTAATTACAAAAATAAAAGTTTAACTCCAATCCTTCTGGTGCAAATGCTAACTCTAGCCGTACTGCTTCCGTGCAGGTGTGCGGAGCTTCGCGGTCGCAGCAGATGAAGCCGGACGGACGGAGGGCGGGGTGGGTGCTGAGTGCAGGCTGATGGATGCTCGCCGTTGATTTCAGTTTGGTTATGAAGATTTGTTTGTGTTTTTCAGCTGGTGAACATGGAGAACCCGTACAGAGAGCCCCAGAAGGGCTGCGTCCTCTGTGACGTCACGGTGGACTTTAAAAACATCCAGGTGAGTCAAACGGGAAGAAACAGCTCTTCACCACAGATTAAATAATGAGAAACACGCTGAGTGAAATTATTGTCAGAATATCTGTGACCGGGAAGATTATAATCAGTTTATCAGAAATCAGGCCTTCACCTCTGACCTTTGCGCTTGGGTGCACACCTGAAGCAGCAGCTCTGCTCCTCCAGGTGTGTGACAGGATCTCCTGATCCCAAGTCAGACTGAGTCTCAGTCGTGGATTAATCTGAGTTTGTCGCCCTGCAGCTGCTCTCTCAGTTCATCTCGCCGCACACGGGCAGGATCTATGGCCGCCACATCACAGGTGAGTCTTTGCCCGAAACAGGTCATCTGGATTAAATCATCATCATCAGGTTGGGTCACACCTCCTTCTGTTTTTTCAGGTTTATGCGGAAGGAAACAGAAAGAAGTGTCGAAGGCGATAAAGAAGGCTCAGTCCATGGGTACGTTCACAGCATCTTAACTTTCAATTCTTCTGTTTCATCATTTGATTTGTTTGCTGTCATAATCTCAACTTTAATCCCAATTTTTGTCTGATTTTTTTTTTTTTTTTAGACTAAATTATTTAATTTTTTTTAATTTTAGTAAATTAATATTTGATGACCCAATTAATGAAAAGCTTTTTTTGCATTTTTCCTCTTTTTCATATTTTTGCCTTTTAACAAATCTAATCCAAACATTCCCATTTTCGCCACATTTCTAACATAATTATATAAGAAGCGTTTCCCTCTGAGCTGAGCTACAGCTGTTAATATAAACTTTTGTTTGCAGGTTTCATGTCAGTGACGCACAAACATCCACAGTTCATGAAGGACCCTAACATCTGTGGAATCAAACATCTGGATTAGTGTGAAACATCTGTGTGTCTGTGTAAATAAAGTTTCTCTGCTGTCAGTTTGCTGTCGGTGAATTTCTTGGGCCAAAGCGTCAAACATGAAGCGTGTCCTCATCAGAGTAAACACCTCTGCACGGTTTCTTAATGTGAAGGAGTTTAAACACTTTTAAAAACACTTGCTAATTTTTTTTTTTTTTTTATTTTTTTAATTTGGACCTTCTGAAAACTGAAAGGTTGTGACATCATCTGAAGACCTTCAAACGTCACACTAAACAGAGAATCTATAAAATATTCTATCTATAAAATAATGACTGAAATATTGTTTTCCTGGATTCTCTTTCAAAGTTTGTGTCACTGGAGTTTAAAACAAAGAAAAGGCGTGAACTAACGTAACCCGGGCTCTCTGAAGTCGCGTCGCCTCGTACAGAGCCGGTAAAACCCAGAAGGTTCGTGTTTTTGGAGAAAAATCAGCCGATCAGCTGGCCTCATTGAGCCGGTGAGACCGGCTGTGGGAGAAAACTCTTCTCGCATTTCATCAGTTTTTAGAGTTCTCACCACCATCTGGACTGGACCGGACTCTGTCGTGGGCTGATTCTGGTCCCCAAGCCACATGTTTGACTCCTCTGATTTATATGAAACAGAAAATAAAAACAGGCAGGTTTGTGTAATTCAGAGCTTTATGGTTTCTGCTGCAGTCTGAAGATAAACTCGAATGACCGCACACGGTCAGACCTTTAATGGAACGCACGCTTCATCCTTTACAGTGAAAAATAAAACGCAGTGTGAAACCGTTTCTTTGTGAGCACGAGATCAACTGAAGGTCAGGCAAAAACTTTGAAACCAAAGAAAAGGTAAAAACCCGATGACTCTAAAACCGAACATCTGGAACAAACACCAAAGTGTCACAGCTGGAACCCTAAATCAAACCAGTCCTCCATCTGAGCGTGAAGAGTCTGAACTTTACACCTGCTCAGGTAAAAAGAACTGCTGCTGTCCTTTTTTGAAACAAACTTTATCAATAACAGTTCTTTTAAACAGACCGGTTCCAAAAACATCCGACAGAACTTGGATACGTCCTGGACTCAGCTCTTGCTCCTCCTGCGTTTCCTCTCCTTCTCTGGCAGCATTTCCCTCAACCTTTTACGGCAGTTTGTTGCGCTCGGCGGCGCCTCCCTTGCTGTTGTGGAAATGTCATCTGTGTGGTCAGGAACAGGAAGTCCCTGCAGCGTGAGTGTCTGAGTGTGGAAGAGCGGCGAGGAGGCAAGCAGCGCCCTGACGGCCTCCTGAAGCAGCCGGTTTTTCCTTGGCTCGCCGGGGTCGGCGGCGCTTTCTGTTCATGGAGAAAATGCAAAAGTTCAGAAACTTTTTTACTGCAGGTCATCAGCCAACCGTGATTTTAAATAAAGACATTAAACTGGCACTTCCTTTTTCCTCTCCTGTCAGGGTTTTCACCTTCACCTACCACTTTAATTATCACTGCGAACCAAATATTCATCATTATTATTATTTTAATTTCTAACTGGTCGAATTTTTAAAATATGAAAAAATCGAAAAATTCTCTCCATGAAAATGCAAAGAGCGACTTCACAGTCTGTGGAGAGCACGCCAAAGCAACACGCAGTGATATAGACCTAACCACGACAAAATACTGGCCAATCAAAAGCCCACAAATCACACAACACCTTCATCTAGGGTTTGAGAGTAACGAAATTTCTATTCTCTGTATGTCCTGTACATGTGGCAGAATTGACAAATAAAGTTGACTTTGACATTATGAGACTAACTCTCAGTTTTCCTTGTCCACATGTTAGCACAGAAAGAGTTTCTGCGTTGTGTTTTTAAAATGTTGGGCTGATCCTGAGATGTGTCTCTGGTGTCGGGAAGAGGCAGATACTGGAAATTCATCTAATCCCGCTGCTGTGTGAGATTAGATAAAATAATCTGAAACCTTTTCCTGATTCGCTCTGCTGCCTCTCTCTGAGCTTCGTCCTCAGGGCTGACACCTCCATCTGCAGCATTTCGACCAGGCGTTCGCTCTCCTCCACGTCTCTGCACGTTTTCTGTTCACAAACAGAAGGATGCAGAGTGAATCAAACAGGAAGTGAGGTGGCAGGAAGTTCAGGTGCTCTGACAATTTTGCTCACCTGCAGCTCCACCTGCAGCGAGTCGTTCATCTTATTCACTTCGTTCACCTCCTTCAGCAGCCCGCTGGAGCAGAAGAACTTTGACCTGAAACAAAGAGATCTCAGTTATGCCAGCAGAAACACGGACACGGTGTAAACGTGCCAGCGTGGGCGGGGCATACCCGTGTTTCTTCATTGTGAGGCTGTAACCGGTTGCAGAGCACGGCGCCGACACCTTCCAGTAAGAAAGCTGCTCGAGGAGGCCGAGGTTGGTGATGAGCACGGGGACGTTCATGAAGTGCCTCCACAGGAGAAGAAGAAACACAAACCATAAGGAAAAGACACGAGTCAGTTAAACGTGGAAACACCGAGCTGTCCACCCGCCTCCACCTACCTGTTTTCATTCAAGGTTCCTCTAACTGACCTGATTGCTTCACCCAAAGCTGAGATGTTTTAGACCTCTGTGACTGACCTTAAAGCCTCACCAGTGTCCCTGAATGCCTCCCAGTTGTTTTTATTCACTTTAAAAGCCAACTGGAGCATTTTAATAATTATACAACATTTCACTTCATTCACACTCAGTTTCTTCTGATATTTAAGTTGCCAGCACCTGCTGAGTAAAATGAGTTTTTTCTTTTCTTTTTATATAAAACTAAGAAACATTCATCCAACACAAACAGGTGGCAGTGACCTGGTTGATCAGCTTTAACAGTAAAAATCATCTTTAAGAGGTTTCATACGGGAACTTCAGGCAGACAGAGGTTTGGCAGTCTCAGATTCTGATGGTGTTCCTCGGGGCATCGTTCTGGAGCCCCGGGGTAGATTATTTTAATTTAATAACTTAAAAAAAAAAAAAGCCCACCTTTGCTAACTCTGTGGACTGATTTCAAATGTCACCAAAGGAGCAACCTCCCACAACACAAACTCCACATTTGGGTAAAATCTATGAGATGATGTGTCTTTGTAGAGGATTAAGAGACAACGCTAGAGAGCAAGCTGATATAAAGATATTCAGGTATACTCAGAGCGCCACCTGCTGCGAGAGATGAAGGCCGAGTACTCCATCCTGTGCGTGGAGCCTGGAGGTGTCGTCTTGGTGGGAGTCAGCAGCACAAAGATCATGTGAGGGTTGGAGAGAGCACTCTTCAGGTTCTCGTGCACCAGCTTCTCTCTGAAGGTCATCTGCTGCTCCGAGTTCCTGCGCTGCCGGTACCAGCCTATCACGCTCTCCTGCACAAGCCGAACACGTCAATCACATGATCGCATCATGCCGAAACCTTCTCCCCATCCCACTCACCTGCTTGTTCTCTGCCAGCAGCTTGTGTAGCTCCTCCGCATTCACCTGTCCATCACTGCTGTACAGACTGACACACAGACACACCTTTACATAAGAACACAGCACACACACGATGGCATGATTACGTCACGATGCATCACTCACGTGTTCAGTCTGTGGCAGGCGATGTGCTTCTGGACGTCTGTCAGAGAAAACAGACATTCCTAAAAGTGTACCAGTAACTGTAGTACTCGTGTAACTGCACAGTTCATTGAGGTGCACTTACTGTATGTTTCCTCGATGTGGATGTGATCGGCCTGAGAGTCGCTGATGGTGACCTGCTCGTCAAACCTGCTCTCTCCGAGGATCAACCCCTCCTGATGGATGAATAAAACCAGATATAAAAACCCTACATCTATAAGCATTTGTTTACTGAATATAATCATTTCAGCTACAGCATTTTTACATAAATATTAAAATATATGCCAAATTTACCAACAGACCTACCTGAATACTTGAATGTATTTGATTATGTTTCACGCAAACGTTTTCTTGTCAGGAGCCATTTTCATTAAACTTTACATTTTTTAAATATAGTCTGGTGTATTCTGAAACACGGTGGTGGACGAGAACTGAGCACCAATTTTTCAATTAAATTATGTCTTCAGTAAGATTCAGTAGTTGGATTAAACATATGCCGAATTTACCAACAGATCATCGTTAATTTGGGGATCTGTTTAAAAGTGCACGAATACACGAGAATAATCAGTGTTACATTAAAACCTCAAATCTGTGAATGGAGTGTGGTTTGCACCGACGGGAATGGTTGAAAAGGAGCAGTAACATCTCGGGTTTCATGCAAAACTCGACTCGCGTAATCGTTCCGTGTTGGATCATGGATGTACCGAATTTTCCTACAGACCTGTCTGAATATTAAAATGTATTTTAATATGTTTTACACTGTTTGACTTCTTACCGGGACCTGGTTAAATTAGTAGATTTTTGAATGGAGTCTGGTTTGTTTGGAACCTGAGAGCGGTTAGCTAGTTTAAAAGTTGAAGAAACACCACAGGGGGAGTTCTGACTTCACTTAGACGACAAGCTGTTCTTCGCTGCATCAAACGACACGCTGAAATCCGAATAATTAAACTAATAAATACGAATTTATCAACTTTAAAGCCTGATACTAACACCTGGCGCGTCTGTTCTATTTGCTAGCTTTCCTCCTTAACAATAATACTACATAATCACCCACAAAGGCTCAATAAGAATTCATCAGTTTTAATGACGAGTAAAAGAGCTCCTCACCACATCGGAGTCACTGTTAACGTGCTGAAACATGAGGGAAGCTAAAACGATCCCGGGCAAGCGGACAGTGGGCTCCGCCATGATGCCGTTTCATCACAAACACAGACGCGTCACATACGCGCAGTCATACGCTGCGAATTTTTTTCGTGCGCAGCAGGCTCCGCTGGAGGAGGAGCGGGCTGGTTAGCGAGCTAACCATAAAACCAGCGGGCTGAAGGTTCAGTTTCTCCGGACAGCAGCACCCGCTCGGCTGTCCTCGCTCCTAGGCACACTTCCACTGAAACAGTGCCTTCTGTGGGGGTCCTGTCCCGGTAACCCGGGTTAGTTCAGTTTAGATAGTCGGACTAACGGGTCTAACTTCCTTTATCCGAACAATAGCTCTAGTAATTCACTCCTGTAACGGTACTTTGGATTTGAAACGTACAAATACTCGATTACAGGTAAGAGTTAAACTTCCAGAGTCACCGCAGGCTGTTTAATAATCATAGTTTTGAATGTTTGTTGTTGTTATTGTTGTTTTAACAGCTAAACTGATTGTTCCGCTAAAGTTTTAAAACTACTTCATTTACTGCTGTGAGTGACTGTTTTATAGTCAGTATATGAACCTGTAGTTAACAACTGATTTCATTCGGAGTTCAAAATGGTCATTTTCTCATTATAAATTTTTATCTCAATTAAAATTTGTTGTTTTTATATTACATTAAATTACAAGTTTAAAGGGTTATATGTGTTTTAAAAGGGCTGTAAACATATATGTATTAATTATGCATTAGTTAAATATGTGCACTTGGTTTTTAAACAGCCTGTGATATAATGAAATGCCTTATTTGTCTTTCTCACGCATTAGTCAAAACTCTTCACCTTCCTCTCATTTAAAAGCAGACAAATATGAAATTCACATTTTTAACCTATATTCAATCAAATATTTGATGTTTTGTTGGTAAAATAAAACACAAACACAAACCTAAAATATTTCTATTATTATAACTTCAATTCAGCAACAGCTGTAATATGAATTAAAATGTTCTTTCATTTGTATAAGACTTTGTTTTATACATATGAGCACATTTAGCACATTTAGTTAAAAGCAGGTCAGAAAGAAAGATGATAATCATAAAAACTCCCAAAATAAATCTACAGTCATAATTGAAAAGGTTTGGAGTATTATAGAATAATAAAAAAGCAGAAATACTTGAGCATAAGTACCTTAAAGTTGTTATGTATTATATGTTATGTTATTTTTCTTTGACGTTTTTGCTTGAAATAATAGTTTTAAAAACTTTTTAGAATCTGGAGCTTAAAATGTTTAGAAGAAGATCCTGTAGGTAGGTTAGACAGAATTTTGTTGGCAGAAGGAGCTGATTAGTAAACAACTGTCATCAGCATAGAAATGAATAAAGCTGTTCCTATTCAATGATCATTTACTTCTGTTCTGGAAAGTCAAAGAATGAAAGTATATTGGGGAGAAGGATGGCATGCTGACTGTGGTGGAGGTGATGGGGAGCAGGTCAGAGTGTTTTTGGTTCGTCCTCAGGGGAACATGACGGTAACGCCTCCTTTAACCTCCTGTTTGCAGATGATGAGGTGACCTGCAAGCTGTCAGCAATGGAGGACCTGTGGACCGTGGCCGTGGCTGTTTTCCAGCTGTGGATATTCGTAGTCGTGTTCTTCATCACGCTGCCCGCCATGTTCGGCCTCTCTCTGGGTGTCACCAGCGTCTACATCCAGATCCTGGTTAAACTCCTTGAGGTAAGCTGTCCTCAGAGGAATTCATGTCTATGGTCAACATGTGTGTAAAGTTGTGCAATGAGCAGCAGCGGCAGAGTGGGGTCAGAGGTCATCTGTCCTAATAACATTGCAGTGGGCCACGATACGAATCCAGAGAGGACGCCAGGAGCAGCCCAGCGTACCCGCACCGCTGCCCAATGGTGAGTCTGCTCGCATCACAGCAGAAAACATTCAGTCTGTCAGTTAATCAATAAATAATGACTAATGATCAGACGTAGAAATACATCATCAGAGAAGTTTGATTATTCACATTTATGTAAAAACTACCGGACAGCAAAAGCTGACAGATAAAAACTCATCGTCCTCAATAACAAATATAATAAAAACAGGAAAAATATTTTAAACAGGGAATAAAAAACATCAAAATAAAATTATGTATATGTCATGTATATATGTTTTATAATAACATTTTTATATAATTATATAAATCTAATTTTAAAAAGACACTTTAAATAAAGAAACTTTAATATATATGTATATATACATAATATATATACATATATTTATAATAAATGAGGTACAAAGCCGTTGGATATTGTCATAATCCGTGTCATAATAAAAATCAGAAATAATAATGTTTTTACAATAAATAATTTCTAATAACATTAGAATAATATTTGAAAAAACTAAAATTAGATTTTTAAGGCTTTAAACAGTGAATCGCTATGTTAAATGATCACATTTGGTCAAATTGAAACTGTATTTATTAAATAAACCAATAATCCCGTTGATCTCATGACTGATCAAAGTTTTGTTCCGTTCTGATGTGGCGCACAAGACTTTAAAAGCAGAAAGAGATTCCTCTGTGCTGCTGCTTGGAGTTTCAGCTCCTGTTCCTGTTTGGATGTTTGGGCTGCGAGCACAGATCACGTGACGCTGTTCCCCGAGGGTGGGGGCTTCCTATTGGTCAGCTGCAGCATCTGATGTTGGGCTGTAGGTCAGGGAGAGAAGCACATGGCTCGTCTCAGGATGATGATGCAACAGCTGCTTACATAACGCTGGTCAAACAGAAGCCTGAGAAACTCAGACACACACACTAACACAGTAACACACACTAACACACACATTAATAACAAACACAGGTACTGCTGCTTTGCTGCTGTGTCAGAGGTTTAACCCTTAACAGCCTGTAGGCCTCACAGATTTACTGCAAACTTTTTCTGAGGCACAAGATCAGAAAAAAAATAGAAATAAATACAAGAACCTTTCACACAGAGTCAAACGTCCTTAAGGACAGGAAAGTGACCAAAGTTTTAAAAAAAGGTCATTCAGGTCCCTCTGGGTTAATTCAAGGACAAAGACATGGAAACAGGAAGACACACAAACATGACAACAACAAAAATATGAGACTCTAAACAACTACAGAGAGACACAAAACCACCACACAGAGAACAAAATGACCCCCAAAACAGATGAAAACACATAGCGACACAGAAACAATCACACTGGTTCTCAAAGAGTTGATGTTTTCAGTAGGAGAAATGTTTCATCATCATCCAAGTGACTTCTTCAGTCTCAGCTGACTGCAGGTTTCCCCAATCTTATAAACAGTAAATTTGCCTGAAACCAGCCCATTGACGAACAATGTGAGGTCAGTTTCATGATCATTGTTATGACCATGAGTAGCATTTACAGAGAGTTGGGGAATGGCTGCAATGGTTAAAATTAAGGAACTGACCTCACAGCCCATTTTTCACCAGTGGTGCTAGTTTCAGTTAGTATGCACATGTACTGTTTATAAGATTGGGGAAACCTGCAGTCAGGTTCTGTTTAAAGGTTGGAAACCTGGAGTCAGCTGAGACTGAAGAAATCACTTGGATGATGATGAAATGTTTCTCCCACTGAAGAATCCAGATGAACAGAATCAACGATTGAGATTTGCTTACCTGGATGATTGATCATGCATCAAGAAAGTCACACAGGCTTTTAAAAGAAAATCACAGAGACAGGAGGAGTGTGATAAAACATATGAAAATACATGATATATGCTCAAATAAAGACAGTGAGACTAAACGCGGTGCTGTTCTTTGTTCCTTCCTCTCTCGTCTCCACTGTGTCTTTGTTAAACTCTGGTCCTGCTGAACTCTTTCTGAAACTCTCTGATGACTCAGGGATCATCGAGCGAGCGGAGGGCTCGATGGAGGAGGAGATGGAGCAGTTGCGGCGTTCTCGGTCTCTGGAAGGCGGTGAGTTTGCTCTGAGTGACGCCTTGTATTTCTGCAAGAAGGGCCTGGAGAGCATCGTGGACGACCAGGTGACCCAGCGCTTCTCCTCTGAGGAGCTGGCCTCCTGGAACCTCCTGACCCGCACCAACCAGAACTTCCGCTACATCAGCCTCCGCCTCACCATCTTCTGGGGCATCGGCGTGTTCGTGCGCTATTGTGTCCTCTTCCCTCTCAGGTCAGTGTGTCACAGCTCGACCTCTCACCTACCCGGGGAGGCACTGATTTCAGCATTATTGGCCTTTGCAACAGGAACAGCAGCTCTCACAGCGGTGAAGCAATTCAGCCAGAGGCACGTTTCACTGCTCTCAGGTCACTCCAGTGCTTACATCTTCTGCTTTTAACTAATAAACAGGAAGTGCTGCTCACTGTAACACATCACTGGTGAGAAAACAGATAATAGATGAGCAGTTAGCTGTAATTATCTCCAAACCATCATCACCGCAGTGCAGTCTGTACATGTGCAGTTTGTATGGTTACACCCATCATTCAGAAACCAGGTGACAGAGCTACTATCTCTCTGAGGCCTTCTCAGTGAATAAAAGTGAGACAGCTCTGATCAGGGGGATTTTCACCTTCTTCTCCTCATGTCTCTGCAGGATTACTCTGGCCATCATCGGCCTCTCGTGGCTTGTGATCGGAACGACTCTAGTTGGATTTCTGCCTGAGAACAGGTATGGCGCTTCCATGGTTCACAGCTTTGGTGACTGCCTCGGCGAGGCACAGACTGAGCATGTGCATCTGTTTCAGTGTGAAGTACTGGCTGAGCGAAGTTGTCCACCTGACCTGCTACAGGATCTGTGCCCGGGCGCTGTCGGCCACCATCCGCTACCACAACAAGTCAGTCCACTTCATCGTTTCCTGTCAAGTGCTTCCTGTCGAGCACTTCCTGTCGATCTGAACACGTGTTTCTTTCTGCAGAGAGAACCGACCTCAGAAAGGAGGGATCTGCGTGGCTAATCACACCACGCCCATCGATGTGGTGATCCTGGCCAATGACGGCTGCTATGCCATGGTAAGTGTCGTGCGTGCGTGGGTGTGTGTTTATGTGTGTTTGTCGGTGTGCCTTTGTGTGTTTGTACATGTGTGTGTGTTCTGTTGTCTTGATGCTGTGTTGTCCTCAGGTGGGGCAGATTCATGGAGGTCTGATGGGGGTCATCCAGAGGTCGATGGTGAGGTCGTGCCCTCATGTTTGGTTTGAGAGGTCGGAGATGAAAGACCGCCACGCGGTGACCAGCAGGTGAGGCTGACTGTAAACGATTTCACCTGCCAGACAGAGTCAGACGTTTTTATTTCTGCTCCAAACCATGATGGTGGAGATGCTCTGACATCAGTGACAGCTGGGTGCGGCCCGTATGATCACACATTTTTAGCACCATGACCTTTAATTTGTTCCGTTGGCTCAGGAGGTAGTTCAGCGTGGCTCTGCCTGTCAGAGCCGGTGGATCAGGAGCCTGTGTGTATGTTTGTGCGTGTGTTTCATCCTCTGCCGAGCTGCTGATGATCAACTGTTGATGTTTACCTTGCTGTCTCCTCGGCGAGCTGCGGCCGTGTGGCGTAACGCTTTGATGAGTCAGCTGAATTGGTCCAGGGTCACTTCCTGTGAACTAAATGCTCACCACAGCCTCGAGCTCGAGGGTCACACTCAGGGTTTTTGACCACATTACAGTCAAACAGCGAGAGAATGGGAACATCTGTAATTACAGCTGTTTAGTGAAAGTGTTGATGCAGATGTGTTTGATGACTCACTGACGTGTGCTTCCTCTCTGCAGGCTCAGAGCTCACGTAGCAGCAAAGACCAAACTTCCCATCCTTATATTTCCTGAAGGTCAGCGTCACATGATGGTGGTGGTGATGATGATGGTGGTGGTGTTGATGATGATGGTGGTGTGGATGATGATGGTGGTGGTGGTGGTAATGATAATCATGATTTGATGGCGGGATAATGTCTGTCTGTGTCTCTGTAACAGGAACTTGTATCAACAACACGTCGGTCATGATGTTTAAGAAGGGCAGCTTTGAGATCGGAGGAACGATCCATCCCGTCGCCATCAAGGTAGCAAAGCTGCACGATGATCGATTAGTCCAGAGAATGTTTTACCTGAGCCAATCGGCTTTGAGAACCTGACTCACCTTCACTCCCTTTGTGTCTCAGTACGACCCTCGCTTGGGTGATGCTTTCTGGAACAGCAGCAAGTACAACATGGTCAGCTATCTGCTGCGCACCATGACCAGTTGGGCCATCGTCGTCAATGTGTGGTACCTCCCACCCATGACCATACAGGTACGCCTCGGAGGTCAACGTCTCTAGAAACACCCCAGGGAGGGATCTGAAGTACGAGCGGGGAAATTAAACTATATTTTTGGCCTTTAACCTTTCACACACATACTGATTAATCCATCAGGGGTCACCCGTCACATGACCTCACAGGAAACAACAGGTAGAAAAGATCAGCTGATAGACGTTCTGCCTGTGACCAACAAACTTCCCACCAACGTTTACATCACCAAATGTCTGAGCATAAATCATTTGACACTAATATAGGAAACATTACCTGTTAACTGATGAGAAACGCACACACACACAATAATACTGAAAGGCCTCAAATAGAAACCCAATAAAGACACAAAGTGCAAAGCGCATAGAAATTGTACTGTTTAGAAACCTATGCACAAGAGTTGCAAACAACAAAGTTATATACAACCATTTACCTAAAAATGCAGCCAGTGCCTCGGGCGTTTTTTCTATAACCCTCACAATAAGATGCCACACAAATGACTTGTGCCACTCCAAAAAATAGTTTCTGTCCACTATAAGACGAGGAGCACATCACATTTTTCCACCAATAGGAAAAGTTTTTTTTTCTTGTTTTGTTTGTTTTTCAGCAGCAAGTTATAACGAGCACTATCCTTAGAAAGTGTCTGTTGACCCCAGAGGGTTAACCCAGTGAATTATTTTGTGTTTCATCCAGAGTTAGTCTGGACTTCCTGAAGGCCTGACGTCTGAAGGTTTGAGCGCTTTCCTTTGATTTTCAGTGATCTGCCCATGCTGTAATTCCCACTCTGACCTGATTGGGGCAGCATCTGCTTCACTGTGTCAGGAAGGTGACACTGTAACACCTGAGCATCATCATCATCGCCCTCCAGCGTCTCTTTTGATGGAGGGTGATGATGGTGATGACAGCTCTGCAGATGAAGACGAGGAGTTAAATACTGTGCTGCTCGCCATTTGGGCTTTTAAAAGCAGTGTTACCGAAGCATAAACACACTCTCACACACACACACACACACACACACACACACACACACACACACACACACACACACACACACACACACAGATTGTGAGAGTCATGTGATCACAGCTAACATGACCGCGGTGTGTTTTCAGGATGGAGAGGATGCAGTCCAGTTTGCCAACAGAGTGAAATCTGCCGTTGCTTGTCGGGGAGGACTGCTTGACCTGGCATGGTGAGTACTCAGATTACTCAGTACAGTTACTCAACTACATCTCACTTGAAGTTTGTATCTACATTACAACAGTTTAAAGATAGAAAACACTTTTTTAAATGATGAAATAACAACTTTGTTCTGATTCAAACACTGAACGTTAGATTTAGTTTGTTCGTCCCGGTTTGTAGGTGTCAGTCGTGGCGACGTCTGCTTTCACATACAGAGAGCTGAAGGATTTCACCTCAGCAGCAGGGACCATTTTCTCTCAGCCGAGCGAGCTCACAGAGAAAAGGGCTCATTTAAAGTGACGTGTCAGCACGACTCAATAAAACTAACAAGCAAATGATTACGCACTGTAAATAATAAATTAATGAGTAGTTTTTTGTGTTTGAGTCCCGAAGTTATGACTATATGATATTTATAATCCATGACAGCATCAATTCTGTGTCGAAAACCATCTTTTACTGTTTTTCAATCTATTTTGAAGTTCCTGTTAATCGTGTGGGAAAAAAACTTAAACTGCAGGATTGAGATTCTCAGTGAAAACTTCCTTCCTGATTTTTTTTTTCTCCATTTCAGGGACGGAAGCCTAAAGCGAGGGAAGGTGAAGGACGCGTATAAGGAAGAGCAGCAGAAGATGTACAGCAGGGTCATCGTCAGGCAGAACAGCATCAGTGCCACACACACCCGCAGAGACGATCAATCATAAACAATCAGTCACAGCAAAACTCGGTCGTCTGATTTTGGACTTTACAGGACAGACCTGAATGCCACATCAGACTGTGGGTGCAGGACAGCATCTCCACCAGCAGGAGGCAGCATGAGACAACACAATCACCCATCCAGCTGCTCATCTCCTCCTCTTCATCATCATCATCAGCTGCCAGGACTGAACTCTTCATCAGACAGATGAGGATGATTTATCACGTCATCATCGCTGTGTCTGATTTTAACTTTTGTACAAACATCTGAACCAAACTGACACTTTTGCTCACTGTTTATTTCTCACATGGACGAAGAAATATTTCATCTGTGTGTCTACACACAACACACCATAAACCACACACACACAACACACCATAAACCACACACACACAACACACCATAAACCACACACACACACACACACACACACACACACACACACACACACACAGATAAATAATCCACATTTTTCAACAAATCCCTTCTGCAGTAACAAGAAAAATAATAAAAGAATCTGAGAAACGTCTGAAACAGAGATCGACATAGTAAAGAAAGTAAACATTATTACAATATTACAACCTATATATATTTAATAGTCTGTAAAATGAAAAGAAAGAAAAAGGCAGAGGGAAAACTAAACAAACATCAAACTTTTTTATGATTATTTTTATATTTGCCCACATCAGAGATGATGTAATGCAGGGTTCCCAACCTTTGGGATGAGGTCCTCACTGAGGTGAGAGGTCAGTCTACCTTTTCTTTCTTTATTAAAATAATCAGAATATTTAGGATCCATGTAATTATTTTATTATTTGGAATAATACAAAAATGTTTTTAATTACAAACATAAATGACAAGATGTTTTGGGAGAAAAAAGATTTAAAGGTTACTGCGAAATGGACTCGAGTTCGAAGTATTCGGGTTACTTTACTCCAGTATTTCCACATGTGTTAATATTTTGTCACCTGTTAGCGGAGGTTAAATGAGTCACGTGAGGCCGCGTCTGTACTTCAGAACCGACTCTGAGGTCCTCGCCTTGAGAGGGAGCCGGCGGGCGGTGTGTTTACTGTGACGGCGCTTTAATAAAGAAAGCAGAGACTGTGAAATAACATGGAGTTATTCTTCCACACACGGACGGCTTACATTTCACAGCCTCTGTGCTCGCGCCGAGGCCGCCGCCACCGCCTGGAATAACAATCCCACAGCTGGAATAGCCTGAACAGAAATGTTTGTTCTCCCCTAACAAGATTGTGAATTATTAATAGGATCTAAAGCCGATCCCATAACCCGATTGTTGAGGTGGGATTGTTGGCGAGCGCTGCTCCACCACCATTTACTGTGATGTATGTGTCTGCACATCTTTAGATCCAATTTAATGTGATTCAGATAGATTTCAGAGGGACATCATAAAAGGCATCGCGCTGACCCCTGGCTGCTCGCTAACGCCCCCACGTACGCCCCGTCCCAATATGTTGATTCAATTTGCTCAGTTTTACGTTTACCCCGACTGATCCATACAAATGCAATGCAGGTACGCTGAGTAAATATGAATACATTTCCAAATTGAATCCAAGAGAGTGTATCGGGCGGCGGACATCATTTTAAATGACGCTGTGCTGGGAAGTGACCACTCACAGGGGTAAATGACTGTTCCCTCTAAGGCTCGCCATTAGCTCGAGTGTAATGCCTTTAAATACATCGTTCTGCCATCTGTTCTGTGCCGCCGCTCTGATGGATGTGATGCAGACGAGGTCCGGTCCAGCTCCCGGGGCCGATCGATTCCTGAAGCCGGACTCGCTCCGACCCTACTTTAACACGTACGGTACGACACGGAGCCGGGAAAGGACGTCGGGATATCAGAGCCTCACATGGTATAAAAGAAATCATGGGAACAATATTCTCATGATTTCTGTGGAAAATAAAACGACAACTTCATTTTCTGAGGTTAACTATGAGAAAAGTAAAAGTGTACATAGACGGAGAGTCTACTCATGACACAGTTATTTACATATTATTGGTACGTCATAGTATCATTAGGTATGAAAAAACAGTTGCTGCACAGATCATTATAAGCAGAGGTAAAGTTACTGCTACTCACATCAGTAATGAGTATTTTCATTTTGGGGTTATTTATGCTTATTTTATATGGACACACTCAAATTACTGCACACAGTAGTATTTCTACATTTCACAGCATGACAAAACATGAAAAATGTGTTGCTTAACTATTAAAAACCATGTCAATAAACCAAATTATAAAAAAAAAATACAACGTAGAAAAATCAGTCGCGTAGTCCCTCCATGATGTTTTAATGGGGGCAGTTTGAACTTGGATGAGTCTCCCAAACTGGTCCTGTGAGAAAACCCAGAACCCTCACCTGGATCAGGGACATCATCTGGTGAGACTAGGACTTCCCCTGCAAGGCCAGGGTTGGCTCACCCTGAACCAGCTGTAAGGATCGCCCTGCAGGGAAGGTGGAGTGGCCTATTTAGTGGGGAAGGAACATGTCTCCTCTGGAGTTGTCCACAGTGATGCTGGTCCCCTCCACCTTCACTCAGTGACAGGGACACCTGGAGGAGTGTGACTGGGTTAATTGTATTTTTCAGTACGATGGGGTCTTATTGGACTCCTGAAGATTTTTTGTCTGTGCTCAGTTTGTGTGGTTGTTTTTGTGGGTTCACTCATTACTGATGTGTCACTGTTGAAAATATTTTATGTCCGTGGTTATATTTCGTGTCTTCTTTTGGACACAGAGTCCCTTTAAAGATGTTTGGCCTTACTGCATGTTGTTTCTGTAAAATGTTCTTTTGCATCATTTGAAGTAATTTCTCAGGTTTAGTGCCATTTCGGGTCGTTTCTGTACCTCTGTGTGGCTGTTGTGTTGTTGTTGTGTCTGAGTGGTCATTATTAAAATGAAAGTGGGCCGAGAGCAGACCGTGACAGCTTCCTGTGAGTGTCGGCGTTGTCCATTAGGGGGAAATGTAAGACCGAGCCTCTGACGGCACCTCTCATTTGCATACTCTAATGAAACAGGCATTAATTGGTCAGAATTGATTTTTTTCTTGCTGCTGTGATTGAGCTACAATTGAGTCTGAAGTTCTTCAAGTGGATTGATTTGTGGTTAAATTCCAGCTTATTTAGTTTGGGAAATAATGATGTCGTCATGCGTTGATACGGCGGCCGTCCTCCTCGTCCAATCCCCTTCTCCGTGTTTGTTATGTGTACAATCTGCTGTGAGGCTTTGACGGCGCTCGCTGAGTGAGGAGGTGGAGTCGCATGAAAAATGTCCTCCGGCAGGGTACATGAAGGTGTGAAATTGCAGACTCCTCTTTGCCCTCGGCCTCATGCCTCAAAAGGTATTTCTTCTTTTATTGACAGTGTGGCTGAACCGCGGGCTGATGGCGGCCGCCGCGGAGCCCACATCCCCCTCTATCCTTGATTGCTTTTGTTTCCAGGTCACCTCCTATCTATTCCTGCAACTTTTCCAATTTCTCAGGGCTTGTTGTATGAAGACAGAAGGCGCTCGCTGGGAAACGCACATAAACCTCCGCAGAGCGCCGACACAAAGGAAACACTTCAAATCTTCCCACTTTCACGCTCAGCGGCGACGCTGGGCCCGTCGACTTCATCAAAGCAATAATCAAATAAATGCCGTGGTTCATTAATATGAAATTATCTTAGCATGAAGATTAATTGCATTAAACTTATGAACGTGTGTTTGCCGTGGATGGCGGCGGTGGAGATGATGGATGATGAGAGCGGCGTGATGAATGGAGAAAGCAGCGGAACTAAATTGAAAGTGTACTCATCCGTTCTTCCCTCACAACTAATGATAAATTGAGCGTGTCACGTCCAACAATACATGTCGAGGTTTAAACATGGTTCCACGCAGGCCAGGCTCCACGGCAGGTAGACGGAGGGGGACGTCCAGCTTCAGATCAGTTTCAGTCCTTTTCCACTTTGACTGCCTGCTTACAAACCGCCATCTTTATTTCCACTGATGAAGACACCACACTCCTACACCATGTATGCCGTTGTATGTCTTTTTAAAAAAACTGTTCTCCATCATGCTGTCCTTTTTTTTTTCATTTCAGGTCACTGGGTTTGTTTCTGGCTTATTTTTAAGTCTCTGAGGACATTTCAGAGATTTTGCATGTCTTTATGATCATTTAGTTTCTCTGCATCCCCATTTCTCTGCTTTCGGTCATTATTAGGGCTTTTCGATTCTGTTTGAGTGATTTAGTGTCTTTTCGTAGGCCTTTTAAATGTTAAAAATGGAATTGTCTTTAACGATTTTGAGCCTTTTAATTAATGTTTTTCATATTTTTGTAGTTGATTTGTATGCTTTGGCTAATTTTTAAGACCTTTTGGGTCTGTGCATGTTTTTGTAGCGATGTAGAACCTTTAAGATGCTTTTTTGCATCCTTTTGCCCTCATTTTACACTTTGGGGGGGGGGGGGGGGGGTGTCTACCTTTACTCATCGGTCCCTTTGAAGACCCTTTGTGTCTGTAGTTGTTTTCTGTGTTTGGAACTTTTTAGTTTTTTTCTTATTTTGTCTCTTTGTGGGATTTTTTCCTAGAATTTGGATCATTTTAGGCCTCTTTGGGCCTTGAGTGTTTGGTATTTTTGTGATTGTTTAACATGTTTTGTGTGTGTGTGTGTGTTTGCTTGTGGATATTTTATTTGAACTGATGACATTACTGCTTCTCTAATTTAACAGAAAGCTCTTTTTTTTGCTTGACTAACCATGTGAATCACTAAAGTTACAGGTACTATCTGATAGTGAAAGAGTTCACATGGTTCATACCTCTCTGTGGAAGTCGATTCAAATAGGTTACTTTACCGTGGGTCGACTTCAGCTCTGCATTTTAATTCCTGGCTAGTTTTAAAGGATTCACAGTTCAAAATAATCGATCTTTATCTTATACTGCATCTCAGTGCAAACTTTCAGTTCATCCTAACCTGAAACGAGCTGTTTTAGCTCCTCCCTCTTAAACTGACTTTCTCCTGACTGGCTGCCCCTGGTAACTGTAAATGGGTGGGGCTTCTGTGCCTTGGGTGACCAAATTAGGGCTATCCGCTCTGTATGACATCATACAAATACAAAAGTAGAAAAAAACTAGTGAAGTGTGTCAAAACTGTCATGTATTTAATTTCTTTCTAGTTTTCGCTTTTAAAGTATTGTTATATGATCAGCTCTGCAGCGCCCCCCTCAGGTGGCTTTGTTTCACCTGTATGAGCAAGTCTGACAAACATTTCTGGATCTTTTGTCCTCTGGTAATTCTGCATGTAACTCGACCTTAATCGCCCCCATTTTACTCTCCACTGATCAATAACTTTAATTATTTTTCCAAATAACTACCGGAAACATCTATAAGGATTGATTGCCTGAATATTTTTTGCTTTGCCTTGTTTAAAAACCCAAACGAGTGACAGGCAGCCAGAGTTACAGATGATCAAAGTCGAATTAAGACAGCGTCTGGCGCCGCTCCAGCTCGCAGCCTCTGTTGTAAATGATATTGCCATCTGTGAGATTACAACAGTTGGGGAATGAAGAAGAGGATCTCTATCAGTCTGCATTCGGCCCATTCGTATTACAGTAGCAGTCCTATGACTGCTGCAGCACTCAGTCATTATCGACATTTTCTGTAAAGTTTTAGGCATTAAAACGCTGTGTTACATCAGGTTTACTGTCTCACTTCAGATCTACTCCACAGGCAGCACAAAGCAAATCATTCAACTTTTGATGTTCCTTCAACTGACACATGAAAATCCATTTTAGTTGCCTTATTCAGCATTTACAGTCAGCTGTAAAAAGCTTCATGGGGTTAAGCAATAAGCAGGTAAAATACAACTTCACGTGTTTCTGAATGAACCTGACTCGTGAAGACTCCGTGGCAGTGTATTTGCTGACTTCCCAAAATGTGCAAAAAAAAGGGAAGTTAGACACAAAATGCACTGACCAAAAAAATTACACAAACCCCCTAAAGTAAACCAAACACTCAAAAAACAAACCCAACAAACTGAAACATGTGCCAGTGCAACAAAAAGGCAAACAGAAATCACCAAAAAATGATCAGAAACCAAACGGGGAAAGAAGAAAGGAAACAAAATTTAAAATAACTCAAAAGTTAAAAAAGCAGAAGGACAGAACCTGTGAAGAATGTCTGTACCTGTCAGTCAGGTAAGGTCTTTCTGACCTCTGTAAACATGTTGCTGCTGAGGTCATCACTCATTTTAGGTCATACATATGAAAATCTACGTTTTAAATCTCATTCATGCCACTTATTAGTAATTAACCAATGAGTAAGCAGTTTAACAGTCAGACCTGCCCCTTCCTGTGGCAGTCAAATATCCATTGGTCTCTGAATATGTTGGCGTTCAGACACTGAATGCCTGAACATCTCGCTTGTTTTTAAGAGTTTAAAACTCTTCTAGAAGCTGTCTCTGCACTCAGCACCTCCAGGGAATCATCTGGAGCATTATTCAGTTTCAGTGGTCATAAAAACAGAGTGCACAGGATTACTAATCACATGTGATTAAAACAGTTAAACAATTTTGATTTTGCCCCAAATAAAGTCATAAAAAGCTTCTTCCCTCTAGAAGTTACAGTTCCACCTCCATCTTCTCCCTGTTCGTTTTAGTGTCTCACCTGTAACCTTTTTTAGACATTTAAATTTTTTCATGTATTTCTGTTATTTAAACCATATCCCATGATTTTACTGGTTCAGGCCATCTGAGGTCAAATTATGTTAGGTGAGCTTAAAAAAGTCCAGCATGGACAGAAACAGAGGAAAGCAAACATGAAACATCAGTCATTGCCCCCCACGTGTTTAAACATTTTTTTTTTATAATGCAATAATTTTAGGATATTTAATAGAGGTGCACAGAAACGGGGACTAGTCTCTGAATGTTGGTAGGAGGAGACTTTCATTTCCGAGCAGCTGCCCGTCCCACATGCTGACACGAGCCCTTAAAGTTTACCCACGAATTTCTGCGATGTGAGGACTAAAAGAAAAAGAGCCAAATTTGTTCCTTCTCTGATACTCTGAGCATCTGTACCTTACATATTTATAATAGTTTCCCCTTGTTTCATTAAATAAAGTTGCTTTCTAGAATGAGTGGGCTGGCTGTGAGGGAGTGTTTTTCAGGTTTGACTGATTTCATACACAGAAAATGTGATGATGACACTGAACGTGGTGACTTCTCACAGAAACAACCTTCAAAGAAAATCACGCTGCTCCATTTTTATCCCAACTTCATATTTGGCACGTCCACACCGACTGTCATCCATCACGGCTCGCACTTCCTGATCACGTCTCCGGGGGAACGAGGTTCATCTCTCCCTCTTCCACCAACCAGAAAAAAAGGCAACCTCACCAAGTCTCCAATCTCCCTCCGAGCAGCAGCAGCGATGCAGAGCGGGGGAAAAAATCAGCCGGCACGCTCTGCAACTTCTCTGCAAAATGAATACTTTTTAATTTGGCTGCCTGGGATGGCCCCGGGCCCCCGGACAATGTTGATGGATGATGTTTTAATGCTGCTGAATGTTATTTTTACTGAACAGGGAAAACTATAAATTTTTACTTCATTGGCAATGATTGTGCCCCATGCATAAAGAAGCACGGCGGCGGCAGCGCCCATGAATAATCGCCCCTCGCAGCAGATGTTACTCTGCAGAAACCAATTCCTCGGATAAGATTTGCACAAGATTAATTGTCTACAGCTGTTTCATGGCCCGCTGCAATCTTAATACATTTATGATAAGTTTAAAAGCTGAGCAGAGGCAGCGCAGCCTCCCGAGCGAGGCCGCTTTATTCTTACATCTGGATTCATATCCTCCGTCGGATTCATCATTAGCCTTTATGCTCAGCGACGGCGGCGGCAACGAGACCGGCCATCATTACCGCGCCACGTGCAACACTGTCTCTTTCTTCTTCCTCCTATTTTCATCTCTCCCGCTTCTCAGTGACTGAATTATTCAGATATGTGCAAATGAGTTGTTTTCATTTTTCCCTGCCTGAAGTGGAAATTGAAAGTGACCCGGCGTGACCCCCATCTATTACTCAAGCTAAATTGCAGTGAATGTGCGGTGCGGCTCATTGTGGTACCGCTGTTCTTTGTTAAGCGGCGAGCTGTGACCCCGCACCGCTTGCAGCTTTAGCAGCGGCAGCTCGTTACGACCCGCATGCTCCTCGCCGCTTTAGAGCGCCATTTAAATATTCTGCGCAGAACAAAGGCAATCATGTCGGGAGCGTGGGGCCGGGTCAGGGGCCGCTGCCGCAGGACACTAGTTTAAGGTGAGTTTGTGAGGAGACGCTTCAAAGTTCCCGACCCACCGGCAGACGCTCGGGAGGCCATTTAACCCTCCCTCTTGCTCATTGTGTGCTTTTCATCCTGCCTCAGATCATTTAACTCCGTGGAGCTGCTTTCTCTGTGCGGCACAGCGGCAACGGATCGTCCATTATTTATGACGTGAAGCAGCTCAGCGATTGAAAGAAGCAGAGGAGCTCAGGAACTAACTGTAAAATCAATATGCACACAAAATAAATGCTTTATAACACACGCTAATGTTGCTGTAATCACATCTAAGATCTTTCATATACATATTTAATATCCCGGCTGGTTTTTACTTTATTATTACATTTAAATACATGATCCACAGGAGGACGTTCAGCTGCTAGCTAACATGTCAACACTGCTCTCCTTACAAGTATGCTTCATAAACTACATGTTACATGTTTTTGATCAGTATAGAGGGACAGCACCACAACTAACAAAAAAGCATTTCTTCATGAAAAACAAGAATTTGTTGAATTATACACACTCACATATACATGTATATAAACTTTAAAGCTTCAGTTTTGGGTGCCGCAATGCTTTTTCAGAGTTTCACTCACCAACTGGAGCTCAGATTTCTTGGACGGGTTGTTAGTATTTTGCTAGCCCAGCAGACAGTTAGCAGCTACAGCCCTGTGTGAAAGAGGCCACGCCCCTAACAATACAAACTTCCAGCCAATTTAAACAGGTGAGCTATGAACCCACCGTCCCCAGAATTATGAAAGATTAAAACATTTTGTGCTTTGAGAATTGCTTTTGTATCCGACACCATGTAAAATCTTCACATGATTTACCAAAGTGAATTTAAACAAGTAGATAATAAGGTGTCATGCAGGGTGAAATTATCAACCAGTTTTCAAATCAGGCCGTAAACATGTATATTTCTGCGTTTTCTCTGACATATTTTAGCCTGCAGATGTGTATTATTTGTAATTTTTTTATTTTTTGCCTCCGTCATAGCCTGATGCAAACTGACGTCCATGACCACGTGCGAAGCCAGTATCTCCGTCTTGCCCTCCTGACGTCCAAGCCTGTCTGTGCTTCAGTGAGAGAAGCGCAGACCTGAGGTCTGAGAGCTGCGCGGAGCCCTGCAGCCTCCCAGATTTATTTCAGCCGAGCAGCCCGGGGCGGTGCCGCCGGCGTTACGATGACCCCATACATCACGCCTCGTGTGAGCACATATTAAGTGCTTTTCTCATCATCCCCCCCGCCCATTAAAAGTAAATAATCCGTTAAGGAGCGGTCCAATTCCTCATACGTGACAGGTATCTGTTTGTACAGAGCCAGGAAGGTGTGCGAGGAGAGTGAGGAGGAGGAGGAGGAGCGATGGCGTGAGAGGACTCTGATTACCTCGCTATAGCTGCTAAAGTCAGATGTACGCCCGCTGCGTGACCCCGGCGTTTAAATAAAGCTGCAAAGAACGGAAGCGTATGAGAAGTTAGATTCACTGCCGCTGTGTGCACACAGGATAAAAAGGTAGACGCTCGGCGTTCACTTCATTAACGCACATTTCCTAATGAGCGCGAGCTCAGGGAAACCAATCAGTAATTAAGTCCCGCCATCACATGAGAATAAATTAAAATGCTTTCATGTTTTTGCATATTTATGATGCTGAATTCATTCTGCAGCTTTCATATAAATCATGCAAATTTATGAAGTGAACGTTTGGTTTTATTACAGCGAATTATGTCATGTTCGATATCTGAGGTGTCGCAGGAGGGAGGTAAAGGCCGCGCTCATGGTGCTTAGTCTAGATTATTTATGACCACTTCCTGTCAGCCTGCGCACAGCTGTGAGTGTGTGTGTGATCAGGATATTGATGACACAGTCTCTTCATGTCCACTCTCACCGCGACGCTTCGATCACGTCGGGTTACAAACTGTATTTGTCTCCCTCATCAGCTCCATTAGAAACATCAGCAAGTCACATGTTCTGTTGTTTTACAAGGAAAGAGCATTTTCATTTTCTTATAGTCAAAACATTTCCTGGAATTTTAAAGGGTTTATCATAACCCAAATAAAGATGAATCGATCTGGAAAATAATACGAATTTATAGCTTTGAGTTGATTGATATTAATCTAAATCAGACTGAATCACTTCAGCTTAATTTAAAGGAAAACTTACTTGTTTGCTGGACATCGTTCTGTTTCTGTTTCAAATGCTTTTATTCATTTCTACTTTCCATGAAAATCAGTTGATAAAAAAGGTTTATCATCTTTGATTTCACTTTTTAAATCCATTTTTACTCCATCAGCGCATCATCAATCTCCTACTTTTTATTAACTTTAAACATAAATTTGTTTTTGAAAGCAAAAATGTTTCCTCCATCATAACAAATGTGTTGTTTTTGTTTTATAAGTCACCAGTGTGTTCATTATGTTTAAAGTTTGCATTATTAAGTGGCCTCTTTGACTGACAGGTGGCTGTAGCTTCTAGCTGTCTGCTAGCTTCACCTGAACTGGACCTATTGGAGCCGTTTGTATTTTTATTGACATCATCGGACCAACAATATGGCTGCTGTGAGGTTAACCATGGTTTTGGCAAGTGAAATTATAGGATTATTTAGATGTCATTTGACAGGTATTTAAATATTGTCACTCTCTCAGAGGCCTAGATGGCAGCAGCCAAAACACTGAAATTAAGGCTCCAACACCTAAAATATTAAAAAGAAGCCAACAGTTTCTACTCTTCCTTTCCTATTATTCAAATCCATGTCCACAAAAACAAACGAATATTTTAAATTCCTTAAGTATTAACAAAGCGTTCGGGAGGAGGTGTTTCCTGCCCCTTTATCTTCATTGTAAAATATTCTTTTGCATATTTGACGGTTTTGTTGGATGAAATACGGCGCCTCTTTGTGCAAAGCACCTCCTCGATAAGTAATATATGAAGCATTTAAACGATGCCATTTATTTGCCATTTGGTGTTATTAATATTCATGATCAATCATCAGCAATGAGGCACCAAAGAGCCACAGGTTCAGTGTTTTATGATGGTTATTAATGACGACCCCAGAGCTTACTTCTCCCTCTCACACAGCTCTGAGCTCTTAATATCAAAAGTATTAATTCCCACAGTATTCCATTATTAATATCCTGGATGGAGATAAAAAGCAATATTAATGTAAGGCCAACATAAAGACAGGGTCATTATTTAAGTCCTGTCATCGTTTGTCTTATTTAAATACCACCGTGATAAGGCTTTATTTTCATTTAAATAAAGACATTAATTTCTTTAACGCTGACTAATCAAAGCAATATTTTGCGGTTTAACTGAAAACCTTGTTAGATCGGTCGTAAATCTTTCTAGAAATTACCGGTTATGGATCACCCATGATTACGGTCATATTGCGTTTCTTAACTTGTGTTGTCAGAGCACAAAAATGGAGCCGAGCGCCGCTGTGAGTAAAGACCTGTAAAGACAATTCCCTCAAGTGTCTTTGAAACATGGGGTCAGGCTTAGCTTAAACTCGTCTATCAGCTCACAAAGCTTTAGAGGAAATCGCAATATTTACCAACAGCATGTTCAGTAATATTTGGCTTACGTATTTAGATGCTGAGATTTTAAGCTGCACATCAATGATGATTGCAGAGAATAT
The DNA here is from genome assembly GCF_900408965.1 of Simochromis diagramma. Lineage (NCBI taxonomy): Eukaryota > Metazoa > Chordata > Actinopteri > Cichliformes > Cichlidae > Simochromis > Simochromis diagramma. The sequence continues at coordinate 25,995,811 of NW_024386801.1, forward strand.
ATGACATTTAATTTATAAACACATTGCAGTCGGTCTGTGTAAAGGCCGTTACACCGCTGGCCTTTGCCTTTACTAGTCGAAGCTTTGTCCTTGTTTCGGGAATCAGTGGGGCAGTTTGAGCTCCTGTTGGCAGAGGTGGAACACACCTGAAGAGGCAGAAGAATCCCTTCAGAGCGCCCTCTGACCCGTAGCAGCAGCTAGCCTTGAGGTCACACTGGATCATTTACCGATTCCATATCGTTGGTTATTCAGTACCAGTGGACACTTTGAGCTGTGATAGCACTTGTTCCCAGTAGTCAGCTCTGTAAACTTGAGCTTGGTTTGAAAAAATAAATGCAACAAATGTGTCCAGTGAAATGGGTTTTTCTCTGTATGTATTATTGTAGGGTCTACCTTACAATATAAAGCATCTTGCGGTGACTGTTGTTGTGATTTGGCGCTTTATAAATAAAATTGAATTGAAATTGCACAGTCGGTGCAAAATAAAAATGTTTTTAATGCACAAAATATTCACACAGATTTTACACGTCTGCTGTCTAAAGGGCTGAAGACTGCGCTAATGAGCGCAACTCATCTGCGATGCGTCTCTACAATGGGGGGTTGCACTCAGCATATTCACTTCACACTATTCCAGTGTTCTCTCATTTTTGCTATGTAACTTTGCACTGTCCACTTTCTGCTGTGACAAAAAAATTTCCCACTTGTGGGACTAATAAAGCTTATCTTATCTTATCTTATCTTATATAGTAGTCTTGCTGTATTCCTGTATAACAGCCAGGTCGTCATTTTGCAGTTAAATTGCTGTCCTGCAGCCGCTATGTCATTATTTATTTAGAAATTTATGAGTCACATCAGTGAGGTCCCGGCTGGACTTTGGTTGTAAGGGTGTGAATTTCTGTGCATTCAGACAGCAGCAGAGCTGTGCTTTTTGCAGATTACTCAGTTAATCGCCGTATTACCACAAACAGATTGCATTTAATTGCCAACCTGAGCACATTCAGTCACAGACTGATAGCAGACTGTGTCAATGCCTTCCTGGCACACCGCTGTCGTGTTTCAGTCAGCCTTGTTGTCGTGCTGATGCTCAGGTATACAGCAGGTATGCTAAATGCTGAAATGATGACAGTGGGTCACTTTCTAGTCACAAGTGTCAGAATTAATGATGGCTTTGAGGGTGTTAAACAGTAAGATAAGCACCTGACAGCAGCTGCTGTGAAGCTGAATGAAGATGAAACGAGTCTTTGTTCCAGGTAGGACAGATGATGATACCTGTGGCTCTTGGAGGTTGGAGTAAACAGCGTTTCATGGCTGAGGACACGGAGCTGCAGCACTTGTTGATGGAGGGAGGTGGGGGATAAATCACTAGATTATTCTGGGGCCGTGCACTCGGAAAATGAGAAGAGGGCCTCAGCCAGCGCACACCCAGCTGCCTTCTGATCATCCTTTTAATAACGTGTAATATTGTGGCAGGAGATTTCTGCCAGGATGGAGTTGATTGATGGGCTCTCCGATGAGACATTACAAGTGCAAGGTAGATTGACCAAACATCTAAACATACAAATTATTAAAAAAGGAGGGGTTAGCCTCTGCACCCAGGGAGGAAAGTGAATAACCTCTAGTTAAGATGATCCCATTTTCCAAGTGCAATTTATAGTCTATTGACTGGAGAAACTGTCTTTTCAGATATGCGGAAATTGTCTTACATCGCAGATGAGATCTGCTGCTTGACACCGGATTTGGGGGCCAAGGCGACAGCAAATATCACATTAGCTGCCCGGGAGCCGGAGAGATGATATCAGACTGTGTTTCAGCTCTGGACAAACACAACCACATATCATCTCATCTCCCAAACAACCTCATCCGCCTCCCACTGGAGGAGCCCGAGCGCTCGTGTCCAAGCCAAACAATCCTCCCACCGCAACACAGTGTGGCGAGGGAAGATGTCGGGGTGGTGCACGGCAAACCCGAGAGAAAAATTCTCCTTTCTGTGAAACCTGGTTTATTCCCATCATTTAAATCTGCTCCATGCAGCTGTATTAAACCATGTTCAACAACTCGAGGCCTCGCTTGTGTGTTTTAAACTATGACCACACTTGTTACCAAATGCAGTGATCTGATTGGTCAGATCTGTTTATTCACATGCGGAAAATCCCACAAATCAAACTTGATTAAAAAAAAACCCAAAATGTGAATTTGTGGCAAATGCAAAAATGAAATGGCTACATGTGAACAGCTACATTTAGAATACACAATTCCGAAAATATATTTTAAAGTATGAAATATTTGCTTGAATTTTACACATCCAGTGTGTAAAGGCTTCTGTGGGTCACACCCACAACCCTGTTTGTGAGGGGCATCCAATCAGAAGAAGGTTTTAAAGGAGGAGGAGCTTGTTTCAGGATGTGGCTGAACTGAGATCCAGTTTAAAATAAAGACAAATTATTTTGAACTGTGGATCATGCAAAGCTGCTTCAGAAGTTCACCTTCAGGAGCTACATCCAGTGCAAACGGGACAGCATCCTGTTTGCAGGTTACTCTGGATTGACTGGTGCATAGTAACACCTGTTCACCTGCAATCACCATTTTATCTGCTCACATAAATGTAAGAAAAGCAGCCTAACACGAACAATCCAGATGTTATCATATTTGTGAAAGCTGTTATGTTTTTAAGATCTGTATCTCTACTAGACACAATATTCTTTCTACCAAATATGAATGTTTATTTTCATAGAAAATGTCACATATTCATATTTACTGCCTTATCACCCTGCATGTTGTGATTCATTGCCCGGTGCATACATCTTGTGCAGGTGTTTAGAAAAAAGCTGGCGGTGGACATGTTTGGAGGTTTTTCCTGGATGGTCCGGTATTGATTGTCTCACATACAAAACAACCACTTCTTCACAGTCAGACAATCCCAATGATTAGAGGGAGAGGCCAAGATGAGGCTTTTTGTTGGAGAGTTTACACTCAAGTGGCGTTTCTCATTACCTCTCAGCTGGGGATGTTTTGACAGGGAGGGATCCTTCGCTTGCCACTCAAGTCTATCAATGTCAGCAGCAGGGCTCAGCCACACACCCATATATTTGGATTAAACAGTCAGAGTCATTACAGCGAATGTTATTGACCTTTTAAGATACAACTTTAATAGCTTTTCTCTCCCCTCTCTGTCTGTCACGGTGTGAAACGACACAGGCTGCCGTGCTGATGAAGTCCCCCTCAGGGTTTGCCTGGAATTGGAATCAAATACTTTAGATCCCCTCTTCCTCGTAGGTAATGCCACCGGCTTTGTGGCAGAGAAAGGAGAAATTAAAGGAAAAGCACACAATGAGAATGAGGAGCAGGCGATCAGGATTACTAGAAAGGACACTCATTTTCCAGTGGCCAGCCAAGCTAGACAAAGCCTGAGTGTTGGACCGAGGCCGTGATTTTAGACTCCCACAGCAAGGGTCCCCTGCGATGAATAAAAACAGATCATCAACAAACAATCAAATCAAGAAACAGAGCGAAGGCTTTAAAAATGCCGGTAATATTTGAATGCATTTATTAAATACATCGACTGTTACTGTGTCAATAAAACCCAAACCATTAACTTTTCAAAATAACTGAATTCCTAGCCGTAGTATAATGGTGTTTTTTCAGACAGCACAATAAAAACCTAGATGTAGCTAATAATGTAGCATCTGTGTAATTTGGATACTCAACAACTAGTCAGTTGGGTTAAAACACTAAAAGCTACTCAAACTTTTTGATTAAGGTTATTTGCCAAAAGCTCAAAAGTAGTGAAAAGTGCTACAATTTATTTGGTCAGCATTAGCGGTTAAAATCTAATCAGTTAGGTTAAAGTGCTAACCAGCGCTCAGTTAGCTTTAGGTGGCAAAAGATTAAACTTAGATAAAACTGATGAAAACATTCGATTTGAGTTAGGCGCTAAAATTAGTCGGTCAAATTAAAGAGCTAAAAGGTACTCGGTTCATTTAACTTTTTACTTCAGCCAGTAAAAACGAGTTAGTTGGGGTAAAGCTACTAAAAATTGTTTGGTTAAGATTTAGAACTGAAAGCTACTTGGTTACCTTTATGCCATAAAAGGTAGTTGGTCAGGTTAAAGTGCTAAAAACAATTGCAAACAGTTTGATTTGCATTAAGTGCTAAAAGCTTTTTGGTTAAGTGTAAATTCTAAAAAGTATTTGGTTCGGTTTTGCCACTATAAACTGTTACGTTGAAGAGCTCCTCTTTTAGGCTGTAAAAAGTACTAGGGTCAGGGTTAGCTCCCCAAAGCTAGTCAGTTATTTTAAAGCATTAACAGCTAGTCCTTTGCTTTAGCTGTTAAAAATGAGTCAGGTTGAAATGCTAAAAAGCTACTGAGTCAGGGTCCGGCTAAAAAGAGTTCAATTTTATCTACAAAGGATTAATCACAACAACAGTTTCCTCAGACTCTACAATAATACAGAGAAAACAATCAGTAAAGATTTATGTTTTATAATGTGTTTGGACTTCATGAAGGTAACGTATAGATATTCTTCTCCTGATTTTTAAAATGTTTTTATTTGAATGTATTTGGAGTGCCGGCAGTAAATGGACCCTTTGTCTCCAGGTGTGTTTCGGCTGCAGGTTAATATCCTGCCCTGTCTCTGCTCCTATTTATCATCTCAGGTGTGTTTAAGTGCTACAATATGTGATGGAGGATGGCTCACATGTATTGACAACAGCCATTTGTAAATCACAGCACAGCGCCGGGTCACAACATAATCCTTCTCTCACTTTATATAAGAGGAAGATAATGCGATGGAACTTTTCTAAACTCGTAACCTTTTATCGTGGCCGCCCTCCTCGCTCTCTCTCACCTGTCCAGATATTGTTTCTGAGCTCGTATACCTGCTCCGCCGCTGCAGCCATGTCGTGTTATTCACTGTCTGCAGCCATCAGCCTTTTCCAATCTCACCATCAGGGAAGTCACAGCTCTTTGTACAAGTGCCTTCAGTAATTGAATTTGCTGCAGAAATAGCGGCCTGGAAAATTTCATTTTCGCTCCCAGCGGGTGTGTGTGTGTGTGTGTGTGTGTGTGTGTGTGTGTGTGTGTGTGTTAAATGCAGTGGCGCCCGAGGCTCATCCCCTCCTTCCTAACTGATCTGCTCTGTCTTCCATTTCCCAGTCTCTGAAGTCTCCCACAGACGGCCGTCCCACTCCATTCTGGACTGCTGTCCTTCCACCACTGCTGCTTTCAGCCCCTCCATGCTCTCCAGTCTCACAGGACTGTTAGCTTTACCTAATAATCAGAAAATAATAATCTGTGTGCTAGAAAAAAAAATTAAAGAAAATTGAGGCACTAGAGCTAGGAAGGTAAATATTCAATAGTATCTAAAATAATAAAGTTGGGTTTTACACAGAAATTCTGTAATTATGTTCATCATACCAATACTGTATTTAAATAGGGAGTTTATTTTGTGTTGGACTGTATCTTCACGTACACAGGTGTTTTTAGGTTTGGTTTTCTTAAGAAATATCACTGTCCTCATGAAAATGAAAAAACAAGTAAAGATCATGCCAGACAGGAGGCAATGGCGCATACCTTTGATGTTGCAAGAAAACATCTTCATTTTCCTCATCCACACATGAACAGTTTCAGAAGTACAGAAAAAAAAAACTATTTTCCAAAATAGCCGTGTACGTATGAACGCAGCCTCAGAAACAGCAGGAAGGCATCATCATTAGCAGCCAAGATTTTAATTACTAACCCTAACTAACTCTGTTTTTATACCTGTACTTGACCAAACCACATGTTTCATAATTAATAGCACATTTATCAAAGGTTATGTGTGAACATCGGTCATATGTATGATGGAAAAATCATTTGCTCCACCACGAAATGAAATGAAATGAACACGCAGTATATATGAGAATAGCCAGATTAAAAGTTGTGTTCAGAGACGTGAAAAATTTGCGCCATGAGAGGTGTGGAAAGACCTAAAATCCAGGATTTAGACAGACGAAAAACAACTAAAACCTGAATGCAAACAGTAACGAAATCCAAAAAAATAAATAAATCGAAACTGGAGTCAAAAACTCAAGTCACCAGAAGCACAGCAACATCAAACCCAGGTTCACAGGTTTTGGTCAAAATGATCAAACAATCTAAAACTCAAAACAAAACCCAGGATGATGACATTTAGTGTCTACATCAGGACGTTAGACATCGCTGCCAAACGTCACAGTGTACTGATTAGAGTTACAATCAAAGCAAAGCCGACAATGGGAATCCTGTGAGCTCTAAAGTTTAATGCTAATGCTGCAGGTACACCCTAACACAAACCACTGATGTGCCACCTGAACACAGCCAAACACAATCGATATTTCTGACTCCGTCTCAGTTCTCTGTTCAGCATTTATCACCTCACACTCGAGCAGAAAGGGTTTATTGTTCAACTCAATTCAATTCAATTTTATTTATATAACAATACATCACAGGAAGTGCACTTGAGTAATAGAAGATAGGATAATATTGGGTTCAGTATCTTGCTCAAGGGTACTTCAGCATGGAGACTGAGAGAGCTGGTTCTGAAAGGAGAGCAGCAAATTACAGATAAAAAACATAATAATTTTCTAAATTGCAATGTTGATTAAATTAGAAGCAGTTAACAAATTACTTTTCCTAAAACAGATGAAAAAAGTACTTTGATTTGTCATATCATTTAAGGCAGAACTGAAATAGACATATTTTCCTTTCAACATTTATTTTAAACTGTGACATTTAATTTCGTGGATAAGTGAAACAGATTTTAGCAAAACAAAAAATGTAGCTTAAACATCGATTACACTACGAAAGATCAAAATTGTTCCCATCATTTAAAAAATGACTGAAACAAACTAGGAATGTGTAAACCGATTTTTAGGATTTAAAAAATGGCCTCCACATGCATGTAAGTCCAAAGCTGTCAAAATCACAAATAAACAAGGATAATAAAATATGATTATAAAAACTATATGACATATTGCGCATTCTATTCATAGCATTAAACATAATGCAAGTGCAGGAATATAATAATTAACAGATATTATAAATATACGAGCATATTATTTTATGTATATAATTTCATAGTTTAAATTCATATATTTTTGTCTGCCTCCAGACAGGAGGTCATGTAAAAGTCCCACTGTCTTTCCCCTTTCTTGCATAATGGAAAAAAGGAGAAGAAATAAATACAAAATATGTAAATAAAGAGCAAAACTGAAAAAGAAATAAAAAGAAAAATAAGAGTGGAAGTTAAAAAAAACAATTTGAGAGACATTTTTAAGTTATTTAATGCCTACATTTATTTATTTGGGCGCCATTTATGTATATTTAAATGTTGTTTATTAATAATGACCCTCTCAGTCCTCTGTACACCTAATGCCCTCAGCTGCAATAAAAACAACAGTAACAGCAGCACTTTTAATTGACCATACTGGTGTCTTATTTGTTATAAATGTTCAGATCTTTTGCTTTGATGAATAAAACAAACTGCAGCCACCAGGACCTGAACAGCAGGGGGCGCCACTGAGATCCAGAGGTTAGCTTAATGCAGCAGTTTTACTTGTTACTGTTTTTTTTTTTTTTTTACTGTGATGCTGAAGAAAAAAAAGCTCCTGAATACTTGACCACCTCTGCTGCGCTGTGGGGTGGAGGAGGGGGTGTTTGGTTGGGGGAAGTGGGGTTATGTGGGGGGATTTTGAGGGCTTGTCACGGTGGCAATTTTCTCCTAAATACCTTCCACAAATAATGGTTTTCAGAATGAGCATTAACAGGGTTGATTACACGAAATGGCCCTTTTAATTTACAGCGGGCTCCTATTGATCACAGGAGTGCAGATTAAAGCGTTCAATGAAGCCTGTGATGAGGTATTAACCAGCTGGAGCCCCCCAGGGGGCCCGAGGCTGGCCGGGGCTCTGCCTGTGTACAGTTATTCCCCTGTAATGAAGTGCCTCTATGCAGGGGCATGGAGCCCCGGCAGGAAAAATAGATTGAAGATGATGAGCTCTTCAAAGTCATTTCTCGCTCTCTCATTCCACCTCATGCCCGGCGCCTCCTGCCCCGCCGTGCCCGCTCCCGAAAATGCCTCGGCTTTACTTAGCCGGGCCGGACCGATGCAATTTTTATGACCTTATTGCTTTTTTACCATGGTAATAGTTTTGAATCAATTTATCAATCTGCAGGAGCCATCAGCCATGTTGCCCTCGAAGATCAAGTCCAGGTCATTCCATCATTGCTCTCTGGTGCACTGAGATGGAAAGGCGGCAGGAAAAAAACCTCCTGCTCCTCCTCCTCGCCTTCATCACTGCCAGCGGCTATATGAGAATGCTCCTCAAACAGCTTAGCAAACATGCTCTCACCAGTTTAACCCGTCATCCCAAACCCCCACCATCACGCAGGGATTTCTTATTATCTATCGCCTCGTGATGGAGACTTGGAGAGGGGGATCGAGGAGAGGGACCACCACAATAAGAGCCTCTCCACTTCTACAAGTGTGTGTGTGTGTCAGAAAAGCAGCTCTCTTTATTCAGCTCTGGCATGAATGTGCTCCCCTAATCCAAAGCTACCGGTTTAAAGAAATTCACATAAATCTGCAGAAAGGCTGTTTTATATTTTCTGGATTGATTCAGCTCGTTTTCAGATCAATAACAGATTGAAGAGGACGATTTATTCTGGGGATTAATATGTTTAAATGAGCGTTACGGCTCTACTGTCCTTTGTTCAGCTTCAGCAAATGTCAATTAATGTTCCATATCTTCTGTGAGATCAGGCCTGAGAGCTTTCATTCAATTAGGCTGAATTATCGGAGGCTCCGTCTACTGTATGCCACATAATGCTCAATCAGTAATGTGATAATGGCAGCGTGGCTTTGTTTCACATAACCGCACAGCTGCAGAGTTCCCCAGAGACGTTGCAATGCAAAATATTACTGAAATTTCTTTACATCATCATTTTTAGATGATTTTTTTGGAAACTTTTCACATCTGTAACTGTGGAAGCAGCTCATCTGTCCTACAGTATGGAACTGGGACAAACAATCGACCAATAGTCCACCTGAGGCTCCAAAGTCTTTATTGGTCTAATTTCTCTCCTCATAATAACTGTATGTATACGACAGAATGATGAAAACAATGAGGAGTTTTCTGAAAACAGTGATCACCAGATATCACTGTGAGTAAATGTGGCGATCCTCAGGGCTCTATTATCGGTCTTCTACTTTTTATTTAAATTTAAATTATACTCTCGTTTGTCAAAGCACAAAGTGTTTCCTACTTCATAACTGCATGAGCTTTACATCAACAGCTCCTGCAGGAGATCCCATCCTGTGGATGTGTTTAGTCTGGAATATTTCCACTCTGGGCCTGTTATTCCCACATAGATATTGGCTTTGTAGCAGCTGTGGGGGAACCACAAAAACTGAGGAGGTGGTAGTTTCGATTTTCACTGAAGCCAGAGGCCACCTATCGCATTACTGTAAAGCTTTATGTGACAGTCATGTTTGTGTATTCTGCACTGTCGAGTTATTCGTTAGAAAGTCACAGAGGCTTAAAGTGTGAGATGTGAGTTGAGGCCTCACAGACTCGCCCCCTCAGAGCAGCAGGAAGGCAGATGTTTTTCACAGGACGCTAAATATAGAGCGTCTGTGTGGAGCCTGTGCTCGGCCCCCCGTTGTTTCAGAGAAATCATCCTGAACACAAACACATTAACAGTATGTCTGCAGTGCGCCTCAGCCAGTCCTTCGCTCCGGACCACACCGAAACATCTCAACAGTCCCAGTGTAGCCACAGAGTTCAAACTAAAACCTGCAGTTCCTCTAACGTCCAGCAGAGGGTCTAGCAGTAAGTCAGCCCCCATAGATTCCCATCTTAAAACTAGAGCAGAAGCAAACATTTACAGAGTGATGCAAAATCTGTTCTAGTCTCTATAGCTGTCAGTCATGTGGACTGCTGCTCCCCTCTGAGCCTGATTCTCTTGAAAGTTTCTTTCTGTTAAAAAGGAGTTTTTCCTCACCACTGTTGCCAAGTGCTTGCTCATGTTGGGGTTTTCTTTTACTTTTACTTACAATATAAAGTGCCTTGAGGTGACAGTTGTTGTGTTTTGGCTCTATATAAAATAGAATAGAATAGAATGCCTTTTATTGTCACTATACACATGTACAATGAGATTCAGAGCTTCTCCTACCCAGTGCAGACATGTGGGAGAAGAAAGGGGGGTGAGGTGCACAGTTCTGCGGTTCTACTAGGTACATACGAAGAGTCCCAATTCAAAAAATGTCAAATATACCAATAAAGAAAAAAAAGAAAAGAAATAGTTTTATATATTTACAGTGTGAGTTATTGCATGTAAATAACAGGTGTTAAATTAATTTATTGTTAGAATGATAACTTGCCTGTTGAAAAGCTGACTCACTTTTGGAGCCAGCCTCAGGTGGACATTCAAGGAACTATAGTTTTTGGCTTGTTTTAGTCCACAACCAAACACCAGGAACATACTACTGCACGAGTGCATGTGTTTATGTGTGGGCTTTAAATGTCACAGGGTGACGATGTGAACATGTAAACACCTCAACCTCGACGTTAGAAAACCAAACTTCCAGAACATCCTGACCCTACAGGCCAGTGTAGAGCAGCTGTTTGATATGGACCGGGAGGAGGTTCAGGATCAAAAGGTTGCCAGATATGATCCTCATTAGCTCTTGCAGCTGAATTCATCTTCTTCCTGTAACACCAGCCTGATGCATCGTCCCTATTCATTCCCTCCTAATATATTGAAATACTATGCAACAGCTTTAAGTAAGAGCCACGTGCCGTGGGAGCCACGGCGAGTGATTGATTATTTGATGACACTTTGCCGTAGTTTTTAACTCATCTTTTCCGGGCTATGTTGAACAGTAATGGGTTCATGAGGCCGTATGTGATGAATATTTAAAAAGAAACTTACATGAAACTGTGTCAAGGGCACGACTGAATTATGAGTGTGGCATCAGTGAGGAAATGTGAAGACGAGTCCATAAACAAAACCGTTTCTGTCTCTGCGGCTGGATTTAAAATGATTGTTTGGATTTCTGAGTGTAAATCACTCAGAGAATATCATGAATTAAACATCATCATGCAGCTGGTTTCAAACAGAGAACGCATGCCGTGGTTCCCAATCCCCCTGGACACCTGAATTCACCTGCTTCCTGTTCTGATTTCAAGGCTTTTTGCTGTAATATGACATTATTTTTAGTTGTTAGTAAATGAGGTCATGAAGTCCTATTGAAATCATTTTCTTCTTGGACTCCTTGCAGTGTTTATATGAAGCCGAGCCCTTTGCCTTCTGTAAGGATGGATCATTTTAATGGTGGTTGTAATTACCCCAGGAGCAGATGTATTTTGCTTGGAATCCAGTCATTGGTGGTGGGGTGAGAGGCCTTTTTAGAGATGATATATTTCTGCATCAGTACGTTTCTTTTATTTGAAATCAGAAACATGTATCAGTAAAGTGACACATATTTTTCAGTGAGAACGATGCTCTTGAAGTGTTTGGGATTTTTGCCTGATGTAAATCTCAGCTGTTCCTCTGTGGCGTTCCTGGCTCCGTGAACTTCCAGATGTGGGTGATGGCCTGGTATTCCGGTCAGCCGTGGAGCAACACTGCCGGAGTCCGAGCTCAGTGTGGTCTGCTTATTGTCTGCTGAAATAAGGAAGAGCCTAAAACAGCTCCTAAACCAGGAGGTGTTGTTTACAGATGTCCACGCTACCCGCCATGGGCTCTGATGCTCTGCCCTTGTTTCTTTTCCTGAAATATAATAACAATTTCCGTCATCTTTGTCAAGTTGCAGAATTGACCCCCCTGTAAATTAATGACTTGTCTGGTGTATATTTGGATGTCTGGTAATTAAAGGCGCTGCTGTGTCGGCTCACAGGACCGTTTTCAGTGCCTCTGAAATGAGATCGAACCCGGGGAAGATGGTGCTGACTGTTCACACAGTACAACAACGTTTTTGTAGAAGGGTTTTATTAAACTAGTGTAAGGAAACAAGTTTTGGAGCTGTTTGGGACTATTTTTAGTGGTGAATGAATCCATTTGGTGATTTGGTTAGTACTACTATTTAATAAAAAGTTATGAATTTAAATAAGTGATGAAAACAGCATGGAAAGTTTTTCCTTTAACAATTAAAAGGTAAGTTATATGCTAGAAGGATCCCTTTGTCTTGAAGACGATCACTTCTGAGGGCATTTCTTCTTTTTGGGGGGTTGTGAAGCTGCCGTGTTCAGTGGCTTGCACAAAGGTCCTTTAATTGAATGCCACAGTAGTAAATAGGCACTAATGAAAGGATGAGGTCTTTGGGATTACGACAGCCAATCAGGAGTCAGCGTCCAGACTCCTCCGGCTGCCCTGACCTCCAACATTCCCAGAAAGAGGCTCTGTATTCTGGCCAATATTGGACTAATCCTCCCTCTATCTGCGTGCTCCTGGAGGTCAGCCTTAAAAAAAGCATTAAGCCAACAGCTAATGGAATTAAGGCTATAATAATATAGGGATATAGTGAGACAATTCTATTAACAAGATATAAATCATGTTGAGTGTGAGGTAAGTGTTTTTTAATTGATTGATGGAAACGGCGATCCATAGGTTTTCTGGAGACTAACAGCCATTTACCGTCTCCGGCAGAGCAAAAGAGGCAAAAAGGGAGAGATAAGAAAATTACGGCGGGCCGAGGAATAAATTATTCAGAAAAGATAATCATTTTGTGCTGACATTACTAATGTGAAGAAGCATTTAATCTCCCTCCGGTGGGACGGGGGCCCGGGTGAAGGTTTTTATAAAGATTAAAACTGCACCCAGAACGCCACGCTCTCATTACCCACACCGCTGTCCTCTAATCAAGGAGAGGGAGGCTCTGCACAGCATTCTGGGAAACTTCACTCAATAACACGCACACACAGGCATGCAGAGAAAACACACAAACAGCAGGCGGGATTTAATTTAGACTGATTTTGACTGGAGGAAAAAAAAAACGTCTCCGGGCCTCCAGAAGTTTGGACTCCGTTCAAAGGAAACATTAAAGTTTATTTATTCACTTTAAAATGCAAATGAGCCAAAAAATATGAATTTTCAGCAGCTGTCTCTGAGCAGTTTATAAAAATACAACTTTAAATTATAATTAAATCACATCAGACAAAAGTTACCGAACACAGCACATAAATACTAATGCCAGTTACTTGTGAGTAACGGGCAGCAATAAAGAATTAAAAGATGGCAGCGAGTGCGTCGATGTTTGGTCATTAACCAGGTTTTTGATTTCTTTTTTTGGTCCAGGGATCAGTGAATACTGCAAATATTGCAGTTTTTATGATTCTTGATTAGCGTGTGTTCATACTTTGGTTTGATTTGAGGTCAGATGGGCTTTCTAACAGACTTCCAGCAGCACGGGTTTGAAGTTTTTTGGTAAAGAAACAACTCGGCCACAGCTGCCATGAACCTTGACTTTTTACTAACCAAGATGGCGGCGCGCACGGGTGCAGCGGCTCTTAGCTCTCCAGTTTGGTGCTCGTTTTTACTTTTAATGTGGATATTTTTGAATGTTTGCAACGCCGCCATCTCTTACAGTCGCCAGAACCTAATTGACCTAGGTTTTAAATATAGTTTGTCTGTTTCTGGCGACTATCAGCGAACACACAACATCCTGGTGGAGATAGCGAGACCGCCAGGGTCACCGTGGATGGTCTGCCCGCCCAGCAAGCGTAGTAGGCGACGGAGGGAAAGAAAGCAGAAGAGGGGATGCCGGTCGGGCTCAGACGCTAGGCTACGCAAACATCCACACCGGCCAGCACTTCCGAGCCTTTTCCTATCGAACGCCAGATCCATCACCCACAAACTTGACGAATTGGAGCTACAGATAGCCAACACAAGCTTTGCACGTAACTGCAGCATTATTCTTATTACGGAGACGTGGCTTCACCCGCTGATTCCCGACGCTGCAGTCGAGTTAGCAGGCCGCACGCTACACCGGCATGACAGAAACAGCAACTCAGGTAAAAGCAGAGGAGGGGGGCTATGTGTTTACGTGCATAACGAGTGGTGTTGTAACAGCAGGATCATTCACACACACTGTTCTCCTGATTTGGAGGTTCTGGCAGTCTCGTGCAGACCTTTTTACATCCCGAGGGAGTTTACAGTAGTTATTGTGATAGCTGTTTATATACCACCGGATGCTAACGTTGGCACGACTCTCAGCCTCTTGCTCAACACCATAAACAAACAACAGCTTGCCCACCCCGATGGGGTTTTTATTGTCGCCGGCGACTTTAACAAAGCGTGCCTAAAGACTGTGCTTCCTAAATTTGTCCAGTTCGTGGACTTTGCTACGAGAGGAGAACACACTTTGGACCATGTCTATTCAAACATCAGGCATGCTTTCAGAGCGACACCCCTCCCCCACCTGGCTGGATCTGACCACCTCTGCATGTCCCTCACCCCCACCTACACCCCCCTGCTGAGAAAAACAAAGCCCCAGACAAAGACAATAAAAACCTGGCCTGAAGGAGCCCTTTCTCAACTGCAGGACTGCTTCTCAACAACTGTATGGGATTTATTCTCCAGCCACAACCTCCAGGAGTACACGGACACTGTACTCTCGTACATCAGGAACTGTGTTGACAATGTCACCGTCAACAAAAGGGTCAGGGTGTTTCCAAATCAAAAACCCTGGATGAATAGCGAAGTGCAATCCCTCCTAAAAAGCCGCAACACTGCCTTCAAGTCAGGGGACAGGGCTGCGTATAGGGCGGCCAGGGCAGACCTGAGTAGAGGCATCAGGAAAGCTAAGGCTGCCTATAGGAGGAGGATTGAAGATCACTTTGCTGACAACGACCCCAGAAAAATGTGGCAGGGGATCAATCACATTACCAACTACAGAAGCAATAACCAGGCAACATCTAGGACTGATGCCTCACTGGCTGAGGATCTAAACCGTTTCTTCGCCCGCTTTGAGACGACCAAGCCCTCAGCTGCCACACCACTTCCACCCGCCCCCAGCACTGGCACACTAACACTTAGGGAGCACCAAGTGAGGTGTGTTCTAAGGTCAGTGAATCCCAGGAAGGCGGCAGGTCCTGATGGAATACATGGAAAGGTTCTCAGAGCATGTGCTGACGAACTGACCGGAGTCTTCACTAAAATCTTCAACCTTTCCTTGTCATCAAACACCGTCCCGCCCTGCCTCAAAACCTCCACCATCATCCCCATCGCCAAGAAGACAGCTGTGGCCAGCCCAAATGACTACAGGCCTGTTGCACTTACGCCTGTAGTGATGAAGTGCTTTGAGAGACTGGTCTGTCAGCACATCAGGGCCGGTCTGCCTCCCACTCTGGACCCCCACCAATTTGCCTACAGGACAAATCGTTCCACCGAGGACGCTATCACCATAGCGCTCCACACTGCGCTGAGTCACCTGGAGCACCGAGGAAGCTATGTGAGAATGCTCTTTCTGGACTTCAGCTCAGCATTCAATCATATCATCCCGGAGATCCTGGTCCAGAAACTGTCTCACCTGGGACTCTCCACCCCCATCTGCCTCTGGATCAAGGACTTCCTGACAAATAGACCACAGTCTGTCAGACTCGGCCCCCACCGGTCCAGCACCATCACACTCAGCACCGGGTCTCCACAAGGATGTGTTTTGAGTCCCCTCCTGTTTACGCTCTACACATCCGACTGCTCCCCTACCCATCTCTCAAACACCATCATAAAGTTCGCGGATGACACCACAGTGGTTGGACTCATCTCAAGGGGGGATGAGTCGGACTACAGAGATGAGGTCAACAGACTGAGTGAGTGGTGTTCAGTTAACAACCTCCAACTGAACACCACGAAAACTAAAGAACTTATCTTGGACTTCAGGAAGGGCAGAGCAGACCCGGCCCCACTTTACATTCACGGGAGCTGTGTGGAGAGGGTACACTCCATGAGGTTTCTGGGCGTGCAGATATCTGATGACCTCTCCTGGACTGCAAATACTACAGCGGTGGTTAAAAAGGCCCAGCAGCGTCTCCACTTTCTGAGAGTGCTCAGGAGGAACAACCTGGAGGAGAGGCTGCTGGTGACATTTTACAGAGCCACCATAGAGAGCATCCTAACGTACGGCATAACAACATGGTATGCAGGGTGCTCAGCTGCAGACAGGAAAGTACTGCAGAGGGTCATCAACACAGCCCAGAAGATCACTGGCTGCTCTCTGCCCAGGCTGGAGGTCATTGCAAACTCCCGGTACCTCAGCAGAGCTGGCAATATCATCAAGGACCACTCTCACCCCAGCAACCAACTGTTTGAACTATTACCGTCAGGCCGACGGTACAGGTCACATAAAACCAGGACAAACAGATTCAGGGATAGCTTCTTTCCCAGAGCTATCACCGTAGTAAATAAGCACAAAAACAATTGAACCTATTCCATACCGTCACTGTCATTATATTATGCTGCTATTCATACTGTCATTATATTAATGCTGCTACCCTGTATATATTGTACATACTATTGTTTGAGTACTTACGATTGTTTTTTTTTCTGTACTTTTTATATTTTACATTTATATTTATTATTGAAACTTGCACCAAGGGAGTGGCACTCCAATTTCGTTGTACTCTGTACAATGACAATAAAGGCTATTCTATTCTATTCTATTCTATTCTATTTAAAGTAATTATACAAATGGGAAAGCAAAATGATGTCTCATATTTTATGGTGGAGAGAGCGGAGCACCCTGTGAAAGCGAAGTGTTGATTTATTGGTTGCGTTCCCACCCTCACCTTTGACCCAAAGACTGAGATGGAGGAGCATACAAGCAGTGGAAATGAGCTTCCTCTGAAGGAAAGAGCTCAGCGTAGAGCTTGAAAGGAAACTGGTGAAGTGACCAGGACGCCTCATGGGTGAGGTGTTTGAAGGGAGACCAGGACATTGGAAATGCTTCTGTGTTCTCCAGAAGAGCTGCAGGAGGCTGCATCAAACAAAAGAGAGGAAATAATCTTAAAATATCTTGGGGACTACTTTCAGTGGTGCATTAATCCATGTTTGGTGATCTGGTGAGGATTAGTGGCAGAAGGACAGGGAGCTTTTGTTAGAAATACTACAGTGTTTGAGATTAGCCCAGATAATCCTCCCTCCTTACATTTTTATTTAGCAAGACTCAAAATGAGCCCATAAAGTCACGAGAAGAGCGTTCATGGAGGTCGGGGCAGGGGGACATCCTCCTTCTACAGGAGCGGTCTCTGTGCGAGCGTGTGTAATTGCTACAGAAGAATATTTATTTTATTCATATTTTACATTTACAATGTTTTTTCCTGGGGACCCTGTGACACCCCATTGAAGAGCCGTAGGCTGGATCTCTTAAGATCTCACTGTTGGGTTTGTAAGGCCATGTTACTCCTAAATTTCTATCTTGTTCAAAGAGACGATATAAAACAAAGTTCTAAGCTAATCGACCTGTGTGTTCTCCTTTTTTAAAAACAAGAATCGAATCGTTAAACAGAATGGAAAATGGAATCGGAATTGTGAAAATCTTATCAATTCCCATCCCTAGCGACCACGCATATCGCCCACTGGAGGCTGTTAAAAGAATGCAGGCTTGAGGCTCCAGGAAACAGTAAGTCCAGGATCCACGTGTACTAGCCTGATGAAATAACCCTACAACGCCGTGCGAGACAGGAAATCCCTCAGAGCGTCTGCAGATGAATTAATGGCTGAAAAAAGAAAACAGAAAAGGCACGAGACAGGCGAGATAAAGAGACGGGGCTCAGCTCATCCAGCGTGACAAATTATGAGAGTTACAAAGTGGGATGACAAACGGGCGGTTGAGCAGGAAGTTAACAGGAGCGCGGCGGTCGGCAGCAGGCGGCCGCCGTTATCTCCCCTCATGTTTATTAGAGCCGGCCTCTTGTTGGGCGCCGCCGCGCTGACAGTGATGGACAGCTCCTATTAAGACCCCGCGTACCCGGCAGCTGGCAGGAGCAGATACATTAAATACAACTGTTATTACTTTTCATTGGCTCGCCTGTAAAATATGGCCACTAAATAGTTGTTGCCATCGGTTTGATACAAGATTTTAATTTGAGAGACGGCTCCGGGGCTTTGTTCGAGCACGATAATGGTGGTGTACATGCGAGGGTATTGATGCGCTGTCTTCTCAGAGCTTTGTTTGCTGTTATATACGACTCCCCGACCGGGATGTTATCAGACGCTTCTCCTCCCTTCTCATTCAGAGCGTGTCTGCTTATCACAGCAGGCCTCAGTGTGGTCAACAGCAGCATTTAACCCTTCGATGAAGCCCTCAGCTCCCCACACAGCTCGCGCTGCGGATAGCTGACAAATTAAAGGAAAATACTACCAGCTGACTCTGTAAGTATGGTTTCATCCACTTAAAGAGAAGGATCAGTTCAGTTTTGTAGACACAATCAACACCTCCATCCAGTGATGTGAAGCAGGTTGGAAAGAAGAATCATGTTCATCCCTGCAGGAGTGGTAAAAGGTTCTTATAAAGCACGAGTAGTAGTTTTTTACTATATCTAAGCGCTTCAATCACTGTCCGATGAACGCATCAGGAATAACTTGAGGTTCAATATCTTGCCCAAAGATACTTATGCATCCAGATTGGTGCAGTCAGGGATCGAACCAGTGACATTCCAGAGTAGATGAACAGCTCTGATCAGTTTTAAAGCAGGACTCACAGCCTGAGGACTGAATCTGAGTTTCTGTGGATTTTATTTCCAGTGTTTGGTGTATTTTTCCTTCCTTCTTTGATTCCAGCTCCATGTTAAGTGTTGGGTGCTTTCTCCATTTCTGGTTTTACTTTGACAGTTTCCTTGTTGTAAACGTTATATTTTTGGATTTATTCATCGTCATTTTAAGCTCACTAGACTTTTTGCTTGTTTATTAGTTACTCCTGCATTTTGAGTTACACTCCACACAGAAACAAAACAAGTCAGAGCAGATTTAAAGCTTTCTTTTCGCTGCATCTTGATCCCAGGATCATCCTGTAGTCATATTTTATGTGATGTCCTCAGTTCTGAGGCGCCAGTTTGTTCTCACTGTGATGGATCCATCACTGATGCTCACAGCAGGTCAGAGCAAAGCCATTTCATCTTTAAACTGTTTCTCTAAACATATTTTCAGCCCTGAAAGTTTCACGTGGAGATCTGCTGTACAAATGAAGCTGTGAGGGCTCAAAAATGCTGGAAAATAATTGAAAAATGTCAAATTTGGACCCGGCCTCTGTGTCTCTGGAGGGCCTGAAACAGTTACTCAGTTTTTGTGCTGTAAAATATTTCACAGCTTCATTAAATAAAGTTATCAATCAGCTGATTCTGGGAGCTTTTCTTAGATTTGGTTTATATGGAATGACCGTTTAGCCTGTTCTGTTTCCCCGTCCTTCCTCACGTCACGCTGTGTGTCTCTTTGTGTCTCTTTGTGTCCTAAATAAAGCACTTTGAATGTCGTGCCGTAAACACCGCCGCCACCACTGCAGATAAACTTCTTGTGAGACTGAGGTTACAGCTGATATCCGTCCATCCAACCCCGCCAAACTCACCCCAAACGCTCATCTCGCGGTGATGCATTAGAAGCAGGACTGTCCAATAACACGCCGGCCAGGCCGGACTGTGTCTCCGTGGTGACGGCAGGACATCTGCATGTTGGCTGGTGGTGAGGGTCCGTGTCACGTCCTGCGCTCTGTGTGCTGCATATTAAAAGCTTTATGGAAGCAATTAAATGTGTGCTTAATGGCCAGGAGTTGGCAGAATGATTGTACAATTGAATTAGCAGTTATGATGGCCGGCATTACAAGATGAAGTAAATGCAATTACCTCAGTCCCCCCCCCCGTCAGGTTCAGCAGCATGATAGGACTTAATTAGCTCTTGTCACATACACTTTCCTCCTGATCTAATTCCCTGGCAGCCCAAAGTGGATCGGAGGCAGTGCCGGCCCTCTCTGTCCGCCTTCACATTGATGTTCTCAGGGGCCATTTTCCTCCATGATGCATTGGAGCTGACTCATCCCAATAATAATAATAATGGCTGCACAGAGTCCAAAGGAGAGGCAGCTTCCTGGATCATCTCTGCACACGACCAGCAGGCTGCTTTAATACTTTCAGGATGCTGGAAGGAGATTTTATAAAGACTTTATGAAACAGAGGAACATTTTTAGTCTTTTTATCTGTTTTAGAGCCAAATTTCCATTAGTTCTCTGCACTTAGATACACTCCAACTTATGTTTTAATTGTAGTTCATCCTGTCCAATTTCTGCAAAAGCCTGCTGTATTATTCACATATTGGGTATTCCTGTTTGTCTGCCCAGAAATGGATCAGATCGACTGTTTCTTGTCCGAGCGTCTAATGTGTTGGATCAAACTCTCATCTTCTTAACAGGCTGCACTTTTTTGCCTCTTACTAAAAATCTCAACCTCTCCAGTTTTATTTTAACAGCTCGGGAACAGCACTTTTTCCACAGCTAGTAGTCCAAACCCTGCAGAAACATAATAATAATGACTAACCTCATGCTGTGGATGGATCATCTCAGATGTTCTCTCGGCTAAAGTTGGGTCCTTTTCAGCATCTTCTTTCAGCTGCGGATGGAAACAATCAGCTGCTTCTCTATTCTGACTGTTAGTGGCATCGTGGGAAAGAATCTCAGCTAATCAACTTTTAAGATACTGTGTTAAATATGTAAGGTGAAGCAATTTTTAAAAACTTTTTGGCTTGAGGAATATGCCTCAGTGTCCATCTTTGAAAACTGCCCTGGTCAAAATATATAGAATATAAAAAACGTGATGAAACTACTTTGATGTTACCCTGACATCAAATTAAATCCTCAAATTTCATTTAGCAAAGCTGGAGCTCCACCTTCTTGGACCCTCTGTTAGTACATTGACCTCACAGCAGCCATATTTTTGGTCACATGATGTCATTAAAATGCTCTAAAAGGCTCCAACAGCACAAATACAAATCAGAGGTCCAGTTCAGGTGAAGCCTAGCATACAGCTAGCAGTTACAGCCGCACATGTCACTATCGACCTGTCAGTCGAAGAGGCCACGCCCCTAATAATTCAATGTTACAATGTTGCAATGTTAAATGTTAATGAAATTATAGCAGGTGAGTTATAAAAACAATCCCCTCCTGTACAGTTGGTTATGAAGTAGGAAACATTTTGTGCTTTGACAAACAAGAATATAATTTAAATGTGAATAAAAAGTAGAGGATCAATAACAGAGCCCTGTGGAACACCACAGCCTGTATGAAAACAGTCTGTGATGGTCTGGTCTGGTTTTTGTTACTCATGGTAATCTCTGGTGGTTACTGCTTCCAGAAAAACTCTGATTTTGGTGTAAAATACGTCAGGTCAGACCTTTAGATATCATTACATATGTGGACTCATGTTTTCCCACTATTATTAGAAGCAGACATCCTCCTCCTCCTTTTGCTGTCATAACATGATGGAGTGACAGATAAGATTCAGCTTCAGTACACATATTGAGCATCATGTTGTGATGTCCTCCTGTAGGAGGTCAGGGAGATCCGCTCCGTCAGCGGTAGACTTCCTGTGCCGTTCAGTGTAAACCGAAGGAATATGAAGCCTGCGAGGACTCAAACGGAGGTGAAATGAATCATACTCTATGTCGTCTCAGGTCTCTCCGGAGCCTCGCTGCTCTCCCTCCTCTCCCACAGAAACCATTGATTAGCTCTTAGCCGTGCTCATTTGCCAGCGATCGAGGCTCAGCCAGTGTGAATGTGGTGTCCTTGCAGATTTAGTGGTCACTTCTCTCAACTTTGCCCATTAACCTGAGTGCAGCAGGCAGTTTGCCCCCCTCCCTGAGCACCGCAAGAACATTTATTACCCAGGGACACTCTAATGGATCCCAGTTAAGGTGTGTTAACAATTTTTCTATTGATTAATTGGAAGAGAATCATAGCCAGACTAACTTAGCCCAGAAGATTTAGTGGCTTTTAAGGTAGTAGCGATGAATATAATGCTTTAGAAAGAGCTTCTGTACATTATATATATGACACCTGCTACATTAAGCTACATTAAGCTTTAATACGTCTTCATTACTGGCACTCTGCCCAACCCCTTCAAGGTTGAAATAGAGATCCACCTTTCATTATACCACCCATCATGGCTCTATGGAGAGATATCAAATAATAATGGAACTGTTGAAACAGTTCTGCCTCAGTTGTTAATGTTAATCGATGTATTAAATATTAAAGATTTCCAGACTTTGAACTGCTGCCACGCTTCTCCCATCAGGACCACTCCAACCACTGCAGCCAGCTAAACGCTCATCTTCCCGGTAATTAGGTAAAGTAGAGGATGATGGCGACCCTGTGACCTTTAACCCCCCCCCCCCTCCTCTCCATGATACCGCACAGTGCTGCTGAAACAAGGAGAACTCAAAGACTCGTTTCAACAGGTCAGACAGAAGAGAGGAAGATTTAACTGCAGGTTTCAGAGTGTTAAAGGCTGACCTGATGAATTTTAAGGCCTCACATATTTCTGTTTTATTAATGGAATAATAACACGGAGGATCAGATTCACAGGAAATTTAAATAAAACCTGTTTAATGTACTCATGATTATTCATAAACACAAGAAAACACTTTTTTTTCGAAAAATGTCAAAAACTTGTTTTAAACTAAAGACTTTGCTAATATTTTTTCAGCTAATAACAACCTGAATTCATGTTTTCATATCCTAATCCGAGCTGCACACTGGACTTCCCCGAGAAATTAGAGAAGCGCTAAAACTAACGTAAATAACTGCAATTTGGTGTCTTAACCCTTTACAGCCGATCGGAGCGGGCACGCTCTGTTTTGCGTAACTATTTTTAAATCCCGGTAGCACTGCAACCACGTAAGCTAGCGCAAAATTTTTTTTTGCATATGAAACCGGAGGAGTTGTACTCACATCTTATGCCATCAGCTTGTCCTAGGTCACGGTTTCCTTCCACATATAGCTTTGCAAAAACTGCATAAAAAGCGCTTGCAGGAACAAAAACATAATATTCCAGAAACACGCTGTGCCGGTCCGATCAGCTGTTCATAACACTTCCTACGTTGGAATAGACGTCAGCACGAACTTTTGCATTTCCGCCATTACCTGCCCGAAACCGGAAGTGACGTCATTTTCGCGGAAATGTAGTCTTTTTTACTATCAGGCCCTCAGAGCCTATACTCGTCTTTTTAAAAGTTATCTCTGACTTTATGACTTTCTGTGTCGTTTCTGGGATGCTTAGGACTCATATTGCACTGCTGGAAATAGTTTATTTTGATGCATATGCTGCTTTTTTGCAAATTTGCAGTATAATATTTATTTTCGTTTTTCCTGCAGTGTATAAAAATTGGTGTATTTCAAAAATAAAACTAGGAAGACACTCAAAATAAATTTCCTGTGGTGGGAAACTATTTTGTGCAACTTTTTTGTATTTACAGTTTTGAGGGATAAGCCTCTTAAATTTCTCTAACTAGAAATATATGTTAAAAAACAATTTTTTTTGTAGTTTATTGCACTTTTTTGCAATTTATGTAATTACTATGCACTTAATGAATACATATGATTAAAATCTGGGCTATAATGGTTGTATTGATGTATAGCAACTTGAAATGCTCCCAAAAATGGCTCCACAGCAGGTAAAAATATAATATAAGCTCTGGCGGACTTGGTTCTATGGTAGGTCTTAAAGGGTTAATGAAAAATAATAATAATAATAATTTACTTTTTTTTTTTTTTACTATTTTTTCAGCTTTTTTGTAAAACAGTACATTTGAAAATTCATAGATACATTATATTTTAGCATTAATAACTATGTTTATTAGTCAATTTATTTTATTTTGCACATACTGGAGGATGATGCCAGTGATTTTGGTATATAAAATGCTGGTAATTCAGGCCAGCTATGGCATAAACCTTACATGCTGTCATTCTCATTCCATCAGAACATTCAGTACAATTCAATCAATTGAATTGTATTAATTTAGTGCCAAATCACAGCAGCAATCATGTCACGGTGCTTTTCTGAGGCTGATCTTTTAAAACTTGTGTTAGATATTTTTCCAGAAGTTTCCAGGCTGAAAACATGAAACCACCAGAACCAGAACCTGGCACTGATGGTCACACCCTGAGGAGAAGACCAGGCTCCAGCATGCGGATGACCTTTGCCTTCTTGAAAACATGACTGAAGCTGCATTGAGTGGAAAGTGGCGTATACCTTAGCACCTCTAGCTCGAGGTCATACATATCGAAGCCTGGTTCTTCTCACCTAGGTTGGCTCTAACACTGATCATGCAGAGCTCAGCAGTCACACTAAGAGAAGACTTGGTGTCTACAATAGCTCCAATTTACAGCAACAGTAATGTCAGGCTGCTTTATATCAAAGGCAAAGCACCTGACAACAGTGGGAAGGACGAACTCCCTTTTACCAGGAAGTGACCTCCAATAGAACCAGGATCAGGGCACGGCAACCTGCTTATTATTTCAGGAATACTTGAATCCAAAATGACTTTTTAGTTGGAAGACTTCTTAGATGATCTGACTCTGTGGCGTTAAACTCCTGGCAGAAAGTGGAGTCTAGAAGCTTCTGTGACTCATACACGAATCCTTCAAGATCCAAATGTTTCGTTTCTCTCATCACTTCAAGCGACTTCCTGTCATGTGCTCATGCTTCTGCACACGTGCGTTCACTCCGAACAGTCCAGTGAGGATTGGTCCATCAGATCAGGACACACAATCTTCGGGATGAAAGAGACATTCTGGCTGCCGCACACGACGCCGCAAAAATAAACGTCTCGCAGCGAGCTGACGTCACGTTGGCGAGGAGCAGAGGTGTGCTCGGTGCCCAGTGTGTGGAGAGAAAACAGTTTCCCCTGCAGGACGCCCCCGCCGCCCACATGCTCAACCCCAAACCTCTGTTTCTCTTTCCCTTCGAGCATCCAGAGCCTTCCTCATGTTTGCTCTGCAGATCGTTTGATGACAGCGAGTGGCGGCAGCATCCAAAGTCAGCTTATGATTCTTTCATGATGTCTCATCCTAGAAATATAAGTCAGATTCAAACAGTTATCAGAGCTTCATGCATGTGGTTAGGAGACACATGAAGGAGCCGTCACATTACTCCAGTCTATCCTGATTAAAAGGCCGCTTTCTCCCAGGTTTTCTCCTGGTTCAGTCGGACCTCAGCGCATACATGCCAATCCTCCCGATTTTTCCGGGAGAATCCCAAATTTCAGTGCCCCTCCCGAAAATCTCCCGGAGTCACCATTCTCCCGAATTTCTCCTGATTTTCTATCTGAACAACAAAATTGAAAAACCATATCCCAGAATTCATAGCGCGGCCCAGCCAATTCCAGTTTCCAACAATGGCCGGAGCTACTTAGTTTTAATATTACTCTTATTTCTCTTTCTGGGTCACAAAATAAACTTTTAACATATTTTCAGGCGAGAATGTAGCTGTGTAAACTTGAAATATCTGAGCCGGCGAGAACAGCAAACCCCCGCGTTCTTTCACTACTCAGGTTAAACATGATATCTAAGTCGCTCAGATAACTTAGAAATGTTATTGTTTGGCTTTTGTGTTTTATTTGTTCATGAGTAAATCAGTTTGGCTGAGACTAAAGTTATTAGATTAGATTAGAATCAGAATCAGAATCAGAAAGGGTTTTATTGCCAAATGTTGAGCAGGTTTACAACATTAGGAAATTGCTGCGGTGCTTCAGTGCAAACATGCTGTCATAAATTGCGCTTAAATAGACATGAAAAAAATAAAAGTAAGAATAAGAATTAAAAGTGCTACGTAGAAAGATATATACATGAGTGCAGGTGGTGATCAGTGCCAACACATGGAATCATGCAGTGAACACAGCGTAGGGTCATGTGTTAGTGGTGGGGACAGTCGTACGTTTATTGTTCATGTGTCCAACAGCAGAGGGGAAGAAACTGTTCTTATGGCGAGAGGTTCTGGTGCGAATGGACCGGAGCCTCCTGCCTGAGGGGAGCAGGTCAAACAGACTGTGTCCAGGGTGAGAAGGGTCAGCTGAGATCCGAGCTGCACGCCGCAGTGTCCTGGAGGTGTACAGGTCCTGCAGAGATGGGAGTCTACAGCCAATCACCTTCTCAGCAGAGCGCACAACACGCTGCAGTCTCTGTTTGTCCCTGATAGTGGCTCCAGCGTACCACACGGTGATGGAGGAGGTGAGGATGGACTCGATGATTGCAGTGTAGAATTGCATCATCGTCCGTGTTGGCAGGTTGAATTTCTTCAGCTGCCTCAGGAAGTACATCCTCTGCTGGGCTTTCTTGATGATGGAGGTGATGGTGGGCTCCCACTTCAGGTCCTGAGTGATGGTGGTACCCAGGAAGCGGAATGAGTCCACAGAGGTGATGGGGGTGTCAGTCAGGATGATGGGGGGAGTGGGGCTGTGTGCTTCCTGAAGTCCACAATAATCTCCACTGTCTTCTGGGCATTCAGCACGGGGTTGTTGTGGCTGCACCAGGACACCAAACGTTCAACCTCCCTCCTGTAGGCAGACTCTTCCCCGTCCGAGATGAGCCCAATAACGGTGGTGTCATCTGCAAACTTGATTAGCTTGACAGACTGGTGGATGGAGGTGCAGCAGTTGGTGTACAGGGAGAAGAGCAGAGGAGAAAGAACACAGCCCTGAGGGGAGCTGGTGCTGATGGTCCGAGAGTCCGAGACATTCTTTCCCAGCCTCACATGCTGCTTCCTGTCCGTCAGGAAGTCAGTGATCCACCGGCAGATGGGATCAGGCACATTCATCTGGGAAAGCTTGCCTCGGAGATGGTCTGGAAGGATGGTGTTGAAGGCAGAGCTGAAGTCCACAAACAGGATCCTGGCGTAGGTTCCTGGGGAGTCCAGATGCTGCAGGATGAAGTGTAGGGCCATGTTGATGGCGTCATCTACAGACCTGTTGGCTCTGTATGCAAACTGCAGGGGGTCCAGGAGGGGGGCCGTGAGGGTCTTGAGATGGGAGAGAACTAGGCGCTCAAATGACTTCATGACCACAGATGTCAGAGCCACGGGTCTGTAGTCATTTAGTCCAGTCATTAGATTAAATAAAACTTTATTAATCCCTCGGGAGGGTTCCTCCTTGGTTTTCACACAGCTGAATAAACGTCAAAGAGAAAACTGATTAAACAGAAGTGTGAGATGGTCAAGAATTTACGCCAGTGTCCTGTTATATTTTAGATAGCAAGGAGCAGACGGCAGAGTTTCACTCCACCGAGAGAGCTGGTGACGTAATTCTGAAGGCTAGACCGTCCAATTTCACAGTCGCTCACTTCCGGCCTACCCAGCTTTCGGAGGACCCGGCCCACTTAGACTGCGAGGGCCGGGTCCTCAGGTGGATGCAGCCTCTGAATTTGGACACCCCCAAGTTTCCAGCCGGACAATAATAACGGTGAAATGTAATTTATGTTATCCAAGTTTTATCCGAGAAAACGTTTTTTGTACATATACGTATATCACCCCCCCCAACAGCCCTTTTGAATGTCTCCCTAATTCTGAGGTCTCAAGGTTGGCAGGTATGCCTCAGCGATCTTCACAGATTTACTCATAACAAGGTTTAATCATCTGTGGAAATCACAGAAAGTTAACAGAAGCCAAAAAGATGAAAACCCCCCCAAAACAAATAATGCTGAAAAGACAAGCTGAGGGAATTCAGACAAACCCGTATTCGCACACAGAGCCTTCAGGCGTGGAGTCACAGCCTTGTTACCCAACATGGTTTTAATGTTTTAGATTAAAAAAAGAATTAGAAATCTGAAGTTTATGTTGATGTTTTTGTGGATAAATTGTTCTATAGTTCACAAATAGGAAACTCTGAATGGCAGACAGCATGTGTGCTGATTGGAGGAGCTGCTGGAAATAACAGGAAACTATAGGACCAGAAATATTCTGGAAACTCATCAAAACCCCTGGAAAACCAAAGCTGTAACAGCTGTCCTGCTGTTTTCACTGTAAAATGCTGGGTGGACGTTTGCCTCCTGTTGTGGACTTTCAGAATCACCACCCTGTGTCTTCCCGTAATTACCGCAGTGTATGTAAGTATATCCTCCCTAACGGGCACAAACATCATCACATATACTGTGATTATTAATATCTATGTCTTTAAGACAGGCTTATTATAAATCAGACTTCTTTGGATTTTTCTTTTATTCCGTTCGTGTCATTATGGTTCCCCTGCCAGTCGATGTCACGTTCTCCCTTTGCGTTTGTTTCATGTGTCATGCATGTTGTCTGTATGTAACTTAATAGTCACAAAAGTTTATATCTGCAATGAAATTTTGGTTGATTCAGCTCTAAATGTGGAATGAAGAATTTGAAAAAGCACCGCAGGCCTGGGAATGTGTATTAAAATTATGCTAACACGTTCCCAGATGATTTAAAATGAGTTAAGATCCACGGGTGCATTTACACTTCCAGTGACTCCAATCATTTTATTATTGTATTGAAATGTCATATTTGGCTTCTGAATTTAGGAGGTTGTTTTTAAACACCGTTGTGTCTTCTACATTTTTTTCATGTCTTTGTTTAAAGCAGATGGTCACGAGTCTCGTGGTTGTGATGCTAATATCGTTTGCAATATTTTGCTTTTTTTTTTTTTTTTTTTTTTACACCTTTGTAGCTTTGCACATTTTAAGTGTTTGGTTATTTTTGTTCATGTTTGTCATATGTGGTCGTGTTTGTTGTTGTGCTCGGGTCTTCCATGTTTTACGGTATCTTCCGTACTTGCTGATGTTGTCTGTCATAAGTTTGAGTTTGTGTTTTTTTCCAAAGACGAACATTTTCAGGATTTTCTCAGAGTTGCACTTTAAAGCTTTAAAGTGAAGGTGAGCTGTAATGAATGGTGTAAATAAAAAGCGGCGGGCTTGTGTAACGGTGCCGTCGGTGGAACCAGCATGCAGTTTGTGGTTTATAGATGTAAAAAAAAAAAAAAAATCAGGACGAGGACGCTGCAGCTGCTGACTCGGACGGCTTTAAGAAATAAGTGAAGGAAGAGCGCTTCGTCCATTTATCGTTTAATGCCACATTAGCAATCTGCAGCGTTGCGGAGTCGCTGCCAGTGGAGGCAGCTCCGGGCAGATGGGCCGGCCTGTAAGATAGATCCACTGCCACATAAATCCCCCACCGCCATCACAAGCCAACCGAGAAACAGCACTAACAGCGTGTTATGGCGGGTCCGGAGCCGCTGCCAAAAGCAGCAGTTCATGCTTTTTCCCTGTTCAGACATTTGAGCGATGGACTCAGATGTTACCTCTCATTAGTATTACCGGACAGCAGAAACAAACAGAGAGCACTTACTGTCAGGCAGAAAAGGATAATCACGCTGCAGATGTGCCGAGCGCTTCTCCTTTGTCCTCATCGGGACAGCCGCAAAGCTTTAATGGCCCTAATGAATCGGCCGTACGCCCTCTCAGTCAGAGGCGTCACACGGATTTCACGCCCAAAATATTTGTTTCAGTTCACAGTGAAACCCTCTGCAGCAGATTCACACACACGTTGAGTCTGTCGAGGTCAGACTGCAGAGAACCAGAAGGACGCCTCAGCTCCAGGTCACCGTCGACCCGGGAACGCTCCAAACCACAGGAGCTTTGTCTGAAACCAAAAGATGTTACCTTTGAAATCAAGTGCATACATTCACTTTGGAAAAGCACCTTCTCTGTTTGATAAAGATTTACCAAACCCAAACCTGGGATGAGTCACCTGACCGGCCCATGTGCTTCATAATTAGCATAAAACTGATCCGCCCATCATTCAGCACTCTTTAAATGATCCTTGCTTCAGATGATCATTGAAACAGAAATTAATTAGTGGCCAGTAATGATGTAAACAGTGTTTTTCTCCCATCCAAACATCCAGGATACAACCAGTCTCATATTCTAACTGAGAGACATAAAACTGCTTGGCCTCTCAGGTGTTCAAACAGGTGAAATGTCTTTAAGAAGCGCTGATTTCAACCTGAGCCTAGACTAGTTAGACTTTTACAGACAGTTCAGTATGACTGTGAGACAGTCCGTAAACATACTGTGAGTGTTTACGGTGTTAAGAGTCTTTAACATGGACAAATATATAACTGGAGCTTAAATGAGCAGCTGGAACATGGTGGGCCTCAGCGGCACGTTTATCAGGTTTAAATCATCACTGACAATATTTTTGACCCTATATTTATATCTGCGATAAATTTGACTTAACAGACTCAAAGATGTTTAATGTCTATCTATTTTTCTTCATGTTTTCAGTTTATTTCGGGTCAGTAAGCATATAGTAAAGTCTAACATTATTATTTTAATCCTTGTGCCTAGTTTGCTATGATAACCTTGGTGTTTCCTGGTGGACCAATCAGCGAGCTTCATTTGACCCAGGGGTCTGAAGCGTTATCTGGAAGCCCGCCCCTCAGAGAGCAGAACAAGAGTATCTGTGACCAGCAGAGATTTGTCGAAGTCGTTTCATTCCGTCTCAGCCGCGGCCACAATTGACTTGTCATGTATTTTCCAGCTAATTAGCCCTTTAAAACGAGCGCCTATGTAAAGCAGCCATTGATAAGAACACAGCGGTAAATTGACCGTGAAATGCTGCCATTCATTCGGGGACAATGACCCCCTGTAGCGATAATCGGGATTAATTAGAGACTGTTAGGGGAGAGTGATGGCGGGGCGGCGTGCATGCTGGGTAGATAGCAGGGTTTCTCCCTTAAAGGGCGCTGTGATTGGCCAGTTCCTGTGAATGTGCTGGGGTTAACTAGCAGGGATGGGAGGCGATGTGGGTCTGAAAAGAAGGGGCTGCATTTTAACAAAAGGTCATTAGAAAAGCCTGGACTGCTCAGTTTAAACACCCGCACACCGCCCAGGGCCTGAAGCTGAATATTCAGGAAGATTGACCAAGAACCATCAGAGTTCATCACACAAGCTCTGAGCACAGTAATGGTACCCAGCATGTTTCTTCTGCAAGTGGAGGAATAACGTCGTCTTTCTCATGAAGGGTGAGGAGCTGAAAGTGCTGAAAAAGCCCCCCACTGTGTGTTTAATGGGGGAGGGTGAGCTTTGAAGCCAGCATGTGGTGACAGCATCTTCACTCAGGCCTATAAAACCTCTGCAGGCAGATATCACTGCGACTCAGACCACAACACAAAGACAAGACACGCCCCTGACATTTAAAGCCCCGCTGCCCCATAAAGAGGCCGATAAAGCACCGAAATACCGAACGTGGGAACGCTCCACTGCACCTCCCCTGCAAGTGTCCCACATCGCATCCACCTTTCATCTAAGAACTGCATCATATGGTGCAGGTGAACTAAGTGTGTCAGGTATGAGACACACCTGCTCAGGTGTTTCCATCATCAGTGCTGCGGAAACCCTGACACTTGGTAACAATCAATAATCTGAAAATATGGAATAATAATGTTGAATAAACAGTTAAAATCATTAATAAAGTGTTGGAATATTTAGGGCTGCCACAAACGATTATTTTGATAGTCGACTAGTCACCGATTATTTTTGCGATTAGTCGACTAATCAGATCGTGCATCCATTGGACGTAAAACTACAGCTTATTGCACCAGCAGCATCTGCTCTTATATAACTATCATTAGCTTACAGCTTTAAGTGTTTCAGGTCTCTGCTAACTAAAAATAAAGTCAAGATGATAGTTTATTAAATTTTAATGAAATTTGCAGATTGTTTCGGTGAAGTTTAATAAACTCCTTGCTATCTAAAATATAACAGGACACCGGAGTAAATTCTCGAGGATCTCACACTTCTGTTAATCAGTTGTCTGCTTGACGTTTATTCAGCTGTGTAAAAACTATAACTTTAACCTCAGCCAAACCGATTTACTCAGGAACAAATAAAATACTAAAAAAAAAAGCCAAACAATAACATTTTAAGTTATCTAAGTGACTTATATATATTTAACCTGAGTAGCGAAAGACGGCGGTGGGTTTGAAAACGATTTGCGGGGAGTCCGGTGTTCTCACTGCGCTAGTGAGCCTAGCCCCCGGCTCGCTAATGAGCTAGTGGGTAACAGACATCTCCGAAAACGTCGGAGCGCTTTTGAAAATATGTGGTGTCCTGATAAACTGAGCAGATATTTGAGGTTTACACAGCTACATTCTCGCCTGAAAATATGTTAAACGTTTATTTTGTGACCCAGAAAGAATAATAAGAGTAACATTAAAACTAACTAGCTGCCGCCATTGTTGGAAACTGCGCTGGGCCGCGCTATGAATTCTGGGACACAGCTGCTGCTTCTTCTTCTTCTTCTTCGGGGTTTAACGGCAGCTGACATCCTTGTACATGCAATGCTGCCATCTTCTGTTTCAGTCCGTTATTACACTCTTAAATCCTACTACTTATTCCAGCTTCAAACGACGCGTCGACTATTAAATCAGTCGTCGACGATTTTGATAGTCGACGTAATCGTGACTAGTCGACAAATCGTGGCAGCCCTAGGAATATTAAGCTAAAATTATAAACAAACTTAAAGCAGTGTGCAAAAGCCTCGGGCCAGCCCTCACTTCTTTATGTTGTGAAGGAGAATGAGAAACATACATGTAAATACAGAATATGAGTCTAAAATGAGCTTTAAAGTGAATCTGCAGTGTGAGCAGCTTCATCCTTCAGCTCAGTGTGAACTGTCTGAGCAGCTCTCTGTCATCTCTGTGAGGATCTTCAGGAACAGTTTTCCAGGCTTCTTGAAGGACATTCAAAGCTCTTCTTTGGGTGTTTCTGCCTTTTGTTATGTTCTCTGTCAGGATGATCCCAAACTGCTTCAGTGATGCTGAGGTCCAGCTCTGGGGAGGCCCATCCATGACTGATGGTGTTCCACTGTGTGTTTCTATCCAGGTATGCTTTCACTTCACTGGCAGTGTGTTTGTGATCATTGTCATGCTGAAACATTAAGGTGCTGATAATTAGATGTTTGCAGATGTTTCTGTAAAGAGGATCAAACTGATGGTATTTTACTGATTTTATGATTCATTATTTGTCAAAAATCTCCAACACTGACTGACATGCAGCTGAAACCATGACAGAGACTCCACCATGTCTCACAAATGGCTGCAGACTGTCACTGTTGGACCTCCTCCCTGTACATACTGACTATGATGTCGATCCATCTCTCCATCAGACCTGTTCCTCTGATCTTCAGACCTCAGCCTTTCCTCCTGTTCCCCATCTTTAAAAATGGCTTCCTGGCAGCTGCCCTTCACTGAGACCTTTCTGATGATTCTTCAGTAAACAGCAGAAGATCAGCTGAATGTCCAGATCATCTTTCAAGGCCTGTGCCAGGTCTTTCAGATATTGTTCCTCTGCTGTAGAGTTTTTAGGCCTCACACTTCTTCCATCCAGTTTCCTCAGATTTTTAAGCACACACTGTACATCTGCTGAGATATGCAGAGTTTTAAGCTAACTGGCCTTTGGGAATCACCTTGTTGAGGCAAAAATACTATTTTCTGTCAAACTGTTTTCCATGTGTCATAGATTCAGCTAAAATGTGAACAGATGAAGTGTTTGTGTGACAGGTTGCTGGGAACAAAGAGCTAAAAAATCTCATTTAAAACTTGCTCTTTCCTCAGTTGTCTGTTATTTTTTGTGCCTTTTTATGTTTAAATGGTTTGTAGGTCAGAGTTCAGAGGTTAACAAACAAAAATGTTCCTGTGAAAATGTTCAGGTACAAGGACTGGACTGAAAATAAGAGAAAAAGCAGTAATAAATTTGGGCCACCCACAGTTCTCCATGACTTTTGCACAATACAGTTAAAGGTATACAGAGATGAAAAGTTTAACATGCAAAAGAGTATAAATTATGAATAAACAGCGAGTGTCACGAGGTCGGTAAGTCGAGATTATTTCAGGAACTTTGAAAGTCAGAACGTGAGAAGTTGATCTTCTCTTACTTCATCTCCTTTCCATAAACATGATGCTCCTGCTCAGGAGTCTTGCCTCAGTGTGATCGGGGAGTGTGGCGTTTCGCCATCATGTTCCTTGCTGTCAGCAATGCAGTGCGGCGTGATCCCCGCTGGCTCTGCTGGTTTCTCTGAGCGGGCGGAGCTGGTGGTGGAGCGCTGACAGCGATGCGACAGGCCGTGGGACTCCCCGGGGAGCTGTGAGCTCTCCTCTGCTGCAGCACAGAAAGGACTTGTCTCTGCTAATCGAGGCCTGCTCGGCCTGACAGGTAATGGGGCTGTGGGGGGCGAGGAGGGGGGAGATTGGGCCCTGCTCTGCTGCAGCCTCCAATCTCCTGGCGCTGTCTATGCAGGCTGGCGGTTTAATTCACTGACCATTAGCCAGCAGATTTGTTATTGCTCACTTTTAGAGGCACTGACAGAAGGCATTCGAGCCGGCCGACGGCTCCTCCGCCGGGAATTACAATGAAGGATTTGGCTTCTGCCGCTCTCTTCCCGAATCCTTCCCGTCTGGCTGGAGTGTGGGAAGCCACTGCATCCACCCGCTCACCTCATCATTCAAAGCATCATCCTCCATTCTCCTTGGTGTGTCACATCTGCAGGGGCTGGAAATTAGCAGAGGGCATTCCTAGTCATGGAGCTCCTGATTTGTCAATCACTTTTCAATTAGCAAATGAGCTCCAGCACCACAAAGGTAGCTCCCGGTCACAGCCAGGAAGAGCTGAGCCAGCGGGAACATCCACTTCTTCACAAACAGCAATGAAATTAACTGAATATAACCAAATCACCATTAGAGATCCATCAAACGGTTCAAGTTGCGAAGCGGGGCCTCCAGACGGCCGATAAGTGACTCCATCCTGATTGAGAGGAGAACTAAAGAACGATGAAGCAGCTCAGAGAGGCGGAACGAGAGAGCAGAGCAGCTTTAAACTATAACTTCATACAAGTCCAGGTGAGAGGTGGATGTTAAAGATGAACTGCCAAATGGTTTCCCGATGACTAAACCTTGTTTAAAGATGGAAGTAAATCAGCTAAAAGGAAGTCACCGTTTTCACCTGTTCACCACTCAAACTACACCACCTGAACGAAAACCTGAACTCTTAAGGTTCAAGGTTCAAGGTTCTTTATTTGTCACATGCATAGTTATACAAGTATAACACACAGTGAAATGTAGCCTGACACGCTCCTCGACATGTGCAAAAATTGGGGGGGGGTGTAGAGGAAGAACATTATATAAATATATATATATACAGACATATAGTATATACACTGGGTGAATGTGCAGTAGTAGCAGAACTGTTCAGTCTACTCAGCAGCTGCTTATTTAGATAGAACCTTTCTTATAAAAATCTAACAATCAGACGATTTTAACAGAGACAGAAACAAATTACTCCATAACTGAAGCAGAAAACAGAGACTGAACTTTTTGGAAACCAGAGTCACGTGTTTTTGTTCTGACGCGGGCTTTGTTATTGGTTTAGGCAGTGTTGGCTTGTCGTGGATGGGGAATTGGATGAATAGATGAATTGGTAGATGGATGGATGAATGGATGGATGAATGAATTGGTGGGTGGATGGAGTATAGATGATATTTCTGCTGAGACCGACTGCAAGGACTGATTGTGCAGACTTCCTGTCTGGTTTCAGTTTCAGGTAGAAATAATCAATAATCAGTGACGAGCATCTGATCGAAGCTCCTCTGGTGGATGTTTGATCTCCTCCACGGGTGGGAATGGGAAATGAAGTGATCCGTTTCTCCTCCTCCCTCCTCTGTCAGCAGCGCTGACCCTCTCTCCCTCACCCTGACAGAGGCTGCTGAAGGACGTCCTGATTGGCTGATGCTGCACTTCCTGCCTGCCGTCAGTGCGCCCGTTGCTGCCAAGGTGTGAGAGGTCCGGGCCGTCACGTGGAGCGTTTGATGAAGCAAAGGAATCGATGGAGTGAGGAATGATGAAGAAATGAGAGGCGGAGACAGACAGACCGCAAAAACGAGCGTGTCACATTCGTGAGCAGAGGTGGAGCGGGGTGGGGGGAGGTTCAAAATGCACAGAGAGGAGGGGGAGGGAGGTCATTGATAACTTAGATGAAGCTGCATCTGTAGCTTCGTGCATCACATCACAGCTGGCTTCATTATTCTGAAGTTTGGAGTAAATTGCGAGATTTAATGAGGAGGTTTAATTAATGAAGTTATTCCAGGGCGAGCCTCGTGTCCCTCTAATTCGCCTGTTTGCGAGGAAGCTCCACCTGAGCGCCGAGGGCCTCAAAGAGAGGCCGAACAAAAACAAGCCGACGGGAGATGATGGATGATCGGGTGGAATCCTAAACGGCTCTCTGGTTGGCTGCCAGCCGCTCTGGGTTTATTTGTCTTCATATCGGGCCGAGTCTGTGTTTATGTTCGCTCTCTGGAGAAACCACATGTCCTGAGAAATGACTCGGCCCACCAGAGCGAATACAAATATGAACTCCTGCTCATCTTACCCATCATTTGTCTGAATTTGGGAATAACGCGGGAGCATACGTCACCCCGAATGACCGACAGGTTAAACGAGTTTACGCTGAAACTGAAGCACGAAGCTCTCTAAACACAAATCTATGAAACCTGATGTCTCTGTTCTCAACCCTCCACCTACTCTGATTGCAATTGTTTGGAAGTTAAAATAAGTGCTTTCAGGTATGAATGAGTAAGTTTCGATGAGGGGATGTGAATTCAGGCCCAAGCTTTTTTTAAAAATAAAAACAGGAACATCAATGAGAAACTTAAATGAAGAGTATCAAACTGAGCAGAGATTATTTTCGTCTTTCTTTTAAAAACTGTGAGATTAATCAAAGCCTCAGTGCATCCATCCTGTGGACAACATGCTGTCCACGCCAAGCTGTTTGAACATCTATCCTTCCACCCGATCTCCGGACCATAAACTCTCTTTCTTTTTTTAAATCATATCTCTAAATCCATCCGTTTAGAATTGCTATCCTTCATCATAACACAGTCTTAGTCTACTACTACCTTGATCAGTTTTATTGTTTTGTGGTTTCATATTCATGTAATTCTTTTAATTTGGTGTACTAATGTAAGGTGAGGGATGAGTGAACTTGGAGTGCCTGTAACTCTAAAAATATTCAAAGAATGAAGGTAAAATTCTACAAAGGGTACTGATTTTTCTAAAAGTGAAGATGAACCAGAGATGGTGTCAAAATGAATCAATGGATGGATGATTTGACGGTTGGTTGGATGGATGGATGAATGGATGGTTGGATGGATGCCTGTGTGTGGAGATCAGAATTAGGCCTCCTCCATTTCCAGGTGCATTGATTTATTTCCCATCATTAATGAACTTTGCTGCAGCTCCACCTGTCAGGCTTGGCCCAAGCGGGTCAATAACAAGAAGAAACTTGATGCTTAAGTGATTGTGCGGCGCTGACCATTCGATATATCCGGACAAATGTCAGCTACTTGTAATATGTTGATTGTGCAGGCCTGATCTGCATAGGCACTACGTTGAGCTGGGCCGCGGGAAATTCTTGCCATAAATATTTCATGCAGAGGTGACACTGCCTGAATAAAGCGACACAGGAGGGACTCTATGGGCCGAATCGATGAAGCTGCTTTTAAAGGGAGACAGAGATTTCAGATCTGCCACAAACACGCTTTACACCGTGATGGCCCACACGCCAGCGTTTAACAGAGGGAATAGGCTGACATGGTGTTTGCAGGCTCTGCACTGATGTGTGAGCGGCGTGCAGGGAGGTGGGGGTCGGGCGGTGTGTAAACACTTAAGGTGACTAAACTGCTGGCTCGAGTTTTCTGGCCCAAAGCAGAAATCAGTGCGATGGATCGGACGGGAGAGATTTAGTTGCAGGTGGCAGAGGTCGGTGGATTGTGTATTCTGTGCAGTCAATAATAAAGTTAGGACTTATGCCTGCGGAAAGTTAATGAGCGATCACAAGGACCTTGGAAAGTCATTTGCATCTGGGCATGAGCTCCTCACTTTGGCTGGGAAAGGTTCCCCAGGGACATGTGGGAGGTGTGAAAGGCACCACCGCACTCATAACAATCAGACTTCAGCACCACCATGACTGAAGGTGGCGCTACGAAACATAGAGGGTCATTTTTACAAAGCTGTATAAAGACTGCAGGAGGCTGGAAAACACTGACAGGTACAGTCAGTAACTAATAGAGCCAGGAGGAGGAGGAAGAGGAGAAACAGGAAGAGGTAAAACTTCAAGACAGCTTCGGAAATTAAAATTTTTACTGCCGGTAACCAAGCGATGCAAAAGTCTGGATTTGCTCCCGGCCACGTGGCAGTAGCCACGTCATCACCTTGGTAGCCAGCCCTGGGCCTCGTTCCCCCTCCCCCAAGGGCCCCGCCAGCTTCCAGACCGCCACAGTGCCCAGTTGCCGAGGGACCCAACGAGAGTGAAGCGGCTCCATATGGAAGCGATTCATTCAAGGTGGTGACGTGCTCACTCTTTGATGTGGATACAGAAGATGGTCCACCTCATCTGCTGCTCAGCATCATTTCACCCACCACTCGCCACGCCATCGCTTCGTTTATGCTGGATTTAAAAGCTGTAATTAACACCTTTATTAACGCTAACACATCACACTCTGTATGAAAGACGCTTGCGGGATTAATGAAAATCCTGTGCAATCAGGACACTTTTTAGCTCGTTGCTTCACCCTGACTTATAATCCTTTTATATTTGCCCACTGTTTTCTTTGGCTTTGACACATTTGTTGTCCTGAAATCTAGAAATTTACTTGACTTCATAATTAATCAGCAAAAACATTCAAAAAAACATGGCTGCCTGAATGTTTGTTTTATATTAACATTATATTATCAACATATGATAACAGATTATTATGGAATAAATACACACAGCCACCCCAGAAAATCTGATTGAAACACTGAAGCAGAACATCCTTGATCTGAAGTTTCACATCCACTCGTTTGTTTTCCATAAGTTGGATGAGCAGTTAGGAAAATGGATTTGTGCCCTGTGAAGTGTTGCAGGTATATCACCCGCATGCCAAACTTTATGTACAAGTCCATAAACGGTTATGTGTTCAGCTGTAAATGTTAATAAGCAGGAAAAACGTCTCTTGGTCCAGATGTCCTGAAGCTCTCTCACACAACATAAAACAGTTCGGTGATGAATTAAAGTCCTGATGAAGCAGGATTTCCTCACAATCTGGCAACCCAAATGTTTTTATCCATTAATGATAAGCGATCTATAAAGCATTACCAGTGATTTATTCACTGTTGATAAAACCATTAAGTTCAGCTTGTTAACGTGCTGTAAACAGACTCTGAGGGATTGTTCAAACAACAGAAATATAAACAAGTAAAAACTATGTGAGATGCTGCTCAGACCTCTGTGTGAGGACAATACTTACAGCCCCATGAACGAATCAGGATGGGAGACTGAGTGATGATCTGCTAAAAGTGTTTGAATCAACTTGAGCTTCACCTCTCACCTGAAAACTTTCTTTGGGTCTAAGAGCTGACCAGTCTCAGGTGTTTAACCTTTAGTGTGGCCGTCACCTTGGTACCTCCACACTGGAGAGCCAGAAGGACAGGAAAGGACTGAGCTGTGCACCTGAAATTAAAGGAGATGGTTTGTGTGAGGAGTAAAGAGGCCATCTATCTATATCACTGTGAGCAACAGGAGGACGGTGATGGCCTCTGGCTTTTCACCCCTGAGGCTGGGTTTGTGTTTCCTCCTGGTCTAAAACCAGGGTTGTTTCACAAATAAGGTCAGTGTGTTAACCACTACACCAGACTTCATGCATAAAAAGCTGAAATATACACATTAGAACTAAAAGCTAAAAGGTAACCCGTTGAGCTTGAACGGGAAAGTTTTCCACAGTAACTGCTCGTCTTGTTAAATTGTTAATCACTGTGATTAATAACGTTTTTGTAAAGCTAAGTTCAGTCTCGCACCCAGAACTGATCACTGCCAGACCTGCTGAACCATAAATTACTTCAACAGAAGCTAAAAGATCTGAAACAGGAGGACATCACGCCACGATCTAAAGAACCAGCTGAGAAACAGAGTCAGGGACAGAGACTTCAGGGAAATATTCTGTGGACTGACGAGACAGAAACTGAACTTTCTGGAAGGTTTGAGCCCCGTTACATCTGCATCAGACTAACAGCGTTTCATAAAGAGAATATCAGAGCAGCACCCAGACATGGTTGTAGTGTGATGGTCTGGGTTGCTCTGCTGCTTTAGGAGGATGTCCACCCATCAGGTCATGTCCTGAAGCTCAAGAGCACTCAGGCAGCAGGACAATGACCCCAAACACAGCAGAGATCCACGGGTGAGAGAACAAGCTCCATACGGAGGCGTGGAAGCTGCTGTAAAACAGCTGAGGGACCTTTGAAATGATGGTTTTGACTTCAGTGACATACGGTAAGGTCACGTCTGTAAAACGCTCTGACGGCTCATTTCTATCCATAAAAACGGAGGCGGTGTGCGAGCTACAGGAGGGTGGAGCCTGCTTTTATTTCACCTCTGGATGTGACAGACGCGATCAGCATAAATGCTTTTTAAGTTACAGGTGAATTAACTGCAGAACCTTAATGCTGATAAAAAAAATCCAAATAAATCTGCAGTTATGAATGTATTTAAATGGTCCCATCTGTTTTCCTGCTGAGCCCTCTGAGGTGCAGAGCTGAAGCGAACAGTCGGAGCAGGCGGAGGGGAAAAATACATTTCATTACTTTGCTTTGTGGCATTTTTTCCACGTCATTACAAAGCAGTAATGGGCGATCACAGGGAGAAACAGATTGCTCCGCTACTCGCATCCAACAGGCCTCATTTTAATGTGCCACCATTACGCGACTCACTGCTTTGTTACAGTCGAGTATGAGCGCCTCCCTGCCTCCTCCCTGTTTTTATGAATCTGTATAGAGAGAGTAGACGCTACTTGGATCTGACACGAGACAAATGTTTCATTCAAATGTTGCTTTCGCATATTGTGGAGGAAGTAATGAATTCCTGTGCGGCGGCGGCGGGCCCGGTTCACCGTGTCAATCCTGAGCACGCCGCGGGCACAGCTCCACAGCAGCAAAATTAAATTTAATGTTCCATTCGCCGCGGGAAAGGTGCATAAATCAAAGCTTTTGATTTGCATGGACTGTGGCGAGCCACCTCATCCCATGCAAAAATAAACCAGGACAGAATATGATGTCACGGCAAAAACAATGTAATCTCAGAGCCACTAATAAAAACAAGCAACAGGCGGGGCCGTTTAATTCAGACCGCTGCTCTCATGTCAAGTTTATTATTAAAAACATGGCTCCCGCCTGCCCTCTGCTTTCATTTAAAGGAGGAAAACGGCAGCTGCTTGAAAAGTTTAATTTTGCTGCCCTGAAGAAAGAAAAATGAAAGTTTCAACCTTTCAATCATCAAAATAACAGAAAGGAGATGGTTCAATAAGAGCATTTCAAAATAAAAGCCTACAGTCGAATTATCTTCTACTGATTATTTTCATTATTGGTTAATATTCACAGTTATCATAATTAAACAGCCAGCTATAACTATTAAATAGTGTTGGAATAATTAAATAATAGTTGAAATTCTCAGATAATTATATGTAAGTGTTAGATATGAATTAAAATTGTGGAATACCAGATTAACTCTTTGCTAAAAGTTGAATATACCAATAAAACATATGCCAAAAGTGGCAAATTATTAATTGCTGGACAGCAAGCTACAAAATAATACTGATTACCCAAAATTATGAACAAACAAACATTTAACCAAACAGAAAAACACAGCTGGCAGATGGTACAAAGTGATTCAGACCTCAACAAAGTAAAGTTTCCTCAGTCCCTCATTCTGTGCTATGACACATATTTCTCTCATAGCATTACTAACGGGAAGCATGTAATGGAAAAACTACACATACATCTATACCACCTTGTGGATGATATCCAATTATATTTATCTAAAAATCTGCATTAGGAGCAGCATGGAGTCAGGTAGAGGAGTTGCACCCTGGAGACTCGGGTTTGTTTTTGTTCACTCTCTTAGGTTTTACTTGGTTGTTAGATTTAAGGACTGAAAACTATTTAGGAACAGTTCCTGATTAGCACTGAAATAGACCGCTCAACGGAGCTAACAAAAAAAATGTT
The DNA here is from genome assembly GCF_900408965.1 of Simochromis diagramma. Lineage (NCBI taxonomy): Eukaryota > Metazoa > Chordata > Actinopteri > Cichliformes > Cichlidae > Simochromis > Simochromis diagramma. Next base: position 26,037,899 of record NW_024386801.1, read on the forward strand.
ATGACTAAATCTAAAAATCTTTCTTTTCCAGTTTGCTGTCCTGCCAAACTTATTCTCATCACAGACCATGAAATAATGTCAGAACCAGCCAGAAGACGGTGGTTCACCTCCTGTTTGGCCCTTTGTGTTTTCTTGGTATGGATTCAGTTTAAGTGGACAATCATGGAATAAAATGCAGAGAAAACTTTAATTCATACTCAAACATAACTGAGCTATAACAAGCTTTGATCTTCATGTATTGAAATTACACTCATCGTGGGATTACGACTGTCATTTTCTAACAGATATAATCAGATGATATTTTTACCACGTCTCTGTAAGTACGCACAGACGGATGAATCCAGCGATTATCAGGCTGATCTTTGATGTTTCCATTCCTGTAAACTAATGCCGAATGGCTCTGCATGCCCTCACCAAATTACACACACACACACACACACACACACACACGTCCGAAGGCCCATTAGGAATCAGCCCTGATCAATACCCAGTGAATTAGAGTGCTACTGATCTGATTAACTCCCCATTATTTTCTAGCAGGCGTATTCAGGATGCATGATGAGGAAATATCCCACTTTCTTTTTCTTTAAATGAAACACACTTTGTGGCCCACGCTCACTTTATGTCCGATTCATCTTCCCTGATGGCAAGGCGAAACGAGGGTTCAAGACGATGTGTTCCTCCTTTAAGGGTTTTACAAGTTTCCTCTAACAGCGTGTACGAACGCTCCGATGTGGATGGATGAAGAGCGGCTGATGGCTGATTCTCAGACTCTAATTAAGGATGCAGATGTCTGACTTGCAGCAATGCAGTGAAATGCCACGCGGTGGATTTGTTTTGCCAAAGGAATGTGCAAGATGACTAATAATAAGAATTATTGCTTTCTGAGATCAGAGTATTAGGAAACATCTATTTTACCCAACTGTTTCAGACACTTGTTCTTGATTACAGTCTTTTTGAATATGAAGAGGCCAAACTCACAATTTAAAAACTTCAGAGCTTCTTTGTCTAATTTGAATGAAAAATAAGTATTTTCTGAACAAAAAGCAACAGAAAATTTGTAGTTTAACATGTATTATGACAGTGTATGGATACTCAAAGCCCTCTGAAGTTAGTACTATTTATCACACAGGTTTCTTAGAGCCACAGTTGAGAGTTAAATAGGTTAGACGTAGCAAAATCTTTCGAAAAGGACATGTTCATCTTCAAACTGACTTTGATTTTTCAGATGACTAATGAGCTTTATCAAAAGAGCAATCACAAAAAAAGTATGTTTGCAAATTTTGGTTCTTCTGTCCATTTGTGAAATAAATTTTCTGTAGCACTCAATGGAAGAACATTAGACTATAAAACAAGTGGGAACACTTAACAGTGCAATACTCCATGAAACACAGGAAGTTCTTTTAGATTTGGGATTTTGAGTGGACCTAAAATGACTTTACTAGCTTACTTACTATACTGTAAGTGACAGAGTGGGTTACAGGACTTTGTGTGTTAGCATCCTGTGTGATGCCACTATTTATAGACTTTCTTTATCTTATTAGAGTTAGACACTTAGATTGTAGGTTAGACTTAAGATAAGATTACAGTTTGCGTTAAAAATGATAAATTTACTCGATTGTCAAACACTTTCCCTTCCTGGAGTGTCAAATAATGCCTCTCATCTCCACGCGATCTGCATCGCGTGGAGATGAGAGGAGTGTGGACCCAAGAGCAGGCACTGACGACTGACTTACTGAGTGAGAGCTTAATTTACAGTGGGAGGCGACATACGAACAAAAGCAGAGAATGGCAGTAACTTAAACTAAACTGAACTGGGAACGCTAACAAGAAACATGTAACCAGAGACTAAGAATTAGGAAAAACCTGAAACGCAGCGGGAAGAACAACAAGGGGAATGCAGATGAAACACGGGAGATTACAAGTAGGTGAACCAGCGACAAGCAGAGGAAAACACAGGGCCTAAATACACAGGCAGGACAACCCATATGGAAAAGATATATATAAATCTTATAAAGTTTGTATCTGTCTTGTGTGAAACTTGTATGAAAAGCATATAAGAGTGAAAACAGATATAAGATCCCTTGAAAAATTATATAATGAAACTTGTATGTTTTGGATACTTACTAAAACAATGTATGAAAGTAATGAGAAAGTGGCCACTTTCATGAGTAAATCATGTAAGCCTTATATGATTTACTCATGAAAGTGGTCACTTTCATGAGTAATCACATATAAGTTTTTACTATTTCTTTTCCATATGGGAAGGAGAGGATGAGGAATGGGTGGGAACACACCTGGGACAAATCAGACATCACAAGAAAAAGAAAGCAAAGCAGAATACACTGACATAAGACAAGGACTATCAAAGTAAAACAGGAAGCACGAGACATTCGCAAAGACGCAGGATCAGAGACACGGATTTGACACTGTCAGTGCGCCCCAGGGCAGCTGTGGCTACAATGTAGCTTGCCATCACCAGTGTGTGAATATGTGTGTGAATGGGTGAATGACTGAATGTAGTGTAAAGCGCTTTGGGGTCCTTAGGGACTAAGTAAAGCGCTATACAAATACAGGCCATTTCCCATTTACTGAGACATGACTGACTGGATATGCAACATGGAACAAGGTGACCAAAACTGTCTCACTGTCACACATAAGCTGTTGGCCAACAGCAGACTGCAGTCCTGTTTTAAAGACCTGGAGTCATTTTAAAATTTCACTTCCTCTTACTGGTTTGGTCACCAAAGACTTCGTATTTAGTAGTGATGGGATTTCCGGCTCTTTTTAGAGAACCGGCTCTTTCGGCTCGGCTCACTAAAAAGAGCCCAAACTGGCTCTTCAGGTTGTTTTGTTGCTTTAATTAATTTATTATTAACAATAATATAAAATTATGCACAAAAGGAATTACTAATGTAAAAAAAAGTGGTTTTATTTATATATGTTTATATATAAATATATGCGGTGGCCCCTTGAGACAAAGCACGTACAAACTTGGTACTTGCTGGCTTGTGTAGCCACTAGGTAACAAAAGCTCAACACTGCGCTTAGCATTCTGGAGCACTTCTGTTGTCTTTTGTGCATGTTTTGGAGTTTTTACGTGCTTTTGAGTTTTTACGTGCTTTGGAGTTTTTACGTGCTTTGGAGTTTTTACATGTTTTGGAGTTTGTATGTGCTTTGTCTGTAGGGGCCACCGTAAATATACTTTTATTTATTCACTCCACATAAAATGTAATAAATAAATCATATAATACAAAAACCAACTATTCACATTTCAACTTTTAAATATTTAAATTTTCAGCTTTTTCCTTTTAAACAAATTTAAAGTGAAACAACGCAAAACACTGCAAACCACAACACAATTAAATATAAATTAAAATATGAAAACAAAAAGAACATGCATATTCTCTGTCATATGGACCTGCATGAATAAACTTTCTGAATCCTTTATCATCTGCAACTGAAAATAGTTGTGGATGATTACTATACCTTTCTAATGTGACGTTGTTGTCCCTGGCTCTCTTTCTTTCTCTCTCCCTCCCACTCTGTTCCTGTGCTACTGCTAGCGTAACCAGTGTTGCCAACCTAGCGACTTTGTCGCTATATTTAGCGAGTTTTCAGATCCCTTAGCGACTTTATTTCTAAAAAAAGTCGCTAAAAAAAGACGTGAAAGCGCGTATCGCTTTTACTCTCAACAAACAGCGGGTGCTGTAACGCAGTCAGTTCTTCTTTTACTCTTATGCTGTTTTGTGGATCACAAGGTTTAAAACTGCTTATAAACACACACACACACACACACACACACACACACACACACACAAAGTAACTCCACCAGAGTGCCTATTTCGGGTCACTTTTGCCGGTCTAAGCCCGGGTAAAGGAGCAAGGTTGGAATTGTGACATTAAAAAAAACAATAATTGCTAAAAGAAATTTAATTTGTAGTTCTAAATAAACTCTAAATGCATTTAGGACGTTTTTTACTCACTTTATGTCTCTTCCACGATGTTATTTCTCTCTCCAACAGCATAGGTTACAATTAGATTAGCATGACCAATTATGCAAATTAGGCGATGACGACTTCTAGCGACTTTTAGGACAACCAATAGCGATTTTCCTTACTGAGGAGTTGGCAACACTGAGCGTAACTACCGCCCCTCCCCCCTCTTCCCAGCGCAAAGCACGAGGCTCACGTGCAGAGTGAAGAGAAAAAAGTGCGAGAGAGAGGGTGAGAGAAAGAAAAAAAACACGGCTTGTGATAAGGAGCCGGATCGCGTCGTTCACTTCAAAGAGCCGGCTCTAAGAGCCGTTTTGTTCGCGGCCGACACATCACTAGTATTTAGAGTTAGTCTTTGAAAACCACTCATTATAAAAATGACTCTAGATTAGCTGCTAAGTATAAGCCAAAACCCCACTAGATTAGACCTAGTGACTGAAAACTACTTTTTTTTTTTTTTTCTTTCTTTCTTTTTCTTGCCCGTCGCCGTTTGGTTCTTTTGCCATCAGAATTGTTATCTAAAGGCAAAGAAAGATGCCCAACGAATTTACTTTACCAAATGGTCTATTTGATTCACCTTTGCTTTTATTGTTTATTTTAATTTATTTTCACTTGCTACACACGGGACAGACATGACTGGGGAAAAGAAAAAGGGAGAAAGAAAGAGGGAAAGAAAAACAGCGGGGAAGAGGAATGGTGATAAAGGGCAAAAAACAAAAACCAATAAGACAAACAGACAAAAAATACATATATCAATCACCTGGATCACCTGTTGAGAAAGAAAAAAGAGAAAACAAGCAAAAAAAAAAAGAGAGCAATATACTAAACAACATCATCGCCAATGTTCCCTCTAAGCTGCACACGTGCGCAATTGCGCACTGCTGGCACGGTCTCTGCGCAGAAAAAATCTGCGTTGCGCACAAAAAAAAAATCTAACCTGAACTGAAATTAAAGTAAATACGTTAACAATTCTGGCAATTCTGGCAGTGTTAGTCAGTAAGTGACTGGCTGCTCCAGTATGGGAACGATGCCACCTTATCCCATAGTCCAGCCAATCACGCGATTCACATTCGTATATACGCAGCTAATCAGCGTCGTTGACAGGCTATGACAGCGTCCTTATGTGCCGACGCCGGTGTTTTAGCTAGCAAAGCAGCTGATGTGGAGTGAAGCCACGTTAATGACAACGTGTACAACTATTGGAGATGTGAGCAGGACAGACGGAACAATTGACGGAAAAAGTGTGGACTTTATACCAGTTTTTAAATTGTGTTGATAGGCCACGTAAAACCAGAGTTATGATAAAAAATATCTGCAATGTTTGGTTCTTCCTGAATACTGTCGTTGTTTATATTTACTGCGGGGAGAAACGGTAAAAACGGCGTTTTATACGGAAAACGCTCGAAAGCCTGTGAGCAAAAACAAAACCGAAAAACCCCGCCCTTTCCTATTGGTTGAAAAATGTACCATGTCGACCAATCAAAACATGGTATTTAGTTGTTTAGGGAGGGGGAAGTTTTAGGAGTGACGGCGGTGTTTTGAGATGTGAGAGATTTGCGACGTTTAGTGCTAATATTGTGTAGTTAGTGTGTAGTGTAGTCAATAGTTTTGTTGTGTGTGTCAGAACAATGAGGCGACTGCTGAATGTTACAGGAGTGATACATCTCCTGTTGTCAGGCCTGCAGGTATCAGGCTGTTGATCTCCTTTATCTCATAGAAATTATTTTTTGGAGTGGCACAAATAATTTGTGTGGCATCAAATTTGATGCAGAACAGCTGATTGTTCTGTAAATAGTTTGAAATGTTTATTTAAAAAACGCCTTGGCTGCATTTTTAGGTAAACAGCTGCAAAAAACTTTGTTGTTTACAAAACTCAGTAACTTTTTTGAAGAAGTAACTATATAATTAATTGCCCAGCACTGGTCATTATATACTGTATTTTGCAGACAGATTTACAGGACTCTCTCCCAGACCACAGACTCATAATATAAGTCAGAGCTTTATTTGTGTTTTCAAAATTGGAGTTCAAGTTATTTTTACTTCCAATAGTGTTAACATACTACACAGGTCATGAACAAGATTTTTATAAAATTTTCATTGTAAGTGGGCTAAAGCAGTTAATTAAAAGTAGTCTAACATAAATGTAAATGCTGTAATTTGATTATTGTAATAAACCATGTAACTTGGATGGATTCGATGCTGGCGTGACCACAGTGCACACGTCTGCTGTTGCTCACAGTGGTCCAAGGGGTCGCTCAGGGAGTTTGCGTGTTCGCTCAGACACATGAAAAATTAGAGGGAACATTGATCATCGCGATAATCTATGTGAATATAACAGTAAATACTAAATATTGAATATTATTGTGCAGCACGTAGGATCGAAAGCGCACAGTGTGCTTTGAGGTAGGAGCCAAAAAGGGTGTAGTTTGTGTGTGTGAGCACCCGTGTGTACACCTGTGAGCATGAACGCGCTTGTATTTAAAAGGTTCCTTCGTGTAATGATCTGCTAGAGGGTGTGGGGGGGCCACAGCCCCGTCCTCCAAGGCATGAAGCAGGTATGGAGGAGATCCAGGCTCCAGACATCCAGAGGCCCCCAGAGCACAAGAGACCAAGGAAGACCAACGGAGGGGCAAAAAAAAAGAAAACTACTTGGTTTGGTTTCACTGCCACAAAATAGTCAATTAAAATTAGCTGCTAATATCCACTAGGTTACGTCTAGTCACTAAAACTACTTAGAGTACCTAAGCCTAAGTAGCTTGGTTAGTTTTAGTGACCAAAAACTAATCAGCAGGATTTAGACACCATAAAACTATGAAGCTAGTTAGAATTAGCCACTATAAATGACTACAGATACCAGTCAAAATTCCAGCTCAGTAATGCTGTAACCAGGTGTGCCATACACATCTGTGGGAGCCCCTCCAAGAACACGTCTCTGTACATTCCAATGCATTCTGCTCTGTGGGCTGTAGAAGCTGTTATCTGCAGAAAAGGAGAAACGTTGATCTGATCTGCAGGTTTACATCGTTCTCTGTGATTTGAACCTGTAGTCATGGCTCTGCAAACGAAGCCCCACCTCCAGTCGTGAATCCTGAACTCTGCTCCTCGCAGAGGATTCCGGGGCAGATGCAGGTTATTGAAATGAAATGGATCTGCTCTAAATCTGCTTTTCTACCCCTGCTGCTCTAAGAGCGCCGAGGAAGAGGAGCTGAGGAAGACGAGAAGCGTGGGGAGAAGCCAAGTCCTCCCGAGGCATGATGGGATTAGTGGCGGGGGGCTATAGAGCGATTGCGGCGGCCCTGGATGGAGAGGTTCAGGTGTAGTGCTCACCCCTGTAGTTAAAGAGATTATAAACAATGAAGATAATCTAAAGAAAAGTTCCTGCACTCCACACACGCCGTGAATACTCGGACGCTCCTCCAACAAATTCCCAGAAAAGGCTTTTTATTGTATAAGTGTGGCGCGGCAGTCGGGCTGTACAGGTGGCCGCGTGCTCGCCCTGTGATCCCGGCAGCTCCACTCGCCTCCACAAACCTAATAACACACGCAGGAGGGATGACAGGCTTTTATATTAAAAGCCATATATTCTGATTAATTCCTCTCTTTGTGAACGCCACGCTTTGAGAACAAGGAGCAGAGAGGAGCGCAGCAAAGGCTTCACTGCTGCTTCATCTCATCAAAAACTCGGATGTTTTTCATCAAACCAACCACTCTGCAAACTACACATGATGAGGACTTCCTGTTGGTTTACAGTCGCCACGGCGACCACAGCATATGAAACCTGATAAAGACAGTCTTTCATTAAAGGTCACTGACCGAAGGTCACTGACCGAAGGTCACGTTACAAAGTCAGAAAACCAAATCATCCAAATCAACTCAAACACTGACAGATAAAGCAACACAGCAACTAAAGCTACCCTCCATTACATCCAGCTTCGGCAATTAAACTAGTGGCAATGATTGCCAAACCCAGCTAATGCAACCAAAGAAATCCACCAATAACCACTAATACTGATGCAAGACCAACAACTAGCAACACTAGCTGCTGCAACTAAATACATGCCTGTAAAAAACCACGACTGCAATGAAGTGTGGCAACTCCTGAAAGTCACACCTGCAACTACGACCAACAGGTCCAGCTAACTCAAGTACGCCACCCACTGCATCCACTGCAACGAAATATGAGCTGTGCGCCATGACAAGTAAAACTAGAACAGCTACTGCAGCTCCAACAATCACTCATTACCACACTTACAGCAACAATTTCTCCTATTGAACCAGGTACCGCAACTTAAGTACACCACCCATTACCTCTATAGTAACTATATGACTTCTGCAACTACCTGCTACCAAATAAACTGCATGAGCAACATGAATCTTTGGCATGTGAAAGATCAGCATTGGGCTGTCTGCTGTTAGTGGATCACAGACAAACTGAAACGGCTGTATTGCTCGACAGCGCAGAAGCTGCGAGGACAGTCTGAACTCTCTGGGTTTGCGTGTGATATATAATGAGAGGGATTAATATTCAGGGCTCAGCTCAGGATGTATTTCATTATGAGCTGATGTGAAAAATCAGAAACACTCTCAGGGTTTTTGTGTCCACATAAAGTCTGCAGCTGCTTCTCTCACCTCCAGCTTCACACGATTAATGGATCATTTCGGTGGTCTCGCTGCTTAATTTGGACCGTTTATGTTTCAGAGCAGCGCCATGTTTCCCGATTATGAGGGATGCTGTGAAGGCAGCAACTTTTGAGCATCATGAAAAGAGCGAACCATCTGTGATATTCCCCACGCTGCAGAAAATAACTGTTAACGTCCATATGTCTGCACACAGAGGGGAGGCTGCTGTGCAGAGAGAGTGGAGACTTTAGCGAATCACAGACAGTGTAAAAGATCCTCATGGCCATCGTGATGTCACACGCTGGTTTATGAAGCCCCACGGTGAGCTTTTTCAACGTTGCCACCTTGGTGATTGGAAACCACACATGCTGGTTGACGAGTCATTCACCACTGACCATAACCCATTTCATCCTCCTGACTATGAAAATAATCAGAAATAACAAACTTATCATCATTTTTATTCATTATGAGCTGAAACTGGTGAGTGAGGCCATAATAGGATCAGGAGACTATTCACTGAGGTCACAGGAAGAGGGAGCAGAGGGTTGTCCTTTCATCAACTTATATATATATTTATATAACATTTAGGACACGTGACGTTAATGATGACGATGCAGGGTCTAGTGAATAAGACCCAGACATGCAGACCTAGAGACCGCTCTGCAACCATCTGGCAACAACCGTCGTGGGTTACAAATTTTAATTTAATTTGTTCCAAGTGTTGCTGGAGGATGATGGCAGCCTCTGGGAAAATGATTACTAAAGTGTGAGCCACTCAGGTGTAACTCACACTTTAGGTGATAGCAGTAATGTGACAGGAAAAACTCGATTTATGCTCCTGTCTCAACTGCTGTCAGATATGGTTACAGAACAATAACAATAATCCAGCTGTGGCTTGAGTCCTTGAATTAACTTTGAGGTTTTTTTTTTTTTTGCATCAAATCTTGGACTTTTGGGCTTCATTGGTGCGGGTCAGTTCTGCACAGTCGTTTAAAATCTACCTTACTTATGGATGATTTATAGAAGGATTTATTTCGGATAACTTTGCGACCTTTGTTACCAGCCTCCAGGTACCGGCTTACAAAAGGCTTCCAGAGACTCATATCTGAAGACTTCGGAGAGCATTTCCGAAGGACTCCATAAAAATCCCCAAATATTCACTTTATCTAAGAAAAGCAGCTGATAGTCTGTAGATGATTATAAGTAAAATAAAACCTATTGCATCTTGTGATCAAATTAAACAGCTTTTAACTAAATTCTGCTTTTAGCATGAAGGTCATTGTTGAGTTTTTGTTGTGCGTGAGGCTGAGCTCTGCAGAGACAGGAGGAGGAGGAGGAGGTGGTGGTGGGGGAGGAGGGCTGTGAGAAAAACACACAAGCTCATACACCAGCGATTCAAATCAATTTCAAAGCAGAGCCGGAAGAAATTTCTGTACCAACGAGCCCGAGGTTCCTCGTTTGGAGAAGAACAAGTTCACAGAAGTAAAACGAGGAGGTGGGGGAGGAAATGAGAAAGAGAGAGGGAGGAAAAAAAACTTCTCTGGATTCCAACTTGCAAATAAAAAAGCAAAGCAATCAATCATGTCGGAGAGCCCTCATTCCTGGCCGCTCCTTCCAGGCAGCGGCAGAATGAAATCGGACAAGACTAGAATATGCAAACTTACTCGCTCTTTCTGGACGGCAGGGAGAGGTGGAGGGGGAGGTGGAGGTCTGCAAAGACAAATGGGCATTCCTGAGGACAGCACAGAGGCCTGCTAAAAGTTTACTGTCACAAACACTAATTAATCACCGCAGCAGCCGCTATTAATCATATATTAATGGGATGGTCTCTTTACTTTGGCCCGTCCAGGCCTCCTCGCGGCCTCTGCGGCCCCTCGAAGCATCCAGGACTCAATTAATCTTCTTGCACCTCCGCCTGCTGCAGACAGACACTTCAGTGAAAGCAGGCAAACAGAGAGGATGTTTAAAATGTCCATATTTCAGCGGGGATTTTTGGGGACATTTAATCACCTGTGGGAACGGCGGGTTAATATCCCTGCAGACCCTCAGATACATCGTACCACCATCCCAACCCTCACAGAAAAGGTGAGAGGGACGATTTGGCAGATGATTTTTGCTGATTTCTTTCTGATTGTTGGAAACACCAATGCTGATTCAGACATGATGAGGTTTATTTATATAGCCCCAAACAATAAAAGTTGGCTCAAGGCACTTTGTATTGTAAGGTATAGACCTACACAGACAAACCTGGACAATCACATGAGCCCTTATGAGCAAATGCTTTGGCGACAGTGGGAAGAAAAAACTCTCTTTCAACAGGAAGAAACCTGCAGCAGAACCAGGCCCAGGGAAGGGGGGTCATCTGCGGTGACCAGTTGGGATTCAGGACTACAACCAGAATACAGCTCACTGCAGTCATCTGAGTCAGATCTCAATAGCTTTGAGACAGGTTGCCTACCACCAGGCAGCCTGTGCAATCTGCTCATGTTCAACATTGGTCGTCCAGAAGGGGAGGGTGTTGTTCTTGTCCTTTTCCTGTATAATGTTTCCTGTTTCCAACGTCCTCGGTTTACAGGAGGACGAAGACACAAACACAGACTCTGGATAGAGAATAAAGTGAAAACACATAATTATTGATATTCGTGGAAAAAGTCCAAAACACAAATACCAGGTTCCAAACAGGAAGGCAGGGAAGTGATTAGGAGCAAAAAACAGCTGAGGCCACCGGTGAACACAATCTAGGTAATGGGACAAGGAGAAGATAAAATTAATAATACAAAGCACTACCAAAATAAAACAGGAAGTCACTGAATAATAAGTAACTATATCAGACAAAAGGAAACTTAGAAAGAAAGTCTCAAGTTGCATGAAAATCAAATATTATAATAAACTAACAAATAATGAAAGAAATCAAACAGTGAACAAATGTGGACTTTATCCAGCTACAGCACTGACTCTAGGCTGGTGTGACGCTCTGCGATCGTTCCTTTGTGTTTGTAATCCACAGTCACATGTTAACCAGCAGTAAAAAGACTGTAAATAAATAAATGACTGCACACTTTGTGTCCTGTTGTCCTCACGGTCTGTTATGGAGATACTTTTGCTTTTTTCAACCTTCGTGACTTAGAGGATTACAGATACAGATACAATATGGCGCCAATCAGTGACATCACCAAACAAGCGTGTCCCAGCGTGACACACACTTCGAACACTGGTGGTCTTTGGTCATCGAACTGACCTCAGGTATGCAGTATCAGTACACTCCTCTCAGCTGTTGGGGACAGAGCGGGTTTCATTACATCAGCTTTCCTCCCGCCTCCACCTGTGTGGCGAGCGGACAGGTTGGGGCTTCCCGTGAGCTGCTGCGCGCCACAGTGAGTGTGACCTGTGAGCTTCCTGCACAGAAATGTTTATCGCACAGCGGCATTAATAAACTGCAGGAGTGCATTAAACAGTGCAGGTGTCAGTGCATGCTGATGGAAAGAGCTGCACATCGTCCCCGCTGTATGCAGATCAGCCCGAGGTCAGGCCGCTCGCCGCACTCTGAACTACTGCACTCACATACTAATGTACACACACACACACACACACACACACACACACACACACACACACACACACACACACACACACACACACAGAGCTACTGTATGAAACTGCAAAAACTCCCACTGATACAGATCAGCAGGCCGCTGTAACACGTCGATAAGTCATTCTTTATATGAGTGGAGGCGAAATGTCACAGAAACATTGTTCCTGTAATCTGAATGTGTTCACGGTGCAGACGATCAAAAATTCATTTTTATCATTTAAATTCAATAAATAGAAATATTAAAGCCTGTTATTGTCCTAAAAGTTTACTATGGCAGCCCAAACACAAAAAATACTTCCTGTAGTAAATTTATATTTTGCTAGCAAGCACGGAGTTGACCAATCAGAACAAAGGGAACTTTAAGGGAGGCGGTGCCTTAACGAAACAGGAGCTAAAGGGGCTCATCACCAACGATGATGACACCGCCTACAGGGATGAGGTCCAGCGACTGTCAGAATGGTGTAACTACAATAACCTCACCCTAAACACCAAGAAAACCAAGGAAGTGGTCATGGACGTCCGAAAAACAAGAACTGATCCCCCTCCCCTATCCATAAAAGGTGACTATGTGGAGAGGGTGTCCTCCTTTAAGTTCCTCGGCACCCACATATCCGAGGACCTATGCTGGTCCACAAACACATCAGCCCTAGTAAAGAAAGCCCAGCAGCGCCTCCATTTCTTGAGGGTTCTGAGATGGAACAGGCTGCAGACTGAACTCCTAGTGTCCTTCTACCGTGCCACTGTCGAGAGTGTGCTGGTGCACGCCATCCCTGTGTGGTACGTTGGTTGCACAACAGCTGACAAGAAGAGACTACAGAGGGTCATCAGAACTGCAGAGAAGGTGATCGGCTGTCCACTCCCCTCCCTGGACTTAATTGCCAGCTCGAGATGTCTCTCCAGAGCCAGGGCAATTATAAAGGACCACCTCCATCCTAACCACCACCTCTTCAACATCCTGTCCTCTGGAAAAAGGCTCAGATCCATCAGGTGCAAAACCAACAGACTAAAGAACAGCTTCTTCCCGTGGGCTGTCAGAACTCTTAATACAAACTAAGAGTGTGTAAAGACTTCCTCAACACATCCACCCTGACACTGCTGTTGATCATCTATGTGCAATATCTCAGTCTTTCCATGTTCTGTGCAATATTTTTGGCTCATGTGCAATTATTTTGGTCCACACCATGTATATAATTCCACTCACATATGTATACATATACACTGTTTTTTTTATTTTATTCTATTTATTTAATTATTTATTTATTTTTCGCCTTTGTTGTATATTGGTTTCTCTTCTTCTTACTTTAGCACCTTTGTGGTTCAGCTACCCAATTTCGCTGTGCAAGAAACTGCACAATGACAATAAAAAGCTCTAAGTCTAAAGCAGATTTCCAGCTGCGCGTCTGAGTATATCTGTAAATACTTTCCTGACAACTTCATGGATCATACTGAATAACAATATGATGTTTGTTTTATAACTTATACTTATTATTATTGTCAGCTGATAAACGAACTCTTTCTCTGACCATAAAGATCGCTATGATCCTTCGTATCTTGAGTGTGAAGGTGTAAACATAAATCTAAATTTTCCTTGTGGCACACGAACATCTACGACACCTCCTGAGTACAAAATCCTTTTCCTATTAAACAACCTAAAAGATTACAGACTGCACCTTAAAGATTTGTGTGACCTTGGCGAGATTCAGATTTCAGAGTAGGTCGCTGGCTGATAAACAACAAACTGCTAAAATATTCCAGGTGGAATACTCGTGCTCTAACTTATAGATTTGATCTTAATTCATTAACAAAATGGATAATTAAATAAAATATTCACACATAATCAAAAACTGTTTTCATTGGTTTTTATTTACTCCCTTTTCTGTGTCTGTGAATCACATAAATCTTCTGAACATGTTATGTGCAGTGCACTGTACTGCAGACCCATAAAAATAATAATCAATGAAAATAATCCTTATATACACACTGAGCTATAAAAATGTCTCAAAGCTGAAACAATACAATCTTCAATAATCATCAGAGTCTCTTATTTTTCTCAGTAAACTGAATCTTTGAGTTTTGGATGGCTAGTCAGACACAGACAGACATTGAAGACTTTTTCCTTCATTTATGAGTAAAAACTAATAAAAACAATCACTCGTGCTTCATGATGCGGTGAATCGGGTCACAGCGTGTTTGCCACCTTGTAAAAGCTGCTGGCAGCTCTGCGGCAATCGCCGCTCCTCCGCCGATGCCTCATTAAGTGAATGGTGCTAAATGAAGTGTGGCCTCGCTTTACACCTGCAGGATGCGCCGCTCAGGAGAATAAAGCAAATGGAGCATCACGTTGGAGAGCGGCCTTGCCACAAGTTTAACACACAGCCTGACAGACTGTTGGCACTCAAAGTCTCGGCTAATGGGCCCCGAAGGAGCTCAATGATTTTACATCCAGCGGTTAAACAAAGCCACGTCACTCGGTGCAGAAGCCACAGCGGCTCATTCCTGATGTCACTAATGCCAAAAATCTTCCTGTTTCTGAGGTGACCACAAACACCTGAAGTCCTTCTTTTCTGTACAGACAGAAACATCCAAGAACATGATGCTATACGTCTTCATGTCTGGGGTGAAAAAGTCCTGTTCTGCTGTTGTTTGAGTTATCAGCTCTCCTTTGAACGCTCTTCATTTGTATTTCCAGCTCGTAGCAGGTCCTTAAAGGTACGCTGATGTTCCTGCCGTGATTGAGTCAGACCTCTGGCTGCTCCACACCTTCAGTGAACACATCAGAAATGTAAAAATGTCCTCCAGCTCTCATCTATCATAGCCTGAGTGGGAGTAAACCAGCGCTGCCCCCCCCCCCCCCCCATGTCTTTGAATGATCCTTGCAAGACGTCTGTTAATACCTTTTAAACTGATAACTTACGGACGGGAATCATAGTCCAATCGGAGACGGATGATCATAATTACGCACTTAGGCAGCCATCAGACTAATCAGGGCATGTAAAACCAAAGTCCAAAACAGAGCCGCACTTCCATCCACGACCTCCACGCCGCCATACTTAGTAATAACGGCCCCCGAGCGGAGGGATGACATAATAAACATGCGACCCCGTGGCTGGGTTTGTCACAGAGATGTCCTTTAACGACGTAGACACTCTCTAATTGGTTTGCCTCTTTCACGGGGAGAGCAGCCCTCCCTGTAATTACCCACCAAAAGCCGCCATGGAGCGTGCCGCCGTGTAGGTCCGGGCTGATGGGCGCACTCGCTGTCCTTCAGTACATTACCCTGAGATCACCTGAGGAGGGTGACACAGATAGATCTCCCTCATGTGCCCCATGGGGGGAGTGTGATGGCTTAAAAGCAAGGTAGCCACGGGAGACCCATTGACCTGAGGACAGGAGATGGAGGGAGGAGCGGGAGGAGAGGGGTAGAGGACGGGGGAGGACAGCTATCTGAGCGCTGCTGTCAGAGCAGCTCTGTGAAGGCTGTCAGTGCTGCTTTAATCAAGGACACAGAGCTACAGAACCACCCGAGATCCTGCTCTGCAGAGGAGGAGGCCCGCTGAAGGAAACTGTCATCCTAGCTCATCGTTTACGGTTTTTTCATCAAGAACCAGAAGATCTCAAAGAACCTGCAAAAATGAGGGTGAAGTCTGGCGCTGACACGGGCACTCAGTGACCCATGTTTAGCTTGTTGGGAGCTACAAATGTTCACCTGGTTCAATAAAGTGGAAACACTACTGAAGGAGGAGCACACGGCTGGAGCGTAACTGGACATGGTTAAATGTGATTTGATTGATTGAAGTATTCAATATTTATTTCATTGCATTGAAAATATTTTGTTAAAGTTAAAAAAGAATAAAATACCCCTTTACTGTTATTAAACATGTACAACAACATTGTGGGCTGATAAAAGCTGATTTCATTTGATTTGACAAATTTGGCAGAGTGCATTTATCATTTTAGACAAGCTTAAAGAAGGATGGATGCTGGCTGATATGGGCTGGGTGACCACTAGCTTCAGTCTGTACATCAGGACAATGAAAGAACAAAAACTCATTATTATTGTAATCATTTATATAGGTAAATTTTACATAGAGACTCTAGACTAAAGCATTAGCAGATTTAGTCTAATGTGGAACTAGCCATAAGACAATAACCAAACATTCGTAGCATCATTACATTTAGGTAGCAAGAGTGACTGCCATAATGTTTCTACTGTGTAGAGAATCAACCTGGAATACTAACTGAAAATGTAACTATTTACCATACCAGTTTTTGAATTGTGTCGATGGGCCACGTAAAACCAGAGTTATGAGAAAAAATACACGCAACGTTTTTTTCTGAATAAAACAGTGGTGTTTACAGCGGGAAGAATGGCAAAAAAGGCGTTTTCTACAGACATAGCTAGCAAACAGTCTCCGCTTGCGAGTGAAAAGAGAAACACCCTTTCCCTATTGGTGTTAAAGTTTACCATGTCAGCCAATCAAAAAATGATAAGGCAACATGTGGCACTTGTTTGTTTAGGGAGAAGGGGAAGTTTTAGGAGGGACACCCGCTAAGGAAAGCGGGCGAGCGAAAGAAAGAGAGCGAGTGAGTTTTCATATGTGAGACATTAGTGACGTTTAGTGTGTTTGGAGGCTGTAGTTAGTGTGTTGTGTAGTTATTGTTTTGTATTGTGTGTCAGTTATACTGCTGAATGTCACAGTTGCTCCAAAAAAAATTCTGTTTCCACATGGAAAACAGGAGTGATACACCTGGTATTATACTCAACACAAACTATTTTTTTTGGACTGGCACAAATCATTTGTGTGCCTTCTTATTTGATGCAGAACACCTGCTTGTTCTGTAAATACATTTAAATGGTTATATAAATGATACCAATGATACCAAACAAGGCAAGATAAACAGTTTTTAAAGGTGAAATAATGAGGGAAAATCAAAAGTAGTCAAAAACGGCCAATTATACCCTGGACCCCAGAGGGTTAATCGCATGCTTTAAAATGTAAATGATACACTACATGTATAAAGGCTAATTTACCCCATGGAGCCCTGCTCTCACATACTGGGTTAATAGAACTCGTAACCATAAGATGTATAAATGGGTTTATTCTTGTACCTCCACTCCACAGTGGCCAAATTCTTGACCCTGGTGAACAGGTGATCGTTTTCACCTCTCATTTGAATGACGAGAGCTGTCTCCTCTTTGGTCCCTAAAACATATCAGAAAAAGATTAATTTGCAAAAATTTAAATTAGCTGTACGTAGGAGGCAATATACAAAAAGAACATGGGACCCGCCAAATGAACTAGTTCACAGGCGATGATTTCTTACTAAAATTATATTAAAAAAACATCTCTAACCAAATGCCAAAAGCCTAACAACACAGCCACTTTAAGCTTTGAACTTTTGCTCCTTCAGATTTTCATATACTTACATTTAAAACTGTACTCCTCGCCTGCTTCGTCTGCCATTTATACAGGAACAGAAATCTCGTTTTGCCCACAATGAATCCTGGGATATGGTGGGCCATGAAGGATACAAGTGACCTGTCCTTCAAATCCGGGGAAGCGGAGGATGCATTTGTGGGCCGCATTTAGAGGAGCCTTTGAACTTGGACAGCCTTCATCGCTTCGCTGTGACGTAATAAGACCCTGAATTTGGACCCAGCCTGTGAATTTGGGGGACTTGTGATCCACACTGTACCCCGGCAGCTTTATTTGAATCCCTGAAAGTGGTGACGCTGCCCCCGGACCTCCAGTTCAGTCACAGCTACATATATCATATATGTTGTAGAGAATCGCTCACACGGCTATCAGGACGAAAGCTTTCGAAGTACAGACAGCTACATATATTTTCTTCTGGATGGGTAAACAAAGCCGCTGTGTGGGTGAACAACAATAAAGCGTTCATCATTAAAGCAAAGGTAATGGCTACACAGCTAGCTTAAACAAACTACCATGTGGAAATCTTAGGTTTTGTTGACTTGGACATAAACAGTGTAGGGCCAGAAAAGTTCTGGTAGGATTAATTTGTCACATTAAGTAAATGAATCCTACAGTTTAAATGAGCCACGCTGACAGCCAGGGTCACTGAATTTGGCCTGGAAGGTGGGGTCAGGAGAGGTGTGCTCACCTGTTGGTGCCACACTCTACTATCTGTCATATTTACTAAGTTAAACTCAAAGATGTTCAAAAGACCACAGTACTGTTTTTGCCTGCCAGGTGGGCGTGTCCCAGCAGCTTTGATGTCAGGTGAAAACTATGGATGGATCAACAATCATGACAGTTAAAAAATTTAACATTTAAACCAGACAAACTGTGGATACACTTTTTCAGGTCTTAGCCGCAGAATGCTATCCACAGGTTTAAATGCCAGAAGTTTGACGATGTTCTGATCATCGTGCTGAATTTGTGGCGTATCTAGTTAAGCAATAAACCCGTTTGTTTGGGCGTCACACAGCTCTTGATGTCCACGCCTGACTGTGGGAGAGTGTCACGGGTGCAGCAGCTGTTTGGCTTCGTGGAGCTCCTCTGTGTTTGTAGGACTTCATGTCCTGGATGGACGAGCGGTTTGGTTCAGCGCACAGGAGAAACGGGGGTCTGTGTGGTAATGTTAACGTGAATGTTGTGATTGGTTGGGCAGGGGGCCTTTGATGACACGCGTAATGAGAGGTCTGAGGGAGCAGCTCAGCGGGGCGAGGGGGGAGACCTCCCACATCAAACGGAGACCCCGTCCCCCTCCGACTCCTCCCCCTCCCTGCAGACCCTCACAGAGAGGCAGCGAGCGTCCATGTCAGCACATGAATACAAACACTGCGCTCTCGCTGGAGTCCAGCTTTTATGATTCTGCTTTATTCTGGTACATTTCTCTACCATCTGTACGTTTCACACGTTAGCCTTTACAAACAGCTCTGAAATATTTACATCTTTTGTTTTGCACACAGTGAATTTAGGTTTAGCAGTAAAACTAAATTACATTTTTAATTATCTCTCATTATTTTTCTGTCTGTGAAGAGACAGAGATATGGATAAATATTGCTTATTTGCTATAAAAGGGGAAAACGAGTTTTGGAGCTGGAGTATTTTGAGTTGAGGATGTGAAATTTACCAAGAGCAGATCAGAATTATTATACTACTGATACTGGGCTACATGACTAATAACAAATAATGACATTCATAATTACAGTAAAGTGTATTATTTAAAATTGTTTCAAGATTTTCCATTATAATAAAAATACTGAGTGAAAGCATGGCAAAAACTATATCCCGCCTTTCATATAATAATGCTCCTCACAATAATAAGATAAAATTATTTGAGATGTCTGTGATATTATGAAAATTAACTTAATTTGATTATGAGATCCTAAACTAAAAATTCTCATTATTGGAAATACAAGTTATTTGTTTTCACAGTAAAAAACACATTTTTTTACTCCATGAATACTTAAAATACAATGTAAATGCAAGCTCACGTACTTATACTGAGTTATCTGCACTTTATGCACTCACACTTATTTCAATTAATACTTATGTGACCTGTTATTTTATTTTTCTTCTGAAACAGTGAGCACAAAATCTTTGGATTGATATTGTTCAACTTTATATTGTTCATTTATTCATGTTGTTATAATTATTATTTTAATGTTTAATCATCAACATCATAAAAAATGTTTCTTGTAATGAGGTTGTCAATCTGCTTGTCCAACAGCTTTTTCATAAAAGTGACTGAAAACCATAATTAATGACTTCAGAACATTTCAGAATTTATCTGTTACAGATAAAGAAAACAGTATTGATAAAACGTTTTTAAAGTAACACTAAAGCCATTTTATTCCATTTGAATTTCCTGCAAGTCCCAATTTGTCACTGTTGTGGAGGGCTGCAGCAGTCACCTCATAAAGACACAAATTAATATTGATCAGAACTCAGTTGAGGTTATTGGTGCAGCCCTCCACAACAGCTCCAATTTAAGGTTAGTTAAATGATTAGGTTAGTTAAGTTAAATGCACTTTCTAAAACTATCAAATATTTATAACAGGTACATGAACATGACTTCTGACCTTGAGTCTTTAATATACATTACTATATTATACAATGTTAGGCTACAGGAGCCAAATGTGTCCTGTTAATAGCAAAACTGTTACACAGTGAACCACATCAACCCTCAATGAACCAAAGAATTACACTAATTACTTTTTTCGTGCCTCTCTACCCATATATGGCACATTGTTTTCCAAGTTAAAACTTCACATATACTATATTTCAGAATTTTTAATGCAGATAACAAGTTTGTGAGCTTCCTGCAGCTCTCACATTATGAAGTTCTGAGCCATGATCCAAATTAGCAGTGTGTCAGATGTAATGATGGATGTGCATACGAGTCAAATAAACTGAGCGCTCCACGTTACTGCACAAGTACAAACACAGTGGTTCACATGTGTGGATGGGAGGCTCTGTGTGCGAGCCGCGCTCTCACAAGTTTACTCAGCTTGGGAATTACATGTTACAGATGGCTGCTTCACGAGGGGAACGGGCTAAAGTCACGGGGGAAAATATTATTGCAGCGCTGACCTCTGTTTGAAAGTGCTCTAAATGTGAGTGTTTTCTGGGAGTCCTGTAGTCCTGACCTCATCAGCCTCATCAAAGCCTGACCCCCCCTCGCTCTCTGACCTCACCCTCACATCGTGTTTAAACACAAAAGTACGAACACGTGATAATGACGGAGAGGTTACGCACACACCTGAACCTCCTCTTGGTTTTTGCATCAAACAAACTTCAAACTTAAAGAACTTTTTCTCAACCCTCAAGTGTCTATTTGAGGACACGGAGGAGCCCAGCGTGTTTTCTCAAAGAGCAAAAATCCCTGTGGTATTTACTTTCGAGCACGCTCCAGTGCTGGACATCCCTCCACAAATTAACATCAAAGTGTGTGTGCTGAAGGAAATGCTTGGGAAGTATATTTTAAAACTCAGTGTGACTTCACTCTCCCGCCATCAGCTGGAAGACGAGGTCGAGACGAAAGAGGAGGAGGAAGAGTTTCTCACCAAATACCAGAGAAGACGGTCTTCGTGTTTGATGTGAATCTAGGAGGTTTTTAAGGATATCCACAAAGTAATGCCATCTCCAGATGTCAGGTTTTAAGGTGAAGTGCCTCACCACCCACAGGTTTATTATGGGGAGGATAATTCAAGCTCCCACCAGGACTAAACAAAGCCAGAGTCACCAAACTGACCCCCTCGTATCTTTACAAGCAGCGCTGGAAATACATTATATTATCCCACCACAGCGGAGGAGGTCCAAAGGATTTGCTCTCAATTTCCCAAACTGACATGTTACAGTCAGAAACTGTGAAGAAACAAAAAACGCAAACTGTCAAACCCGTTTGTGTTAATGGAAAATAAAACCCTGAGGACAGGTTATTTTATTACACATGCTTATGTCAACACTTTTTATTTTGTACTAGAAATATGTTTACGTGAGCACAAACTGACTGAAACCTGAACGAGAGTACATTTCAGGAACCAGACTTCTGAAAAAAGTAAAAGAGAAAACTAAATCTTAACTGAAATGAACAGGAAGCATTCTCAGGTTTAGTTTTTAATAATGTAGTTACAGCTTTCAGTGCGACCAGCCAAGGAAAGATGATTTCATATGTTCATGACAGAGATTAGGATAGACAGTGCTTAACTAGACCACCATCCATAAATCCGTAAGGCAGTGTGTATGTGATTATAGGTCAAGTATTTATACTGTGAGAATGAATTTATTAAATCTTATTCCCCATTATACAAATGGAACACAGCAATTGAATAACTCAGCTAAAATAGAAATACTAAACTATAGTAACTCTGAACCTGAGTGACTTGTTTACAGGCAAACGCTACCAGAAAATCTATATATCTATAAATACAGTGCTTAACAAACTTATTATGCCACCTGTCATAAAAACAAGAAAACAATTATTTTGGAAATCTGTCAAACACTTAAAACTAAAAATAATATTGTTATTGTTATTTATTGTAATATACTTTTGAGAAATTAATCAGGCATAACATTTAACCACCTAAACTAATTTTTCTGTTCAGGAATGTAAGTAAACAACTGTAATTTAGCATCTTAATCAAAATAATAACATGCTTTATCATTTTTCCTGATTGTTTTGTAAAATAGTAACATTAATGTTGTGCAAATTAGTGATGTGTCGGTCGCGAACGAAATGGCTCTTAGAGCTGGATCTTTGATGTGAACTACGCCAGCCGGCTCCTTATCGCGAGCCATGGGTGTTTTTTTCCCTTCTCTCTCTCTCTCTCTCTCGCACTTTTTGCCCCTTCACTCCGCATGCCAGCCTTGTGCTTTGCGCGGGGCAGAGGGGGGAGGGGCGGTAGTTACACTCGCAGTAACACAGGAACAGAGCGGGAGGGAGAGAGAGAGAAAGAGAGTAGTGATGGGATTTCCGCTCTTTTTAGAGAACCGGCTCTTTCGTTTCGGCTCACTAAAACTTTTGGCTCCGAACCGGCTCTTCAGGTTGTTTTGTTGCTTTCATTAATTTATTATTAACAATAATATAAAATTATGCACAAAAGGAATTACTAATGTAAAAAAAATTAGTGGTTTTATTTATATATGTTTATATATAAATAAATATATGCGGTGGCCCCTAGAGACAAAACACATACAAATTCCAAAAAGCACATACAAACTCCAAAACACATTTCTAGCATGAACTGAACTTCCAAAACAGAGCTACCTAGATCCCTTAAATTACACAATTGAAAGCATGAAAGCATATGTGTATTGTTTGTGTATTTATACACAAGCATTCATATCTAGTCAAATAATTAAAAAAAAAAAAGTTCATTTACCTGTTATTACCACACACCAAATCCGGTCGTTGGTACTTGCTGGCTAGCACTTCTGTTGTCTTTTGTACGTGTTTTGAGTTTTTATGTGCTTCTGAGTTTTTACGTGTTTTGGAGTTTGTATGTGTTTTTACGTGTTTTGGAGTTTTTACATGTTTTGTAGTTTGTACGTGTTTTTACGTGTTTTTGAGTTTGTACGTGCTTCAGAGTTCGTACGTGATTTGAAGTTTGTATGTGCTTTGTCTGTAGGGGCCACCGTGAATATACTTTTATTTATTCACTCCACATAAAATGTAATAATAATGTAAATCATATAATACAAAAAATCAACTATTCACATTTCAACTTTTAACTATTTAAATTTTCAGCTTTTTCCTTTTACAAATTTAACCCTTGTGCGCCCGCCTGTTCTAGGGGCGTGGGTCGTGGTGACCCCCCGAGGGGCATGTGTGTTGTTATTAGGATGGTATTGATGATGATGATGGTGGTGATGGGGGGGTCTTGGTAACCCCCCCCCCCCCGGGGCATATGTGTGTTATGATGATTAGGGTGGGGGTTGCTAGGACCCCCCTCGGGCATATGTGTGTTATGATGATGATGGTGGTGATGGGGGGGTCTTGGTAACCCCCTCGGGGCATATGTGTGTTATGATGATTAGGGTGGGGGTCGCTAGGACCCCCTCGGGGCATATGTGTGTTATGATGATGATGATGGTGGTGATGATGATGATGGTGGTGATGGGGGGGGGGGTCTTGGTAACCCCCTCGGGGCATATGTGTGTTATGATGATCAGGGTGGGGGTTGCTAGGACCCCCCTCGGGCATATGTGTGTTATGATGATGATGATGATGATGAGGATGATGACGACGACGATGACGACGATGATAGGGTGGGGGGTCGCTAGGACCCCCGTGGGGCGCTTGTGTTATTACGACGTCGGTGGCGTCTGGGGAGCGGCGGTGCGGGAAGAAGCGGCGCAGTTGGGACAGTACGTGACGGCGCAGTTTGTGCACACGTGCACTCGGCACTCGTGGCACAGGATCTTGGTCTTGACGTCTTTGCTCCTGGGACACACGCGGCACCTTCGCCTCTTAACCGGAGAGGAGTCGCGTGGCGTAGCGTTAGAGGCGGCGGCACGAGTATTACGATCATCGGCGTCGGCACCGTCGGCCTCGGTGGTAGTACCTCAGGCCGCGACTCTGCCTCCTCCTCCTCCTCGCGCTAATGCCCTGGCTTCGAGCATGGGGCGCACGAGCGCTTTGCCCAGTCGCTCGAGGAAGAGCCTTCACTTGTTGAGCTTGCCCGCCATCCAGTCGGGGTGAATTTCCCTCCACAGCACGAACGCGTTGTAGGCCGCCACGTCGACCATGTTGTGGAAAAGGGCCACTGGCCACCTGCAGGTCTTTCTCCTGCAGCTGTACGTGCTCACGACCTTGTCCAGGTTGTCGACGCCTCCCTTGGTGCAGTTGTAATGCAGCACCAAGGGCGGTTTTGCGCTGCTTCTGTTGCTGCTTCTGTTGCTGCTTCTGTTGCTGCTGCTGCTGCTGATGATGCTGTTGCTGATGCGGCGGCTAGGCCGGGGCTCGGGGCCGGAGCAATGGTGGTGGTGGTGGTGGTAGCGAGGAGCGGTGGTGAGGAGCAGCACGTTCTTGTTCTTCTTGCCCACGTAGGACAGGATGATCGTGTCGGGCCCTCGTCCTCCTCCTCCTCCTCGTCCTCATCCTCCTTCCCCTCGTCCCGCGGAGCCGCTGAGTACTACGGATTCGACGGAGCCCACGGCCCTGCCCTTGACGCAGCACAGCTCTCTGGGGATCTCGGGTCTGTTCGATCGCAGAGTGCCCAGCACGGTGTGGCCTCTTTCGCGATAGAGCCTGTCTGCGAGCTCGCGCGAGGTGAAAAAGTTGTCGCATGTGACGTTGCGTCCCGGCGTCAATCCCTCGGTGAGGTCCACGACCACTCGAGTGGCCAGGTGC
Source organism: Simochromis diagramma (assembly GCF_900408965.1). Lineage (NCBI taxonomy): Eukaryota > Metazoa > Chordata > Actinopteri > Cichliformes > Cichlidae > Simochromis > Simochromis diagramma. The sequence goes on from NW_024386801.1 coordinate 26,062,931, forward strand.
TTTTTGGGAGGGCCGCGCTTGTCGGGCTTGCCGGTGTAGACTTGCATCTTCCACGTGTAGCTGGAACCCATATCTTGATCCCGTACCTGGCTGGTTTGCTGGGCATGTACTGTCTGAACGGACACCGTCCTGATGGTGAGAGAGGGAGAGAGAGAGAGAGAGAGAGAGAGAGGAGAGGAGAGAGAGAGAGAGGGAGAGACGTGAGTTTGACAGAGAACACACGTGCAAGCGTGGACGATAAAGTCATGTAAAAGCACAACCGCAGAACCCGACGACGACAATAGCAGAAAGCTAGTGTTGTCGTTGTTTCCGCTCCTCTTCCTCCTCTCATCCGCATGCCACAGCCACACACACACACACACACACACACACACACCACGTACCTCTGAATGGCACCAGTCTCTCGTTGACGGTGACCTCCGGTCCCGGGCGGTACATGGCGGGCAACCTCGCGTACCACTCGTCCCACACGGCTCTGATGGGGGCCAGTTTGTCGTAGCTATCGCTGACACCGCCGCCCTCGCCTCGCCTGTCTCGTCTGGTCTCTCTGTCGTCGAAGCGCAGCGCGCTCCAGTAGGCTCGAAAGGTCTCGAGCGGCATCGTAGCTCTGAACACGGACCTGCCGCTCTCGGCGTCCCACAGGCTCTCGCAGGCCTCTCCCCGGGACCTGTACACGCCGGCGAGCACGAGCAGCCCCACGTAGGCTCGGAACTCGACGCGGCCCATGGGCTTCCATCCGTCGATGGTGGGCCTGCGCCTGTCCGCTTCCAGGTTGGTCATGGCGATCACCGAGTCCTCTATCTCCGGCGGGAAGTAGGCCATGAACGAGGAGGCCTCGTCTCGCGCCGCCGCCACGGCCTCTTCAGTGGGGCATAGTCCTCGCGGGTCGAGGTCGTCGTTGTTGTCGTCGTCTTCTTCATCATCTTCGTCTTCTTCTTCTTCTTCCTCTTCTTCTTCTTCTTCCTCCTCTTCTTCGTCGTCGTCTTCTTCTTCGTCGTCGTCTTCTTCTTCGTCTTCTTCTTCTTCCTCGTCTTCTTCCTCGTCGTCTTCTTCCTCGTCGTCGTCTTCTTCTTCTTCGTCGTCTTCATCGTCTTCTTCTTCTTCGTCGTCGTCTTCTTCTTCGTCTTCGTCGTAGTCTTTCTCTTCATAGTCTTCGTCTTCTTTATCGTCATCATCGTCATAATCGTCGGCTACATCTGCGTTGTGAGTTTCACCGACATCGCAATGCCCGCGATCGCGCCCAAGATCATCAACGCCACCTGAAGCACAGCCGGCGTCCTCCCGCCAAAGCTCCGAAACCCCCCACCCGCAGTCGACGTCTTCTTCGTCTTCTGCTTCTTCTTCTTCTTCTTCTGTGTCTTCGTCTCCTTCTCTGCCTTTCGGCTCGCCTTGTGAGCCATCAGCCTGGCATAATTGCAGCCGAATTTCTTGGCCGTGATCGCGTAGTCCGTGTGCACCGCCCGGTAAACCATGGTCCGCTACCTTGTCGTCTTCGCCCTCCTGCTCCTCCGAGCAGCGCTCCTCCTCTGCGAGTGTTCGGGTAACTGTCGAGTCGTTACCCTCCTCGGCCTCTTCCTCTTCTTCTTCTTCTTCTTCTTCCTCCTCCTCCTCCGAGTTCTCCTCTTGTTGTTGTTGCTGCTGCTGCTGCCGCCGCTGCTGCTGCTCTTGGTCTTCCTCGACCCCTAGCCCTCGATAGCGAAACGTGGCCGGTCGCAACAATGGAGCGACCGTAGCCCACCCTGCGTACGCCAAACGCGCTGGTGATGGTGATGGTGATTGCGACGGCGATGGTGATGGTGAGCGGGAGGAGGACGACGACGATGACACCGCCGGCGATTGCGATCCAGCTGTACCGACCTTAGTGATCTTTGGCTCCCACGGTCTAGTGCGTGACATTGTCTTCTTCGTCTTCTTCTTTGTCGTTGGCACCTTGTTGCCGTTGTTGTTGTTGTTGTACAGCACGCGCCCGGACACCGCCTCTGTAACCTGTAACCCCGACACGCTTAGTACCCGCCATCCACACTCTTATCATCTCGCCGTGCGACGCGCTGTGCTTTCGCCGGGGTGTTTCTCGACCACCTTTTACACGACTTTATCTTCCACGCTTGGACGTGTGTTCTCTGTCAAACTCACGTGTCTCTCTCTCTCTCTCCCCCCTCCCTCTCTCTCTCTCCTCTCTCTCATGTCTCTCTCTCTCTCCCTCTCTCTCTCTCCCTCTCTCTCATGTCTCTCTCTCTCTCCCTCTCTCTCTCTCTCTCTCTCTCTCTCTCCCATCCCATCCCCTCGGGGGATCTTGCGACCCCAACCTCCTCCCTCCGCGGGGGACCCGCATCCCCCGACCCCGCCGTTCTCCCCCTGGCGGGTGCATCAGGGTTAAAGTGAAACAACACAAAACACTGCAAACCACCACACAATTAAATATAAATTATAATATGAAAACAAAAAGAAGATGCATATTCTCTGTAATATGGGCCTGCATGAATAAACTTTCTGAATCCTTTATCATCTGCAACTGAAAATAGTTGTGGATGATTACTATACCTTTCTAATGTGACGTTGTTGTCCCTGGCTCTCTTTCTCTGTCTCTCCCTCCCGCTCTGTTCCTGTGCTACTGAGTGTAACTACCGCCCCTACCCCTCTTCCCAGCATAAAGCACAAGGCTGGCATGCTGAGTAAAGCGAAATAAGTGCGAGAGAGAGGGTGAGAGAAAGAAAAAAATAAGGAGCCGGCTCACGTCGTTCACGTCAAAGATCCGGCCCTAAGAGCCATTTCGTTCGCGACCGACCCATCACTAAAAGAGAGCCAGGGACAACAACGTCACATTAGAAAGGTATAGTAATCATCCACAACTATTTTCAGTTGCAGATGATAAAGGATTCAGAAAGTTTATTCATGCAGGCCCATATGACAGAGAATATGCATCTTCTTTTTGTTTTCATATTATAATTTATATTTAATTGTGTTGTGGTTTGCTGGGTTTTGTGTTGTTCCATCCATCCATCCATCCATCTTCATCCGCTTATCCGAGGTCGGGTCGCGGGGGTAGCAGCCTAAGCAAAGAGGTCCAGACCTCCCTCTCCCCAGCCACCTCCTCCAGCTTGTCCGGGGGAATACCAAGGCGTTCCCAGGCCAGCCGAGAGATATAATCTCTCCAGCGTGTCCTGGGTCTGCCCCGGGGCCTCCTCCCGGTGGGACATGCCTGGAACACCTCGCCCAGGAGGCGCCCAGGGGGCATCCTTGCCAGATGCCCGAACCACCTCAGCTGGCTCCTTTCGATGTGGAGCAGCAGCTGCTCTACTCTGAGCCCCTCCCGGATGGCCGAACTTCTCACCCTATCTCTAAGGGAGAGGCCAGCCACCCTTCGGAGGAAGCTCATTTCCGCCGCTTGTATCCGCGATCTCGTTCTTTCGGTCACTACCCACAGCTCGTGGCCATAGGTGAGGGTAGGGACGTAGATCGACCGGTAAATTGAGAGCTTCGCTTTTACATTCAGCTCCCTCTTCACCACGACTGACCGGTGCAGCGTCCGCATTACTGCAGCCGCAGCCCCAATCCGTCTGTCGATCTCCGGCTGTTGTGTTGTTTCACTTTAAATTTGTTTAAAAGGAAAAAGCTGAAAATTTTAATATTTAAAAGTTGAAATGTGAATAGTTGTTTTTTGTATTATATGATTTATTTATTACATTTTATGTGGAGTGAATAAATAAAAGTATATTTACGGTGGCCCCTACAGACAAAGCACATACAAACTTAAAAACACGTAAAAACTCAAAACACGTACAAAACACAACAGAAGTGCTCCAGAATGCTAGGCGCAGTGTTGAGCTTTTGTTACCAAGTGGCTACACAAGCCAGCAAGTACCAACGACCGGATTTGGTGTGTGGTAGTAACAGGTAAATGAACATTTTTTAAAAATTATTTGAATATATATGAGTGGCAGGCACAGTGGTTAGCACTGTTGCCTCACAGCAAGAAGGTCCTGAGTTCAATTCCACCATCAGGCCGGGGTCTTTCTGTGTGGAGTTTGCATGTTCTCTCCGTGTTTGCATGGGTTCTCTCCGGGTACTCCGGCTTCCTCCCACCGTCCAAAGACATGCAGCTTGTGGGAATAGGTTAATTGGATAATCCAAATTGCCACTAGGTGTGAATGTGCGAGTGAATGTGAGTGCGAATGGTTGTCTGTCCTTGTGTGTTAGCCCTGCGACAGACTGGCGACCTGTCCAGGGTGTACCCTGCCTCTCGCCCTATGACAGCTGGGATAGGCTCCAGCGCCCCCGCGACCCTGAAAAGGATAAGCGGAAGCGAATGGATGGATGGATGGATATATATGAGTGCTTGTGTATAAATACACAAACACATAGACATATGCTTTCAATTGTGTTTTGTCAATTTTTAAGTGGATTCTTAGGTTGCTCTGCTTTGTTTGGAACATCCATTTAACATCTAGTATCAAGCATAAGCTGTTTTTTTGGCGAGTTTGCATTTGCTTTTTGTCATCTCAGGGGCCACCACAGATATGGAGGATTATAAAACATATATAAATAAAACCACTTTTTGTTTTTACATTCGGAGTTCCTGTGTGCATAATTTTCTAGTATTGTTAATAATATAAGTAATGAAAGCAACACACAACCCTGAGCGCTGGTGTGGAGCCAAAAAGAGGACGGTTCTCTAACCAAGAGGCCGGAAATCCCATCACTAGTGCAAATCTGAGATAAAGGAGATGTGCTATTGCAATTGCAAACAATAAAAAATAACATTAATGTAACATCACTCCACTTTCTGCATTTTTGTTTCATGTGATGATAAACTGAATAAAATTAGAGATTTTATTTAATTGTACCTTGTTTGAAGATGACCTCATCTTTCGTTGTGGCTCATTGTGTAAATCTTGGATTCCATGATTAATGAGTAATAACAGCTTTATTCATTTCTATGCTGATGACAGTTATTCATTTATCAGCTTTCTCTGTTTCAAAATAAGGCATCTTTATCTTGTCCCGGGCCTCAGTTCATGCTCTGCTAAAACGAGCTGAGCCTTGTCATCCTAAGCAAGTTTTCTTCTGATTGGCAAACAGAAGTGTGTGGGAGTTGCCCCTCTGTGAAATCGCACAGTCATTACACACATCCTACAGTAAAAAAAGAAGGTAAATTTGGCTCATAGTGATTACTGTACAAACACTGAGCTCATTATTAGAAACTTCGGTCACGAACAGGAGAGATGTGACAGGAAATCAGGACAAACAGCATTGGTCAACTTTAATGAAAATACAGAGTCATTTCAGGCATATGTTAAATTGCAAGTTTATGCTGTTATCAGATTCTTTTCACAGTTTAATGAAACCTTTAGTAGTTTTAAAATTTTTTAGTTTAATTAAGAGTTGGTTGATTACTGCGGGGGAACTTTCACTCCCAGGCTTTTAGGGATGAATAAGCTGAAAAATGACTTTTTTAGGGCGTTGTCCTCCCGCAGGATCTGAAAATGGAAAATTATTTGGTGTTCTGCCTCTCCTCCTCTTCCTTGTTCATAAAGCTCATTTAACACATCTCTCTGGCCCCATTCATCGTCCCGCCTAACCAACAGGCCTCAGTGATTTTATTTATTCTCCTCAGCCAGATTAGAAGCTGCATGGAAATCCCATCGCAGCTAATTGTATAAAGCCATTAAAGTCAGGCAGAGTTATTTGGTTTTAAGTGTGCGCGCTGTTTGCTGCAATTTGTTCAACATTTAGGCTAATGATATTAAAGTCGATCCATTAAGCAGGTGGGAGGGCGTGTGTTTGTGGTGTGTGTGTGTGTGTGTGGTGTGTGGGGGCAGCAGCTGCTCGGCCATGGATTGACTTAACCTTTGTCACTTTGATGGCCTTTGTGTTTTACACTTGCCCAAAAAACAGGGGCAGATGTCCCTGAATTCACCCCCCACCTCCCAAACACACACACACACACACACACACACATACACACATACACACACAGGTTGAGTTAACCTAATGACGCACACACCGGCATCAGCTGGTTAAACGAGTGATGTAGTGAATAAGTGGGCGGCACAGCGATGCTGCTCAGTAATGAATAGTTCATTTTATTAGGGACCTCCAGTGATTTTCCACCTCAGCATTTGTGTGTGAGATAAAAGTATGAAGCTGGTGGTCTGCTTATATTGCCCCCTGGAGGCTGGGATCACAGACTGTCTATAAAAGATGGACATACCTTCTAGGTCTAACAAGTGAGATCTTAAACCTTTCTTTTTATTCACCAGTAGGGGGCGAAAAGCAGGTCTATGAGAAAATGAGCTTCTTTGTCAGCTGATCTCTGAGCTTGGTAATCATGTTTAAATAAAACATGATTTGGATATTATGGTCACATTAGAGTGAAAAAAAAAAAAACGGGATGAAATTTGAAGTGAAGCAAAAGCTTTCCAGCATTTTCTGTGGAATTTACACTCCAAAAGCACTTGTTGCTATTAATCATGAACCTTTAGACATTAAAAAACAAAACAAAAGAGTCAAGCACTGCAGTTCCTCTAGCCTCCACTAGAGGTTGCCTTGAAGAGTAAGCTCATTGGAGTTGAAGCCCTTTTTAAGGAATTTTTAACCCAATTACTCTGAGCTCCTATTTTGATGAGAGAAATTAGGATTTTACTTTAATTGCTGATGGCTAGTTAGCATTTGTGTCTGTGTGTTGCTTTCACAGTCTATGCTAACCAGGCTAACTAACATTAGCTGATAACTCAGTCTTCCAATCTCTCGTCCAAATATGGTTACTTCTGTGTCTTTAAGTGCAACATGGCAGTATGCAAAACACTAGCTTTACAGAAGTTGAGGCTTCAAAATGTTGAATCCAGAAAACAATGGGTGGCAAAGTTCATCTTTTATATACAGTCTATATTCACGCTCCTAAAAAGTATGAAAACAGTGGCAATTTAAAAAAAAAAAATCAGAATTAAGACTTTTTAATCAGATTCACATCACAATCCATTTCCCCTTTGGCCTCACTATTGCCTGCCTGCCTGCCTCCTCCCTCCCTCCCTGCAATGAATGCTAACTAGTCGGAGAATGAGAGCAAGCCAAAGGCTGCAGTGTTGTTGTGATCCACTCAGGCAGATCAGCATTTGACTGAGAAGTTTTTAATAGCCCTCTGGAGTTGCTCCATAAATAGCTTGGCTCTGGCCACTATTTGTCCCTGTTTCCTTTCTTTTGAGAGGGAGACCATTGTGTGCCACGCCACCAAGCCAAAGCAATCATTTCCACTGCTTTGGGCAGTCGGGGCGAGCATGAACCCTCTTGATTTATCATTGAGTCTCTATTAAAATGAACGGGTCAGATTATGGCTCAGCATCTCCTAATCAAACTGTGTTCATTCGCCCATTATTCATCCGTTGTTAGAGCTGCAAACAAAAGCAAGATGTGCTCGTGTTTTCATCCAGAAGTGAGAGAGTAATTTCTTTATTTGGGAGCCGTGTTTCTCCACAGGCTCCAGACTTTAATCATGTCTTGCCTCTCTTTCACCTTGTTCTCCATCCAATAAACCCGTCCACTAGAAGTTATTGCCTTATTTGCACCAGAAAACAGCAAAGCTGGATTTGGGTTGATTGTCACATTTTTCTCAGTGAGGCTGGAACAACAGCAACACTGGTCGATTGTTCAGCGTGGTTAGAAAGTTCGTGCAGGTGACCTCATGCGGTCATGTGAACAGTGCATATAAAATCTGTGCTGTTGTCATGTTCATTAGGTTGGCTGACATTCAAAAGCAAGAAAATGGAGAAGCTTGTTGCACATGTTTGACCTTAGAAAGGCTTCCAGTTTAGAACTAAAAAGGTAGTTTTCAGTACATAAACTGAACCCATCATTAATGGAAAATGATTTTTTTTATCATATTAATGAAAATTTTCAGCTAATTATGAAAACAATGATCATACAGAGGACGCAAACCACAGTTTTCTGTTTAGAGTGCTGCCTCTGATAATAATGTTTCTACAGGCAGACCTGTCACTCTTTAAATCTGCTAATCCAAGTATTCATTGGTGTCTGTCTGAGTTACAATTTTAACCATAAACTGTATATAAAAGATGTGACCAAATGTGACACTCACTATTGGATTTTGAAGTTTTAACTTTAGTTTTATTGACATCACTCCCTTTTTTGGCAACAAAACTGGTGATATTTGGAGTTATTAGCTAATGCTAGCAAGGTTAGCAAGCTATATCACACAGACTGTATCTGTTCCTATAAAATCACTCAGATAACTGCTGATTAGTGCTCAGTGACTTTCAAATAAAATGCTAGCTTGACTGGACAGTCAGTAGAAGTAAGTATACAACTTATTAGATGCTATTAGACGCTACCCACACATACATATATACACCCATACAGTTGTCATGAAGGAGCAAACATTTTGTGCTTTAACGAACAAGAATATAATTTAAACATGAATAATAACAAGAATAATAGTAGAGGATCGACAACGGAGACCTGTGGAACACTGTGACCTGTAAGAAAACACTCTGTGTGCTTTCTGGTTTTTGTTACTCACAGTGATCTCTGATGGTTCAGGTATAAAATCCTTCAGGTCAGACCTTTAGAGGGTATTTGTGCATGTCGACTCGTGTTTCTTAACATAAACCCCTCATTATATACATACAGGTGTTATGAAGAGAAAAATGATCTACAGATACCAAACTGTTTGTATCGCGCTGTAAATGTTTATTTCTGCTGTAAAGCTTCAACATGGGAGTGTGTGGGGACTGACTCACTGCTGGAGCCTCTAGTGGACACTAGAGGAACTGCAGGTTTTGCTGGAGGCTTGGTTTGAACTGAGGTCTGAGACCTAATACAAATTAGTGAAATACGACTGGGTTATGACCAGTGATGGGAATAATGCCGTTATAAGTAACTGCGTTACTGATGGCACTACTTTTTTTCAGTAATGGATAATCTAACTAATTACCATTTCTATCGTTACAATGCCGTTACCGTTATTTACAAGAAAATGCAGTGTGGACACGCTAGTATTTTTCACCACACAGACAGTTGAAGCTGTTTTCTTTTTCCTGGAAGCTAGGGGGGGTAAAACAATCGCACGAGTGCTGCTGATTGGCTGAGGAAGAATAAAGTAGGCGTGGTAAACCAATCACGTGACCAATTTAAGATGACAAAGCAACAAGATGCTACATACCAGTTTTTAAATTGTGTTGATAGTCCATGGAAAACCTGAGTCATGATACAAAAAAAATATATGCTCTGTTTTTTCCTGAATAGTATTGTCACGTTTACTGTCTAAGGACAGTGCTAGTGGGTGGCTGTAGCTCAGGTGGCAGAGCAAGTCAGCCACTAATCAGAAGGCTGGTGGTTCGATCCCAGGCTGCCTCCTGGCTGCATGCCAAATATCCTTGGGCAAGATACTAACCCCATGTTTGCCTACTGGTGGTGGTCAGAGGGCCCGGTGGCGCCAGTGTCCGGCAGCCTCGCCTCTGTCAATGCGCCCCAGGGCAGCTGTGGCTACAATGTAGCTTGCCATCACCAGTGTGTGAATGGGTGGATGACTGAATGTAGTGTAAAGTGCTTTGGGGTCCTTAGGGACTGAGTTAAAGCGCTATACAAATGCAGGCCATTTACCATTTAAGCACTCTCTGTTTACGACCAGAAAATGAAAAACACCCCTTTCTTATTGGTGGAAAAACATTAAAAAAAAACATACCATGTCGACCAATCAAGAAATGATATGCCAACATGGCATTTGGTTGCTTTAGGAAGAGGGGGACGTTTTAGGAGTGAGGTGTGAAGGTGTGGTTTGAGAGAGAGAGAGAGAGTTTTCAGATGTGAAAGATTTGTGACTTTTATTGTGTTTGGAGTGTGTAGTTAGTGTGTTGTGTAGTTAGTGTGTTGTGTAGATAGTGTGTAGTGTAGTCGATAATTTTGTTTTGCGTGTCAGAACAACGAGGCGACTGGTGAATGTCACAGGTGCTGCCAAAAAGCCACCGAGGGCAGACTGTAAACAGTGTCTCCAGGTGGAAAAACAGAAGGAGTGATACACCTGTTGTCAGGCTTGCAGGTATCAGGCTTCTGATGTTCTCCTTTGTCTTATAGTGGAGAGAATTTATTTTTTAGAGTGGCGCAAATAATTTGTGTGGCCTCCTTTTTGATGCAGGACACCTGATTGTTCTCTAAATACAGTGGGGCAAAAAAGTATTTAGTCAGCCACCGATTGTGCAAGTTCCCCCACTTAAAATGATGACAGAGGTCAGTAATTTGCACCAGAGGTACACTTCAACTGTGAGAGACAGAATGTGAAAAAAAAATCCATGAATTCACATGGTAGGATTTGTAAAGAATTTATTCGTAAATTAGGGTGGAAAATAAGTATTTGGTCACCTCAAACAAGGAAAATCTCTGGCTCTCACAGACCTGTAATGTCTTCTGTAAGAAGCTTTTCTGTCCCCCACTCGTTACCTGTATGAATGGCACCTGTTTGAACTCATCATCTGTATAAAAGACACCTGTCCACAGCCTCAAACAGTCAGACTCCAAACGCCGCCATGGCCAAGACCAAAGAGCTTTCGAAGGACACCAGGAAAAGTATTGTAGACCTGCACCAGACTGGGAAGAGTGAATCTACAATAGGCAAGCAGCTTGGTGTGAAAAAATCAACTGTGGGAGCAATCATCAGAAAATGGAAGACATACAAGACCACTGATAATCTCCCTCGATCTGGGGCTCCACGCAAGATCTCATCCCGTGGGGTCAAAATGATCATGAGAACGGTGAGCAAAGATCCCAGAACCACACGGGGGGACCTGGTGAATGACCTGCAGAGAGCTGGGACCAAAGTAACAAAAGTCACCATCAGTAACACACTACAATGGCAGGGAATCAAATCCCGCAGTGCCAGACGTGTTCCGCTGCTGAAGCCAGTGCATGTCCAGGCCCGTCTGAAGTTTGCCAGAGAGCACATGGATGATACAGCAGAGGATTGGGAGAATGTCATGTGGTCAGATGAAACCAAAGTAGAACTTTTTGGTATAAACTCAACTCGTCGTGTTTGGAGGAAGAAGAATACTGAGTTGCATCCCAAGAACACCATACCTACTGTGAAGCATGGGGGTGGAAACATCATGCTATGGGGCTGTTTTTCTGCCAAGGGGACAGGACGACTGATCCGTGTTAAGGACAGAATGAATGGGGCCATGTATCGTGAGATTTTGAGCCAAAACCTCCTTCCATCAGTGAGAACTTTGAAGATGAAACGAGGCTGGGTCTTCCAACATGACAATGATCCAAAACACACCGCCCGGGCAACAAAGGAGTGGCTCCGTAAGAAGCATTTGAAAGTCCTGGAGTGGCCTAGCCAGTCTCCAGACCTCAACCCCATAGAAAATCCGTGGCGGGAGTTGAAAGTCCGTGTTGCTCGGCGACAGCCCCAAAACATCACTGCTCTCGAGAAGATCTGCATGGAGGAATGGGCCAAAATACCAGCTACTGTGTATGCAAACCTGGTAAAGACCTATAGTAAACGTTTGACCTCTGTTGTTGCCAACAAAGGTTATGTTACAAAGTATTGAGTTGTATTTTTGTTATTGACCAAATACTTATTTTCCACCCTGATTTACGAGTAAATTCTTTACAAATCCTACCATGTGGATTCATGGATTTTTTTTTTCACATTCTGTCTCTCACAGTTGAAGTGTACCTCTGGTGCAAATTACTGACCTCTGTCATCATTTTAAGTGGGGGAACTTGCACAATCGGTGGCTGACTAAATACTTTTTTGCCCCACTGTAGCTTGAAATGGTTATAAAAAACGCCTTGGCTACATTTTTAGATAAATAGCTGCATATAACTTTGTTGTTTGCAAAACTTGTGCATAGGTTTTAAAATATACAATTTAAATTGGCATTTCAAGTTATGTAAATGGTTTGTTGTGGCTGTTGTTACAGTAAAAAATTAAAAAATAAAACTTTTTCTACTTGGATTTTAGGTTTTCGTCTGATTTTAGATCAATTGTGTTAATACAGTATGTCAAAATGAAAACATAACTGTAAATTCAGACATGTGAGGTTGTGCCGAAAAGAATGATACCAAACAAGGCAAGAAGGTGAAATGTAGAGGTCAAATAAAAAGTAGTCAAAAATGGCCAATTACACCCTGGACCCCAGAGTGTTAAACTTTTTTTTTAACGCAATAGTTACTTTTCCTAGTAATTAGTTACTTTTAGAATATTGTAACTCAGCTACTAACTCAGTTACTTTTTTGAATAAGTAACTACTAACATTAACTAATTACTTTTAAAAAGTAACTTGCCTGGCACTGGTTATGACATCATTAATACTTCTTTTTGTGCTTCTTTCTTCCTCACACTTCATTTGGAGAGACTGAACATGTCTTCACTCGTCATAAAGGTTTTGTTTAAAAACTCTGACCCACTATAAAAGCTGCTATTTCTGAGAATATCTACAGATGAAAAAATGTGACCTCTTGAGACTTCTTTGAAGCAAACAAGGAGCTCAGCATTAACAAAGTTCTGAACAAACAATGAAAAACATTCTTTTTTCTTCCCCATGACTGAATCTACAGAGTTCTCCAAGCGAGCCGTCTGAGACGCTGTGATAGAGGTTTAAACCGTCCGTCCTGTTTCAACGCATCAGGCTGGACATGAGTGTTTACACCATCAGCTGCAGCTGAACGGCCTGCAGGTTGTAGCACTACTGTGGCTGTAAACAGACCAGAGGAGCGGCGCCGTATTTACATGATGGCGGTATGTAGACGCCCAGAGCCTCTGACCTCACAGCACTGTGATGTCACACATCCCAGCTGTCCCTGTGTGAACTTCCTGTGAACTCCTGACAGTGACGGCGTACCTGCTGATGAATCCTCCTCCTGCACCGTCCTCTGGGTGGGTGGTCCCTGCTTTCACAGCCACAGGAGGAGGAGCAGCGGCCATTATTATGGACACAGAGGGGGGCTGAAGGCATTCATTAAGGAAATTAGCTCAACAAGGCAGCTTTATGTCCATCACCAACACATAGCCTCTCTGCAGTGTCCGCACAGAGCGCTCAGCAGATGGTCGGAGAGCCTTTCTGATGGTGAAGCTCAGCTGACAGCAGGAAATAAGGCTGGAAACCTCCATCATCTTCAGGAGGATCTGTGAGAAGGATCTCTGTGTTTGCTTGAAACACATCCAGGCTAACATTTCTAGCTGCTAGATCAAAAAAATGAGTTAAGGAGTTTTTTGCTGATTCTGCTCACCTCTTTGACAAACTGCCAAAGGAAGACGATCCAAACGTTGCTTTCATGTTTATAGGAGTAAAATATACTCCTATAAACTCTTATTTGGGTCCGCAGACCTCTCATCCTTTTTTTTTTTAGAAACATGCTTCTCACCAGGAAACAGACAGAGGCAAGAACATGATTTCTGCATAATCACAGATCTGTATTTTACATAATTCTTGTCTTTTCTTTGTGGGATCAAATGTATAGAGTAAGAGATTTATTTAACAAATCTGGGTGTTTAATCATCTCTGGCCGTCTGACAGATAGGCCTGGGAAAACTGAAGCCATCAAATGAACCGATCATCTTGCAGCAGTGCTGACACAGACCTCAGTCCTGACCGTCAGAGCGGGAAAGCGCCGCTCGTGCTGTTCTGTGTTGAGTCGTTCCTGCACGCACTCAGAGACGTTTCCTGTGATGCTCGGCGTGCTTTAACGAGAGCCGGTGCAGCTGTTAGAGGAGACGTTCCCGGGTTAGTGTGCGCTGTAAAGGATGTGATGAATTCACGGCGCTGTTGCAGCAGTCAAATAAAAGCTTACTATGAAAACATGGTGTAAAACTGCCTGTTTTATTGGAACAAGTGTTACCATTATGTTGTGGACAATATTACGGTGCCGCCGCCTGTGAAAAATGGCCACGATGATGTGCAGACCGCCTGCGCCCCACCCGCTTTATTATCACAAACAGCGGCGGTTAATTGTGCGACTGTGTGCTCGCCATCGCCGCTTTATGAAGAAAGTAGCTCAGCTTTGATTACACACGACACGTCTCAGTTCAGCAAACATCCACAAACCAGATGAGCTTCCTGTGGCACCTCTTGCTGCTAATCGCACACAACCATGTGACAGAACAAGAGCCAATCAGACAGCATCCTGCAGGTTAAAGAGGTCAGAGAGAGAGTGTCACAGCTCCAGGTCAGTGATGCTGAAATTATGACCACAGAGCAGGTACTCGTTTGGCCCCGCCCACTGGCTGCTCACCTCTGACTGTGTCGCTAACCAAATTAAAAGCTGTCCGAGGTTGCCGCAGGTTTGATGGATAAATTCTATTCATGTGAGCGCGAGCTAGATTCAATTCCAGCGTCATCAGCGTGATAAATAGGAGCCACGGTTATTAAGGGCCCTTCAGTTACTGGGTCACTTAAAGTGAGTGACAGTGCCCTGAGAAATTGCTGCTTTATTTAATTGCATTAATTAAAGTGCTGATGTGTTTGTGCCTTTTCGGGCGCCGCCGCTCGCCCGTATCGACGTGGCTGCCATGTTTGATGAATAACCTGCTTTAACATACATGTTTCAGAGGTCATGATAAGAGAGCGCATCATTCACCGCTCAAGCCGCCCTTCTCATAAACTCCAGATGTGGACCAATTTGACCCCTACGCCGCTCGAGGCCATTTCCAGCAGCAGACTTGCAGTGATTGGCTGCTAAACTGCTTAAACCACGTCAAATGTGACGTGATTAAACTCAAAGATGTGAGATTCCTGCTTCTCCTCCCGCTGGCAGCTGTGGATGTTTGCAGGTTTCCAAAATCACTCCAACGCCTGTATCAGTGCGAGTGACACAAGGAAGAACATCACTTCCTGTTCCTGTAGTGATCCGTCCAACATCTCGAGTGTTATAGAAGCAAACATTGCTGCAGAAATCGTCCATCGGTGCTTCAAGCTGTGACCCTGGCTCAGAGCTCAGATCCATCCTCCTCATGCAAACTGAACCTGACCAGTCATTGTGTCAGTCTGCTGCCTCTGAGGAAGCATTCAGGACCAGTACTTCCTGTTCCTGCTCCCTTCAGTATTTAAAAATGTGGACAAAATGTTATCTCATTAAATGCAGCTCTGTTTTTTCCCCCACAGGATGTTCACCTGCATCACAGGCTTCAGAACATGATCACAGCCCCAGTTCTACAGAAACTGGAACGCTGCCGGTACCAAACAAAAGATGACATAAACATTTTACAAAGAGCAGGCATGGTGAAGGCTGTCATTACGTCGTCCAATCAGCTCTCACTGCCCCGCCCGGAAGGCCCGATGCAGGTGGAGGCTTTAAAACATCACGACTCCTGAGTCGATCCAACCAACTCTCCGACTTTAAACACGGGAAGAAGCTGGCCTGCATCCCCATCAGGAACACCTCCGAGTGCTCCCTGCGGCGCGCCTCAGTATTCGTGCCAGGCTAGAAGGCTGAGCGCCGTAGCACCTCGTTAAAATACCAGCCGGGGCCGTAGAGCACAGTTTGTGTTAGCTGATAAGCCTGAATGGGCTTTAATGGCTGCAGTTACCCGTCACACTAATATTATTGTTACACACTGTGATGTGACAGACGGCTCATGTCAGCTGGAGACTCTCTGCTAGGCGGGCGGGAGAATGACATCATCAACAGCAGAATGCATAAATTTAAAAACGCAGCTCAAATTTTCCGCCCCATCATAACGAGCTCAACCTTACAGTGAGGAAATAAAGGTAACACAGTTGTGCTTCATTTTCTCATCTCAAAATGTGTTTTTAACCCCCCCATTTTTATGGTAAATATGAAAAAAAAAACAGGAACTTTTGTGTTATTGCTTATATATTACTTCATTACTGCGGTGTGGTATATGTGAGGAGAACTCTTCATCAGCAAGAAAAGCTTTAAAAACCTTTATGCCCTCCCAATCCATCCAGATTACAGTGTTTGTTGGGCCGATTCTGGGCCCCGGCCTTATGTTTCACACCAATGTATGTCAAAGAACCTTTTTTTTTGTGCGTGTTTAAATGTTAATTTTTATTGTCTCTTCTTTTCTTTCTTCTGTGAGTTGGGTCTCTGTCCCTCTTATAGCTTATTTCCTGTTTTATTTTGAAGGGTCAGCTTCTCTTTTAGTTTTGTCTTTACTTCCTTCCGCTGTGTCAGGTTGTTGATGTGATCGGTAATAAAAACTTCCTGTAGTTTGACCCAGGTTTCAGTTGAACCGTGTCATCACTGAGAGTCAGCGCATCTGCAGCTTTCATAATGAAAAGCTTTAGTGAGCAGCACATACAGGAGGTGAAGGACACAAATTAAACATGTGGTTTACATGGAGGCGTTAAAGCTGTGGGATACGATGATCAGGTTCAATGAAGTTTCATTTTGCACACAAACAGCAAAAATATGCAGATGATCTCAGATGTGATAAAATCAGAGGAATCTACACGTGTCCGAGTCCGATTTACAGGAAAACACTGAAGCTAATGGAGAGCGTGTCCCGCTGCACTAATTACACGCTCGGGCCATGAATTTCTAATCAGCCTGCGACTCGAGAGCAGGAATTCATTTTTCCAGAAGAAGTGTGTAAATACTCGGAGGACGATGATGATCTGCTCCTCAGAGGCCTGTGATTGAGAGAAAAAAAGGGACCTGTTGAAAAAGAAGCCATTTCATTAAGTAGCTAACAAAATACAAATCTCAATAACTCACGAAATAATTGTGCAACCTTCATTAGGCATTCCATCTGGGCAATTAGCTTCTTTTTAGCCGCGGGGAGTTATAAATGAGTGGCCGGTAATTGAAGCTAGCAGGCAGCGAGAGGCTGAGATGAAGTGAATTACACGATGTCATTAAAATAAATACATCAAATAATTGTGAGACGGAAAATAAATGGACTGAACGTGTGTAATTGTTCTTTCAGATTAGTTCCCGCGCTGAGACAGAGGCAGGATCTTCTCATGCTTTCACACCTACTGAATGGTGGCACCACAGGCGGCGCTATGGCTCCTCATGGAGGACCTGCTGCTTCTTGCTGCTCCGCTGCAGAGGACGAATCTCATCTCTGGTTGCACGTGCTGAGGCCGCGGCGCTGAGGCCGCCATTGTGCCGGCACATCTTTGTCCTCTCTCGCTGATTACTTTCTTGATTTGCCTAAAAAAAAAAAAAATGTGGGGATTCCTTTCCTTTTTTACCTTGAACTCTGCAGAGGAGCCTGCGGTTGAAACATTTCCACTTGAATTGATGGTGACCTGATTTATGGGCCTTATTGCGCCGTATAATTAATTTTATGCATATGACTTCCTTTACAATTACTGCGCGGGCCGATTGGAGAAGTTCACTGCGTATATGAAGCCATCAATAACTGCAGATTCATCAGGGGCGGGCTGAACATCTGCAGCAGATTTCCTGAAAAAGGGCAAACGCTTCAGGATGACTGAGCGCCCTAAAGCAGCCGACAGAACAAACGTGAAGGAGATTTACAGACTCGGAGCACCCGCCGCTCGGCTTAAAACACCAAACGTCTGAGATTTGGATTCGTTAACCTTCTATATACAGCTCGTTGTGACATCACATCAGCAGCAGCTGTGAGACAGACCAGCATGCTGAAAACACTGTTACACCAAAGATGCTGATTTTAATTATGACTGATTT
This sequence comes from Simochromis diagramma, assembly GCF_900408965.1. Taxonomy (NCBI): domain Eukaryota; kingdom Metazoa; phylum Chordata; class Actinopteri; order Cichliformes; family Cichlidae; genus Simochromis; species Simochromis diagramma. The sequence goes on from NW_024386801.1 coordinate 26,080,562, forward strand.
TATTTGGAGGGCCGAAGCTGCCAATTCTGACAATTGTAAAAAGGAAAATATATGATGTACTAATAAAACTAATCGCACCATATACAAATAATAAATAAATAAATAAAAAAAAAAAGTTTATTTTCTGCTTTATCTTGTATGTTATCATTATGTATACATTTATTCCCCTAATAATTTAATAATTCCATTTTTACTTTTTAATTCATCAAATTTTTAGTTGATGTCTTGTGTTTCTTTTGCTCATTGTTTTTTGTTTGGTCATAAAATATTTTGAAGGACTCACTTCAAATGCAAAATTAAAAAGTTGGTGTAATCATCAAGTGAAATGTCAGATTTCAAGGTAATTAAGAACCCATGCCTGCTGAAATATTAAAACAACAACAACAACAACAACAACAACAAAAAACCCTCCCAACTCATTTGGATGCATTAAATGGTAATTAATATAATGTTTTAGTAATTTATTGTGTCATTTTTTAAAGCCCTATTATTTTGCCACTTTTGGACCTCCTTAATGTTGACATAAAGAAATCTGGACTGGAATTGTGTATTTAACAATCTTCAAACATTCTTTTTTATTTATTGGGACTACATGAAGGTTAGTTTACACCGGAATTAGTTTGATATCGAACATCTGTGGAAAACGCCGCTCTGTGGTTGGAGGTTTGAAGGTTTTTTGCATTTAAGCCCCCGTACACTGTCATTGAGAAGATGCCATAAGTTCATTACAAATTCACATTTTACAGCCACAGTCTGAAGACTGAACCTGGTTCCTGTGAACTTCAGAGTGTGACGTAGAGGATATTTCTGCTGATTCACAAGATGCATTCTGGGAAAGCTGGAAATATCAAAGGTCTGATTTATGGCTACGCTTAGTGACCAGGATCATCTTTCAGGGTGTGATGGCAAAAGCATTTCAGAGGGTTTCTTTAAATATATTAAAAGGTTGTAGTTTTAATTGTTGGGGAGTGAGCCAGACTTCCTGTTTTCTGAGTCACCTGAAGGTGAAACGAGTCACTGACAGGTACGCTCAGACCGCTGAGCGTTACAGCGACAGGTGACGCTGATGTGTCTGAGCATTTCCTCTCAGGTGTCACTCAGGAGAAGCGTGCCTCGTGATTGGACGTGAGGGCCAGCGGCTCAGGTCCAATCCTGAGACACGCTGAGTAAGAAGGTGACGAGCAGACAGAGAGGTCAGGAATAATGAAGAGCGAGAGATCCACTCAGGTACAACATGAAGAAAAATACATCAGCTCCAAGTTTTCAGACCAAACACTCAATCATTGCTTTCATTTCTAGAAATTGGTTTATTTTTAGTTTATTTAGAGAAAAATCCCAAACCGGTGCTAATGTGCTTTTTGTGCATCAGATGTTTGTGATGAGGTGAGGTGTCAATGCTGCTGGCGTCACTCATTCCTGCACAAGGTGTCCTCAGGTGTGCTTTTTAACCCTTAACCTTGACCTTAAACCTGCCCACCTGCTGGAAGCAGGAAGAATGACAGCAATAATGAAAGTACCTGAAACAACCCCATAAAACACAGAGAGGAGGCTCATCCAGGAAACTCATTGGCCAACGAGCGACAGTGTTCTTCAGTGTTACTGCTGGATCTAGCCCTCACCTTTCAGCTTGAGCCTTCATAGCGGGATTTCATGGGTGAGGAGTTTGCTTGACTGTTTGTGTCCTGCTTCCGATCTTTGAAGCTTTAAGTTTTGTACTTTGTTTTCGGTTTCATGGAAAAAATGTGAAATAGTTGCAGAAAACATCTGTGTGTTCACGTACATGGACACTTTGTAAGTGGTTGGGTTTTTTGTCCATGTCCAAATATTTTTGTACTGCCTAAAGTAGAAATTATACAGAACGTGAGGATGAGGGCTTGTGCACCCAGGGTGCTGTCTTACAGGAGCACCGTGCTGCAGGAGGAGGAGCACAGCTCAGGTGTTGTCGCCGATCAAGGTATCAGCTGTGAAATGAGACTGCCAGCGAGCTAAAGGTCAGGAGGGAAAAAAGTTACCTTGAGTGCACGCAGAGGCGGCAGTGGTTGTCCCGGATTAATCTGGGAATCATTATCATGCATCTGTATGTGAATAAATCCGAGGAGCAGATACATTTCTCGATTAATTCAGCAGCACTGAGGGCATCTGCTGCCTTTCCACATGAGAGAGAGACAGAGGCGGCAGGAAACACAGCATCCACGCACCAGCGGCCAAAAAGATTAGAATATATGTGTGCATTTATATTACCTCCTTTACTGTCAGCTAAATTATTCATGTCATCCAAGATTCTATTCAGTCCCAGCGAGTTTCCTGCTGCAGGTCATTCTAATACAGAGCTCCTGTGCTCACATTAACATGTTCCTCTGCACAGTTTGTCATTGTTTCGCAGAAGCACAGGCTGATGTGCTGTTGAGTGGATAAGAGATTTCAATTATGTGGACTAAACATGATGATGTCAGGAGTCAGAGCAGGATTTACACTGCGTAGTGGAGCCGGAAACGTGCAGCCGAAGATAATTTGGGTTTATGTTGTTCGTGGAGGCCTTTTTCAACTGATTTAATACTTTAATGCACATTTAAATGCACGAAGTTAAGGATGTGAAGGGGTGTATTTAAGTCAAAGGTCAAGCTGAAAAATGAAGACTAAAGCTGCAGTTCCTCTAATGTCCAGCAGAGACTCCAGCAGTGAGTCAGTACCGTAGGCTCCAATGTTAAAACTTTAACATGATGTGTTTTACACCCAAACCAGAGTTTTTCTGGAAGCAGTGCATCACAGAGTGTTTTCTTATAGGCTGTGGTGTTCCACAGGGCTCTATTATCGATCCTCTAGCTGCTAATTTAGCATTTTTGCTAAAGTGACCACAGTTCTGTACCATTTGCATTGTAGGCGCTTGTGCCTGTTGCTGTATTCTGCAGAAAGATAGGCATCACCACTCACACAAAACCTCCACATCAGTGCTGGTACAGGAGGAGAAGCTTCATCTTTTCCATGCATTGCACGACCTCCTTCTGTATCATCTGTGAACCTCTGTAGCTTCTGGGCTGATGCGATCATAAACTCATGTGTTGAATGTCGGTGGAGGTGGCTCCAGCAGAGCGGCACCCATGCAAGGTGGTTACATATATTGAGGGGTATACAACAGGCTGAAACGGCACCAAAGTGAGTCTTTCTTTGTCTCACACAGTGTCACTTGTGAAGGCGAGATTGGCGTTAGGCTTGTTTAGACATTAACCTCCTAAGACCCAAGCTTTTTCATGGCATGCATTTTTAATTTCTCCTTGCTATTGGGCTGATTGGGACCTGATGAATGTAAAAACAAAGAATTATGTGATTTTGTTTTTTTACCTGACTTTTGTTTCTGAGAAAAATGAGAGCCACATATGAGGACGTTTGTTTTAAATTCCGATAGAACAGTGGCAGTATAATGTCCTTGTAAGTGAATATCAGACCCTTGTAGAACAAAATTTAGTTTTTTGGTCTAGACAACCCAAAATGTGATGTCCACATATGTGGACATGAGATCCTAGGAGGTTAAAGAAAGTCCTGCCATGTTTGTTGATGGCTGAGTAGTCAGAAGAAGAGATTCTGTGTGCTGATGATGGCGTGGGCCAGAGGTGGCATTTCCTCTGGGGATCAGATTTGATGCTGATCTATGGACAGCAGAGCCTCACCTGGACATACGTGAAAGCTCTTGAACGCTGGGCTGAGCGTCGATGAAACGCCGCCGCCACCACAGAAGAGCTTCCTGTGAAACAGGAACAGATGGCCCAAGCAAAACAGCTCATTTGGACCCCAACAAAGAGCCACCAATGATTTAATGATCATTTCTCATTCAGCCATTATTTCTATGGGCAGATAATCAACTGACACACAATCTTTCATTTGTTGCGAGGCTCGTGCACGGGCAGAAGGAGCTCGCAGGAGCGTCGCCTCCTTCCCGCCGTGAACGATGATGCTGATTAGAAGCTGTTTTTATGACGCACCTCTTTCAATTAAAGGCCTCGTAATGAATGCGTCCCCTGACAGGTGTTTTTGTTGTCGCCGCTCTGATTTACATGGCAGACTAATTTGGTGGAGAGGCTGATATAAAGCAGGTCCCCCCCCCCCAACCACCCACCTCCACCCCGCCTCCGTGTAAAGTCCTGCTCCGAATGTGTTCCCATGTAAACACACAACAACGCGCAGGTGATGCAGCGCCGGGCTAATGAGTTGTGCAGGTGAAGCTGCTGCAAGAGGCGCAGCAGACCTGAGGTGCAGGTTAATTAATGAAGTGGCGGGGGCTTCCTGGCGCCCCGGGCGGAGGGTCGCAGCACCGACAGATGCCCCATTACAATGTTAATGATCGCAGGGCGCGGGTCACGTAATCATATTCAAAGCTTTTCTACAGATAACAATCAGGAGCGCACACGCCGCTGATGGCCTCGCTGATGAGGAACTGCTTCAGAGCATATGTGGCCAACCCTGCCCAGCCCCACCCGCTCTCTCCCACCTCCACCATTGCTGGCTGAATGGCTGAGGTCCCGGAGGACCGATCAATGCGATCAGGGCCCGATAAGATCTGCTGGCGGCATGCGCTTCGCACTCTCAGCGGGGATCCATCAGCAGCTCTGCAGGTCCCCAACACCCGCAACACCTCCACCCACAGCTCACAGCGACACTATTCAACATGTTAGAGCTGAGACTGAAGCATCAATACCTGCAGGATTAAAAACACTTTCAGGTAAAAACTTCTCCACCCTCAATAAACACTAAGCAGTGAAATAGATAAAATTGTTTATTTATTCAAATAATTATGGGCATAAAAGTTTCATAACTTATATTTTTGTTTTTGTATTCATTTATTTATTCAGAGAAGGCTTGCAGAGTGTGTGGAGCTTTTATTTGTTATTTTCTCATTTTTATATATTTTATGTTGGTGCTTCTTGGGATTATAAATTCATTTATTGTAATCTGAATTTCATGTATTATTTAAATTTGAGGATTATTCCGTATTTGTGTTAATTTGTTGTTTCAGTCATTATTATATACAATATACATTTACTATAACATTAATTTTACAGTTTTTTTATTTGCTTGATTGAAAATTTGAACTGGCCCCATGTTTTATAACAGTGCATACAAAATATTTAATTGAATTTATTTATTTTTTATTTGTATTTAATTGTGTGTTATCCACTGATTTCATGTTTGTTGCATCCTTAAAGTTTTAATTATGTATTTATTTTAAATTATTTATTTATTGTATTTTAAATATTTAAAGAAAGAAGAAGAATAGACTAGAGTAGAATAGAATAGAACCTTATTAATCCCTTGGGGAAGTCCCCTCAGGGAAATTATGATTCCAGTTCACATTAAATACAAATAAGAAAAAAATACCAAGCGGAAATAAAAGATTAAGAACAAAAATATTAGCAGCAGTGAGAATTTAAGAGATGATAATTAAAGTAAGTGTAAAGACATCGTAAATATAATGAGCGAATGAATACATCTGTTATCTGCTGCTTTGTTTCAGCAACTCCTGACCAATCAGAGCCTCTCGTTTGCCGACAACATTTCTTCCTGCTTTTTTCTCTGTGTTAATTAATATGAATCCACCTCTCGGCCTCTGTGTTCCTTCAAGTCACACTGTTTGAATTAAAGCTCGAGCAGCGCTCGGAGCTTCAGCCACAGGTGCTTTGAGCGCTACCTCCAGCCTCACAGCTTTCAGGACACAGGAGCTGTGCTCCACTGTCGATTCGTGGAGGGTTTCTGCTGCTGAAGGTCCGGATCTGTCACAGATGAGGGAGGATTCAGCCCTCCTCCCTCTGTAATCTGGGCCTAGACTGGAGCCTTTTCACTGCTTTGAGGACATTTCCATTAGTCGAATGCAGAAGTGAGGACCAGAGGAGGACGTCTTCCAACTGTAAAATAATTCATCTCGAGCATGCGGCTGCGTCAGAGGGGGCGGGGTGAGCATTGGCCCGTGATGTGGAAAAAATGAAGAGAGGCCAGGAGGCAAAGCGGGTGAAATTTATTTTTCAACCTCTGTCAGGAAGGTGCATTAATCTAAGAACGGGGTGCGAGTCCTCCGTCGGCGGCCACTCCCCTGCTCCCTCATCCCAAACATTAAATATCACCTGCCGTGATTAATCCCAACTTAATTAAATCCATCAGCCAGACAATAGCCAGCCAATGAGCTATGTAATCATTCACGTAGTAAATTAAAAGAAGGGAAGGCTCCTCGGCACGCTCCTCCTGACAGAGATGGAGAGCGTGGAGCAGGAGGTCCCTGAAACTCAGCTGCAGGAGGAGCACGAGGAGAACGCACGTATCAATTACAGCCGCCGCCATTAGTCACAGAAAATTAATCGCCGACTGTTTTGATGATTGAGTCGTCGTTTTGGTCATTTTCTGAGGAGGACAGTCAGACGCTAGACGGTTTCCTGCATCACGTGACGGGAACGTGAAGATCTCCGTCTGAAGGAGGACGTGCAGGACGATGAATCGAAGGTGGAATGGTTTCAAAGGAGGAGTACACCAAAACCACGAAAGGTGAACTTAAAGAAGTCGTTCCAGTTTAGTACAGATTTAATTCACTTTTTTTAAAACTGCTAAATCTCATGCTTGAGGATTTGCTCTTTGGCTCTTTTGGGGTTGGAGGCCCAGAGCAGAACGACCTCCAGTTCTGAAGAAAGATTTGATGTGAGCGGCGTTCCTGCGGCGTTCCTGCGGCGTTCCTGCGGCGTTCCTGCGGCGTTCCTGCGGCGTTCCTGCGTGTACAGAGGAGAAACTTTCTGTTTGCTGCTTTCAGCCTATCAGATTTCAGGATTCAATGCTTTTCTTCATCATGTGACCTGCAGATCTTTGAGGTGTGTGGGTTGGATCTGAGCTTTGATGTTACACTGAGCTCAGTTTATTTGATAAAAATAAAAACTGCAGGGACGGGAAGCCGGACTTTGAGCCAGGCACACATAAACACCTGAACTCACCTTTAAGGCTCCAGCACTCGGATGTTCATCTCAAAAATCAGAGAAATACAAATCCATCTGCAATCTTCTCAGGTTACCATAGTGACGTACCCCACCATCGTAACCCTGAAAAATCTGGCCTCTGGGTGGAAATACAGATACACAGTCTGTGATCTGAGGAGGTCACGGGAAGTGTGTAACACACAGAGACACACACACACACGGGCTGTGTAATAGGCAAACAGCAGCCACAGCTGGGATGTTAATGCCAGCAAACAGGATTATCCTCAGAAAGGATTTCTCTGCTAAGCATTTCCTCTTAATTAGATTTCTCAATCTCAGGGATGAATTGCCTTTTAGCGGCGAGCGCTGCCACTCAGGGAGCTGTTAGCTCCTTATAACTGAATTAAATGCATAATTAGTGATACAATTACATTAGCACAGGGGCTTTTGTATTTGTGTGAGTGAAGGAGATGGAGGTGGAGGGTGGGGAGAAGAGCTGACATGTGATCCATGAGGGAGAATGTGCAGCTCAGGAAGCTGCCAACAGGTGAACTGTGAGGAGACCACATGGTGCATGCTGACAGGCGCCTCATATTCACTGTAACGGCCCACAGGATTCAACAGAGCAAAAAAAATCTATGGTAACTGCTCCAAATTCAAACATCCAGGCTCAAACAAGACAGATGGTGATGACTGATGGGGTCACGGGGTCAGCATCAGAACCTGCAGTTCCTCTAATGTCCAGCAGAGGCAGCAGTGAGCCACTCCCCATAGACCACAGTGTTAAAACTTTAAAGCAGAAATAAACACGTTAACAGCCTGATACACAAACTCAATGTAAAAACTAAACTGGATATAAAGGTGGGATAAGTGGTATAAGTAAAACCTTTATATCACATCTGAAACATCTGGACATTTGACATGATGTCAAAAGAGTTTTTCTTGAAGCAGTAACCATCAAAGATCACTGTGAGCCACAAAAACCAGAGCAGGGCATCGCAGAGTGTTTTCTTACAGGTCGAGGTGTTCCACAGGGCTCTTTCATCGATCCTCTACTTTTACTGAAATTATATTCTTGTTTGTCAAAGTCCAAAATGTTTCCTCCCTAATAACACCTGTACAGGCAGAGAATCTTTTTATAACTCATCTGTTTAAATTGTAAGGCTTAAAAAGTTTGCATTATGAATGTGGCCTCTTTTACTGACAGATGGATGGTGACATCGGTGGCTGAAGCTGCTAGCTTCACCTGAACTGGACCTCTGACCGTGTTTGTGCTGTTGGAGCCATTTTTAATGACATCATGTGACCAATACTATGGCTGCTGTGAGGTTAATGTCCTAACAGAACGTGCAAGAGAAATTAGTGTTACTGAGCACTAATTACCATGTATCTGTGTCTGTATGGATGCAGACTGATGACTAAGTGCTCCCTCCCTCCAGTTTAAATATGGTCATCTCTGGTGGCAACAAAAACATCTGCTTCACACTACACAACCAACAGCTGATGTCACAGGTGCTACGCCAGCCTTAGCATCTCTTTTCTTTTGCTGTTGTTTTGTGGTGAAAGTTTAAGAAACACCTGAAGACTGTCTGAAACAGGAACTTAAAGCACATGATTCATAAAATCTCGCTGCTCAGTAATGACTGACGCTCTGAAGGTCGGTGACATCAGGAATGACGCACGTGCTCTGTTTGTGCTGAAAAACAGGAAGAAAGAGCTTCTCCAGTGTGAGCTGCAGAAGGACCATGTGACCTCAGGTAGAGCTGCAGAAGTGACATCATCAACCAACAAGCACCAAAAACACCACAGTGATGAACTCTGAGCAGATTTATAGACCAATGAACGTCACGTCATGATTTCCACCACCTTCAGGCTCCGCCCCCTTGTGGCTCATTGAGCGGTCCTCCTCAGATGATTACAATCTCTCTCACTGACTGAGCAACACACTACATATGCTCAGGTCTTCAAGAGGATCCGTCCCTGGGGTCACAGCGAGCCACAGGTGGGTCATCAGACCGCTCGCCGCCTCCCGCCACACGCCATCCAGTTTGTGAGCGATATATTCATTACCCATCGGCTCTTGATTAAAGATCTGGCGTCCATGACTGTCCCCGTGACATCTCCCTCTGTGGCCCCAACCCTTCCCCCCCACCAAGGCCCCACGCTGCCACGGTCATGTGACGGAGGATATTAATGGCCGCGCTCTCTCAACCACTTGACATGTTGCTCCAGCTGTCAGTCTGCTGCCGCCGCCGTATGAGTCTCTGGCTGGGAGAGTGCCAGCGGCGCGTTGACCCATCCGTCACTGTCAGCGAGCGGCCGGTGATGAATGGTCCATGGATGCGCGGCAAGGATGGAGGAGCGAGGTGCAAGCGGGGCGTGAGCTCGGGCGCGTGCACTGCACAGGAGCTGTGATGATGAATTCAACGGGAATCTGAGTAGGAGCCTCAGGGGTTAATGTGAGCACTACAGGAGCGGTCATGTGACAGGCTGAGGCTGGATATCACATTCATACACTTCTCATTTGTTTCCTTGGGTTTCATAAAGTTTCTGAGCGTGGTCACCGTGAAGGACTTGGAGGAACCTGCAAGAGCGGGTTTCACCTCGGGGAAAAATGTCCCAAACTTTCCCTGAAAAGTTGCTGAATAAATAAAACAGTCACCTCTGTGCAGCAATCGGCATGAAAAAGTGTTCCCACTGAATTAGGCAGGATTTGTGGGCACAGAGTAGCAGAATGACTTTGAACATTTCTTATCATGGTGCAATAATAATCTGTATATAATAATAATCATGTCTGTGTGGCAAGAACCTCTTTAACCCTTTAAGACCTACCATAGAACCAAGTCCGCCAGAGCTTATATTATATTTTTACATGCTGTAGTGCCATTTTTGGGAGCATTTCAAGTTGCTATACATCAATACAACCATTATAGCCCAAATTGTAATAATATGCATGCATTAAGGGCATAGTAATTACATAAATTGCAAAAAAGTGCAATAAACTACAAAAAAATTGAAAACCGTTTTTGTTTTTTTAACATATATTTCTAGTTAGAGAAATTTAAGAGGCTTATCCCTCAAAACTGTAAATACAAAAAATTTGCACAAAATAGTTTCCCACCACAGGAAATTTATTTTAAGTGTCTTCATAGTTTTATTTTTGAAATACACCAATTTTTATATACTGCAGGAAAAAGAAAATAAATATTATAGTGCAAATTTGCAAAAAAGCAACATATGCATCAAAATAAACTATTTCCAGCAGTGCAATATGAGTCCTCAGCATCCCAGAAACGACACAGAAAGTCATAAAGTCAAACATAACTTTTAGAAACACCAGTATAGGCTCACAAGGCCCTGATGGTAAAAAAACTACATTTCTGCAAAATGACGTCACTTCCGGTTTCGGGCAGGTCATGGCGGACATGCGATAGTTCGCGCTGATGGACATAGGAAGTGTTACGAACAGCTGATCGGATCGGCAAAGCATGTTTCTGGAATATTATGTTTTTGTTGCTGCAAGTGCTTTTTATGCAGTTTTTGCAAGCCTATATGTGGAAGAAACTGTGACCTAGATGTAAGTACAACTCCTCCAGTTTCATATGCAAAAAAAAATATTGCGCTAGCTTACGTGGTTGCAGTGCTACCGGGATTTTAAAAACGGAGCATGCCCGCTCCGACCGGCTTTAAAGGGTTAACAGTCACACGTTTAAACTCAGAACACCAGACTGTATATAAAAGATGGATGTAGCTACATGCAGTGACATATTGCTGTTCAATTCAGTTTTATTTATATAACACAAAATCACAACAGTCGCCTCAAGGTGTTTTATACTTTAAGGTAAAAACCCTATAATAATACAACCAAGAAAACCCTGAAATCAGACGACCCCCTATGAGCAATAGCTTTGGTGACAGTGGGAAGCAAAACCTCCCTTTTAAGAGGAAGAAGCCTCCAGCAGAATCAAGCAACAGTCCCAGTATGGTGTCATTCTCTTCCTTTCTCTATGAAATCTAAACTCTGCTTTTACTTCAAATGGTCCCTACCAGCCTGCGGTTCCTCTGAACAGAATTTTCAAAAAATATACTGTATTTCCCCTCTGCTGATTTTTTTTTTTTTTTTTTTTTAAGGAAACACATTTATTCCAGATAATTCAGAATTTGTTATTTCAATATTTGAGTTTTTCTTCTAAATTATGAGATTTACACCTGTACCTGTTATTAAAGTATTTAATATGAGAATTTTTTTTTCCATTCAATTTTTCTGATGTTATAATCCCTGAATTATTATATTTTTCTACATATATTTATGTAAATGTATTTAAGAGGACAATATTCATTTTTATGATAATTGTACTTGTAATTGTAAGCAGAATATTTTGATTTTTAAAATCTCTAAGACTGTCTGGTCTTAGATGAGTGCTCCAGTGGTGGGAGAATAATTATATTTTTTAAACACACATTTAAATTTTTTTCATAAATTGAGTTTTTTTTCTGAAAGATTTATGATTTTATAATCTGTGAGACCTTGTGGGAAATTTCAGGTTCCTGCTTGTGAATTTATGACTATAATTTAAAAAGATACTCAGAGGTTTTGCTTTTTTTTAACATGAATGTACATGCTGACAAAAGGGGCGATCGTGGCTCAAGAGTTGGGAGTTCGCCTTGTAATCGGAAGGTTGCCGGTTCGAGCCCCGGCTCGGACAGTCTCGGTCGTTGTGTCCTTGGGCAAGACACTTCACCCGTTGCCTACTGGTGGTGTCAGAGGGCCCGGTGGCGCCAGTGTCTGGCAGCCACGCCTCTGTCAGTGCGCCCCAGGGCAGCTGTGGCTACAATGTAGCTTGCCATCACCTGTGTGTGTGAATGGGTGGATGACTGGTGGTGTGAAGCACTTTGGGTTCCTAGGGACTAGTAAAGCGCTATACAAATACAGACCATTTAATATGAGATTTTTTTTTAACCTTTATGACTTTCTAATCCCTCAAATAATCCAGGTTTTCTCTATATAGTAGCCTATATCTATTTACTACTTTAAGGGAAATTCATGGTGTTGGAGGTTTCTGTGTGAAAAATGCCTCTATTTTAAGACAAAAATGTTCTAATTTAATCAAAGAGTGTCTCTGATCTTTCCTCTGACGTCTGCTGCTGGATGAAACCATCAATGACAGTAATGAAAGTGATTCTCTCTCAGTGTTGGGTCTGAACAGGCCGATGTGATCTCCTCTCTTTGAGCTGGAGCTTCGGTGCTAAAGAAGCATTAATGTTTAATTGACTTTCACCTCTCCTTGTCCACTGAGCTGATGTATGCAAAGCAGGAGGCAACTGTGCAACTGTCCACAACAAACACACGTCTTTAAGAGCCGAGATGATCCTTTAATCCAATTCCACACGGCAATCAAAGATGCATGAATCAGGCCCATTATGAGTGGACCTATGGCTGCGCCGGGCCTCCCTGCATGTCATTATTGGGGGGCTGTGCCTAACAAAGCTGCTTTTAATGAGATTCCACAAAGCTCCAAATCAGGACCGCCCACCCCCCCCTCACTAATTCGCTTAAAAATCATTCATTCCCAAAGAGCAAGGAGCAAGGAGAGCATTTGTCCTCCCCACAACTTCAGCTTCAACCTTCACAGGCAGGAGGCCCCCGTCCTCGAGCAGGAATATCATTATCTTTGTGTGTGTGTGTGTGTGTGTGTGTGTGTGTGTGGGGGGGGGGGGGGTTGATTAACTCTAATGTCCTCAGTGTCCCTAAATGCAGATCTGGCAGCAGGAGGGGCTCCGGAGGATAACTCATCCCACGCAAAGCTAATAAAATCAAATAATGCACGGCTAATGCTAGCAGCCTTTATGAATAGGAAAATAAATATGATATTCAATTACGAGTTTATACACACACACAGAATTCAATTTCTATCCATCTCTTCTATGAGGGTCGATCGGGCGCCTTTTCTGAGCTAAACAGAGAAATGAGAATATAAAATGGCATCAGTCACACGGAGCGTCGTAACGCAGCGCGCTGTCAGCCGACGCACGCCGCCCGAGGTGTTCACACGCACATCCACATGCCTTAAATTACCTCGGAGCGACCGGCTGTCAGAGCCAGTCGATACATCTCCCTCAGGTGAGTGTGCCACCAAGAAGGATGAACATATTGTAGCTCACGTCTTTCTCGAGCCATCCGTTATGATTGGGAAATTACAAATTGGAAGTTGGAGTGCAGACAGAGCGAGCAGAGGCAGATCCATCAAAGTGAAGCGTCGCTGCTTTCACTACAAATTATTTCACTTATCTAAGATGAAGTCCCGCAAACATTCATAAAGATTCAGTCTGTTTGCTGGATATTTCACATTTTCCAGAAGTGTTTTCTCTCTAATGTTCCCGCCATTTATTGAAGTGAAGTACCAACATGCCGAACATGTTTAATAAATCCAGTTTGTTCCAGATTCGTTGATCGTTCTCAGGATTTCTTTATTATTGGCTCACACGAGTCTTTTCTTAAAGGTGGCAGCGTTTAAATCATGGCACATTTACACAAACCCAACCAAGACTCGCTCTTTGCAATCTGCTTACACTCTCAGCCACTTTCTTAGGTACACCTGTTTAACTGTAAATATGTAATCAGCCAATCACATGGCAGAAGCTCTGTGTGGCTGAGCATTGCTGAATCAGCCTGCCTGAGTGTTGTTGCTGACCAGGCACTTATGACCTCAGTGCACCATCTTCACCATCACAGAGATTGAGTTCACTCCACAGTCACAGTCTCAGTCCACTAGGTCACCTTTAGGATGCACCTGACACACCTGCAGCAGCTTATGATGATGTCATATTGATGTTGTGACATCACTGATTTCTGAGGAATGTTTCCAGCAGCGCTGCACAAAAGGAGCGCAACCCAGAAGGAACAAGGTGTACCTAATAAAATGTCCTGTTAGTGTATATAAATTGAATAGACTGTAAATAGAAGCAGCATCTTTATCTTTATATAGGAGTTTTCGAGCTTGCTGCCTGCCTCTGACCTCGAGTCATCAGTCTAGCCTCAGTCATGTGGCTAGACTTAATATTAAACCTTTCCACCGGATAGCACATCAGAGCCCGCAGGAATCAAACCGAAGTAAAGCTCTGATGTGAAACATTAACAGAGTCGAGTCAGCGCCAACGAGCTCAGAGGTCATATTCGGGCTGCTGATGTTCCTGTTACTGTGTGGGACTCAGGAATGTGAGCAGACTGAAGTCTCTGAGCTCTGTGAGGGAATCCAGATTACAGTGACGTGTTTATTATTATACGTTTTAATTAAGTAAGAGCTTTTTACTTCAGTTATAAGTTTGTGTGAACTCAGAATAAAAAACAGCTCAACTAGCATCTCATAACATGTTTTAAAGCAGTGAGTTTTAAAGTGAAGGTAACTTATTAATGTTATTAAGGTAGAAACTAAAAAACAGGAAACTAGTGATTGTGTGAATGCCTCACAGGCAATTACTTAAACTACTTCCTCAGTTTTTGTGCTATTTTCACTGTTCAAATTTTAAAAAATTCTGCTCTTTCCGGCTATGACTTTTGGTGCTCATAACTTCTATACTTTTTGAGATGTTGAATTTTTTATGCAATTTTTCTGCCCATTTAAATGAATGGAACACATTATCAATGTGGTCACTTATTTGTGCTTGCCAGCCTGAGCTGTGTTTTAGCTCAGTGAGGTGAGCAGCCGTTCTCAGACCGTTGCCTATGGCAACATTTTTTTCAGTTAACAGTTAAACTTTTTTAACTCTTTTAAACACAAATTTCAGCTGCTTTACCCCTTTTCAGCAGAATTTTCAGCTTTTGCACCCCTTTTCAGCACAAATCCCACCCTTTTTAGCCGTTTTAAGCAGAAACCTCTTTTCTGCAGAAATTCTGCTGATTGACCTCTTTTCAGCAGAATTTTCAGCTTCTTTCACCTGTTTTCAGCAGAATTTTCAGCTTCTTTGCCCGTTTTCAGTGGAATTTTCAGTTTTTCCACCTCTTTTTAGTTACCTGAGAACCAGTTTGGCTCAGTGAGATGAATATCCACCTTAAGACCAGGGGGACTGGGTTTGAATCTAGCTCATGGCAACATTTCCTTTAAGCACACTGTTCAACTTTGTAACCTCTTTTCAGTACAAATTTCAGCTTCTTTATCCCTTTTCAGCAGAATTTTTGGCTTTTCACCTCTTTTCAGCAAAAAAATTCTGCTTCTTTACCTCTTTTCTGTAGAATATTCAGTTAATTCACCTCCTTTCAGCACATAGTTTTACTTCTGCTGTTTTCAGCAGGTTCCACTACAAGGCATTCACACAGCATTTTTGCAGGAAATGCAAATTTTTCCAGTAATCTGGTTGATTTGCATTTGAGTTCAGCTCAGTCCACAGAATGAAGGATTCATCTCAATCAGATGTTTGCATCTCTGCCAGTCATCTTTCTGTCAGTTGTGCATTTGACTAGTTAACATGGTCACCTGAGCTGAGAAGCTCAGAGATGATTGGTGGAGGTGGATGAGGCTCAGGCTGCGGTGTATCATGTGACCTCTCTGAGAGCGGCTCTGCTGTCACACATGCTGAGAGCTTCATGAAGCAACAGATGGGACTTCCTCCTCCTCACATCAGCCGGATTAGACCAACATCAGGTGTTTTGAAAGCTGCTGGACATCAAGGCGTTTGACTCAGACACACCCGGGCGGTCTGGGCGTGCTCCGTGGAAGAAAGGCGGTGAGAGGCTGCGGTGTCGCGGAGATCAGACCACCTGTCAGAGCTGGCCTGACGGGGTTCATGGGCGGCGTGGTTCTTAACTAAAGCGCCGACTTTCTTTAACTAAACTCTCCCATCTGTTGAGCGGCCATTGTCTGTTCAGTAATGCAGCTGCAGGGCTCCTCCTCCTGCTCTTATTCAAATACTGTTACTAACCACTGATTTATTCATTGGCTTTACACAGTCCACTATCCCACCCCCTCACACACAGACACAACCCCCCCAAACACTCCACAGTCGTCCTTTTACTGCCCGACACGTCTCATCCTGCCCTTTATTCCTGTCCACTCAGACCTCCCAGCACCCAGCTGTCACTCCAGACTCGCCTTCCTCGCTCTTCACTGCAAAACCCACACCCTCAGACTCCGGCCACAGCAGCGTGTCATAATCTCCTATCAATAATTCATTTGATTCAGCAAGGAATCAGCTTTAAGAGCAAAAGATAACCCCTGAGATCCTCAGTGGAGCAAAAAAAATTACATTCAAGTAACGATTAAATATTTTTAAAATACATTTTTAACCTTAGAAGATGAACTGGTTTCATAACATAAAATAAATCTGAAAACTTTATGGTACCTACATGTTTTCTTCAGCAAGAAAAAATTCATGATTTAAAGCTTTTTAAAAATTAAATCAGTGTCCGAAACACGTCCCCACTAAGCTGTGCTAATTTAGCCGCTTATTAGCAAATGCCAACCCACATTTCACCAACTGCAGCATTGATGCACCCACACTTTTATTCTATCTGTCAACTTATTTAACTCATTATAACTCAGGGCTATGTTGGAGAGAGCCCACTGTTCTACTGCAGGACTAACATGACACTCACGTTAATCCAGAATCACCGTTAACCTGCCCAGTGCCCGTCTTTGGACTGTGGGAGGAGGAGAACCCAGAGAGGACCCACGCAGAGAGGAAGCAGATTCAGAATCCAATCCAGGGACCAAAAATAAATCCAATAAAAATACCAGAATGAAATATTTACTTAATTTATTTTCACTGACAGTTGTTAATCATGCTCACGCTAGTCCTTGCCCTGCTGTTCGTCTCGCTTTGAGTGCACCATCTCACACACAGGGAGGAGCAGACAGGACGGACAGGAGGAGAGAAATAATATCAATCAGACATTAAGTTTGTGTGAGAGCCATAAACGTTTACGCACACAGAACACGAAGAGAGAAAAGGGAAAGAAACACCATCGCTGAAGCGTCACGTACACTCATGCTGACCAGTCTGCACCAAACATGAAACATGGATGTTTCTACAAAATTACAAAGAAAACCTGCAGACTGCTGTCGCTGTGAGCTTCCTCCAGGCTGTAACTCAGATACTTGAGCTAGCTTTTATGGCTCAGGTACGTGATGCCAGATAGAAACCGAATGTCAGATTGGTGTATCGAAGCCTAATAAAGTAGATCTGGTCCCTAAAATAAATAAATAATAATATCAACATAAAGTCTAAAAATACAGGTCCCACATGGACATGAACCCCAGTCTCCTTGTTGAAACTCCTGTTTGTTGTACTATTCTCAGTATTTTTCAGTTATTTTTTCTGTTTTGTTTCTTTTATTTTACATGTTTAATAAATCTGCCCTTTGACCTTCTGTGGACTTCGTGTCCATCTGAGGATGGGGCAGGTTAACCTCCTGATTAGATCTTTACTCTGGAAGGCAGGACAGGCATCTTGTCCCCCTGTGGGTGATCTGCTCCCTGCAGCCAGCCTCTTTGTGGCTGATTTCACGGCATATTCACTTCTATGTTAAGCCCTCAGTGAGCGTGAGGCTGACAGTCTCTCGTGGTCAGTATACTAGACAGATACCGCCACTTAACGCAGCCGACTGAGGGAAATATGGCCTCTTTTATGAAGGAGGATTTAAGTGATGAGTGAGCGTCATCGCCCATGAAGCTGTCAGCTGAAGAGTGGCGGTCGGTCGAGGTCAGACCCGAAACCATGGTGGGAATCAGCCGTCAGAGTGGGCGGGGGACAAAAAGCCCACCCAGTCTTTAGCTGGACTTTAATTCGAGGCTGATTTTTGTTATGCAGCTCCCCCACCAGCGCCACCAGCCTTCACCCTGCCGGGCAGAGCAGTTTTACAAGCCCCCCTGCAGCCCGTGAATAAAGGCTGACGGTGGCAAAGAGGCCCGGAGCTGCTGTCTGACTGCACACAGCACGCTGTAATAAAGTGGGCCATTCATTCTCGGCTTGCCGAGGAGGGGGGAGCGTTTCGGCTACACTGCGCGTGTATGGAGCACCGGCCTTGTCCAGCTGCTTTCACTTTAATTCATTTTCAGATTTGAGCTTTTCGGCCAACGTTTCCTGCCATATCCTTTGTGGCGGCTGCGGCGGTGGGATGAGATGATGAGGCGGATGAGTGGCCACTCTTCTTCTGCTGTTTGAGTGGAGAGTCGGAGCACTCAAAGACACTCAGGCCACAAGGACGGATCAGCGGCAAAGCACACAAAAAATACACAAATGTCACTCACTGAAGAGTTTTAGAGATCAGCCACTGCCCGCTCTCCTGAGTGAGCTCTGAGTTTTGTTTCATCTTTGCTCTCCGTCTGCTGCTCAGCTTCCTACTGATCCTCTAAACTTGGTGCTCCTGCAGGTAAAACTTTAAATCTGAGCTGCAGATCGTTTTCCTCACTAAATAACTGCTCATTTAAAAGGTTGGTAACGCACATGTTCCGGCTGCAGGCCCTTGGTTTTTTCTAATACAGGGTGGATAATCCTGGACAGGAGCAGGTTTACTGAGACCAGTGGACACCGACAGAGCCATGTGCTGACACATTTAATGTGTCCGTCATCACTGAATAATTATAGATGACCAAAGGTCATAATGAAACTGACTAATTTTAATCATTTCAGGCAAACTGTATATTTAGTTTCACATATTCACATGAATCCCAGGAATTTCCAGCTTGGTGGGGGGATGCAGTCTTGTTGCTGTGTTTCCTTCCACATGATTACAGATTAGTTGTTACTCAATAGCAGTAAAAGACACTAAATTTGACCCATTGTTAAAGAATCCCGCCTAAAATTCCTGGATCCCCATTAACTAAAAGTTTGTTGCCTGATGAAGAAGCAAATCATTTACTAACATTAATAACAGAACACTGAAGCATGGCAGTTCAGATCAACGAGAGGATCAATACGTTCTGATAACAGGACTAAATTATCCTATCAGACAGAGACTGTTTGGACTCTTGGAGGTTTGGGCAGCTCACAAGTGGAGTGCAGGAAGGTCTGCTGAATTACAAACAGGTGTAAATGCACATATTGCTGTGTGAGGCTGCAGGTATTTATTAAAGTCAAATAAAATAATCAAAATCAGAGCCACCTCTGCACACCTGAAAGGCTCACAAACAGACACTTTACTATGTTCTGTGTTACACTTAGAGAAAAAGAAAAAAAGAAAACAAAATATGAAAAGATGAAAGTCCATTTGTGATGTTGCACAGCTCTGTGTTCAACCAAACCAATAAAATGTTCATTAAAAAACAGGAAGCACTGAAACCTGCTCCCATCACTGTAAAAATCATTTTGCTGGCTGTAGTACATCCATGGTTTTTCTGGATCATGTTTTGGGAAACTATTCTTCCATCACTCTGATGCTCCATGTTAAGTTCTGCTCATTGCAGTATCGCTGAAGACCAGAAATATGTGGGAGTACGTGCTAAACTTGGTCTGAAGTTACAACGCCGAGACACATTTCTGGCACCGTGTTCAGCATGTAAATCACATCTGTATGCTTCATTTAAATATTCTCTTCCTAGTATCTGGTACTCTGAAAGGTAAACTCTTACCGACACATGTGCAATAACTAACTCTGTACACCCTCTCAGTTACACTCTGAAGTCTGGAAGTAAATGTGAAATGTAAACTCAGCCAATAACAGCAGCCTGTGGGTGTGGCAACACCTGTTCATGTAAAGTTAAAGCTCTACAAATCAGTTGGTGAACGCACACATACAGTTGTAGTGATTGCTGCGCTCGTTGCAGCAACTTTTAAAGTGCAGTCAGTCAGCGAGGACGCTCTTCATTTCCTTAATTAGAACTTTTACTGGTGGAGGTAAATGTCTTTTTAATTCATTAGTAATATCTTTGTAATTAGTAACTATTAGGCTCATCAGTGGAGGACAACTTTCAGGTGGCTTATCAAAAGCAAATTAAACATCATCAACAGCCTAATGTGGCTTTGATGGGGCCGCGTGCCGAGTCTTAACTAATGACGGTGCGCTGCTCTCAGCCTGAGTGGCCCCATTAAATCAGCCTGCCCAACTTAATGTTCGGAGGTGTTAACAGATTGATTCGCTTAATCTGTTCAACTACATCAACAGTCAGCATGGGGTCGGCCACAGCCGCCATGTGTGTATGTGTGTGTGTTAACCAATTTCACAGTCCACAGTCACACACAGTTAAACTCTGCAGCAGTTTTTTATTTTTTTTTTGGGGGGGGGGGGTGCTGGTGCTGGTGGCGTTGAGCAGAATGGCAGCAATCTTCAAGTTCATTCAGCGTGATTAAACCGGAGCGGGGACTTTTCTTCCCGGCTAATTATGTGGAAATTACAAAGACAATAAAGCATCTGCTCGTCTTTCTTTCCCCTTCACGTTTTCCTCAATATTGTGACAGGCTGATGTATTGTGGGCGAGTCCAGGCTCCTGGCGCTCAGCCGCCTCAGAGCTGAGGTCAGCAGAGAGCAAATAGATGAATTTATAACTTTGGCTTTTCACGCCGGAGGAGCAGGATCATTGTCTGCCCCTCCTCCCTCTGCTGTTCCACCCCAGAGACCACCACTTATTCTGAGGACACCCATACTGAGACTAACACCCCCTCCTTCAGTCTGTACAAAGCAGGGGAGAAAGAGTGCGACCCCCCAACCAACACCACCCGGGTTGGCAGGCCACCCTGATAAAGGCGCCATGTTTTCTAATTCCTCTCTGCTTCCACACATTCAGCCACAGCGACGGCCCACAATGAGCAGGAAGTCTCGTTCAGCCACCGCTGGCTGACCTCAGATCACGCCTCTGAGTCCAACCACAGAGAGAAAAATACAGCCAGAGATCTTCTTACCCCAACCTGAGCCCCTTAAACTCAAATCTGTGGTTACGTTATCAGAAGGGTGAACTTCCTGTTCCTGAAACTCCGTCAGAGGCAGTCTGTTGTGCTACACAGAAAAACATTTATTCATTCAAACGACAGGAATAAAGTCAAAAGAAGAAGAAATGTAAGTAAAGTTTATCTTTATAGAGAGACAGTCACCAGCCGAAGGAAAAGGCCAAGTGAACACGCACAAACCCCGCCCACACGCAGGTCTGAACAGGTAAGTTTTAAAGGAAGTCACAGAGCCAAAGACACGGTGGTCAGCTGCTCTACGGTTTTGGAGCTGAAGGCAGAATCATGAGAAGCATCCAATCTGGGGCCCGAGAGCCCGGCTCCGAGGTGGAGGCCATAATGCAGGTGGAGGCTTTGCTCAGTAAAATTAAGACGCAGATTTTAGCTGACAGGATGCCACTGCAAACAACTCTAACAGTGGTGCGTTCACTCTGGGCCTGCCACACTTAACAATGCTTTCATTATATTTTTATTTATACTACTTTTACTCTGCATCATGCAGTACTTGGAAGAATCTGTCTAATATAGATTTTCTTTTTGTAAGATTCCTGTAGTTGGGTGGGGGTGGGGGGCTTTGTTGGACAGGGTGGGGGTTTCTGAGAGTATGAAGACCACCGCCTGCATGTTTGTCTTTCCAGCATTATGAAGGATAATTAGTTTGATATTTTGTCCGTCCTTCCCGGAGTTCCCTTCTTGCCTCGTATCCACCCGTCTCGTCCACCTGGCGTCCCGGCATGTGTCCCTCCACAGTTCCGCTGTGCCCGCCTTAATTAAATGTGCACTTCATTAATGTAAATTGGGGGGGTTTAATGCCCTTGTTGAAATTCTGAAGAAAGTGCAGTGGCCTCGCGAAATGCTCCGGCATCATTGCAAATGAGATTAGGGACCAAGAAAGGCAGTAAAATTAGAATGATAATGGTTGATATGGCTGCCTGACAGGCATGGCTATTCAGGGATCAATGGGATGTTGAATGCTCTGGCGGAGCCCACTTCTCAAAGGCCGGGGGACAAACGTCAGCCTACAGATGTGCCTTTTGGAAGCACTTGAAATTAGTTTAATTTGGTAAATGGTAGGGATTTAGAAGCTTTTAGCTCGACTGTAACAAGACAAGAATACATTGAAATGTTTTGCTCTTCTTTTATTAGCATAAAACGGGGCCGGGCCAATTTGCATTCCCAACAAGTCAATTTTTTTCCCTCCATCTGATGCTTTTTCTCCTCTATTAGATTGCATTTGCATTGGCTCCTGTGCTGCTGCTCAGAATGAACACTGTTTTTTAACCCGCGCTAATCCTTTTAAAGGGGAGGGGACGGCTTGATTTTATTACAGCTAATCTAATCACAGACACCAATTATGGGGTAATTTTGATTAAAGTCCAATAACTCTAACGAGGATAAGAACATTCTCCTTCCTGATAAGACCTGTGCGCTCTGTGGCTGTCAGCTTTGGGCAAAATTATCATGTCTGACAAGTTCAGCAGCTAAAATATGTAAATGTCACCATTGCGTGCTTAAAATAACAGCCGAGTGAGGGAGAGGATGATGATGAAGCAGCTAAAACACACCGTGGCCTTTCATTCAGCCTCCGGCAGGCTGACATCATTGACCCAAAGGCTTTGTGGGTAAACAGATGAACCCGGTCCACTTCTAAAAAAAGAGGGTGGGGATATTTGGAAAGAAAAGAGCGAGGAAGTGACTCCAGAGGAGCTGAAGGTTAAAGCCGAGCAGCACAAATAGAGCAGACAAAGGAGAGCGATCACACTGCGAGGGTTAAACGTTTCCGGTGTTTTAATCCCAAAAGGAAATCAGAGAAACGGATACGAACAACACCCGGAAGGTTTATAATTAACTCCAAAAATCACGTCTGACGAAGAGACCGAAGATCTCCCGAATATAAAAGACAGCCAAAAATGAATGAATGAGAAATAAATAACTTAGAAGGTCAAAGCTGATAGTTATTAAACCCTTATGGACATATGCACAACATACACATATATATCCACAGTACATATAAATAAAATATTCATGTTCAGAAGATTTGATGTCATGACATCAGCATGTTGGAAAGACGAGTCCTTTCATATTAAAAGTGGATCACTACAGTCACAGGAAGAGGAGGAGGTCTAACACTGACTCAGGTATAAATCACTGTGACTGAAGTTTATAATTTCCAATGCTGCTCAGCTCATTTATGCCACATCTCACACTGACCAGTCAATGTGAATAAGAACGCGCTTATTTAAAATCTGACAGCAAACTTCAGACTCTAGTCCATCGGTTCATGTTCATGATTATTAGCAGCTAAAACATTAAAACACAATAAATGCTAAAGTGAAGGACACAAACATGTTTCTCCACACGTGGAAGCACGTTAAAGCAGAAGGAGGACTTTGTGTCTGCAGATGTGAGATTTGATCAGTAACACTGCATTTTTAACGGTACTGGAAATATGTGATTTCCATTACAAACCAACCCACCCCGGACAAAACAGGGAAGCAATTTGGAATGAACTCAAAGATGTCTTAAACACACGTGTAAGTGGGGTTGAACTAATTGATTTTAATTAATTACTTTCATATGTCCTTGGATTGATGCTGACCTCCAGTAAACGTGCTAAGGAGCCCGCCTCAGATGATCCAGGTTCAAACCAGAGTTACTGAGCGCTGACATTCCCGCCACGCTCTCATTTTTTAACCAGCTGAGGGGGCAGTGGCAGGAAGTAGGTCACTGCAAAGTGGCAACTGGCAGCCCTATAATTAATCAGCTTCCACTGTAATTAAGGTGTCCATCAACAAGCCAGGCAACAGTGATCACTCCCTCCTCCTCCTCCATCCTCAGCCTCAGGAAATCAACCCGCGGGAATAACGATTTCACCTTTACTGGCTCGGTAACAGATAAACACCACGTTACAGGCTGAAGGCACGGATCAGCTGATGGATCATTGGTCTGCAGAGACGTTTGGAAAAGCGAGAGGCCCGCCAACAGACTCACAATTAAACAACAGACTGGGAAATGGGTTTAACCAGACACACGGTAGGTACCAGGAGGGGCATGAGGGTGACCAACAGGACGCTTGTTTAAGGTTCAGAGTGAAAGGCAAGGACTGAGTCGGCGCATGTGGCCTGGAAACCATTTGAACCAGCAGCGCTGCAGTTATAAAGAAGTGGAGATGGTGAAGTGAAAGCCAAAGTCTTCAGCTAGGTCTAAGAACCTCTGGGTTCTGGGTTAGCTTGTTCCTGTGGTGGGAGGGATCAGCAGGAATGGAGGCTCATTTGTTGTTCATTTGGATGTTTCTCTGTGTGGAAACAAACCAAACCACAGGAAAACTGATTTAACAGAGTAAATGACCTATAGGTGTGAAAATGCCCTTACAGGTCATGGCCGGGCGACCAGAGTAACTATGGGGATGGTTAGGAGGGAGGTAGCTGGGGACTTCTAGCCTGCTGCACAAGTGTTAATATTAGAATGATGTCCATAACTTTTTAAATACAAAGGTGACATTTATTTATTTATTTATTTATTTATTTATTTTAAATGTGCCACTAAAAGTTAAGGATACTAAATATTATCAGTTGAAAGGAAATAATCGGTGGTAAAACTTCATCATTAGCCTTTTGTATCATATGATTTCCTGATTATCCACCTTTAGTTTTCCTAAGCTGGGTCCCCTTTGCTCAGCCCCCTCCCTCTCACCTGCTTGGGTGCTCTGTAACCTTGAAGCTCCACTGAGCGCGCTCTAAATACTGCGATTCTTCAGCAAGGATGCTCGGCTCCCCCAGCCGCGGATCAATGGTAAAAAGTGGGATTGGTCATTCTAAATCATGCAGCTGTGGTCGAAGAGAGCTCCTCCAAAAATCATTAAACAATCATGTATTCTCATTGATTTATTCTAAATACCTCAGGAGGGAGCAGATTAAAGCAGGGGAAGAGGCGGCTAATGCAGATGAAGCAGCTGAGGGGGTGGCGGGGTCCTCTGGGAGTGCTTTTGTCCTAATCAGAGGGAAACAATACTGCTGCAATTACCAGCCTAAGCAGGTCTATTAAGGCTCCTTCACTTGACATATTTATGTATTTCAGTTACAGCGGGCCACATTAAATGGAGTTTACTCAAGCGCTTTCACATTTGGCCAGTAAACAGCAGCTACACTGGGGGCGAGGCAAACCACCCATCCTGAGGTTCTGACGTCACGGGGTTCCATTTACAACATGAACCAGCGACTTTTTAAGACCTCCATACATGAAAATTAAGACCACAGAATTTCTAAATGATGAGTCCTGTTAGGTATAGTCAACGTTACGTTATCCCCATGGTGGACTTTTCTGAAGCAGTCTAATTCCAGCAGTGAGTCAGTCCCCACAGACTCAAATATGCAACTTTACAGCCTGTAAAGGTCCAGTCTGGAGGATTTTACATTCAAATCAAAGTTTTTCTGGAAGCAGTAACCATCAAAGATCACAGTCAAACACAAAACCATAATGAGGCGTCACAGCGTGTTTTCACACCTCCAGTGTTTAGTCCATTTAAATCGCACTCTGGTTTGATTTCCCCCTTGGTGCGCTGCATTTGTGCGGATGTGAACACAGTAATCACGTGAGTGATACCAAAACAACCACACTGAGACTTTTCGGAGAAGTTGATCTTGGTACGGTTCCAAATGAACTCCAGAGCGGCTTGTTTATGGTGTGAACGTGACCCCGACCTGAACCAACAACCAGGTGTTTGTTAGAGCTAAAAATGGTATCGTAGCCACATGTGCTTCGTATTCTCAACAAAGCTGAGCACAGACTAGCAACTATCTGTGAAATTAATGTAAATTCTCTTTTTTCTCACACGTAATCTTCTTACTCTTGTTGTTCCCACCCCGACACATCTGGCCAATGAGTGGACTAGACATTCTCACCTGATTTGTAGTGATGGATTTTGGCTCATTTGTTTTTCACTTGAATGTTTCTGTATGAAAACAAACTGGAACCACAGGAAAAGGCTATGAGTTTACACACTCATCAGCTGACTTGAAAGAGTAAATGAACTATCGGTGTGAAAACACCCTCACAGGTTGCAACATTCCACAGGGCTCTATTATCGGTCTTCTACTTTTTATTCATACTTAATGATATTCTTGTTTACCAAAGCACTCAATATTTCATCCTTCTCAACAACTGTGCAGGTGAGAATGTTTCTATAACTCACCTGTTTAAATTGCAGGTGAGTTATAGAAACATGAAGGCTTAAAGTTTGCATTATTAGGGGTCTGCAGGTGGCTGCAGCTGCCTTCTAACTTTCACCTCAGCTTAATCAGAGTCCCTGAACTGGACCTCTGGATGAGGTTTGTGCTTTTGGGCATTTTTAATGAAATAATGTGACTATATAGCTGCTGTAAAGTTACTGTAGTAACAGACCGTCCAAGAAGTCTGAGCTCCAGTTTTGGTGAGTGAAATTCTAGGATTTTATTTGTTTGTTACTCAGTACTAATTAGCAGGTAATTAGTGCTAATGTTAAATGATAACTTGGTCACTTCTGGCTTGAAGAAAAGAAGAAGAAAGAGAAATATAAGGCTGTAAATAGTTTAATGACTTGCAAAGATTTTCCACCAAACCACTAAAGATATTCTTGACAAAGCATAATGCTGTAATCTGTTTAATTCATCTAAAGCAGCCAAATGTCTCATAAAATATAGATTCATAGAAAATATCTGTTTCTATTCAAAGGCATCAGCATGAAGGGAGATCAGAGATCTGAAAGTATAAATTACAAAGATTTAAATGAGTCTCACATCTTGTTTCTTATGAGACTTTAAAGCCTTGAAAGTTATTCCCAGCAGAAAATATTAATCAGAGCAGATTAAGCGCTTGGCTCATTTGCTTAACATCTCCGAGGAGATGGCGGGAGAGAATATTTTAAATTACACATGTCTAACAAAGCTTTTACATCTCAGCTGAAACCCAGAGGCCTCCGACGTCTGAATGCTTAGCTGAAATCCTCGAGCAGAAATAATGAGCGAGGCGACGCAGCGGAGGAAGAGATGCACGACACTTGGAGGATTTGGAGAGATTAAACAGCTTCTGAATGCGGCAGTGCACTCTGAAGATTCCCAGAAACGGCATTCAGGAGTCACTGTACAGCATATTGAGCTGTGAGCCTGACGGCCGTGGATAGCACTTTCATTCAGAGGCAGAATCCTTTCTTCAGCTAAGCAAAGAGTCATTGTAACTCCTGCTCCTGTTTAAACAGCTGCGAGTCAGCACACACTCCGCTCTCATTTGTCTTCTTTAACACTTCCTGCACATCTTCTCAGGAAAAGCACAGCAATCACGTCGTTTTATAAAGTCTTCATTTAGCCATGAAGCTGTGTAGCTGCAAAGACACAAAATCTGCCACACATGATTGGGTGATGTGAACTTTTAAATAATTTCCACATATACTTTTAAATATGTAGAAAGCAAAACTGCATTAAACCTGTCCTGGCCTCCAGCAGGTATCACTAGCACCTGCTGCATGCCCTTGAATGTAGCGCACCGTCCTGTGGCGACATAATTGGAGAATCCTGGTTGCAAAAAAGAAGCAGAAGTGCCTTACACCTGCGTTCCATCTATAGGCCAGCAGATGGCGATAGCTGTGGTTGCAGAAACAGTTCTGGATCTATAGAATAAAATTTGATTTATGTAGCACCAAATCACAGCCACAGCCCTGTCAAAGCGTTTGCTATTGTAACATAAACACCCTACAATAAAACAGAAAATACACCAACAATCAGGTGAGATAGCCCTTGGCAACAGTGGGAAGGCAAAACTCCCCTTTAACAGGAAAAAATGTCTAAAAACTGCTTTGTGACCTCTGGAAACACTTTCCTACTGATACGCTCAGTTCAGTGGTTTCACAGTTAGACACGCCCCTTTTTTTCACATCTATTTTCTTGACACCAAGATGGTGACGGCAGAAACGCTCATCTCCATGCTTCTAAACAGGATGTCAGATGACGTCACAGGAGATACACCCACCTTTTACACCGTCTGCAGGTGGGAAAAAAATCACGACTGTGATAGAGGAGGTTCACATCTGGCCTCCTGCTGCAGGTTTGGTCACAAAGAGACTCCAACAGGGCAGATGTTGGATGTTCAGCTGACTCCACATAGCTTTTTGGCTTTGATTTAAATGTAAAACATGATTTAGAGTAAAACAGAAAGTCAGATAGGCCAGTCTGGATTCTGGTATTCTCCGCTGCACATACTGTATTATCATGTCTTATCATGGCTTTGATTAACAGGAGTTCTGCCCCTTTTCTCATATCACAGCTCAACTGTCAGAAAACACAAAGTCAATTCAAGTTTGATGAAAGCTCAGAGAAAGAAAAAAACTATTGTTATCCACTGTGTGTGTGTGTGTGCTGTCAGTGCAGCTGCTTGAACAGTATCTTGATACAGCAGAGTTGTGCTGCAGATCGACTGGGCACAAACTTGTTGAGTGGAGTCGGTCGATATTTCTTTAGCACAAACACAGAAAATGAAAGCACTTTTAAAGGCTGAGGCGACTGTTCTGCCACAGCAATCTACATCCAATGCCGGATTGACTGCTCCACCGGCTTTAGTATGTGGGTAATCAATGAGGGTAGAGGTTGGGATGTAATGATTAACTCTATATGGGGGTTCCTTAGTCTGCCTGCAGGATGACAGGAGACATGCAGAGGGTAGTGAGGACAAAAGATTCATACCTGCACATTAAACACATTACTATATGGTACAGTTTGGCTTCAGTCACATCAGGATAAACCCGCTTTTAGTCCAATCATAAATCACATGCCTTAATGGGTTTGTTTGGTTCTGGGGTAGCTCTGGAATATTTGCCCTTTAAGCAACTCCAAACTCTTTAGGAGAATCCCCTTCATAACACCTGCACAGAGGGACGAACGGTTTTATAACTCACTAAGAGCCGAGCTTGAAGTATTTTACATCCAAACCAGAGTTTGTTTGGAAGCAGTAGACATCAGCGATCGCTGGGAGCAACAAAAACCAGAGCAGGGCATCACAGAGTGTCTTCTTACAGGTCGTGGTGTTCCACAAGGCCCTGTCATCGATCCTCTATTAAGTCATGTTTACATTTTATTCTTGGTTGCCGCACCACAAAATGTTTCCTCCTTCATACCAACTGTTTGGGGTGAGAATGTTTTTAAGGCTCACTTGTAGGGATGGGAATTGATAAGAATTTAGCGATTATGATTCCCTACCAATTCTCATTGGATCAATGTAACCACCATCTTTAAGCAGCATATCAAACACAAACATTCATGCAAATTAATTACACAACTGCATGGTCAAAGGTTTGTGCATGTTAGATGTAGCTCCCTTTTTTGGTGTGATCAGTGTAGGGGTCACTACTCAAAAAAAGTAAAGTAAAACAGTTATTACATAAATTACACTGAACACTTTTCTTAAAAGTAATGCAGTACATTACTTAATCACACCCAGGAGAAAGACACTCTTATACTACCAGTTACTTTATGCTACTCTGTAAAATGATCTGAAACACATCTTTTCATAATGCTATGGTGATTCTACTGTAGAAACATGAACATGTAGAAACGGAGGCTGCAGCCTTCACTTTGTTACCTGTTGAAGTTCAGCAGCAGCTCACTTTATGGCGGTGCTGGTCTGGGGTCAGCATTCACTCTGCTTTAACATAGCTTTGGGTTCTTGGCTAGCTTAGCGTTAGCATGCTGTCTGTGCAGGTGCTTGTGAAGAGCCGAAGTTGTGTTAACAGTATGATGTAGTTCTTTCTGTCCTGGAGCAGTCTCCACTTCACCATCGCTCTCTCATCCTTTAATGCAATAAAAATAAAAGTAATGTCCACGTTGGAGACTGTGCCACTGTTTTCCTCCGACACACGAACTGAAATCAGCTGATTTGAGAGAGCGTGCGCGAACCAATAAGCTGGATTGATAGGCAGACGATTCTAAGGTATCTCGATTCCCATCCCTACTCACCTGTTTAAATTGTATTAAGGTTTAATGTTTGCATTATTAGGGGCGTGGCCTCTTTGACTGACAGGTAAATGGTGACACAGGTGGCTGTAGCAGCGCCCTACCATCTAGAGCATTTTGTCACGTGACCAACAACATGGCTGCTGTGAGGTTGCTGTACTAACAGCGTTCAAGAAGGCTGAGCTCCGGTTTAGTTGAGTGTAATTCGAAGAATTTATTTGATTGTTACTAATATCCCATATGGAAAAGATATATATAAATCTTATAAAGTTTGTATCTGTCTTGTGTGAAACTTGTATGAAAAGCATATAAGTGTGAAAACAGATATAAGATCCCTTGAAAAATTATATAATGAAACTTGTATGTTTTGGATACTTACTAAAACAATGTATGAAAGTAATGCGAAAGTGGCCACTTTCATGAGTAATCACATATAAGTTTTTACTATTTCTTTTCCGTATGGGATGGTATCTGTAATGATCCAGACAGTCTGTGGCTCACATGCTGTTACACTTTTCATTACCACTTTAGATCTGAGCCCCTGCATCATATCTTAAATTTCAGGGAACAAACTTCAACATCATCTCTTTAACTCTTTATCTCTTTTAAAGCCACTTTCCAAAAACAAGATTTGAACTAAAGTTAAACCGTTTTTTTATTTGTGTCTTTTCAGAAAGTCATGTTTTTAATTACATCCAGTTTGTTCTATGTTTGACTCAGTGAAACCTATTCTTAAATTGATGTTTCTGTCTGTCATTGGTGCACGGGTGTTCTCATCTCTCTCCTCACATCAGCTCATCTTCCTCACTAACAGCCTTTAATCCCAGCTGAAAACTCTCTCCTAATTTTGTCAGCTTCAGTTTACGTGTGTCTTCCCCCAGTAAATCTCTCCTTCATTTGATCATTTTTATGATCAAATGTAGATAATTTAGCACTCCACCCTCTCATCCAAATCAGGATCTGTAAGGACTCGTGTTCACTTTTAAGGTGGTAAAAGTGAACACGTTTAGGTCGTTGTGTTTGTATGGATTTGAGTAAAAAGAAAGGAAACTGCTTCAGATTTATGGAGAAGGAAGTGATGATGACATTCAAAGACTTTCTGATGAGATCATTTTAGTTTTTATGAGTGTTTTGGGGATGAACTGAATCTAAATGAGGCCATAGTTTAAAAAAAAAGTCAAAGGTCACAGTGACACACATGGTGAGCACTGCTGCATGCTGGGTAACGGTATTTAACAGTAAGATGATGTCCGTGTGTCTGCCGGCTGTCAGGCAGCAGCATTAATGCATCTCTGGTGTCCTCGTGTTGACAAAAGCTAACTGATGACAGCGAAGCAGCATCAGCCATGTTGGAGGAAAAACACTGTTGACCCTGCTTAGATTGGATTTACCGCAAGGCTGGATCCAACCACTGGTAGACATGATGGATTATTGTAATGGCCACCCCGATGGCCTCTTTGTCATGTTTAAATGGCAATACATTTTAGCCGGAGGGGGCAGATTTAGCGACATGAAGCCGAGGAGGCGAATGATGTGTTTGAGGTGTAAATAAAAACGTGTCACGGGTTCACTTTGTGCTGACGAGCTGCAGGTGGGAGGACGTGTCTGCCTCTCAGCTCCCTGCGGGTTATTGCTATTGATTGGCTTTCATTATGTGCATTAATCTGCAGCCATTAAAAGCCATTATTATATCTGGCTGGAGCGTCGCCAGCTTTGAGTTACACCGACATCACCGGCATTTTCTCATCATCCATCTTTCCGGCTGTGACCGCAATAACTGGGTTTCATTCTTTGACAACACGATAACATGTTTATAAAATTCATCATGCAGTGCAGACAGAAAGTCCTGTTGTCCGCGTCTTTAACACCGACGCCTTAAAGGAGCCCGCAGAGCGCACGACCCAAGTTTCGGTTCGTTCCAGTTCAGGTGCTGAACCCTGGATTCATTCCCATCATTGTCTCTGCAGTTTTCACAGAGAGGGCCACATTAAGAAATATCACAGATATTTAGGAATAATCAATCATATATTATCAATGAGAGGTTATTTGTCAGGAAGCAGTGCTCTGAGATAAACGGTGGTGAGAAACTGTGCAGTTGCAGCTGCTGATAGAGAACCAGAGTGCTCTTTTAGCCACCAGTGATTAAGTGTGTGATCTTTAAACTCGGAGGCCAGTCATTGCACTCTTATCACCAACCGGCTGTTCCCACGGAGACCCTGCTCAAAGCTTTCCTTTCACCCCTGCCACGCTGGAACCAGCAGACCAGTTTCCTCCTCCTGGATCCTGATTCATCACCAACAAACACCATGTGGCTTTCATGGCTTCTGCTTCCGCTTTCTCAGCCACCTGCTGACTATCCGACCAATCAATGAGCTCATATTCACCAAAGTCGAGTGAATATAAAACATAACACTAACACATGATAAACTTGATAAATTCGCAAAGAAGAAGATAGAAGCTGTGACATCAGCAAGTTAATGAGACAGCACCTTGCAGGTGTGCAGTGTTTCACTGTATACGGTGAAACAGAACAAAGTGATATTTGAATCTACTTCACAAACACGCTGACATCTGAAGTTTTGTTATTCCTACTAACAATGCACCTAGTTTCATACTTACAGTTTCTCTGTGCTATTGTAGCGTCTTTACTTTACAGTGTAAATCACCTTCAGGCGACTGCTGCAGTGATTTGTTGCTGTACAAACAAAAGTGCATTTAACCTCTTTCAAACTGAACATCTGCTGTCACACATCGTCGTCTGTTTTATATTTGATTAACGTCTGTGAGGATGTTCTTTCAATTATCAAACTTCTCATAGAGGAGAAATGTATATTTTTCATAACAAAATTGAGATGAGAGCTTTTGCAGGGATGGACGATGAATGACATCACTTTCTCTTGGTGAGGTCACCTGAGGGTACAGTACTGTATTTGGTGAACTGATGTGAAGATGTGAGTTAGCATAAATCGTAAAGTGTTTGAAGTAAAAACTGTATTCCCTTTAATATCTGATGTCCACATTTGCCATAAAGACACAAGTTTGTGTTGTTTACTGAAAGTGATCCGAGCAGACTCGACTGTCTCAAAGCAAAGCAGGCGACATGTCACAGTTGCAGTTATTTTTAGTGCACTTCACAGCCGTAAAGACACTCGAGTTCTTCCCTCCACTGACTGAAAACTCTGATTTAAATGTTTGTGAGGTTTGGTCTCCTCAGATTCCTTCGGTTTGACGAGTCGGTCTCCTTGTGAGGCCTCCCTGAAGCTCAGGGAATCTCCTCTCCAAACACTCGCTCCTCCCTCCCCTCTCCACTGACCGGGTCGCAGGTTAATGACTTTGTGTTTGTCATCCAACAGGCTCTCTGATAACAGGCCCGGCTCACCCTCCCTCCTCCCTCCTGCCATGTTTCCACGCTCAGAAGACGCGGTGTAGCAACAGGAAGTGAGGAATGTGACGTGGCGCCCGGGGCTTTGTGGGAGAGAACGGACTGAGAAGCACTAATATTTATTCATGATGGAGAGAAAGTCCGGGTTTGTTGGCACAAGCTACTTCATTTACATTCTCTTATAGACTGTTTGCCCCAGTGTGGGAGCACTGTCTGTCTCCCAGCAGATGAACCTGTCCTGCTCACTCCTCCTTCCTGTCACGCTCTCATGTTGCCTCAACAGAAAACTCTTCAGAGCTCCTCACAGGAGCGGCTCCCTGCTTTCATGATGGGTTAGTCACATAGAAAAGACGTGAACACAAACATGAAATGACCGGAAAAGAAAACCTGTGAAGATACAGCTCACCCAGACACGAATTCAGCCATCTGAGAGATTCCCACACGGCTCAGACAGAGCTGGAAGGATGAGGTGTGGTGCAGAAAATAAGAGAGCAGAGCTTCTGCTGTGCAACGTAGGTTCAGCCTTCTGTGGCCCCCTCTGGGTGATGGAGCCCACATTAAAGATGGACTGGGCCGCAGTCAGGGGCGGAGCTCCTGGCAGTTTAATACCTGCTTGCTAAGATTGTCTTTAGATACGAATAAATAGTATAAGGATGTTTTAGAGCTGCCTGGAGACCAGTGTCTCCCCTGACTTCAGGAACGTCCCTGCAGGTGTTTTCCGGTCATTTTCTTGAATGGGCTTAGAAGAACAATGAAAATCTCTACAACTGCACATGTAGGCAGACTCTGTTCCCTCTGGTCTGGTGCTTTGACCAAACAGAAAGTCTGAAAAATGAAGCCATGCAGAAACCAGTTGGTGATGTGGCTGTGTCCATCTGTGGTGTTCAGGCTATGGTGAAACTGTCCTGTCGCTTCCTACAGACAGAATTCAGAAGCTCATCTGGAGCCTGAAGGCTTCATTACTGACCCAGAGCACCTTTCAGAGCTGACCAGCGTCTAAAGTGGGAATAAAAAACACACTTATTGTGTCTAATAAAAAAACAAGTGAGTGTTTATTCGGGCCGCCGTGTTAAATCTCCGTCACGTTTGCACAGCAGGCTGCAGGTCTGAGAGGGGCTTTAGATAAAGCGGGCGGAGAGGGGGATAAACGAGGTGATGTGCAGGCAGCAGGCAGCGATGTGAAGAGTTGATTTGAGCGCTGTCTCCGGTGACAGACTGCTGTCTCCTCGGCGGTGAGCTTTAAATGGTTTCTCTGTCAGGCAGAATGGAGGGGATAAACTGCACTCTCCAATCCCCAGACCCATTTAGGGAGCAGATGAAAAGGCAGGAGGACAGCCTCTACATGTTCCCCCACTT
Organism: Simochromis diagramma; assembly: GCF_900408965.1. Classification (NCBI taxonomy): domain Eukaryota; kingdom Metazoa; phylum Chordata; class Actinopteri; order Cichliformes; family Cichlidae; genus Simochromis; species Simochromis diagramma. The sequence continues at coordinate 26,115,091 of NW_024386801.1, forward strand.
TTATTCAGCGCCGGCCGGCTGATAAACAAAACAGCAAATATCCACTGCATTTTTTGACAGCCACTTTTCAGCTGCCACTCCACATAAAGATGCCGCCGCCACCGCCACTGTCAATCACAGGAGGCCCGGCGTGACGGCGGCTGCTTCGCGTCTCCTCGCGCTCCGATCACACCCTGACAGCCCGTTAATCTGAATCAGCAGCTGGAAATAATTATGGGAACAGTAGTCATTATTTAGAACATGATTAAAGGTTTCCGTGTCTATTGACTTGGGCCTCTGTGATTTATGCATTTGTTTAGTCAATAGTGTAGTTGAAATGATGTCATTAATTATGTATGGGGAGTCCAGGGGCCTCCTCCTCCTCCTCCTGTGCTGCTCACATCCTGACAGATGTAAGAACAGGAATCATCAGAGTTTGGGGAATTGCACAGTCCCACAATCCATCTCCAGCTCCATCTCTACACTCTTTATCTCCTTTTTATAGTCTCCCTCCTGCCTCCCACCCCCCCCCCCCCCTTCTTAGCTGCAGGTTTTCAGTCTGCTTCATTGTCAGCGTGAACAGAAACGTACCAAACATGCTGGTAAAGGTTTATTAAGAAGGTAAAATGTCCATCAGATAGTCATAAATGCTGTGAAAGATAGACGTCACCCTCTTGTTTTGCACTTGGTGTTTTGGGGAAAATGCTGGTCCTCACAAATATTCATTAAATATTTATGTTGAGTCCAAAGTTTCTGACATGTGCTCACAGCACGATCTCTTATATCAACATAAACCAGGATGATTATTCAGACTCGTGTTGTGTCTTTAAAATGAAACTAAAATCAGCTCCTCTGTGTTCGTATCCACACGTCCTTTAAGTGTTGTGCAGCGGTTATTTCAAGGATTTATCATGATTGCTCTTTAAAGTGTAATGTCCACGTTAACACACAGAAACAGGAAGTGGCGCCTCTGACTGTACGGCTGCATTGCTCAGCGAGGGCCCGGGGGAAGGAGACTTAAACCCTCTGTGTGATGTCCATCACAGCGCTGATAGATTGGAAGTGTGACATTAAAATGGAAATTACTCAGGGGAGACCTGACAGGGGAATGGGGGGGCGACCTTTGACCTTTGGCTAAGACCACAGAGTGAAATCCCTCAGAGAGCCGGACTGACAGGATGGATGGAGAGGCGCTGAAGAGTGACGGGTGTGATTTTAATGACACTTCTCTGCTTCATACCTGCCTGTAGTCTTAAATCAGGGCCCAGAGCACCGCATGCTGCAGCCTGAGCCTTTTTTATTTGAAGGGTCCCATTAAGGCTCATAAATACTGCGCTTAGCCACGTCCCCCCAAACACCACCACCATTAAAGACGTGTTTATTTTGGTACATGGCTAAAAATGTATTAGAGACCGTAAAATTTAATTAGAGCCTGCGATGTGGCTGTGGCTTACGTTTAAGGAACCTGGAATTCAGGCTTCATTCTTTTTATTGTTATCTGATAACCTGCTGATATTTGTTATTATAATTAAATTAATTTCCACAGTTTGTTTTACGTCATCAAACCTCCAAATTTTCTGTAAATTAATCACATTAATCTGACTATGAACTTTTCTTCTTTCCACTTCAGGACAACTTATGTCAACCAATCAGATGTCCCTCTTTTTCCTCGCTTGGCTCCACCCTTCGCTTATTCAGTAACCAACAGGTGGCGCTGCAGTGTTTACATCTGTGCTTTTTAGGGCTCATCAGAAGTACTGAAACACAAAAATAACACAAGAGGTCACATCAGGCAGCCACAGCCAGTTACAGTAGATCAAACTCTCATATTTGAAGGTGTGTCCCTGAGGAATATTCATATTATCCCTTGAAAACAAGTAAATTATCAAAATACTTTATACAATCATTTATACAAGAAACTAACTCAACATTTTTAACTTTAACATGTTTTTTATTTCCACGTGTGGTGTCTTCATCAGTGACAACATCAGTAATAATTACTGAACCAATCGAAATAAAGCGTGGGTTACATGAGGGATCCGCCGCCAACTATGCCGACCAACACGCTCAGCTCAGAGGTTCAATAACTGACGGGTGATGTTACAGTCACTACATCCATATTTGGAGATGTTTGTTAATATTGCTTGAAAATGATTAAGTTGATTAAGCAATGATCAGAACTGTTTATAGTTATTGTTGTTATATTTGCTACAGTAGGTTGTAGTTACAGGACAGTCGGGATCATCACACGTAATTTCCCTTTGTGATATCTTTATCATGACCTCAACAGTAATCACCACGATGTAAAGAAGTAAAGGTCACGTGAGCCCGTCTGTGCTCAGTGGAGACCTCCTGTCTTCCACGCCATCATTTCTGGCTGTCAGCGTCAGCACTACAGAAGGGGGAGGGAGACCTCGGCGTGTAATGTTGATATTTCACAAACAAAATGATGTTTTCACATTGTGAGAGATGGCTGGTTCCAGTCACTGCTCCCCCCTCATGCCTGACTGTGGATATTAATGCGCTCCAGTAACTGTTAATTTCACTTTGGAGAAGTGATTTATGGGTAGATGGCGAGCGGCGGCAGAATCTAATTGAGATCAGAATGGCTGTTTCTCACAGAGCTGCGCCTGCACCTTCCAGATGGGGAGCCATGATTAATGCATAATGAGCAAATAATCCATGAAATTAATAAAAAACTATTCTTCAGCTCTTCATGGAGAGGAGAATAAATACAAACAGGAATCAACGTGTTTGTGTCATTTCTCTCTCCTCGGCACACTTGAAGGGAGAGCAGCACAATCAATGGAGAGGAGCAGCGTAATCAATCTGAGATCGGACTGTTTGTCTGTATGAAACAATAAGGAGAGAGGAGGAGGAGGTTTCTGCACCATTAAGGTCTTCATCCGACTGTCTGCAGCCCTCACAGCGTATGACAGGAAGGGGCAGGAATCTGAACAGGAAGCAGGTTTAAAAGGCTCTCGGATCAATAACGGGGGGACATCAGCTCAGCCTGGACTCTGCTGTCCCCCCGCCTGAGGAAACCTGCTGCGGATGACCGTTTTCCTCATTAACCGATGAATCACTCTGTCCATAAAACAGCAGAAAATCAGGGTTTGTGCAGAGTTCACCTGCATAAAACTGAGACTGAATAAAATAAAAATACACCTGTCGTACATTTACAGTAAACACAGAAAAGCCAACGACTATTAAATATTTAATATTTAGTATTGTCTGCGGCATGCAGGACCAGAGCCTCTGGACTAAGAACAATATCTGGACCTGGAATAGTTTGGGATTTTTTCACGATCACATCAAGATGATTTTTCACAGTTTTCCTCATTTCAGTGTGTCATTGAAGTGTGTTTATAAAAATGTGACAGCAAATGTTCAGTTTTCACAGATTTTTTCCACAGATTCCTGGATTCAGATCATACACCGGCTAATTTTCATGCAAATCTGCCTGAACTTTTAAAGTATTCCAGCTAATGAACAGCCAAACACTCACATGGCTTCAAAGGTAGTAAACACAGACCCAGGAAAAATGGCTGACAGGGTGGAGCATCCTCCTGAAACACAGTCTTATTGATTAAGTGGTGTTTAATGTCTACAGACAACCCACAGTCACACACAACAAATTACATGACCAGCCTTTCTGTATATAGTGTAAAAGATGACATTAGGTTCTGTAAAACAGTAAAAATTCTTCTGTGCAGCATCCCTCTCTCTGGATGGGATCCCGGTTTATTCTTCTCAGTGATCCTTTCATTTCTATGTCCCAAGGACATCAGAGCGACTGTATCTACAATCTGTGGATAACCAAGCTGAACATCGCTAAGCCGACCCGGGTCCCAGTCCTCAGGCTCAGCTGGAGAGGCTGGTCATTGTAAGAGGGAGGCAGGAATACACCAACCTTGAATTTGTGTGTTTGTGTTGGACTCGAAGCAGATAAATGCCAAACTTCACTTTCCATTCTGAAGTCCCTAACAAGAAACCAGACTGGGCCCATGAAAAAGGCAAACCCCAAACTCCAACATTCAGGAGCTGCGGGAAATATTTTTTAATTTTGCCAAAAAAAAAAACAAAAAAAAAAGACACACAAAAAAAGACATCGGTTAATTTTCTTTTAATCAACTTCCTCGTGCTTGTTTGTCTTCCAGGTGGAGGAATAAGTGAATTAAATGAACTGAATGATGAAAAGTGCCTTCATACATGCTCTAACTTTGCATACAAATAATTTGCAGCAAGAAGCAGAAAACACTCCACCTGAAACTGGCTCCATAATTAATTTTCTCATCTTCCAGCCAGTGAGGATTTATATCCCTGAACGAAGCTCTTGGTTTTGAACTCGGACATAAAAAAGATGTCAGCATGACTCTGAGATTTTAGTTTTTCCCTTTCCTGACGTTTATTGGACGACATGATTGAGCGGCAGAATAGAAACTGCTCCCTTTAAGCATGTGAAACTGCTCGGAACCCCTCGATCAGCAATAAATGGATAAACGTGATTTAGAGTCATCATTAGAATATCTCAGAGCTGGACGTTAGCCATCTAAGTGTGCTCGAGAAGACGGATACAGCGAGAAAAGGGAAGATGGTGAAAGAAGTGGCCCGTTTATCGATTGACAAAACTATTGAGCTTAAAACAGCAGCTGCTTCTCCGTCAGAAAGGATCCATAACACTAAATGCTGACACCTTTCTGCAGAATATCCTCCATTGATTTTTACATAAGAATCCATCTTTCTGCATTAGAACACAGCACGGTGCTCGTTCAGAACAAAGACCAATCAGGCGCATTTATCATTATCTGATTTATGGTCATAATCGAGCCGCGGCCTGTCAGACGTGGCTGTGGGGTTAAAGTGCCTCTCTGGTAATGAACTATGTCTTTAATCCTGAGCTGATGGAGGGGCGGGTATTACATCACTGTATTTATTTGCCCAGCAGGACTCCCGCCGGCTCATGTGACCTGCTCACGCTTCACATAAGCTGAAACTGGCTCAAAGTCACGTGACAAGTGTAGCTCAGGCCAGTCGGCCTCAGCTTCAGCAGCTGTGTGGAAATACAGTTCATATGCCACTAAATTAAAACTGAATCAGCTTCTTTGGCGCTCCTAATGCTGTTTCAGGGAAAGCAGTGGGAAATGCCCTGCAGTCTCGTAATCCTTGCTCTCATTCTCTGTCACTCCTTTCATTTATCACAATATCAGTACATATTGCAGAAACAGAAGATTTATTTAGAGTTAAACATTAAAAGGCTGCAGATTCTTGTGCAGGTGAACTGTACTTTTCTAAAGTATCTGAATATGTGACATGGTGTCAGCATCATAAAAATACTAAAGATAACCTTCAGTTACACACAGAGAAAATGAAGTGTTGTAGTTTAATCAGCACCAGACATACTGTATATATTAATAATAAACTTAAATGGTAGATTTTTATGTTAAAGAACATGAGTCCACATGTATAATGAGTCTCTAAAGGTCTGACCTGAAGCATTTTACATCCAAAACAGAGTTTGTCTGGATGCCGTAACCATCCGAGATCACTATGAGTGTTTCCTCACATGCCTTGGTGTTCCACAGGGCTCTATTATCGATCCTCTACTTTTTATCCATGTTCAAATTATTTTTGTGGTCACACAGGTGGCTGTAGCTGCTAGCTGTCTGCTACCTTCACCTGAATTGGCCCTCTGGACTCTGTTTGTGCCGTTGGAGCCTTATTAATGACAGCATCTGACCAATAATATGGCTGCTGTGAGGTTACTGTACTGAGAGACTGTACAGTTTTGGTGCACAATGAAATTCTAGGATTTTGATTGGATGTTCCTGTCATCCAGGGCAGATACTAAGAGCAGTTTAAATCTCTCAGAGTCCCCAGTGATCTCTATCCTTAGTCCGATGCTCCCTTCCTCTGAAGCCTTGATTTGAAATGCTTCCTATTTATGCACAAAGACATGCTGCATGTAGTCCAGGCCTTGAGTTCTTAATTCTCCTAAACTGTGCCTTCGATTTTTTTTTCAACTAGCACGTGATTTTAAATACATAAAGAATCGGTATCTATAAGTTACTCGTACCAAACAGCACCTGTATCTTTTACAGATACAAAGATTCTGGCTCTGACTATCACAGGATTTATTAGGTTATTGTACAGCCAAACAGCACTACAGCAGTGAAACACTCTATGTCACTGTACACTCTGCTCCATCAGCTGTGACAGGTTTAATACATATCATGGTTCATATCATTCATCTATCATGCTGCACTGCTGAGGCTTCAGCTCCTCCACATCTGTCCTCTCATTTAAATGCAGGAAATATTTAAAATGTGAAATTCCACGGAATAAATCAGGCACTACACACACTTCAAACAGAATTGATGCCAGTTTTTCCAACTTTCAGCTGCTCTCTTTGACACGAGGTCACCACAGCAGGTGGAGTTTTTATTCTGGATGTTCTTCCTGAAGCAACCTTAAAGGGATTAGCGTCTCTTCCTGGGACTGACTCACCACTGCAGCATGAAGCAGAATGAAATCCAAACTGTCCTCAAACTAAAGCTCTTCACTCCTTCGTTGAGCTCTTAAAGCTTCATGAATCAATGTTTTCGTTCTTATGAATGTTTCTTATTTTCAAGTTACTCATAAAAGGGATTTTAATCTCACTGAGATGGCCTGAATAAGTTTAGTTTTTGGGTTTTGACTGATATAAAACAAGAGGAGTCCATTTCCTTCACAGCATCTGTGGAAAAACAAATGAGCAGTCCATAAAAGTCATGGACAGGAGACAGAGTCAGGCCTCTTTATAGAAGGAATGATTGGTAAGAAGCTCATCAGCGATGTATAAATATGCTCATATTCTTCAATAAATGGATCTAGTCCACTCAGGGTCCTGCAGGCCCCCCTCTTGAAGCTGGATCCGCAATGAAATGAAGTCCCACGGGAGGGCGGCGATTTCAATTTACTCAAAAAGCGTCTGGGCGCTTCTCTCTCAATAAATACCTGCGGATTGGATTGGACACACTTAGAGTCATTGGCTGTAAATGAGAGACTCTGTGAGGTCACCAGACTTTATAGAGTCACTATAATCGGTGGGGAACACGTGAAGAGCGGCTCTCAGCTTCAGCATTTCCACCATACTTAATTATTCAGGCTGGACGACGGCTCAGGAATCACTGGAAGAAGAGTGAACATCAGCACGCCGGTGTGCACCGGAAACATCTCCTTACATCAGTGTCTTCATTTGTGAGCACAGAGGGCTTCGAACCATTGATCATTTCCTAAAGAAGCTTTCAAGTGGAATATTTTCCACTTCTGTGCTGTTTTTATGAGACTCACATGAACAAAAACAAAGAAACAATGTCACTGGACCCATGCGTCTAATACTGTACTGAAAAATGACTTTAGCCCTTTAAAACCTGAACCATGAAATAACTGCCACAAATCTTTAATTTTTGGATAATGGAGTGTTTGTTGAACCTTGAGGCAAAATATACAAAAAAATATATAAAATTTTAATCTGCATATTGAGGTTTTAATTTGAACCACATTTGCTACATAAGCAATATTTTGGCAATTTAGTCATTAAAAATGTTTCACGCAATTTACATCATCTTTTGAGGGTAAAAAAGTCACGCTGATGATGTAGAAGTCTCACAAACTCACAAAAACACATGTATCAAATATGATACGCTTGGCTTTAAGGGTTCTTGAGTCTTGAACACTCATCTCTTTGTCGCTCACAGCTTAAAACGCTGCTGTATTAGAAACATGAACTCAACACTACGGTTTTAGCAGGTTTACAGTGCCTCCTCTTTCATGCTGGGTTTAAGATTCTTTTACTGACTTTTAAAGTTTTGTATGGTTTGACGTGTAGCTATTTAAAAAGCTGCTAGTCAAACCATGCGACCTCAAAACAGCAGAAGTCTTCATTTAAGCATAGAGGGGACTGGATTTTTGCTATTGCAGCTCCTGGCCTGGAATAACCTGCTGCTCCATATTTTTTAGTAAATGTAAAAAGAAATTAGCTTGTTTTTAGTCAACTTTACTGTATTTATTTTATTGATTTACTGTTTATCTTCTTTTGTTTTTTTAAACCAGCTTTGCTCTTATTAAAAATTGCCATAAAAATAAAATTAACAATGACATTATTTCCAGGTTTCAGAAGTTCTAGTTTATCAGTTTCACTGTTCCTGTCCATCAGGGAGCGACTCCTCTGAAGCCTGATTAGATAAAAGTCTGTGAGAAAAGTCCTGTTCGGCTGATCTGAGCTCAATAAACTGCATTTATGTCGCTGTTTTCAGGCCCAACTGAATAAAAGACGAAGTTTATTTTGGACTCCCTGTGAGTGTTCGATGACGTCTGATAAAAATATCGAAGTAGTAATGGTAAAAACCCATCCTGCAGTTCTGGCAGAAGCTAAACTACCTCTTGTGGTCACGGGGAGATAACCAGCTGATAACATAAATAAATAAAACGAGCAGGATTTTTTTTCTGCTTCACTTTAATAAATCATAAAATGGTTTGTATTAACAGTTTCACTCTTTGCTGTGTTTTGGGTCTGAGGTGTGTTTGGACTCGTGGGCTGACCCCGACACCCCGACACTGACTCCTATTGTCTCTTTGTTCTTTTGACCCCCCTTAGCTCCTCCCTCCGCCCTCTGACACCCCCCACAGGGGCCCCTTTGTAATCCCATAAAGTGGAAAAAATCCTCATTTGTAACAATTTGTCTCCCAGCAGGGTGTGGTGTTAAAGCGTGCCTTTAACCAGTAGTTACCCATCATGCACCACTCCTACCACTACAGCTGCAGCTCTTTGGGCTCCTGAAACACAAAGAGACGGGTGAAGGCCCCCACCCCACCCATCCACTGCTGTTACTTAAATAATTTCCCCTAGGGATTAATAAAGTATTCTGATTCTGATTCTTACCTCTTTATAGAATTAAAATAGACGTTTTATGAAGTTTACCTTTCGTACACGTTGAAATCTTTGCAGGAAACCACCTTACAGAGAATCTGTCTCTGCTCACCATTTCAGTGATGAAGGCTAAAAATATTATATTTTATATTCTGGACATTTGTACTCTTTGAAGGACACATCTAAAAATGTATTATATTATGTAATCACAATTAAGAAAAAGTAAATGTTATTGTTTATTGAGCTAACACCAAAGAAATAATACTACTACTATTAATAATAACAATAATAATAATTTTATTTATGAAGCATTTCTCCTGCTGTGACAGGGTGAGCTTGAAGGCAGCGAGACATAAAGATGATTTGAGCTTCAGATTGCTGCAGCACAGACGAGCCTGTCGGTGCTGCTCTGCTGCTCTGAACTCAGAGCAGAAAAAAAAGGTTAAAAGTCACAAAGAATAAAGACGGATATATCAAGTGCACGGGGCAGGACTGCATTTGGAGGATTAGAAATTGGATTAGGGCATCATCTTAAGGACAGATGAGGAATTTATAATTTAATGATAAACAAATTCTAATGATAATGGCCCAGATGGAGATTCTTAAAGGAAACCATCATAGAATTAAATACTTAAAGATCGATCCATTTTCCTTTCAGAGGAGCCGCCATCAAACGGGGTTATCCTCCACACACACGCACACACACAAACACACAGTAACAGGTCTGTGAAGCAGGGCTGCAGCTGAATTACAATCACATCTCTCTCCTGTTTAGAAATCCTGAGTTTCTTTTTAAAACCTGCGCTGAGCACGTCGGTATGACTGCACTCACAGGCTGTGGTTTCACTTTATTATCATACATATTTGATATTTTTAAACCAGGTGACCCAATTATGAATACATACACTAACTGTTTACATATTAGAGGGTGATTATCTGGACTTTTTGCCCCAAAGACTCACTACAGAAACAAAATGTGGATTGATTCGCTGACAAAAATTGGTCCAACAAATTTACTGTTTCCTGTATTTATTTTAATGACATACATGATCAGACATTTTAATTAGTTTAAGTTTGGAAAAGCAGGTTTGAAGGCAGTAAATGCGTGAAATGTTAAAGCTCCTTTTAGATCCAAAAACACTCTACATCAGTGCCGTGACTTTTACAGACAGCCTCCCTGCTCACTCTGAGTTTTTTTGCTGTCTGTGGAAGGCTCTCAGTCCACTGTTTACCTCAGCTGTCAATGCTGAGTGAAAAGCAGCCACGTCTGTTTACTCTGGAGGAGGCTGTAAAAGTTTGTGAAAGGAGTCAGATATGAGTCAAAGACTCAGTGAAGCTCACTTCTCAGCCATACTGAGGAGAGCTGTTACAGGCTGAACTTTTCTGTTGGGAAGTATTACTGTTAGCTGCTGTTAGCCACTGTTAGCTGCTGTTAACGTTTTGCATAATGTGAATGAACCTTTATGGAAAATGTAAAGAAACACTGCAAAATATAGGGCAATGTTTGAGCTAAATATTTATATCTACATGTAAACAGGCATTCACATTAACATGGACAGAAGTTTATGTTTAATGTAAAGAGTGTAACTCGCTGTTCTGTGAGGAACCGCCGACCGGACACGGACAGACTCTTCTCTGAGCTGCTGTTACCGGGCAGACTTATTGAGTGAGTTTCCACACATGTACGTGTTTCTGTCTCTGTGTTTATTGACCCTGAAGAATATTTTTTAGTGTAAGCAAGCGGCTGAAGAGAGAAGAGAGTTGGGTGGCACAGTGGTGCAGTGGTTAGAAATCTGTGACAGTAAGAAGGGTCTGGGGTTAAATCTGCTGAGTCTCCTCTGAAGAGGAGGCGAGGGGGAGATGTTTTCAGTCAAAGTTAGACGTCCAGGGACAGCGTTTGGTTTTATTCGACTCTCAGTGCTCTTTTAGAAACCAAAGATCAGTGAGTCTTTGAGTCAATTATCAGGAAACATTAGAAAAGAGCCAGAATTCAAACTCCTCAAACCGATCTGATGTGTAATACGTTCAGCTGTGAGTGCAGAAACTTTATTCTGATTCAAAACCATTTCATCTTTTTAGCATTTTTCTATTGTATTTGCTACTTAAATTGTGGCTTTTCAGTGGTTCTAGTACTGAATAACAGAATTCTGGTACATGGACATCCCAAAAATAATGATTCATAACTGTGTGTGTGTGAGGAGGTTGTTTAGTTGCATATTTCCTAAATAAAGTCCGGTTTCACCTTAATGAAGCGGAGCAGGAAGTGCTCCCTCACACAGACGGAGGAGCACAGGGTCCTCCTGGCGCTGCTCCTAATCGCTCCATGGGAGGACTTGTCAGTAACGGCGCTTGGAACGTTTACCTCATCGTGTGTGAGCGGAATCGGGATGTTGGGAGGCCTTGTTGCAGTTAGCAGGTTGTGATCCGCATGCTTGTGAGAGCTGAGCTGCTGCTTTCTCCGACTCTGGAGGCGACGGGGTTAACCGAGGAGCTCGGGGTGACATAACTAAAGAGGCATTAACGCCCAGTTGTGACATCACTAAACAAACGCGGGGCCTTGGCGAGCATGGGAAAACAGCATTGTGGTGCTGCAGTGAATTGAAGTGAGAAAACAAGGAGCACAATCCGAGCCTTGTGCTGAGCGGCCCGTCCCGGCCTCCATCTGCACCGAGCTGACAACTTTCTGTCATGTCGACCGACTTTCCCAGGCGGTACCTGCGGTGTGAATGGGCTGATCTCATAAATCAGAGTGCCGGGGTCGTGTTGACTCTGCTCCTGTGTGCTCTCAGCCGGACGTCCAGCTTTCTGCAGCGTGAGGAAACCAGCACACCATCGATCAGCCCAAAGATCCTCCAGACGGTCCGAACCGGAGCCCGAGGAGAGAATCACAATAAGTGTTCATCAAAAACGATGACACAGCTCAAGCTGCTCGACTGTTTCATGGGGAAAGCACTTAAAAAAGAACCGTGACTCATTTATAATCTAACAGAGCAGATTTCAGTTTGGGAAAAACGTCCACGAGAACCAAATGAGGATTCATATGACTGTTCCTGCAGATTTACACGCAGGGGAAAGGAGCCTCGTGCTGTTTCTCCTCTGCAAATATTTGATTTGCAAAGTACTTTGTGACAATAAATATTGCAGTAACGAACGTGTGCTGCCTCCCCAGTGAGCCTCCCATCCTTAAAAATAACTAACTGTAAATGCGCTGCTTCACATACAGTCCAATCATGACCAACTGAGATCGGAGAGCAACAGTCCAGATGTTTCCAGAGGCTTTTGCTTTATTGAATTTAATTATTTCACTCACCGAATCATTTTATATGTTTGTTATTGTTATTGAGCAGGTGCCACGTTCAGTATTGGGAGAGTTACTCTGTATTAACTGCGTTTCTGTAAGGTGTTCCCATTAATCTGCTCCAGTGCTCGACGTTCATGTTAAACATGAGCAGAGTTTCTAATAATGAGCTCAGTGTGAACAGTAACCCCTGTGAGCCCAGACTCAGTGTGCTCAGTTTATCACAGTTTTTTCTACTCTTGGCTCTGTATGATGTCATAGGAGGGGATATCCCTTATATAGTTATCTCAGGCACAGAAGCCCCACCCCTTCTGTTCATAAGGGGAGATAGTCAGACAGAGGAGGGACTGAGGGGCTTTAAAGTGTGACTCCAGTGAGATCTACTGTAATGGTTTGGGTCAGTCCCGTGCCTCAGTCTCCAGGTCTGTGAGAGCCCGCTGATGAGAGAGTGCTCAAAGCAGTTAAATGATTTGTAAGGCGTCTCATTCGTCGCTCTGTGAGGGCTGCAATGATTACGTTCATCCATTAAAAGCTGACGCTTTGCTGCACAGAAGCCCTGCCATTAATGCAGCAGGTTTGGAGGAAGCCATCGATGTCCTTGTGTATTGATGGAAGTGTCCACGACGCTGTGAGCTCGGCGTCAGCCCAGACTCACTCTTCCAGGCCAAGGCGGGAGCGTGAACTCCAGCCAGCCTCGTCTGCCCGGCGCTAATATCCAAAATGCTTCTTATGACCTACTTATGAAGTCAGCCGCAGAGAGACTATTGATCCGAACGCCAAATCATCGGATGTGTCTGCGCCGAACTCCAGGGCCAAGAGATGAGGAGCAGCTTAAGTGCATGGGGGTCTGAACCTTCTCTTACTTTCCTTATGCCCAGACGCTCCCCTGGATCAAAGATCAGAGGTCCTTAACCCGGCCAAGGTCACCCCACAGGGTTAATTCAATTTCTAGATAACGCAGCTTCTTCCCCAAAAACAGGAAATCCTTTTAAACTGAGGCTGATTTTGAGCGGCGGCAAGGGAGGAAGCTAATCAAATGAGAGTCTGATTTAACTGCCAAAGTATTTTCCTCTGCGTATTTAATCAATACTTAAGACTCATAATAGCCCTGGTCAGCGGCGGAGGGATTTCCATAATCGATGAGAAGAGGTTCTCAAGTTCAGCAGGTTATTGTGCTCTCCCTCCTTCCTCATTTTTCATAGAGTTATTTATTGTCAGGGTGTCTGTCAGAGCCGAGAAATAGTGCCGCAGCTTGCTGTCGTTTCCCGACCGAAGCTCAAGGTGAAGCCATTGTGGACCCACCGTGTGAGGACACCCAGACATCCAGATAAGCCGCTAGACTGTTAATGACAACTTTTAGTTGGTAATAATCACACATCTGAGGCTTTAGAGGTGCAACATTCCCACCGTTGCTGTTTTGTTAAATTAAAGATAAATTAAACATAAAAACCAAATAATTTAACTCCCCGTGTGACTCTTATATGAAAAGATGAAACTAGCTTCCATCATGGGCCTAAAAAAACGTCAGTTCCTCTAATGCCCAGCAGGGGCTCCAGCAGTGAGTCATAGACTTCCATGTTAAGACTTACAGCAGAAACAAACATGTTTACAGTCTGATACACAAACTGCTCTGTTCTCTATGGATAATTCCTCCCATCTTATGAAATTCATAACAGTCTTTTTGATACCCTCCTTAGTTTACATTGAATTGTGGTATACTTCAGTTTTAGTAAAGCATCAGGATATAGTACGGTTTTTACCTGTTGCTGTGATTTTGTGCTTTACAAGTAAAGTGAAATTGAAGTAAATAAAACTGACATAGTGTGAAAACACTAAAGTTTCACACAAAGAAAATGTGTTGTGGTGCAATCATCATCAGACTTACTGTATATAATATTAATATAATGAGTAAAATAATAGAGCAGTGAAAATAGTGGAACGGTTTGTATCAAGTAACATGGGTACAAACCAGAATCTTCACTAAAATTAAATCACCACAAAAGCCAAAGTGACTGGCCCAAACATGGTTTCTTCTTCTGACCATGTGCCAAATAAATTTCATTACATTTCATTACAGTTTCTTTACATTTTAGTTGAAGAAAACCAGCAAATCTTCACACCTGAGATACTGGAAGAAGCAAAAGTTCATCAAACTCATTGAAGCTACCTCACAGACTTATAAATCACAGATCCTGCAGTCACAACTGGATTTAAATCTCAATTAAATCTTGATTCTTGGTCCGTTCTTGAAAGATGAATATAATAAGCCGCTGGACTGTTAATGACAGAAACTCAACAAAATTTGTTCTGGAGGCCTTGCTCACACAGGAGCGTCCCCACAAGCTCGACTTCTTCACTTTCTTTCCATACTTGACCTGTTTTGTGCTGAGCACAGCTCGCCATGTGCCCGCTTTGGATTTTATTTCATTTTGTTTGATTTTTACGAGAGCTTGTAAAAGACATTTTGATACCCCGAGCTGTTAAAGTGTAAAGAGCCTCCAGAAAAACAGGCTGTCACCGGCCTGCCAATAAAAAATGAAAACCCATTTAAGCCAATGGAGGTGCAGCAGCGTGCCGGCGGTCAGTCAATAAACCAAACAACGGGCTGGGTGGGTCGGATCCGCCTGAGCAAGCGTCCGAGGGAGAAGACAAGGTCACCGAAGGAACCGGACAAAAGCTTCGACACACAAATAACAACAAATCTAAATATCAATACGACCCTGCATACTCACAGTTACCTGCCCAGGTGACAGCTGTGACCTCAGAATCGACTCAAAGCAGCAGAGTCTCTGTAAATTCACACAAATGAAGAAGAAGAATCTCTGAGAGCTGAGACAGTCTGCTTACAGAAACATGATAATCATCAGTGCAGCTGCACAGCTCTCCATGTAGGATGTTAATGACACTGGAGAATACACCTTACCGACAGGTGACGTGTATAAAAGAAGCAGTCGTGATAAGCAGTGTATACATGTGATCGAGAAATGCAGAAAGTGAAGTTTGAGAGTTTCGAAAAGCTCATTTAAACATTTTCCTTCTAAGGACCGTCTCACTCTGTGAACTTTTTGGGGACAGCTTGTTTCTCTGAGGTGGGTCTCTATGGTCCTGTAGCAAATACCTACAGGCCACGCCCACAAAAATACACAACTTAAAACCATGTTCAAGCATAGCAGGTGTTTTGGTGGGAACAACAGTTAGCGCCATGAGTTTGAGATTGTTCGGTTGATTTTGGCTGAAAGTTGCTTTCTGAGAGACTGCTGTTGCTCCACTCTGTGTGCAAGAGGAGGCACTAACACGCACACCTCTCACCTCTAAGTTTAACCATCACAAACCCAAGTCTAAACCTAAGCCTAAAACCAAGTCCTAACTGATATTTAATATCAGTTAGGACTTCCATTGAGAAAAAATGGTTTGTATCTGAATCATTAAAAGGAAGAAAAACTTTATGAAAACTTAAGAGAACACAAAACATTCTAATCTAAAACTGACTTTTAAGGTCATCGACTGAAAATTTTGAGGGAATCTGTTATTCTTTACACCATGATTTTCAGCACTTTTAACACTTTAAACCAACTCATTATCAACAGAATACACCTTTAAGCTTTTCTGAACATGACTTCACTTCATCTTAGAGAAATACATCCAGCATGCGTCTGCTTATATTCCATGTCAGATTTTTCTTCTTCCTGACAACAGAAGTTAGGAAGAAGTCATAAAGCTCATCACGATACATCAAACCAGTCACTGGAAGACAGCGACAGCGACACGGCCAACAGAGAAACAGATGATATCTCCAGCATCATGATTTTATTATGGAAAGGAAGAATTTGAAGATATTTGTTTGGAATTTCTAACCTTCACACACCCAGAGTTTAAAGCTTATTTAAATTTAGTTCGGTGTGGTTTCTGTCCTGGTCAGGGAAGAATGGAGCCACTCTTAATCATTCTGAGGTATGTGAGAGTCAGCTGGACAGGACCCAACAGTTCATGTAGGGGACTTGGAGAAGGTTGGTCATGAGTTTATATAAACTTACTCTTAAGTTCTTTCTCCTCAACACTGAAAGGAAACAGTTGAGTGGTTCAGTTATCTGACCAGGATGCTTCCTGGGTGCCTCTGGCCTATGACGAAGATCCAGAACATGCTGGAGAGATTACTTTTGCAGCTCTAAACCAAAATCCAAGAATCAACAAAAAAGTTTTTTATTTCGTAACACACGTGTTTGTAGGGATGTGAAATCACTTTGAGGACAAATCAGAGACAGGAGTGGCCCTTGAATGAAGCGAGAGCTGGATGCTTTTAGAGATGTGGATCCTGAAGACATGACGATGGTCGCGGCGCTTGAGTCTGCAAAGAAAAGATTCTCCTCTCCGACATCACTTCTTTATCTATGGAACGTAACGTGCTGCCGAGATGAGATAACGCTTCCTGTGACTTCATTTTTCTTCGCCACGCGTCATGTTAATGCGGTTCCCCTGAGACGCGCTCAGTGAAAACCTCGTTGATGGTCACATGTGTCAAACGCTCGCCGCGGTGACTGAGAGCTCCTCTCTGTAATGGAGTGACGGACACCCCCACAAACACATTTGGGTAATTTGATGGGCGCTCCTGTTTATCATGTGATGCTTTCAGTGCAGGAGGAGGAAGCACATTGTGTGCACAGTTCACTCGCTGCATTTGTCAAAACAGAGATGTGCGTGGAGGCTAATGGTCCCAGAGAAATTAATGAGTCCATAAAACAGAAAAATCCGGCGTCCACACAAGCATGGCGGATCCTCTGACTTTGATAAACCGTTAAATGACAGACAGTCATCAGAGCCTGAATCACCTCTTCATCGCTGCAAGGTGAGTCTGCAGCGACACGCCTCTGTTGTGAGAATTTAACCCGCCAAATTAAAGCACGGAGCTCTTCACAATAAAACAAACCAACAGATAGCATGACCATCCACGCATCTCACGTATTCATGACCTTCAAAGAACTTTATGTAAAAGTTGCACCATGTCAAATGAGTTCAACACTTCTGTCCTGCAGGGTTACCCCAGGCCTGTAGTGGTCCCTGCCATGCCAATGAATATTTAATAAATGTATCCTGTAGGAGCTGAATGTGATTATTGTTTATTGATCTTTGGTAAATATATTGCAGCTGTGGTTCTGCAGGTCAGTCTTTGAACAAGTGAATGTGGCTTATATAAAGTGACAGTCTAGTTTTAATTTTCAAAGTTTTTCCTTTAATTTTTCTACTTTTCTGACAGCGTTGTGGTTTAGTGTTGAGCGTGTGCGGCTTCATGTTAAAATAAATAACTGTAAACAATAACAGCAGCGCTGTAGCTAACGGACTGACAGCAAGTGTGAATCTGTGTGAATGTCAGGTAGAAAAAGTGCTTGTATGGGTGAATGAGGCATGTTGTACAAAGCACTGTGAGTGCTTAAGTAGAAAAGGGCTATATAAGAATCAGCTTTAGCTTTAGTGCTAGTGGAATGCGCCGGAAAAACACATCGCCACTTTTTTTTTGATGCAGTGAGGAAACAGACCAATCACATTTAAGATAACGTGGTTAACGTTCAGACGTCACAAAAGTGTTTCCAAAGCTGCCAGTATCATATTTAAACTGCGCTCATGTATCCACGGCATTAACTCGTGCACATATTTGGGCGTTTCCCCCCCAGAGTTTGTCCACTCTGCTCTGAATCAAGTGAGTTTGTAAATTTTGAGCTTTTTATTTTCTTGTCACGCAGAAAAAAAAAAATCAGCCTGCTGATTGGTCAGATGTGTCTGAGAGAGAAAAAACAGGAAGAAGGTTCAGTATTACTGCCCACATCTGTTTGCATTAAAGAGAAAACAGCTCATTTTTGGAGGTGTGAAATTAAAAGAAGGACAGCGCCGGGTTTTTAAGTCACATGAAGATGACCTTTATTTGACCTGGCAGAAAGTAACAACGTGGAGATGACTGCTGGGATCTTTCTGTTTCTGTATACTTGTCTGTCCTCTAACTCGGTCATCAGGTTTAAGGCTCTTAAAATGACTTGGTTAGTTTTAGATGCTGAACTGATCACTAAGTTTGTTGGGGTCTGCTACACCTTATCCCGTACTCACCTGCGGCTTTGATAAAAAAAATCTCCCTTCCTCTGAGACATCATTAAAGCGTGACTCAGACGGCATGTTTCTGCTGCACAAATAGCGTGTCTGCATTAACGGGCCCACAGCTCGTCACACGTCTGTTTATCACCGCATGAATCCATCTCCATTGTTTTAATTTCATTAAAGGCCCGATGCACTTTATTACCTTTTTAGTGTCTGCAGTATTTATGAGTGAGAAACACTCTGTGATGGCACTAATGCCAGCTGAGGAGCGGCTGGAGGTGGCGGTGGGGGGTTATACCAGGGAGCCCCCTCCCAAATGAATGTATAATCAGGCTTTGATTCCCAGGCCTGCGTCAGGCAGCTTGGGCACCATCTATTACCGCGGTGCCATTTCCTAAGTGTTTGCTCCCCAGCCCGACCCTGCCACTTTATCTGTTGGTTTTATTTTCAGAGTGCATGCTGTCCATATGTTACCCTAATAGTTGCAATAATTCTTGTGCAACAGGGCTCGTGTTTTATTAGTCCTGAGCAGGAAGAGAGCGGCGAGAATGCATTTTAATAAAAAGCCCTGTAGCAGCACACTAATGGGCTGACACAGGGGTATTTGCATAGAGATGAATTACGGCGGGCCGCCTTGACGTGACTTTTAAAATATGATTGAGGAGGTTATTATTGCTGCACTATGATACGTGTTAACAGGTTATTTTAGCGTGGCTAGTGCTAATAAAATTCCCAACAAAAGACTCGGGTGATGAGGGCAGGCTTTTTCATTGCCAGAGTCTACTGAAGGTGCTCATTTTGTCATTACTTAGCCCAGTCAACCCCCCCGGTCCCACAGAGGGGAAATAACAGGCGGCGTTTCATCGCCGTCCATCCTTCAGGAAGGCCATGACCGACCACAGCCTCATAATTAATCACAATAGTTTGTCTCCATTTTATTCAGAAACAGTGAAAGGTTCAGTCTGCTTCAGGTCAGTATCAGATCCTCCACAGCCGCTCCCCCCCCCCCCATAAGATGAGGTTTCTCTGATTGGACGAATGAATGTAAATGTAAACAGTGAAGGTCACAGACGAGACTGGTGAAGGCTTAACAGCCAACACACCTGATCAGAGTGCAACAAACTCTGTCATATTTAAAATATTCACCGCTTATTAACTGTTTATATTCTCAGTTAAGATGAAAACTATCATTAAGTTGATTTTATTCTGTAGTTGGAATCTTGATTATTTAACATGATTACTGATTAGCCAAAACAACATGCATTCAACCTAAAAAGTAACAGCATCTTTATGAGGGAGAATTTTAAATATCATTCAAATAAATAAATAAAAACTATAATCTTGAGGTGAGTCTAGGCGCAGAGTAGTGCCTGTTTGTGTCTGATTCAAACACCACTTCCTGCTGACATGGCTCCACTGCAGGATGAGGGTTCAAGGTCAGGGTTAGGCCTAACCCAAAGAAGGCTGAGGACTGTGAATCACAGAAGATCTGCACAGGTGACTGCCTGCTATCACTTCCATTGCTAGATTCTTGGCTCTCCAGGGGCTTTCCTTCGCCTCATAGATCATGTTGAATTCAGGCTTTGTTTTTGGTCATCTTGGCAGGAAGTAAAATAAACTATGACTGACACTGGATTTGGGGGGAGCAGTAACAATGCAGTTCTGTAAAGGAAATTAAATACAAGCTTCACAGTAAAAATTAGTGCAAAAAGAACATAAATATTTTATGACATATCTTCACAATCTTTAGAAGCCAAAATCATAATCACTGAGCCCTTACCCATGCCTATTGTATTTATTTTCAAAGTTTTCTGCACTGATAAATAAGAACCAGCAGACAGAAACTGAAAGCTCAGAAACCTGAAAAGGTCAGCAGGCTAACAGATCAGGCTAACAGCTGGGAAGCAAACATAATGAAGTAAAATCAGAAAATATTTACCTGTGAAATGTGGCAAGGTAGGAGTATGAGAAGAAAAAAACCCACTGAAATAACAAGAATAATAAAAAAAAAGTGAGTATAAAACTATGTATCATCTGTAAATAGAAGCATTCACACAGTCTGAGACGAGGTCTGCTACTTTTCAGCTGAGGTAATCCAGACTGTACGCATTGGCCCTGGAAATGTTTGATTTCTGATCAAAGCCCAAAACATAATTTTTATTTAATAGCATAAAAGACCTATAATAAAACATAATTTGCAAATTCGACACTTATTTTATTTTAATATTGTTATACGTTTAAATGTCATATTCAGCTGTGAGAGCAGCGTAGTTCCACTCTATCAGCAGGTAACACAAAAGCAGTTATGAGGTGAAGAAGATGGATACTATTCCCTGGATTATAACACCACATGGCTGGCAGAAATACATTAATGTGATGGGATGGACAAACACATGTTTTAATCTTTAAATATTTTTAAATATTTATTTAAATCTTTATTTTAAAATCTGATGGCTTCTTTTGCATTAAGAGAGAAACTTTCATATTACAACAAATAATTTGACTTTCACAGTAAAAGCAGTGTAAAAACTGTCATTTTAGAAAACATTTTATGTCATTGAAAACAATAACAGTTGAATTCTGTCTCCATGATAACCTTCTTTAGTTTTGAACTCATTTCCAGTTTGTTTGCAGGTGAGGACACCTGTTCATGCAGAGGAGCTTCTACAGGAGCTGAAGCTCCAATAAAGAGGTTATCAGTGAGCGAGGTCAGCGGCCCAGGCTGATAACAGATCATCTCCTCCATCACAGGTGCTCCTGCTGGAGGAGCACCTGCTTTAACACCTCCTCCTCCTCCTCTTCACACAGGATTGGTTAATGATTTCAGAGGCTGTCATTAAGCTGCTGTAGCACACACACCAGTTAGCAGTGAGAGTATTTCCTCTCTGACAGCTCTCAGAGAGCAGAGGAACGCTGCAGGAATCACAGCTGCACAATGTTTCCACTCAACCATGAATGTGCTTAAAGGGGGACTGCTCAGAGCGCCACCATCGCCACCACAGCTCATAATGGAGGATCCCAGGGCGCTCCTTATCACACGGCTCCAGGCAGCATTCAGGGAGATAAGGCTGCCATGTGTGGGAGCTGCGGCCCCCGGGACACATGTCCTTGTGTGTAATCTCTTGTAGTACACAGTCAACTGAGAGCCCGTCAATGGGCTCTTTATAAAGGTCGGCATACGCATTAGTCACGCATACAGACACGGAAAGATCAGGTGGAAGTCAACAGGTGAGTTGCAACAGGTTTGAGTTGGTTTCTGCTCGCTGCTTCTTGTTTTACAGAGAAAATATGATCAGTGTCGCCTTCTGTCACCGAACATCTGTTTTTGTTTGAGTAGCTAAATAAGGAATTTTAAAAAAAAAGAAGAAGAAAAAACGGGTACAAAAATGATTCTTTGAAGCAGGGAGGGGATGAAAATCCAGGCGTGCAGGAGAAACCCTGAAGCAAATGTTCCACAGTCCTGGAGATCCAAAGCTGGAAACACGAGGAACAACATGAACAGTCTGTTCTAAGTGTTTCTCTGGCCTTCAACTCAACGTGAGAACAAACTGGAGGTCATGTGATGCACACACAGCAGTATGGCAGGTGATTGGCTGTAAGAGTCACATGGTAATTTAATTCTGACGGAAAATGTTTCTGTTTTTTATGAACTTCTAACAGGCGTGACTCTAAAGGCTATAACCAGCATCTGGTTGGAAAGTTTATCACAGCCAGGCGTTGCAGAATCCGGCATAATCTTCAGATTTTCAACTTTCTGCCTGTCCTTAAACTAACCACATGCTGCATGTTTCCTTCATGAGAACACAAACTCTCAGCACAGTGATTTTGACCCCACTCTGACATTTGCCCTTTAACCCGCATCACTTTGATGTCATTCAAACACTTTTATGTCACACTGCAATTTCAAAATTCCAATATTGCGGTATTTTAAAAACACTGGACACATAAGAAATTAATAAATAAAACAAATCAGCCCATTGGCACTGGAGCCAATTATTCCATTTATTATTTTACTAATAAGGGGCTTCTTTCAATTGTTATATGTTGTATTACAGATATGTTAAAGGTGTTTAAGTGAAACCTGATGCAACTATAAGAGATTACTGTGGGTAAAAAAACAGAATGGGGCATGTTCCACAGGGCGCTATCATAGATCCTCTACTTTTCATTTACTTTTAAATTATATTCTTGTTTTTCAAAGCACAAAATATTTCCTCCTTCATGAAGCTCAGCTTTTAAAATTGTTTTAAGGCTTAAAGTTTGCATAATTAGAGGTGTGGCCTCTGATTGACAGGGGACTCTAGCTGCTAACTGTTTACTAGCTTCATTTGGAGCCTTTTGGAGCATTTTTAATTACATAATGTGGCCAATAATATGGCTGCTGTGAGGTTACTGTACTAACAGACTGTCCAAGAAGATGGAGCTCCAGGGTTGCTGAGTGAATTCAAGGATTTTAATTGGATATTGTTCCACAGCTGGAGTCCACAGACACCTTCAAACATCACTGTTATCTCACTGCTGCTAATGAGTCAGAACACTCAGTGAGGTGAGAATATCTCAGAAATGTCCTCCAAGCTTTTATTAGGGGACCTCAGGGTAATCTTTTACTGTCTCAGAGTTGGAAAAGGTTCATATTTGCATGGATTCCACTAGATTCAAAGATTAATTTCAGAAGGAAGGCTGTGTTTTCATAAATACAGACAGAAATTAGATTAAATATTTATTTTCCTGTTCGGTTTTGAGGCAGATTTGTCCAACTGAGTTTCATGTGCATAATTTAATGAGAAATGCACAAACCAAAGAGCCGTCTCACGTCAGTTTGAGACGCTCAACCTTTACTGTTTGAAGCAGACGACTGCTGGCCTTGATTGTTATTCAATAAAACTAAATACACCCCAATGCTAAAGCAAAGCACGCTTAGAGGCGGCTTCATGGTCCTGAACTTCAGAGCTGTGCCCTACGTAACAAAACCCACAAAAAAAGCAAACCTGACCCGCCTGTTGTTTATGAGGGGCCACCAACCAGAAGAAAGCTGAAAGAGCTTGTTTGAGGCCCTGTAGACAGGCTCAGTTAGAGGTAAAGAAGGATTATTTTGAACTGTGAATCATACAAAGCTGCTCTGGAAGGCTCTAAGAAAAAACAAAGATGGAGCAGAAATATGAACAAAGATTTGATTTTGTTCATATTTAATGCATCAATAAATCACTGCATTTATCATCTCTGTTAGATTAGCACACTGAAGCCGGATGCTTCACCTGATCGCATGCACAGGTCACATGTCTGCCCATTGACTGCTGATTAATCGGCTCATTGTTGCAGCTCTCATGTGCCTGTTCGGGGTCCTGCCCCTCGTGTTGGGAACCTCAGCAATGCTCATCATCTCCTCTGTAACACACGTCGGAGCCTCCAATGATGGTCTTCCTCATTAACCAACCAATCAGCAGCCCTCAGACCTTGCCCTGCAGACACTGCTGTGCAGAAACGTCTGATATGTTTAATTCTCCAGGTTTTAAATATCATCAGCTAGATTTATTCATCTGTTAAATCTTCTCTAGCCAGCCAAAACATAAATTAAAACAGTGAAACCTGGACCATAAATCCAGACAATTATCAAAGAAAAGTGAAAAATTTAAAAATCTGGAACTCAAACTAAAAATGTTTTTGCTTAAACTCTATTTTCATAAACTCAAAGATTAAATTTCTTGGATGTGATACGCTCCAAAAAGTTTATTTCTGTGCCTCCATTTTTTTCTGTGGCTTTATTTTGATTAAATTACATAGTAATTACTTTTAAAATAAAATTTACTTTTAAATGTTTATTTTTAAATTTTAATTACATTTGATTTTAATTTAACTTTAAAATACATCTTGATTTTAATTGTTTAAAAAAATTATGTTAATTGTTTTAAATTGCTGATGTAGCAGCTGCTGGAAGTGAGTGCCTTGTTTCTCTTCGTTCCTGTTAGATTAAGTTTAAAGTGCAGTAACATGTGAGAGTGTAGATTTTAGATCTGCCTGTAAAAGTCATGTTTCAGAAGCTGATGTTGATGCGGCCAGCAGAGATCTGAAACAGCCAATAAAAAAGGAGAAAATACTTCACATCCTGCAGGAAACCATGTAAGGAGTTAATGAATGAAACGATCACAGATCAGAGAAAAATCCAGAGCGGCTCAGTTACATGTTACAGCAGTAATCTGACTATGTACACAGACAAGCTGTCTTTGAATACAGAACAAGTTTCAGCACAGAGGAGTTTTTTGTTTACATTTATTTCATGATTCCTGACGAGTCTCTTCCATCTCTGTCCAGATGCAAAAACAAACAAAATTATTTTATTTTATTTGTTATCACTTTTAATATAAAATTTCTGGAATTTTTTGAGGAAAGGTTGGCTTGCAGCGAGCTTCAGGAGGAAAGCTCGATGATGAAGGATGAAGATGAGGAACTGTGTTTGGGAAATCCAAACATCTGCTGAGGAAAATACGTTTGAGCCTCCGGCAGCTTCTTCATCCATGGAAATGTCTCGAAGCCTCGTCCTCTATGACGCCAACCAGAAAAACCATTAAAACCATTAAAAGTGTCTCTGGCTGTGATGATGGAGGATGAAGGAGGATGAGCCCCTGACAGCAGCTGGGGTCGATGTGAAGGTGTTAGAAGGCCAGCAGCTTCCCCGTCCATCAGGCTGCTGACTGATTTCTCCTCATGTGTCGTGTTTGTACAACAAAAAGTTAAAAGATGATCTTCTAACAGGGGAAAAAACTGCATGAAACATAAAATCATTCATCACTAAACAGCTGCAAACTAATCAATAAATCAATCGATTGGTTGGTTCTTCCAGCTTTATTACAAATACTCAATACTTTTTTTACATTTCAATCTTTTATTTTCTCTTCTGTTTCGTCTCATTTGGTCCATTAAAAATTAAACATTTTTCTTCCTGTTGAGAAGCTCCACAGAGGTGCCAAACACGAGGGGCTGGACCCCTGTGGGGCCTCAGATGCTCAGTGAAGGCCTGAAGTGCCACAGGTCCGAGTCAGGGCCGAATGAAGCTCCTCTGGGGCCTGAAATGTGACTCTGGGCCCCTCTGAGCCTCGCAGTAGCCCGAGCAGAACCCCACAAATGGAAGGATGAGAGCCGTTCAGCTGACAGGAAATCAATCGGCAGCAGATTTAATAAATAAAAGATGAAGATGTTTTTGTTTTTTGTTTTAAAAATAAAAAGCAGATGAAGACTAAATATTTTATGCTCTGTCAGTTTCATAAAATACACGGAAAAAATAACATTTGGAATTGTTCATTAAAAATAATAATTAATAATTTTTCTCTGCTGGAAAATTATAGATTAAAAATGTAGTCCTTTTTTCTGTTATTCATCAGTTTCATTTTTGTAATTATTCATATCAGTTATTAAAGTAATGCTTGGTGCTGTGAAGGGTTCATGTAACCAAGCATTACTTTAATAATACTATCAAATAATAAAATCAGAAGCTCCACATAAGTGAGCTGATGTTCAGAGAACATCTGGATCCTTCAACCAGGATGAGCCCAGCTGTGAGGAGGAGTCCGCGGGAGGAGCCCGGGATGAAGTCCTCCCCGGCCTCTAGCTCGTTTTAAAGGGAGAGAGGAAGTGGAGCTCTGAGAGATGCTTATGGTCACCGATTCATCAAAACAAAGAAAAACGAGACAAACATCACTTCGGGACTTCTTCTTCGTTTGTCTGGCTTATTCATTTATACTCAGCTGAGCACAAACAGCTGGAGCTGCACGAGGTCACGGCTTGAGCTGGACTCTAAATTTATAGGCTACCTCAGAAAAATGTTTAAACCATTTCCATCAACCAGTCAATTAATGGATTAATTCACCTCATTAATTACTGAAAGTCACACATTTTAAAACGATCCTTTAAAACGATTTTAAAAAATGTAAATAGAATAAAAGTGCATAAAAAAGTCATCTGTATGTTCAGCCGGCCAGGAGCACCGAAACAACAGCGCCGTGGACACAATGACAGCAGAAAGCATAATAATAATAATAATAATAATAATAATAGATAAAATTATTATTATTAAAGATTTCAGCTTCAAGACCGCTACATTTATAAACACGGAAGTTCAGATCTCGCTCTCTTTGGCTTTCACAAATTATAATTTTAATAATAAATGAATGCTGCTCTGTGATAAGCTGACGGGGATTAAAAAACCCGGTTCTTATGCTTTATTATTTTTGCCTCATTTTTGCCGCAGTTTTTCGTGTCTCGTCAGTTTTTCTCTGTTTCTGTTTGACACAGGAATTTATTATTCATCATAATTCGTCTCGATCAGCTGATCTCTGAGTCTGTCCTCAGATCTGCTGTGTGTTTCACGTTTCACATTTAATTCAAAAATAAAAATTCAGAAGCACAAAAAAGGAAAAATGACATTTGTTTCTTTACCTTGAGGAGAGAAAAATAAAAATAATTATAAATTATACAATAAATAATAGGTTTTATAAATTTAGTCACGTGATAAATAGTCATTAAAACGATTAAATTAATGTTTAGCATTAAAAATGAAAAACCAACTGAATATGGGGAAAAGAAATCAGCGATCAAATGTCAGGAAGAATCCTCCGAGCTACAGCTCGGACTTTATTTTTAACTACTTTTAAATATTATTTTCATATTTTCAGCGGCAGTTTAAAACGGAGTTCCCGTTGACTGAAATGTATCCCCATGTTCTGCGTTTTACGTGTAAAAATGTGCGAAAATATAATTTAGACTGAGAAGAAGAGAGCACAGAGCTGCGCATTAAAACATGCCGGAGACGAAAAAAACAAAACAAAACTGAAAAACAGGATTTAAAGTCATTAACGTTCATATCCGCTCTTTAATTATTATCCTAAATGTATAAAATATTTCCAGAAAAACAAAAAACTCGACCCTGCGTTAGAATCACAGAATTAAAATTCATCAGCTGAGCGCTGATCAGGAAACAGAACTCGGATTTAATTGAGCGGTGGCGAGGGTGGTGTTACCGCTGAGGGTGGTGTTACCCGGGAGCGCGGACTGGTCGGGACTGAAGCCGGGACAGAGCAGCGTGCAGCCGGGTGTGACTGCGCACAAACACCGACAGCCGAAGGAGAGAAAAAGCCCCCCAAAACTACAAAATCGTCCATGTTTTCTGCGTGATTTCAGCCGGGTTTAAAAAGGAAATCCAGAATCCGCCTCAGATGAAGCCGAGCATCAGCGACACAAAGCAAACACCTGCAGTTCTTTTTTTATTCAATAAAAGTGCATTACATGAGCCTGCGGGGTACACAACTGCGCAGACGCAACTCACAACCCAGAACATATAAATAAAATGTGCGCGAGCAGAAAAAAAACAATAATAAAAAAATTTAAATGTTTGCGCCGTTTGTGTCTGTACACGTGCTGCGTTCATGGTCTCCTCCTGAGAGGCCTTCAAGGAGCCGCAGCGGGGTGGTGTTGGTGGTGGGAAAGGGGTGGGGGTTAAACCCAAATGAAAAGTAGAAAAACATTAAATTTAAATATTCACATTTCTGTCCACTCACTCATATTTACAGTCCGCTCCGGCCCGCAGGTAAAAACCAGTCTGTCGTTCAGGTAAGCTCACGTGACTTCAGCTGAGTTCGGACTTCCGGTCCGGTTAGGAGCTGTCCGTGTCGGGCGCGTGCAGCAGCAGCGCGGAGCTCGCGGGCTTGTGTTTCTTGAGCAGCTGTGTGATTTTCTCGTCGTCGGAGTTCGGGTCCAGCGGCTTGTTGTACTCGTCGTCCTCGTCTTCGTTGTCCGAAGTGCCCTTGAGCCGCTCAGTCTCAGAGTCCTGCTTCTTCTTGGCGGAGGCCATCTCTGCCGCGTGCTTCTTCCGCCACTTCGTCCTCCGGTTCTGGAACCACACCTGCGGCGGCGGCACACACAGAAGCCCACTCACATTTCTGATGATTTAGCTTTTATTATTTAAAGCTAAGACAGGAAACAGTCCCAGTTTTCACATTTAAATTCCTACAGAAACTACAGAAACCAATACAGGCGACTAAACGGCAGCTTATTAAATATGAGAAACTTTATTTATAAAGGCAGATTTAAACTGTGACAGGTTAAGTCATCATTCTTTCTATAATTAATTTTCCTCTTTTGAACTCAGATTTAATTAAAAACACGAATTCTGACCCGATGCATGTAAAAGGTTAAAATTGTGAGCTAAAGCTCAAAAATAATAACTTACCTAAACCTAAAAATAAGATATAAGTTACAAGATAAATAACTTAAAACAACGTACACATGATTGTAAAAAAATGTTTTTGCTTCAAATTAATTAAATAATTTTATTGTGAGACAGGAAAATTAAAACCTGAATTTTAGCTGAAAAACTTGGATTCAAGCCCGCTTTACAAAAAGTGGGAAAGGAAAAACCCCTGATATAATGATTGATGAATTCTCTGCGATTTACCCACAAACACAGTGAAAGTCCCGTTTGTGGAAGCAGACGGGTAAGCAGCAGCACATATTGAAATAGGGGTGTCGGTTACCTTGACCTGGCTCTCGGTCATGCCCAGGGAGTAGGCCAGCCGGGCTCTCTCGGGGCCCGCCAGATATTTCGTTTGTTCGAAAGTTTTTTCCAGGGCGAAGATCTGCTGCCCGGAGAACGTGGGCCGCGTGTGCTTCCGTTTGCCGTCTTTGTCCAATAAGACAGAGCTCTGATCTGAAACGAGAGGCCGACACAGACATTCAGTACACACAGCCCATAGCCTGCTTCTATTCTGTTCTATTATTTTATTGTACGTCATGTTTCTGGGATCTAACACTTGTTTTCCACTCACGGGGCGAGCACGCGAACCTAGCGTCCCTCCAGTGGGGGCTCTGCATCACCCCCGGCCAGAAGATGGGCGTCCTGCCTGGCAGGTCCGCCAGGGGCTTCGGGTACCGGGCCACGGCCACGGCGGCCGCGGAGGGGCTGAAGTAGAGCCCGGGGGGAGGTGGCGGGCTGAGGCTGCTGAACCTGGGCAGACCCGTCAGGATCCCCGCGGAGGAGGAGGCGGAGGCCCCGGCGGAGGTGGCGCAGGGCCGGTTCAGGATGTCGTTAATTCCGTGCGGGGTGGCAGAGGAGCACTGTTGCGGGGAGCCGAGCCCGGAGGACGGGCCGGTGGAGCTCTTGATGCCCGGGGAGGCTGCGGCCATGCCGCCCGGGTTCGGGGAGGTGGTAGCCGGTGAGGTAGAGGAGGCGGGGCCACCGGAGGAGAGCGGGTAGGCCGGGTACAGCGGGGTCTTCATCTCGGTCATGCTATGCAGAGCAGCCAGGGGGGGCGTGCTGAGGAGGAAGGCGCTCTGACGGGACCCGTCCATCGGACCCGCCGCTAACATCCCCCCGGGGGGCGGGCCGGGCTCTGCGGGCAGGGGCGCGCACTAACGCCGCTCTGAGCCCATCCCGGGCCGCTCTGCGCTCTAATCCCACCACGGTCCTCTATGCAGACAGCCTGAGTCCAGCTCCGAGTCCCGGATAGGCACCAGGCGCACGCGCTGCTTCCGCCCGCGAGTTGCGTGAGATAATAACAGCTGATCATCCGCGCGAGACTATCAGCCCCAAATTAGAGAGGAGGGAGAACAGGAGGACGGGGAGGGGGGCTGGGGACGGGCAGGGGTGGTGTCTCCGGATTGGTTAACCTGGGGGTGACGTAGACGTTCCCGGTTCAGGAGGGCCTCGTGATTGGCTGAGCAGAAATGAGATGAGTGATGGGAAATAAAAAAAATGTGAAGAAAGAGAAAAACGAGAATTTAAAGGTCAGAGACAAAAGTATGATTTAAATAATCAGAGGAGCAAAACCAGGCCGGTTATTAAAACAAAATAAAATGAGATAGAAAGAAATGAAATAAAGTAAAATAAAATAAAGTAAAATAGTGGAAATTAAAATGCATGAAAAAAAATTTAAACACACTCTGCTTTTATGATTGAAATAATAAACATGATTTCAGTCACACTTTACTGTTTAATAAAATATACTAAAATTTGTCTTAATAAATGAAAATATTTTTTAATTATTTTAAATCTAAACAGACAAACACTAGCCAGCAGGGGGCGCTGCAATAGCAACGCTTATATTTCGGAAGAATCACCAAGAACATTAAATTCATTTTATAATAATTATCCACATGACTCTGATTTCATGGAAAGGAAAAAGGAAAGTGCTGCTTGATGGTTTGATGCCACTTTGTAGAATAGAATAGAAGAACAGAAGAATCCTTTAATTGTCCCACAAGGGGAAATTTGGTTATAACAGCAACAAAAAAAAGAAGAAGAAAAGAAATGCATATACAAACAAACAAACAAACAAACAAACAAACAAACAAACAACAGTGTTTCCAGAACTGTTTTTGGTTGATTCAAATTAATGCGTTAAACTTAATTCATACATTTTTAGGTTAATTATTGTATAATCTTTGAGTTTATTTATAATAACATTTACTAAATTAAATCTGTACAAACTGCTTAACTTAAAATTAATTAGAGCGCTCTTACTTTGATATAAAATATTAAATGTGTCTGACTTCTCCTGAATTCTTAAAACAAACAGTCTAATATAACTTTCATTGTTATGCTGACACTGCTTTTTTGCAAGAAGTAAAGCTGACCTTTGTTTATTTATTATGTATTAGCTTTAGTTTGTCTGTAATTGAATAAGCTGCTGTTACTTTCAGTTAACGTAAGAATGGTGAGTTAAAGATGATCGGTCACACAGCTTTACATTTAGAAATAAAAGTTTAGCAAATTTTATTAAAGATAAAGTCAGTAAATGTTTAAGGGTCAAGATTTCTTTTAAAATTCAGAGGGCTCAGATTGTGTTGCGTTCATGTGCCCTGTACACCGCACGGATAAATGACCGCTGGTTTTATAAACAGTTTAACATCCAGCAGGTCACTGAGGACCAAATCCAATTTTGTGGGGCAAATCTTAGTAGCTGGGAGAGTTTATCCATAACAACACACACAGACCAGAAGATTATTCAAACTAAAGGTTTAAAGGAAAGGCTGGATTTTATTTAATTTCTATTTTTAAAAACTTCTTATAAACGTAAATGGAAGCTAAAGTGTATTTTTAAAACTGCAAAATGAAGTTAGTTAGTTTTTTCCAGAGGAACATTTGAACATTATCATTTTAAACAATAAAGATTATTAACAGCGCACACGCAGAAAAAACCAAAACAACAACAACTGTAAAATACAGTGTAAACAGTTTTAAAATGAAAATTTTTTTCATGTTATTATTATTTAAAAAATTATTTTCCATATTTTCTGTTTTTTTTTTTAACTACACGTTAAATTTTTCAATTTTACAGAAACCTCCACCCCCCCCCCCCCCCGCCCCCTTTTTTTCTTTTTGTTTTTACAGTGTAATTCATGCATGAAATGAACGAACAAATAAATTCTGAGAGTGGCAGCCTCGACCGTCGGGCTGTGGATCAGACCTAAGAGGAACGTGTTTGTGTTTCAGCTCTAAACTAAAAAAAATCTGAGATAAAAACCCTGCAGGTCAAACATGAGCTCAGCCTCTGTAAACATCTGGACGGTTAGTCACAAAGATCTGAGTCATTTCCTGTCTTAAGTTCTCCGCTTTAATTTAATCTCTTCAAACTTTCTCATGACCGCTCAAAATTTCCTTGTGACCCTTTACGGGGACTCGAGCCCTGGGTTTGGAACTCATTTCAGGCTTTTATTTTGAAGGAAATATTGGAAATGTGAAAAGCTGCAGCATAAAGAAGTGCAGCAGGTCCTTCTGGGGGATCATGAAGAGACGTTTTTTTAACACTCATTTACTGCTGATTTTCTATTTATTCGCTTCATCATCCACAAACAATTAATAATCAATGATAATGATGTTCACCTCTAATATAATTACTGAGGTGAAAATATGATCATTTATAATATATTATTAATATATTATCTTTCTCTTTTTTTTTGGAATACCTGTTGTTGTCGTTGAAACAAAATAAACCCCTCCCTCTGGCAGATGTGGGGCAGATTTTCCTGTTTGTTCCTCTAACATGTAAATGTGACAGAGCCAGAAACAAATGAGTCACAGAAAACAGTAACAGGAAGTGATGTCACACCCAGCCCTAGATTTGATCTCTCAGGCTACACTGCAGCCTGCAACTAAGGAAAAATTAGGCTTCATTAGTTTTTAATTAATAAATTAATTAAATCTAGCAGGTCTTCGGTGATAAATAAGAATAAAAAACGAATAAAGTAAAAAAAAAATCTGTTTTATTGCTTCCATTTTCCTAAACTTCAAACCTCTGCTCCTGTATAGAACCAGATGGAGTGATGACATCACAGCTGATCATTAACACAAAACATGGAAAATATGAAGCACTGCTTGATTCAGGTTACTTTAGTTTAGATGTAATAGATTACTTTGAGTCATTTTAAGTTCACCCAGTGTTACCACAGTACAGAGACATAATACTGCTGCTAATAACAGTAATTAAATAATGTTTTGAAAATCCTTTAAATCAACAAACGATTTTGTTTTTAAATCTTTGAATCTTTGAGAAAATGTGTTATTGATTACAATAAACTACTAATAATTAATAATAATATTTCAGGCTCGATGCATTTATGCAAATAAAAAATTTAACTCGACAGACCTCAGATTGATTCTGTTTATAAGTTTATTGATTTTGTATTTTTGATAAGAGAATTGTTGGAGAGAAATAATAAAGTAATCTGGAGCAGCTGGACAGATTAAATTATGGTGTTGTGTTATGATGATGATCAGGAAGATGCTTCAACCTGCTGAAAGAGACTGAAACACAAAATCAGCAGTGCGCAGGCGCCCCCCTCTGGTCAGACTGTGTCAGCACACGGGGTTCATTTTATACACGTGCCTTGTAATCAGCTTAATGAGACTACCTGTATGAAAATCCTACAGTGTTGAAGACATATGTGTAAATCCTGGAAACATGAAGTCAGCCGAGTTCACGACCAGCAGCTGCAGTTTAGTGTTTATGAGTTTATGAACGTGTCACAGAAACACTGATAGAGACTGGACGGAGCCTTCTCTTTGACTTCACTGAGCTCAACTTTACACTCGCACAAAGATTTAATCCCGCAGTGAAACTAAATAAACACCTTTGAAGAGTTGTTTGCATTATTTTATAATAAATCACAGTGATCAGCTGTGTCACTGTTTCTCAGACTGTGGGACCTACAAGATTTCAATTCAGTTTTATTTATATATCATCAAATCACAGCAACATAACTCACAACACAGCAACATAACTAAGGAAGGATTCAGGGTCACGTGGTCCAGCCTATAACTATATGCTCTACCAAACAGAACATTTGAAGCCTAATCTTAAAAGTAGAGATAGTGTCTGTCTCCTGAATCCAGTCTGGAAGCTGGTTCCATAGTAGAGGGGCCTGAAAACTGAAGGCTCTCCCTCCCAGTCTACTTTTAAATACTCTAGGAACAACAAGTAAGCCTGCAGTGTGAGAGCGAAGCGCTCTAATAGGGTGATATGGTACTACAAGGTCATTAAGATAAGATGGGGCCTGATTATTTAAGACCTTGTATGTGAGGACCAGGATTTTGAATTCAATTCTGGATTTAACAGGAAGCCAATGAAGGGAAGCCAAAACAGGAGAAATATGCTCTCTCTTTCTAGTCCCTGTCAGTACTCTTGCTGCAGCATTTTGGATTAACTGAAGGTTTTTCAGGGAGTTTTTAGGACATCCTGATAATAATGAATTACAGTAGTTCATGTCCCTAGAACAACACTCTCGCCAGTTAATTAGGAACTGCCTTTTTCAGCTAAGAAACATCTCCAAACTGCGAACTTTGCTGTCTAAATCTGAGTTAGAAATGGTTATTCATACTTTTAATTCATCTCGCTTAGATTATTGTAACAGCCTTTTTCTTTGTTTGAGCAAAAGGAATCTTGACCGTCTCCAGTTAGTCCAGAATGCTGCTGCAAGGCTTTTAACTAAGACACGAAAAAGAGAGCACATTACACCAGTGTTACGTTCATTACACTGGCTTCCAGTACATTTTAGAATTCATTTTAAAATCTTGGTACTGACTTTTAAAGCTTTGAATTGTGATGCCCCTGCTTACATTTCTGATCTTTTAGAACCCCACGCTCCCTCTCGCAGCCTGAGATCTTCTAATCAAAGGCTGTTGGTAGTCCCACAAACTCTTTTTAAGACTAGAGGTGATAGATCTTTTAGAGCGGTGGCCCCCAGGTTGTGGAATGCTCTCCCTCCATCATTACGTTGCCTTGATTGTATTTATTCTTTTAAAAAAGCAGCTTAAGACTCATTTATTTAGATTGGCTTTTAATTAGATTTGTGCTGTGTGTTTTATTATTAATGTATTTTATGTATTTCTTTTTTATATTACTGTGAAGCACTTTGTGGTTTTTATCCTGTGAAAAGTGCTATATAAATAAATTGATTTGATTTCAGCCTAGAAGTAATAAATGCATGAACTAGTTTTTCAGCGTCACTCTGAGACAGGATATTTCTAATTTTAAAGATGTTGCGCAAATGGAAGAAAGAAGTCCAACATATTTGTTAAATATGTGCATTGAAGGACATATCCTGGTCAAAAATCACTCCAAGGTTCCTCACAGTGTTACTGGAGGCCAAAGCAATGTCATCCAGAGTAAGAATCTGTATAGCAGTGAAAATGTATGCTATGCCTAAGGGATAGTATACAACGATATTGCCTAAGGGAAGCATGTATAATGTAAACAGAACTGGTTCTAGTACTGAACCCTGTGGAACTCCATAATTAACCGCAGTGTGTGAAGAACATTCTCTATATACATGAACAAATTGGAGTCTATTAGATACAGTGGCTTGCAAAAGTATTCGGCCCCCTTGAACTTTCCCACATTTTGTCACATTACAGCCACAAACATGAATCAATTTTATTGGAATTCCACGTGAAAGACCAACACAAAGTGGTGTACACGTGAGAAGTGGAACAAAAATCATACATGATTCCAAACATTTCTTACAAATAAATAACTGAAAAGTGGGGTGTGCGTAATTATTCAGCTCCCTTTGGTCTGAGTGCAGTCAGTTGTCCATAGACATTGCCTGATGAGTGCTAATGACTAAATAGAGTGCACCTGTGTGTGATCTAATGTCAGTACAAATACAGCTGCTCTGTGACGGCCTCAGAGGTTGTCTAAGAGAATATTGGGAGCAACAACACCATGAAGTCCAAAGAACACACCAGACAGGTCAGGGATAAAGTTATTGAGAAATTTAAAGCAGGCTTAGGTTACAAAAAGATTTCCCAAGGCTTGAACATCCCACAGAGCACTGCTCAAGCGATCATTCAGAAATGAAAGGAGTATGGCACAACTGTAAACCTATCAAGACAAGGCCGTCCTGTCATGGTCCTGGGCCATGTTGGCCCAGTATTCTTAGTTTTCGTGTGTTTTGTATTTTGTTCCTTATTTATGCCTTGGTTCCTAGGTTGTTCTGTTAAGATGTTCCTTATTTGATTACCCCCTGTGTGCCCCTCTATGTATCTGTGAGCCCTCGTTTCCCCTCCTTGTGTTTTATTCCATGTTTTCCCCAGCCCGTTATGTCTGTGCTCTCCCCGTGCTCTCTCTCCTCCTGTCTGAACCTCTGTGTACTTCCTGTTTTACAGTCTCTCGTCAGTATGCGTCATGTTGTGTTCACTCCTGCCCTGTCTCATTATGATTATCTGTGTCAGCTGTGTTCCCCGTGTGCTCCCACTTCCCTCGTTAACCCTCTGTGTATTTATGTCCGCGTCTCCCTCAGTTCAGTGTCGTATTCTCCCTCATGACTGTGTGCCCTTCCGTGTGTTTCCTCGTGAGTCAGTTCTTTTATGACTTCCCAGTTTAGTTTCATATTATTTTGTATCGCCTTAACTTCCGTCAGCAATAAAACTGTGTTTTGAGTTCATTCCTGCCTCCGTGAGCTTGCGTTTGGGTCCTCATCCTGCCTGCACACAGCCTATTCATGACACGTCCACCTAAACTCACAGGACGAACAAGGAGAGCGCTGATCAGAAATGCAGCCAAGAGGCCCATGGTGACTCTGGACAAGCTGCAGAGATCTACAGCTCAGGTGGGGGAATCTGTCCATAGGACAACTATTAGTCCTGCACTGCACAAAGTTGGCCTTTATGGAAGAGTGGCAAGAAGAAAGCCATTGTTAACAGAAAACCATAAGAAGTCCCGTTTGCAGTTTGCCACAAGCCATGTGGGGGACACAGCAAACATGTGGAAGAAGGTGCTCTGGTCAGATGAGACCAAAATGGAACTTTTTGGCCAAAATGCAAAACGCTATGTGTGGCAGAAAACTAACACTGCACATCACTCTGAACACACCATCCCCACTGTCAAACATGGTGGTGGCTGCATCATGCTCTGGAGGTGCTTCTCTTCAGCAGGGACAGGGAAGCTGGTCAGAGTTGATGGGAAGATGGATGGAGCCAAATACAGGGCAATCTTGGAAGAAAACCTCTTGGAGTCTGCAAAAGACTTGAGACTGAGGCGGAGGTTCACCTTCCAGCAGGACAACGACCCTAAACATAAAGCCAGGGCAACAATGGAAGGATTTAAAACAAAACACATCCATGTGTTAGAATGGCCCAGTCAAAGTCCAGATCTAAATCCAATAGAGAACCTGTGGCAAGATCTGAAAACTGCTGTTCACAAACGCTGTCCATCTAATCTGACTGAGCTTGAGCTGCTTTCCAAAGAAGAATGGGCAAGAATTTCAGTCTCTAGATGTGCAAAGCTGGTAGAGACATTGCAATGGAATTCCAATAAAATTGATTCATGTTTGTGGCTGTAATGTGACAAAATGTGGAAAAGTTCAAGGGGCCGAATACTTTTGCAAGCCACTGTAGATATGATACAAACCACTGCAGCGCAGTACCTGTAATACCTACAGCATGTTCTAATCGCTCTAATAGGATATTATGGTCGACAGTATCAAACGCTACACTGAGGTCTAGCAGGACAAGCACAGAGATGAGTCCACTGTCAGAGGCCATAAGAAGATCATTTGTAACCTTCACTAAAGCTGTTTCTGTCTGTGATGGGCTCTAAAACCTGACTGAAACTCTTCAAATAAATCATTCCTCTGCAGTTGATCTGTTAGCTGTTTGACAACTACTCTTTCAAGAATTTTTGAGATGAAAGGAAGGTTGGAGATTGGCCTATAATTACCTAAGTTGCTGGGTCAAGAGATGGCTTTTTAAGTAACGGTTTAAGGCCTGTGGTACACAGCCGATTATAAGAGATGTGTTGATCATATTAAAGATCCATCCATCTATCCATTTTATTCCACTTATCCGGGGCCGGGACGCGGGGGCAGCAGCCCAAGCAGAAAAGCCCAGACCTCCCTCTCCCCAGCCACTTCCTCCAGCTTGTCCGGGGGAACACCGAGGCGTTCACAGGCCAGCCGAGAGATAAAATCTTTCCAGCATATCCTGGGTCTGCCCCGGGTCCTCCCGGTGGGAAATGCCCGGAACACCTCACCCAGGAGGCACCCAGGGGGCATCCTTGTCAGATGCCTGAACCACCTCAACTGGCTTCTTTCGATGTGGAGGAGCAGCGGCTCTACTCTGAGCCCCTCTCGAATGGCTGAACCTCTCACCCCATCTCTGAGGGAGAGGCCAGCCACCCTTTGGAGCAAGCCCATTTCCAACACTTGTATCCGCAATCTCATTCTTTCGGTCACTACCCACAGCTCGTGACCATAGGTGAGGGTAGGGACGTAGATCGACCGGTAAATTGAGAGCTTTGCTTTTACGCTCAGCTCTCTCTGCACCACAACAGACCGGTGCAGCGTGCGCATCACTGCAGCTGCAGCACCAATCCGTCTGTCGATCTCCCGCTCCCTTCTCCCATCCCTCGTGAACAAGACCCTGGGATACTTAAACTCCTCCACTTGCGGCAGAAACTCGTCCTGACCTGGAGTGGGCACTCCACCCTTTTCCGGCTGAGGACATTGGTCTCAGATTTGGAGGTGCTGATTCTCATTCCCACCGCTTCACAGTCAGCTGCGA
The DNA here is from genome assembly GCF_900408965.1 of Simochromis diagramma. Taxonomy (NCBI): domain Eukaryota; kingdom Metazoa; phylum Chordata; class Actinopteri; order Cichliformes; family Cichlidae; genus Simochromis; species Simochromis diagramma. The sequence continues at coordinate 26,153,407 of NW_024386801.1, forward strand.
ACCATTCCAAGGTGAGCTAGAGGCCAGAAAGCTGGAGGCTTCAATTAAAGATTGAAGCATTAATTAATGGCAGGACTTCTTTTAGCACTGTTGTAGGAATGGGGTCTAAAATCAGTGTTGGGGAGTAACGAAATACATGTACCAGCATTACGTATTTAAAATACAACATTTGAGTAACTGTATTCCGTTACGTTACCATTTGGAAAAGGTGGTATTCAGAATACAGTTACTTTACACTGCGGGGTTTTTTGTCCCTGTTTCATATGTTAGGCTGTCCCCTCTCTATTCTTGGTAATGGACTACTTGCACTAGGGCATGTGACGTATTTCCGTTTCCAAATACTACCGCTTGGGCGTTTCTGGTATGTTTGTTTATCTATCGGTAGCTATGCTAATGTCACTTCAGAATGAGTATAAAAAGGAAAGTATTTAAAACAGAACATTTTCAAAAGCAGGAGAAGAAATACTCCGAGCATTGCTGTGTCCCACTTTGTTCGGCTTCAGCCAAATTTAACGGCATACTAAGTTTTCATGGCGTTCCGACCCATTCTGACTTGAGAAGACAATGGCTGGTAAACATACGCTGGGATCATTTCACGATTACCTCTCACACCAGGGTCTGCAGCAGACATTTCGCCAGTGATCAACTCATAGAGCCAACAACCCTTGATGGTCGAAGGCAGCTTATTAAAGGTGCTGTACCAACACTTTTTGAGTGGAATGGCTATAAAGTTGAACCACCGCGGCGTAGTGTTTGGGAGAGAACGGAGCGACGCCTTGAACTAGTTCCTCCTGACGATCAAAAAGAGCACAGTCTTACAAGAGATCATGACTACTGCTCAGTCCCTGAGCCGTCTGCATTGGACATATCTGCATCAGCTGCAGAAGACCTGTCCGAAGACGTGGAGACTCTGAGGAAGGAAATACAGGAGTTATGTGTCCAGCGAGAATTTGGGTTACAGCGTTTTGCCAAGGTCACCATCAGTTGAATTTCGAAAGTGTTTCCAGTCTTAATGAAACACAATAGAAATGTACTTTTTCTCTGCTGATTGTATGTTTCATGTAGATGCTTTAGTATTTAAACGATATCCTAATGCTACAGGTAAAATACAACACCAAATAGACTCTTAATCAGACTATGTTATACAGCATACCATTAGCATATTTGTCACAGTTTATATTATTGTAACTGTCCCTGAGACAGTTAAAATAAAGTTGGTTATTTTGTGTTTCTGTGATAGATTCATGCTTAATTTAGTTCATTTATTTATAAGAGTAAGATGATAAAAGTGTAACATTAATTAAAAAAACATGTCTAAAATATGTGATTACAAAATATGGGTTTGTTAAATATGTAAAGTGCTGTAATGTTTGTATAAGGTAAAGTTTGTAATTGTCACATGACCAGAGTTTGGTTGAGAGCACAATCACGGCATTGTGGAGCTAGCATGGATACGTGGCTACAGATGCATCTACAGCCTCAGCGTTAATGTTATTCTGCATGTGGTCCAAGAGGCGCACACGGTATGGTTTCATGTATATTGTTTGTATAATGTTGCATACGTGTTCTACAGTGGTAATGAGAGGACATTTTTGTGATATCCATTATTGTGCATTTTCTCTGTTCTGCTTGCACAAGACTGTTTATGGACACTGATATGAGAGACTGATAAGCTCAAAACATTTATGTTGTAAACTTTGTGTTTCTTCAGTTTTCACGGTGTCTGAAGACAATAAGAGTGAGAGAGAGAGAGAAATAAATTTCCGAAGACATCAGTATGATGCGTGGCCATTCTTTGTTGGACCCCTGTAGTTACAGTGAAAACGTACCGCCAACGTGGCTGGAAGTTCGACGTTAGAAGCAATGCATGTTCCAGAATAAGAAAAGAAGAAACGTTCTTGACAGCGCAGTGTGTGTGGTTCGAGAAAAGAGCGGAAAAGAGGCTTGCAAACTTAAAAAGAGGAAACACCATTATTGGCGCCTTGGACGGCAACGACCACGACTTCACCAATAGAGGGCGACATTGACCATCATAAACTACAGCTCTGAAAATCTCTGCCGCTGCACACAGCAAGAACTGTGAAATCCCTGGCGGTCTTCAAGGAAAAGATAACGGCTCTTCAGTCAGCGCCAGGTTGGGCTGTGATATATCCACAACTTCATGGAGAGGTTTGGAGTTTGGAGAGGTCTATTAAAATAATAATTTATTTTGTATAAGAAAGGTACTGAGTTAAAGGTAACCAACCTGTCATTATAGCCAAAGTGTTCCCTTTTATTTTTACAAGTGGTGTTGTTTAAAATGTTCTAATAATGTTTAAGAGTTCAACTTAAAAGAAGAATAACAAGGGGTGTAGTTAAGCAAATTGTTGCAAGAATCAGATTGTACTGAGAATTGTATATTTGCCAGGATCGCATGTACATATAGCAACAACTTGTTTATGCAGCAGGTTTGCTGAAACATGTACAATGTCAGTAAACACAGAAAAATCACATATTGAAGAATGCAGAGAACAAATTGATTCCCTTAAGGAAGAGCTAAGTAGATTGAATGAACAATTGAAATTACAGACTGATGATGTCGAAAGAGAGAAATTTGATTTACTCATAGGTGATATTCATGCTAAAATAGAAATCAAGCAGATAATGTTGAAGAAGCCTGCCTCTAATACTTCAAGACTAGAGCCCAGGAAATCCTCAAGGGAGCGAAAGTTAACGCCCAAAATGCTAGAACTTAAGCAACAAGAGTTTTCTCAGAAGGAGAGTAAATTTATCAAACTATATGAAAGCTGGAAAGAACAAGTTAAAGCTACACGTTCCAAACTTAAAGATGAGTGCTCTGACCAGGAATTAGCTGACATGATGGATACTGTCGAAGGGCTAGAGTCACAAGTGAAAAATACATACGAAGATATGAGATCGCGGTTAGCCCCTTCTACTGAGACTAGAAGAAAAATTGATTCCTGCACAGCAGTAACAGCGGACTTGATGAGAATACTTAAAGTACGTATGAGTGAAGTGGGGCAAGAAGAGTTTGATGCTAAGGCAGAAAATGCGAGACTTCACATGGTGCTAGACAGAGAATATGCTCAGTCAATATTTGGGACTACAATCTCCCGACCTTCTGTACGTAGCTGCCGCTCGAGCTGTTTATCGGAGCAGCAAAGCATCAATGTAAAAAAGGCAGAGTGTGCTGCACAGCTTGCCGCGAAGCAGGCCGAGATAGAGATGGAGGAGGCTATTGCTACACAAAGGCAAGAGCTTAAAAGACTAGAAAATCAGCGAGATCTTCAGGTAATAACTGCAAAGCTAAAGGCTTATTCTCAAGCAGATTCAAGTGAAGCCTGTGGAGAAGACAAAAGCGCACACAGTGCGGTAGTCAGTTGTCCTCCATTAGCTCCTGAAGAAATCATACCAGAGCAAACCTACAAGAATAATAACAATGAACAACCAAACAATAATAACAATGAGTCATTGTTAATGCAAGCCTTGCATGACACAATGGTCCTCACCAGACTTCCTGCACCTGAGCCCCCAGTCTTCTCAGGGGACCCACTTAAGTTCTTAGAGTGGAGCACGAGTTTCAAAGCTTTGATAGAGCGGCGATGCACAAATCCAGCTGACAGGTTGTTCTACCTACGCAAATACATCAGTGGAGAAGCACGGTCTGTATTGGAGGGAAGCTTTTACAGAAAGGATGACGAAGCATATGACCAAGCTTGGGAAGCTTTGAATGCTCGGTATGGCCACCCCTTTATAATTCAGCGTGCATTTAGGGAAAAACTGAACAACTGGCCAAAGATTGGTTCAAGAGAGTCGCTTAAACTGAGACAATTCAGTGATTTTCTGACAGCCTGCAGCAATGCTATGCCATACATCAAAGAACTGCAGGTGTTAAATGACTGTGAAGAGAATCAAAAATTGCTCCAAAAACTTCCTGACTGGGTGACTTCTCGTTGGAATCGTCGTGTCACAGTGCAGTTACGGCAAAAAGAAGAATATCCAAGCTTCAAACAACTTGCTGATTTTGTTGCACAAGAAGCGGAAGTTGCATGCAATCCTGTAACATCATTTCATGCCTTGAAACACACTGAAGAAAGGTCAGCTAGAGACATAAAGCGTCCAAAGGCTAATGCATACATCACAAATGTGAAAGCATCAGAGAGAACAACCACAGGATACAGCGGAGTGGAGAACAATTCAAATGAGCCTGATATAGAAAGAAAAGCAAATGCTTTGCCATCAAACTCAGTCACATGTATTTGCTGTGGAGAAAACCATTCTATCCACAAATGCCAGACCTTTGCTAAAATGTCCGTGGAGAACAAGAGAAAGTTCATACTTGACAATAACCTGTGCTTTGGTTGTCTCAGAAGAGGACACAATTCAAAAGACTGTAAGCGCAAGTCGACTTGTGGGGTTTGTAAAAAACATCATCCAACAGCTCTTCACGAAGACCGTCCAAAGACTCCAGTGAACACATCATCACATAGAATGCAGGCAGAAGAAAACATATCTGCACTTTCTTGTTGCATGGACAGAGGAGATGGTGGGAGCACATCCATGATCGTGCCTGTGTGGGTTTCTTCAACCACCACTCCAGAGAGAGAGACCTTAGTGTATGCTCTATTAGATACACAGAGTAGCAACACTTTTGTAGATCAAGGGGTATGTGAGGAGATGGGGATGAGTTTAGAGCCAGTGAAGTTAAAGCTAACCACTATGATGGGAAGAGATTCCATTGTTCAGAGCGAAAGAGTTAGTGGGCTCAGAGTTAGAGGGTTTTCCTCCAAAAGCTTTGTCAACTTGCCACTTGCCTATACCAGAGACTTCATCCCACTTGAACGTTCACACATTCCCACCTCTGAAACTGCCAAAAGATGGGAACATCTAATCAGAATAGCACAGGAGATGCCTGAGTTAATGGATTGCAAGGTCGGGCTGTTAATAGGCTACGACTGTCCTAGAGCACTGGCACCACGGCAAGTAATCGCGGGAGGTGACGAAGAGCCATATGCAATCAAGACAGACTTGGGCTGGAGCATTGTTGGCAGTTCACAAAAAATGGCAACATCAGCAGAAGTGACAGGCCTGTGCCATCGCTTATCTGTTAAGGAACTTCCACCCTTGACACCAGCCACCACCATCAGAGTGCTTGAGTCAGACTTCAAAGACACAGCTCCTGGAGAAAAGAGCATATCACAAGATGACATACAGTTCATGCAACTGCTAAATGAGAAAATACACCAGAATGCTGATGGGCACCTAGAGATGCCACTTCCCTTTAAGGCACGTCCTCAGCTGCCAGAAAATAAGCGTCTGGCTCTGGTGCGACTTAAGCACCTGAAAGGGAAGTTTGAGAAAAATCCCAAATTTAAGGACGATTATGTAAGGTTCATGGACAATGTCTTCAAGGAAGGTGATGCTGAAAGAGCTGAAGATGATCCCAGAGAAGGAAATATGTGGTATATTCCACATCAAGGCGTCTATCACCCGAGAAAACCGGAAAAAATCAGGGTTGTGTTTGACTGCTCTGCAAAGTACAGTGGCACAGCTCTGAATGATCACCTCTTGACTGGACCTGATCTCATCAACAGTTTGACTGGAGTACTCTGCCGATTTCGCCAACACCCAATTGCAATCATCTGTGATGTAGAGAAGATGTTTCACAGATTTCATGTAAACAGAGAGGACAGAAATTACTTGCGATTCCTGTGGTGGGAAAATGGTGAAACAAACACAGAGCCAAAAGAATATCGCATGAAAGTCCATCTTTTCGGGGCCGCATCCTCACCAGGCTGCGCAAATTATGCAATGAAGTATCTTGCGAGCCAAAATGAAAGGGAACATCCCACAGCAGCCAACTTCATCAGAAGTAGTTTCTATGTTGATAATGGGCTAATCAGTGTAAAAACTGTGAATGCAGCCATTGAACTAGTGAGAGATGTGCGGAAGGTGTGTGCAAAGGCAAGACTAAGGCTCCACAAGTTCATATCCAACAACAGAGAAGTCCTGGAGTCAATTCCACATAGTGAATGAGCTAGTGGAGCCCAGGATGTGGACATCAGCCATCATGAACTCCCAGTTCAGACTGTGTTGGGAGTAAGGTGGAGTGTAAGCAGTGACACCTTCTCCTTTAAAGTTGCCCTGGAGGAGAAACCAGTAACACGACGGGGAATTCTGTCCATTATAGCCTCTGTGTTTGACCCATTAGGCTTCTTGGCTCCTTTCCTTCTAATAGGAAAGAAAATTCTACAGGAAATGTGTCTAAAGAGCATTGGATGGGATGAGCCACTGCCTGGTGAATTGAAGCCACAATGGGAGAGTTGGGTCACTGATCTGAAGAACCTGCAGAGACTCCAAATCCCAAGATGCTTTGTACCTGAAAGCCTTGGGAAAGTCCAGAGAATAGAACTCCACCACTTTTCAGATGCAAGCAATCGTGGGTATGGTCAGTGCTCATATGTTCGGGTGATGAGTGAAGACCAAGTGCATTGCTCCCTAGTCATGGGCAAAGCAAGAGTTGCACCCACAAAAGTTGTAACCATACCAAGGCTGGAATTAACAGCAGCAGTGGTGTCCTCAGCAGTCAGCAGAATGCTAAAAGAGGAACTGGAGCTCAAAATTGACCAAGAGTATTTCTGGACTGATTCACAGGTGGTTTTGGGCTACATTAACAACGAAGCCCGCAGATTTCACGTTTTTGTTGCTAATAGAGTGCAAAGAATCAGAGAAGCAACTGATCCTGCACAGTGGCACTATGTTGACACCAATCAAAATCCAGCGGATCACGCTTCCAGAGGCCTCACAGTAGCGGAACTGATCAGTTCAAATTGGCTCATTGGACCTCATTTCCTGTGGGAAAGAGAGTTTGTCACACCAGACTCAACTCCAGACCTTCTGGTAGGTGATCCAGAGGTCAAAACGACACAAATACTACAAACAAAGGTAGTAGAGACAGGAACTTCTTGGAGAGACTCAAAAGGTTCTCAAAATGGCATACAGCAGTAAATGTAGTTGCTGGCAGCAACTAGCCAAAAGACTAGGAAATAGAAAACTATCGAAAGAGGGTGAAAGGCTCAATAAACCATCCACTCTTGAACGCCCTATACATAAATTAGTGGTCCTAATAGAAAGTAACTAGAATGTTCCAGTGGAACTTCTTTAAAACTGTGTATGGGGTGGTTAAAGTATTAGGATTGACTTGCAAGTTTGTCACAATTAAGTACTGTTTGGTTCTGTAAATTCCTAGATTTATTCAAATTATTTACAGATTTCATAAATCATAGTAATTTGGTGAGAGTGTAACTGTCCCTGAGACAGTTAAAATAAAGTTGGTTATTTTGTGTTTCTGTGATAGATTCATGCTTAATTTAGTTCATTTATTTATAAGAGTAAGATGATAAAAGTGTAACATTAATTAAAAAACATGTCTAAAATATGTGATTACAAAATATGGGTTTGTTAAATATGTAAAGTGCTGTAATGTTTGTATGAGGTAAAGTTCGTAATTGTCACATGACCAGAGTTTGGTTGAGAGCACAATCACGGCATTGTGGAGCTAGCATGGATACGTGGCTACAGATGCATCTACAGCCTCAGCGTTAATGTTATTCTGCATGTGGTCCAAGAGGCGCACACGGTATGGTTTCATGTATATTGTTTGTATAATGTTGCATACGTGTTCTACAGTGGTAATGAGAGGACATTTTTGTGATATCCATTATTGTGCATTTTCTCTGTTCTGCTTGCACAAGACTGTTTATGGACACTGATATGAGAGACTGATAAGCTCAAAACATTTATGTTGTAAACTTTGTGTTTCTTCAGTTTTCACGGTGTCTGAAGACAATAAGAGTGAGAGAGAGAGAGAAATAAATTTCCGAAGACATCAGTATGATGCGTGGCCATTCTTTGTTGGACCCCTGTAGTTACAATTATTTTTATGTCAGTGTGTAATGTTAATTAATGATTGACACGATGTCTCTCTCGTGAATAGATTTCCAAACTATGCTCATTTGATGGCATTTTGGTTTTTGATTGAGCCTTGCATCTATAAAATGATCCAGGTTTCAAGAGCCAAGTCAGCTGCCAATAGGAACGAAGAAGTGTTGACACCTGCACGCACATCAATGGTAGGTTATGGGTTTGTTGGTAGTTAGAACTAGAGGTGTAATGTTAATGTATTTATGTACAATAACATTACATTATGTACAATAGCATAGGACAGGTGTATGTATGCTAAAGGACTCAGCATCCTTTACATACATACACCTGTGTACTACAGCACCTCATTGTTTACCCCATGGTACAGTATGGTATGCATAACCATTACAAAACATTTAGCCAAGAAAAGCGTAATTTTACTAGTTCATAGCTTAAGGAGTAACATTTTCCCTTTTGTTTTCACCTTTCAGAGGCAGCTGCTACAGCCAATTGACGAGTTCTTTCTTTTCCTGGTTTTCCTGTCAGTTGGTTTGAAGGAGAGGGACCTGGCACATCGATTTAACATACACCAGTCCACAGTGAGCCGCATTATTGCAACATGGACAAATTTCTTGCCACTGCACTGGGGTCTCAATGCATCTGGCTTACATGTGCAGACGTGCAAGCTTACCTCTCTGAGGAATTCAAAGATTTCTCAGACACCCAGATGATCCTTGACTGTACAGAGCTGAGGTGTCAGACACCATCCTCACCACTTCTCCAAAGTGAAATGTACTCTTCGTACAAATCCCACTGTACGATGAAAGCCCTGGTTGGCATAGCTCCACATGATCCAGTGACATTCATCTCTAATCTGTATGCTGGTTCGGTTAGTGACAAGGAACTATTCAAACAATCAGGCATTGCTGAGAAGTTGACTGAAGACATGACAGTGATGGTAGATAAGGGTTTCCTAATCACTGATTGTTGTAAATGCAAAGTGTACAGCCCACCTTTTCTATCTAAGCAGAAGCAGATGCCAGCATACCAGGTTAAGGAGACGCAGGCCATAGCCAGACTCAGGGTACATGTGGAGCGAGTCATTAGGAGGATAAAACAGAACAAACTTTTTGATAGCATCATTACCATGTCACATGTTTACAATATCAACCAACTGTTTGCAGTAGCATGTATGCCGTCAAATTACCAGAACACAACATTAGTTAAAAAAAAAAAAAATGGGTTAAGTGAGACAAGATGGATTTTTCCCAAGACGCCAGTGCCAGTACCAGGAACTTATGGAAAATGACCTGCAGCTGAGGCCACTACAGTTGCATTTCTTCCTTGACAATACTTGATTACAGAACTGGTACTTGAGTGCTGATAGTTGAGTTCCAGTTATTGATAATTCTAACTCATTGCAAATGTTGAATGTTAATAATACTGTTTAATTATACTACTATATTACTATTCAGAGTCAACAAAATTGTTTATCAAAATTATAAAGTTAAATCACTAAATCGTTGGAGAATCACATTTGCTCAACACCTGCCACAGGTGGATGAACCCAAATGCTGCTTCAATACCTCAACTCTTCTTTACGCTCATTGTTAGTTATAAACAGCTGCACTCACAGTTCAGACCCTCACTGTGGCATTAATATTTATATGTTTATTGTAAACTTTTATTCTGCATCTGCTGCTGGAATATCATTTTCAGCTCTGTGAAGTACATGTCCAGTAAAACAAAAGATAACTTGATTTTAATCGTTCAGGGTTGTAAACAGGTCACAGTAGGCTTAAGGGCTTTTATTTTGAAAGGCACAAAGAGGACTAACCCATCAGCTGGGCTGCTAAAGCAGCAGCTGAGCTTTATTTTGAAGGAAGAACATTGCTTTCAGGTATATTTGGTGAAAGAAACGAGTCCGAGTCTTCTCTCATAACAAGTTTCAGGTTTATTAGGATTTTACTCGCGTGCCATCAGCTTCTGCTTCTTCAGCTTCTTCTGTGAAACCTGCAGAGAGAAAGAGGCAGAGTTATGACATCATCGATCAGAGAGTTTGCACCGCTGCCTTGGCCAACAGTCGCTCAGTTTTAACAGGGTTGTTTTCATGGAGAATCCAAAGGTGTCCTAAGGAGTCATCACTGCGACAGATGATGAAGAGGAGGAAGGTGACGGGTTCAGATGTGCAGCCAGAGGAGCAGGATTCACTGTGTTTGCTGTGGCATTCATGGGACCTTCAGTAAAAGGGAAATCACAGCTCTCCAGGTCCCTAGAGACTAAGCCAACTTTAATTCCCCTAACCTCGCTCCGTGCTGCATGTTTGAAGCCCCACCCCTCGCTCTTCCCTCTCCACGTTCTCACCTTTTTCTTCTGGGCGACCTCCTCCTCGGGCTTGGGGACGATCTGCTCCTTTTCTGTCAGGATCATCTCAATGTGGCACGGCGAGCTCATGTAGGGGTTGATGCGGCCGTGGGCGCGGTACGTACGCCTCCTCATCTTTGGCGCCTTGTTGACCTGGATGTGCTCAATGACCAGAGAGTCCACGTCCAGACCCTGAAAGCACAAACACGGGTCAGAACCACCACGAGAAAATAAGACTCCATCGATCCTTTCAGAGCTCAAATCATCAGATATTAATCATTTATTAATCAAAGGCTCTGATTGGTTCACCTATTGCTTCCAAACATTTGGAGATGAAGACTAAACGTCACCCGAGAAACCGACTGCAGATCAATAGATGCTCAGACATCAATAATCAAACTGAGGCCTGAAGCATGTGATCATTAAAGTGGTGTTGTCCTCTCGTTCCAGCTGTCTGTGATTCTCAGATTGCTCAGACTGTAATTGTTCTTTTCATGGTTAATACAAAGGTGTCCTAAATGGTCATCACTGCAATCTGCTGCTCACCGATCAGCTCAACAACAACCAGCTCCACACAGCTGAAACCGAGCTCAGGGTCATCTCAACGTCTCCGCCTGCCCTCATGTGGAAGCTCGCCTCCCTAAAGCCTGCCTGTGATCGCCACCTGTAGGCTGATGTCACGATGCAGATAATCATTTTAAACTTAAAGAACGCTCTTGTGTCATAACTTCATGAAATCAAAGCCAGTGTCCTCAGGGACCTGCTTTCTGTTGGACCAACAAAATCCAGATATGCTCAATAGATTTAGATCAAATGTGCATACTCTGTCACGTTTAAGAAGTTGAAACGCACGACGGAGTATCATTGAGAGAAAAATATTAGTGTTCAGTTTGAGAACCAAGTTAAAATGTGAGATTAAAGCTGTCGATAAGTCAAAGCTGCCACGGCTCCTTTAGTTCATAAAAACAGCGTGATGAGTTCAAGGACGTCACAGAGGCAGTACAGAAAACTGCGTCTGGGAAACAGCAGGATGGATGTTACAGCTCATGCCATACAGAGGAGCTACGACTCATCACAGACATAAGACAGCTAACTCATTTGCAGAACAGTCCAACATTTGGACTTTAGTCTTAAAATAAACAAGTATTTTTCATTAATGCGACGCTGACATGCACACTACTTAAGAGACGCCACATTTAGAAAACTAACAACGATTCGATCACACAAACTACTTTGCACATCACTAGCACAGTTTCAGGTGTTTAAAGCTGCAGACAGACGGGTGTGACCTTCAGACTAAATTGGTATCGATCCTTTCAATATAAAAGTGTGTTCCAGGGAGTCCATCTCTCTGTCTGCTTGCTACACCCGTTGGCCCCTCACCTCCTCATGACCTCACCTTCAGCTCAGCGTTGCTCTCGGCATTCTTGAGCATGTGCAGGAGGAACTCGGCACTCTTCTTGGGCCAGCGTCCCTGGGTCCAGCCGTGCTGTTTGGCCTGAAAACAGAAAACATCAAAGGTGCTTTTAGACCATGCCTCCAAGCTCAGAGGCGGGGTAACTCTGGCCGCCTTCGCTGCTGCTCAGGTTACTAGATTTAGTTTCATCTTTAATCCAAAGGTGTCCTAAGAAGGTCATCACTGCAGCTGTCAGAGTGATGCCACGCTCGCTGGGACCTCACCTGAGCACAGCGGCCAACGCCGCCGTTGTAGCGGCGGAAGGGGACGCACTGGTGCTTGACGATGACGTCCCTCAGGTACTTGTTGGCTTTGCGAATGTGCATGCCTTTGATGGCCTGGGCCGTCTCACGGGTGTTCTGAAAGTGGGGACACAGACGGGTCAGAGACCGGATCAACAAAGTGGCACCTTTATGTCGTAACCTTCATGACATCAGCATGACGTCCAGATGTTGGGTCAGTTCTGAGGGCCTCAGCCGTCACATTAGATTTAATGAAAGTTGAACGTGTTTATAGATTTTAGGGGAGGCAAACAAACCATCAGAGAATCTCTGCGATCTGATAGATTCGACAGAAAACCAAGTCTCTTTAATCCACAGCCAAACAAACCTAGGATCACTGCAGCCATCTTTAAAACTAGAGCTCCTCCCACTGACATAAACATTAGACCAGCAGCTCATTCAATCACAGCAGATTGTCTATTCAACATTTTTAAACACACAAAAGTTACTCAAGCCATTCACAGTAATTTATTTTTCCTGTAAAATCCTGACTTATTCACTCCTTATCCTCGGGAGCAGAGCTTTAAGTATCTGAGCTTAAATATTAACTTCAAATTATATACACAGAAATTCTATTTAATTACAGGAGGATTACACCTGTATTCAAAAGAGAGATTAAAAGTGTCACCAGTTATTTTCAGACATCTCACACATTCTGCAGCTGAAGCAGAGCTCCAAACAAACTGGGCTGTTCACAGAAACCAGGCTCATGCTGTTACCTGAAGCTCTAATGAACAGACCTCACTGAGGTTTATGCTTCAGCGAGACAACAACCTCGAAGGATATTTAACTACACATCACAGATGGCTCATAAACACCACTGACTCCTCCTGTGTGGTTTTTACATGCATCAGTGAGAGAACCATAATCACTTCTATCAGGACGATTAACCACAGCATCAATGTAAGGATCACTCAAACTGGGTGTGAGGAAGTGGAAAAACTGGGGGGACAAACGTGTCTGCGTGAAATAAACTGACCACAGTACACTGTTTCTATTGGCTGGGATCACAGATAGACATAATGCAAGAGTATAAAACATTTCAGTGCATCTCCCATCACTCCCCGCGACAACGAGCCATTCAGTTTCATGACTCTGAAGTAAAATGGGATCATTTTTCTCTACTGAGTCAGAGCACCATATTAACTCTGAACCCACATCCACGTGTGTTTAATGAGTTATTAGAGCCCAGATTCAGAAGCCTGCTGCTGCTCATGTAACCCACTCTGAGCCTCTACACACCTTTACACCTGAGAGAATATACTTTATCATGGACACGCGGGAGACTACAGATGAACCCTGTGATCCCCTTGGTCTGTGCCCACATGTGGACTCTTACCTTGAAGTGCACCCGGAGGTTGGATCCCCTCGACTTGCATGCTGAAACACAGAGAGAAGCCGTTAGCACCCCCAGCAAAGACCGGGATCACTCCACCAGTGAGTGCGGCAGCTCAGTTGTGTCATTAGTTTGTTTTCATGTGGAATCCAAAGGTGTCCTAAGAGGTCATCACGGCCACCAGCTAACCCCCACACATAGCTGAAGTTCACCTTTACTCACATTTAGTCGGGTTCTCGGGGTCGAGAGAGTAGCGGACCATTGTCAGATATCTGTAAGAAGAGGCACACGTTAGTCTCCTCAGGCTAGCACACAGCAGGTAAGACCATCTTAGACAGCACCGTCTCAGGTGACGTTAAACAGATTTAAACCCCACAAACACGGAGAAAAGGAGCTGCTAGGGCCGCTTTACAACTCCTATCCACGCCACACGGAGCCAACATGGCGGACAGCCGCCGGAGCCACCAACCCGGCGTCTCCGCAAATATCTTCATAAAACTTCATTTAATGGCTCCAGACACACAATTCAACCATCAGCGCACACATTTACACACAACTGACACAATCCAGCGGCTTACAGCGCAGGATGCAGTATATTTACTCGGATTTAACATGGATTCTCCGCTTCGTGAGCGGGACAGAACTCCTACCTCTGAGGCCGCGGAAGGAAGAGGAAGTGTCCCGGACGGCGCTCCTCTACTTCTGCCTTCCTGTGAGGGTTACCGCCCCCTGGCGGTGAGGAGGAGGAGGACGGTGCTCGGGGCGCAGTGAAGCGGAATGGACAGCAGGGGGTGGTATTTCACACACACACAAAATACGCGAGAAAAATTGTTTTCCCGTGGTTACGCCATGATTATGACGTAAACACGATAATAGTGATGGGAAGTTTGTCTCTTTTCAGAGAGCCAGCTCTTGTGGCTCGAATCCCAAAGAAGAGCTGGCAGTTTTGGCTCCCAAATGGCTCTTAATTTATTATCATCTGTAGCCTCATATTTGACAAATATGAATGCTTTGTGTGTTGATAAACCCTTTTGCATTTAGTGTTTTTATGAGATGCCTTATAATTGCCTAATATTGTGTATTTGTTCTGTTAGAAAAGCAGGCATTCTTACTTTTGTATAATATTTTAATCAAACTTTTGATTTTAATTCAACACAAAAACAAAGCACTGCAAACAAATCCACAGAACAGAAACAGAACCAAACTCAGCAGCCAAACAGTATGTCCTCAGGTTGACATTCAGAATAATCAAATGCCTCAGCTTGATGAACTGATGCAGTTTCTCGTCTTAGTTAGTATCTGCTTCTTCTTTAAGCTGGAGCGAGATGCTGCTTCGTTTACAGTTGTCAGTCATATTTACATGTTTTTACGATGCACTTGGACTCTCATTCTCACCGCAGTCTACTGTCTCACTCACTGACTGAGGAATATCGATACTTCCAATACCAGCATTTCATGTTGCAGGATCAATTCCCATATGAAAAATTATAATATCTAATTTGATTAAATTGGTTTTTAATCATAAATATGACATACAGACAAAAGTCGGCAATACCCTGTTAATAAGAACTACAGTCGCCTTCTGCCTCTCATTCATGTTTTTTTTTTTTTTTTTTTTTTTTGTTTTTTACAGCTCATTGTGTTCTACGTCCTGATTGGCTGTAGAGCATTGTCAATCAATCTCCGTGCTGTGTCGCCTGTACAGTACAGAATGTGTTTAACTTGTCAAATTTACATAAAGTGCTGTACTGTATGTTGTAAGTTTTCTCTCCAACAAACAACAATGTTGACGAAATGTGTTGCACCGTCGAATGCAGAGGAAGATGCTAAGCATTGCACAAAAAGCTGGACTTCTGGACATGCTAACGGAATGTAGGAGTTACTGTATTTTTCAGATTATAAGGCGCATTAAGCAAAACAAAACAGTCAGATAAGTCAAACTTTATTTAACTCATTCTTCTTGCTTCCTCTACTTCCGTACCATAGATTCATTACTGTGGAATTCTCTCACAGCTGCTCTGTTCCCATATTCTGGACGTGAAAACAGGGTTTGATCTTTGGTTTCATTCTGTAATACTGGACTTATTTTCTGCGTAGGTTTGAACTTTGAGAGTGGTTAAATAAGAGAGAAAAGTGTGAAAATGTTGATGCCTGTCTGAGAACAGTGTATAAAATGTGTAGTGAGGGGTTTTACAGCCTTAAAATGTAATTGTGCCCAGAATGCACTTTGTGAATGATAAACAGATCAAACTACCAGCGTTAGCTTCTGCTCTTCAATGTCACAGACATGAAACGGCTGCAGGTTATTCCCACTGTGACAAATCCCCCACACTGAGGCTGTGACAGGAGGAGTGAAACAGTTTTTGACATTTTAAAGGTTTTTGTGTGGATATCTACTCGACTTATGAAATGAAAAATGCTGCTAATGCTAAAGAACTGATTCTGGAACCACTCATGTGTATTCGGAGGGCCTGAAATCAAAAAATATTCGTAGTATGAAGGTAAATCTTAGCATGACTTTATTAAAATAATGTGTTATAATGCGTTTTCCTGATTTTACTTTACTTGTCTTCCCTCTAGTGGGGAAGAGAAATTATAATTAAAATTGATTCAGTGGTGGTCTTTTTTTTTTTTTTTTTCACAAGCTGGAAACAAAATGCTTTATGAGGAATTTCAAGTGTCTGATGATTTTTCATTTTAAAAATATAAGTGCTTGTATTCACTTCAAGGACTCCTCCAGTTATCTGCTGCACAAAAATGCTCCACCCAAGAGTTCATAAATGAAGCTGTGGCACAAAAAACTGCAGTTCCTCTGACATCCAGAAGAGGCAGCAATGAGACCCATGTTGAAACTTTACAGCAGAAATAACTAGAACTCACCTGTTTAAACTGTATCAAGGCTTAAAGTTTGCATTATTGGGGGTGTGGCCTTTTGACTGACAGGTGGATGGCGACACAGCTGGTTGTAGCTGCTAGTTGACTGCTAGTCTTCTTCTGATTGAATTCTAAACTGAACTGGGCCTCTGGACTATGTTTGTGCAGTTGTGACCTACAAACTGTACATTTTCCCAGTGAAAAGGTGAAACTGTGTTTAGAGCGTGAATGAGTGACATGGCCTGCAGGTATTAAAGCAGTCATTGTTTATTTGGTATTTCATGATGAACTGTGAGACGCTGGAAGGAGCTACATAGAAAACCCCGTGTGCAGCCTCACAGTGAGTCATGCACATCATTGCACTGTAAAGAAAGTCAAAGCTCGAGTGGCGACACCTCAGGCCAACATACAAAAATAAAGATATTATATACAAACAACAACATTTTCCCATCAGCACGTGTCAGTGTTTTCATCAGACAGTGAAAAGAAGTTCAACATGTAGAAATCACTGTGGTTTCATTAGAAGACGCATAAATATCTGTACACGTGCCACATCCTCGGCCCGAAGGCTCGTCTGCTACCTTCAAATCAGTGTGTTCATCACAGTGTGTCTGAGAGCGAGTGCAGACCACAGGCTCCGAAACCTCAGCAGCCCCACACCATTGCACACCCCACACTGTGGAAATGTTTGAACAGCTCAGTCAGAGGATCTCCACACTCAGCATTTCTGTTTCTCACGGCTGAAAAAAAATCAGTTTCATCATCTTCAAGTTAAAAAAAAAAAGTTTTATTTTTTTTAAATAAATTCACTCTGAAACCTCGTAACCTGTTCAGTTCCGTTACAGTGTGTCGTGAATAATGTTTGTGTCACACGGTTAAACACTGTGATTGTGTTTATAGTTGCACACATGATAATATGTGATCATGTGACTGTTGTTGTCCCAGCCCGAAATGTTTTAGGAGAAATATATTCACGAGATAATAACAAAAAAAGAAATGTTCAGTGAACGGCTACATGGTCCTGCTAGTGCTGCTTTTTTCATGGGTTTCATGGGAGATGAACTGAACCTAATTTGATGAACGTCAGAGAAGGAGAGACAGTAAAAGAAAAAATGTCCCCCTCAAAGCCCTGATGCTCTCAGAGCTTCTACAACTTTGTTCATTTACTTATTTCATGAACTTAAGTTCATTTATTAATTAAGGTCACTAATGGGGTAAAACACGCTAGAGGAAAAATGGTTGAACTTCCTGCTGTTTTTGTCACCTGTGGTTTTAAGACTTTTATGCGTTTCCCCGTTAGCTCATCCCCATTCTCCCAGAGCTAACAGAGCCCATCACCAATCATTTACAATGTTTTCTAATTGTGAAACAGTAATTCTCATTATTTCTGCACAGCTAACAGTTTCTACACTGTTAGCTAGTAACCTCATTTTTAAATTGTGAATCATTAATTTTCACGATTTCTGCATTTTTAACCCATAATAGTTTTGTAATTGTTACCTTTAATTTCCATCAATTTTCTAATTGTGAAACATTATTATCCATTTATCCCCATTGTTAGCCGTTGTTTCCACTGCTTTGCATTGTTTTCCCATTGCTTTTGTATTTTTGTATTGCTAACCATTAAATCCCACTGTTTCCCATTGGTAAGCATTATTTCCCATTATTTTCTCACAGTCATGTGTGAGTTGCTGATATTTTCCATTGTCTGTGTGAAATGAACACTTCCTGATGCTTGATACAGCGTTGATGCTGTAACTGCGTCTGTCCCATCATCACCTGAGATCTCCTGCAGAGCGCGTCGTGATCAGAGTCGCTCTGTGTCTCCAGCGGCGACCCGAACCTCAGTTTCACAGACTCCTCCCGACAAACTGTACGAAATAAGTGAAAATCCAAATGTCCTTCAGTCTTTACAGCCATAGATTCACACAGGAGGAAGTGGGCGTTACTGTTCAGAGAGAAACGTGTGAAGCAGTGCGACTCGGTAACGGGACCGAGGACGAGGAACCCTCATTAGATGCTACAGACTGTGTGGATCGCGTCGGGCTCACTGAAGCTCTTCAGATACCGCTCAGTGCGACGTGAAGAGGCGTCAGAGACCTGCAACACAAACAGGAAGTTAAATAGCCGCCAGGTGAAATCAAAGAGTATTTAATTCACTCAGTCTGACGGTCACGTAAAAAATGTAACTGTAGCAACGTTTACATAAAATCAAAGTAAGAAAAATAAGAAAAGCAAACAAAACTTCAAAAGGAAAAATAAACTCCAGGAATACGACAGAGTATGGTCATTGTATAAAACATATACTTTTTTATACTTTGAAATATAAAAATATAAAGATAATAGTAAAAAAAATTAATTTCAATTTAATTTGAATCATAAAGCTACAAATCACAACAACAGTTAAGATAAGATAAAGACTCTACAACAATACAGTGAAGCCCCAACAATCAGACGGCCCCCTGTGACCAAGCGCTTTGGTGACAGTGGGAAGGAAAAACTCAGGTCACACTCTCCTCAGTGTAATATCACAATACAAGTAATATTTGTTCATACAGTATTATTAATTTATTTTTATTATTATTTTTTTGAAATATAAAAAATAAATAACCTGATTAAACCGAATGTTTGGTGTTACAGATTATAAAATGTGGAGGTTTTCTATCCATCGCAGTGTCCGTTGTTTTTATGGAGCTGATAAACGAAATCATTATTTTTTATTTGTATCACCTGAATGTTTGTAAACAAAAATACAAACACAACAAAACAAAAAAAGTGCATCTGGTGATCTCTGACCTTCGCTGCTGTGTTCTGTAATTACTGACGTACACGTGAAGCAGAGGCCCGTCGAGCCGCTCGCTCTGACTGTGGAGGAGGCGAAGTGGTGGTTGGTGGCTCAGAAAGGTGACAGACGATGGAAGCCGGAGGTCGGAGATGGAGGCTCTGGTGACGCAGTGAAGACGAGCCAGGTCGGGGTAGATGGGTGGGCGGGGCTTCATTTGAGACAGGGGCTGAGCACGGTGGGGGTCGGGGGGTAAACGAGGGCCACGTTGACCCGCTCCGAGCCATTCTTTGGACAGACGATCTCGGTGAGGCCTTCGGGCCGCGGCTGGCTCAGCAGCTCACCTGAAACAGCGAGAACATCAAAGACGATTTAATACAGGAAACAGATTTTCTCTGCAGAGGAAGTAGGACATTCCCGAAACATCACAGAGAAACCATCACACGTACAGAAAGCAGGATGCTCTGGTTTTAGGAACAGAAGAGGCAGCTGCTCTGCTGTTATCAGGGAGGAAAAGTTCTCCTCCAGCATTTCAGATATAAAATAATAAATTATCTGATGTTGGACCAGGATGCTGGGTGGACACTGATCTGCCAGTCAGACAGATCTCGAGGCAAATCCGCCTCCAGCTTCTGGAAGTTTCTCCTGTTCTCGCCTCTAGATTTGTAGTTGTTTTTTTTAATAATAAACTGCTGGCACAAATTTAAATAACTGAAGACTCACAGACATCTACAGGCAGCAATAATCCTTCACACTAAACTCCATTTACTTGTCTTTAGTAAGAACCTGCAGCAGCAGAAGCTTTTATGAATTCGGCCACAAGGTGGCAGCAACGTCCAGCTGTGACTTCATGCTGCAGAGCAGAGTCCCACCAGCAGGGGGCGCCTGGTCCTCCTCTGTAAACCACAGTTTAAGGTCAGTCCTGGGTTTAGCTGCAGGTTTAGCTAGTGCACACAGCTGAGGGTCTCTGAGGTCAAAGTTCAGCCTGGATTCAGATTCAGGATAATTTTCCCCCCTCATTTTTATGTAATTTAAAAGTGCGGAGGAATAGATGTGTTTGTGTTACTGGGGTGAATTTCATGACGAGAGCTCTGAATTTTCTTCAAGCATGACCTGCTGATAAAGATACTTAAAAGGGGAAATGGTTATAGGAGGTGAAAGGTTAAAGGTCGAGGCAGAGATGTTTAGTTCAGTGTCTCAGCTCTGGTGCTCTGCAGGGCGTTTTTCTTCTACTCTCTCCACTGTTATTAGAACTCATAACAAGGCGAGATTTCTGTAAAGCAGTAACAGGTCTGAGCTCAGAGCTGCACACAGGCGGCTCTCTGACTTCAGTTTCCTGCAGGGCTGAACGCCGTTCCTGTGCACGTCTCCATTTATAAGGCGTCCTCATCGTTTGTGTTTCCGCTGTGGATAAAAATACGATTAAAATCACGCACACACTTCCTGTGTGATCCCTCGTGTGTTTTTCTGGCAAACAAAGAAAAGCTGCCATCTGCAGATCGACACAGCCATCCTTTTTCCTTCATCATCATTATGGCTCCCTCCTCATCGAACAGCTCAGAGCCCAGCCGGCGACTGCTTGAGGAGGTTCACGCGAGCTCCGCCGGGATTCAGTTTCTCACTCAAACCATGTTTATAAATCATTTTAATATCTTTTTCCATCCATGTTTGTTTCTTGCTCTTCAGCATCTCAGTTTGTGAAAACTGGACTGGGTTAGTTTGAGCTTGTAGCCACGTGTTCTCTTTATAACTCTAAGCTGCACTTTATGAAATGATTAGCGCTCTCCATCTTTGGATGGATGTACTGATGAGGGTGGATGACCTCAGGAAGCGTGTGACACGCCCTCCCGTACTGTTACCACTTGCCGTTCTAAAACACGTTTGAGTTGCTGTTATTTCACGTTTTATTTTGAAAATCTCATCAGTTTCCACATTTTGAATTAGCATTCCTTATGAGAACATAAGGAATGCTAATTCTGTTTATGTTTTTCATAATGTACTCTCCAACTCTCAGCTCCACCTGGGTGTTTGTTGTTGCAGAGCGCTGATCATTCAGCCGCTAACAGAGACACGCCCAATGCATCACTCTGCTGCACGAACAACACTGAGCACGCTCCATAGCCAGTGCCTGGATTACACTCACTTCATTTTCAGGGCATCAGCAGAATAATACTGTGATCTGGCTTTATCTGACACACACACACACACACACACACACACACACACACACACACACACACACACACACACACACACCTAATATCCTAACCTGCAGAGAGATAATGCAAGCCTCCTGCAGCTCGGCACTGAAGCCCTACTTTTTTTCTGTCACCGTGAACATTTACACAAATTAAATGCCAGATGTGCTCGTGATGTTGGATGATTTGTGGCAGATGTGCACAGTGGTGACCTGCCACATTTTGAGCTGACTGATGTTGAATCTCCAGGATTTTCAGAATAATTCTTCCTGGTCAGATCAATCTGTTAATCTGGCTTTTCGTCCCAGTGTGCCTTCAGAGCAGCAGACCAGCAGGTATGGCAGATCATTTTGCTCTCCGGAGCAGGAAGGCCAAGGTTTCGAGCTGTGACCTTCTAGCAGCTTCCTGTCATCATTGTGAGTCACTGATATTACACAAAACTGTATCTCAAACGTTCAGCTGCAGTGAGAACCAATCATCTAGCTCCAGAGCTGAAAAGCAAAGTGATGGCTGAGGAGCCAAAACCTGCAGTTCCTCTAATATCCAGCGCGTTTTACAGAAGAAATAAACACGCCCAAGTTATTGTGAAGATTGAGAGTTTGTGTCTGTGAAGGTTCTCAGTCATCCAGGTCATCGTAGTCTAAGGAGCTTGGAAAGAAAAGCGTCTGGACTTCTTTAAGTTGCTTGAAGACGTTTCACCTCTCATCCGAGAAGCTTCCTCAGTTCTAAGGTCAAATGGTGGGGAGTCCCAGATTTAAACCTAGTGGGAGTTTCCCCCCACAGAGGGACAAAAGGACCCCCTGATGATCCTCTAATCGCCTGAGCCAAGGTGTGAAACTGGGTGTGGGTCCCAATCAGCCAGGGTTTCGGGTGAGCTCATTGTGAAACCTGGCCCCACCTTATCATGTGAATTCCTGAGGTCAGATGGTCCAGGATGTGAGTGGGCGTTAAGGCGTCTGGGGAGGGAACTCAAAACTGGATTATAGATGGCAGAGAGTTGGTGTCGTAAACCACCGCCTCTGTTCAAAGATGGTCGCTCACAGTGGACATAGATGGCTTCTTTCACTCCTGAGGAGTGATTGTGTCACGGCTGGCGGAGTGAGCCGTGTGGTGTGGAGGACCCAAAATGCAGGCAGCCGACTGATGATATGAGTGATGTTTATTTACAAAGGTGGCAGTGGCAAAAACAGGCAACGAAGCGTGAGTAATTACAAACGGAAACCTAAACTGGGAGAAACTAAAGAGCAAACCTGAAATCTTAATGAAACGGAGAGCAGAGCAGAGAGACGCAGACTAAGGAACAGGAACACCATAGAACGCAGAGATACACGGATGAATGCAGACGAGCCGACAACGAACACAGACCGACACCCACTAAATATACACACACAAGGTAATCAGGTAATCACACACAGGAGGGAAGAACAGCTGAACCTAATACACATGAGGACCGGAGGAGACAAGCTGAACACAATTACAACAGACACAGCCTTTCAGAACAAAACAGGAAATCTAGAACCCGGACACAAGGGGGGAGGGCACAGAATAACTAGAACAGAGGAAAATAATCACAAAACACAAAACGCTGGGTCAACGACCCAGGACCATGACAGATTGAGAGTTTGTGTTAAGAAACATGAGTTCACATCTTTAATGATCCTCTAAAAATCCAGCCGTAAGTATTTTACACCCAAACCAGAGTTTTTCTGGAAGCAGAAACCATCAGAGTGGGTAACAAAAACCCAAAGGAGTTCCACAGGCATCTATTATCGATCCTCTGCTTTTTATTGATGTGTAAATTTTACTTTTGTTTGTCAAAGCACAAAAAGTTTCCTCCTTCATAACAACATGGAGCCTTTTGGAGCATTTTTAATGCCATCATCGAACTAAGCACGCCGCTAACTTACCTACAGGCTCCAGTACAGGTGATTATAAATCTACGGGTGGTGTCATGGGGGCTACGACTCAAAGAAATGAAGCAGATTTGTTTCCGACGGATGTTTTTACATCAGCTGCCTCAGACATCACTCACAGTCCGTCTGTCCGTCCGTCTCAGCAGCACTTAAACCATTAGGCTTATTGATCGTGTGCGTTCTCTCAAAGTGTCTGCAGCTGCTGGCTCTGCTGGCCTGAAGCCAGCGTCACAGACACAGTCAGAGTTACGGTCAGTGACGATTATTTGTAAGGAAAAACAGCTCTATCATAACCATTTCATTAAACCCGAGTACTGCAGAGAAACCGGAAGTACTGGGATATTTTACATTTGAGTATTTCTTCAGGTCTTTGCCACCGGCTGTGTGGCTGCAGGAGCTCCTGCTCCTCAAAGTCACTTCAGCTACAGTTTGTTTCTAACCTGCTGCTGAGCTTTGCTGCCACGGCCGGAGATCAGATGTTTATTTCATCAGTGGACGCATCTGACGGCTCACACATCCGGCTGTGTGTCCTGAATTAGGCCACAGCCTAATAACTCCTCCTCCTCCTCCTCCCTCTGACTGAGAAGAGTCACGCGGAAACCCACAAAGACCTGATTTCAAGGAACAGGAATGTTCCTCCCCCCTCAAACACCATCAGCAGGTAGAGGAGTCATGTCCTCCCTCCTGCTCCTTTGCTGTCAGCCATAAAAGGGAACAGCCTCCACTCGCAGAGAGGAGGAGGAGGGGAAAGTGTACCCGTATCCAGGAAACTCCCACTGGGATGTTTGGAAAATGAGAGAAGTAGTTTCACTCCATTCAAAAACTGCCCAGACCTCCGATTTCATTTCCTCCTCTGTTGTGAGGACGACTTTGAGGATTTGTGAGAGAACGTCTGCAGCGCGGAGGTTATTCCAGAGCTGAAACAGGAAGTTAGTCTGCAGCCAGTCCGACCCTCTGGAAGTTTTTCAAGCAACGCTGACAAAAATCTGATGGTTCCACTTTTTAAAACAGTCTCATTTTTAATTTTTCTCTGCTGAAGCTGAATGTTGGAGTCATTATGAGGAATTTCCAGTGCTCGCGCTCTGCTGCCCTGTTTTATTCACTTATTAAAGAGAGATTTTCTTTTATTTCAGTGACTTTTTTGGCCACGATTTAGCTCTCTACATAAATTCATAACACCAAACTCCCCGGTTCCAATTACCCTGTAAACACAGCAGTCTGTTACTCTGACAGTTTCACGTTTCCTCACCCTAAACAGGAAACTGTGTTCACACAGACGAGCTCCTGCTGCCCCTCAGTAATGTGACGTGACAGTAAAGAACCGTATTTAAGGCTCATCTCATGTTTGAATCAGTTCATCACTGAACACAAACAGGTCTGCTGACTGTTCACAGTCTCGCCTCGCTCCTCCTGGCGTCACTCATCCTGCTGGAATATTTGCTGTTTAAATATTTACAGCCTTCGACCTGAAATAGAAATTTGTTCACAAAGCCGGAGAGGCCACACAGAGAAGTCTGCAGAGTCACCCTCGCTCCATATTGATGAGGGACGATCCCGTCTCTGCTTTCACCACTGCACACAGAGCGAGGCGATAACTGGGCCACGGCGACGACCCGGCTCAGAACAAAACATCACACGGGAGCAGAAATCTGCTTAAATCGCTGCCAAGAGATTTCAGGGGACATCATCGACCTCAGCCGACCCCTCGCTGTCCCGCTGAGAGCCGTGAAGCTGCTGCTGTCCTCACTGAGACTCGTTGTTTACAGGGTGGAGATGCTTCAGCACATAAGTTATTTTTTATTTCCATAACTATCTCATGAAGCAGCTGCAGAGCCAGCACCCATATACTGTATATAACAGACAAAAATGGCCACTGTGACACAAACTACCCGCACAGCAGCCAAATTAGGTGATGCCATTAAAAATGCTTCAAAAGGCTCCAACAGCCGAGCAAACTTTAAACCAAATACAGTTTAAAGAGGTGACTCACCGAAGTGCACTCTCCCGGTACACTTTATCATTTTTCTCTGATCAGGACTGAAGTTTGAACTTTGTGGTTGAGAAACATTTAGTCTCCATATCAGCGACGATCAGTATCAAAGGATCTGATTGATAAAGGCTTCATAGTTTATTAGAGCACACAGCTCAGATGATCTGGGGGTTACTGAGCACGTGCAGACCCACGCATGTGTTAACAGGAGCCATTTGTCTTTTTCCAGGCCTCACTGTGTGTGTGTGTGTGTGTGTGTGTGTGTGTGTGTGTGTGTGTGTGTTCCTCTGTTTTAACACACTGAAGTGTTAATCCTCAGACTGAGCCGATGGCCTCTGTCAGCCTGGCAGCAGCTGCTCTTCATTCATTCATTCTCGTCGCTGCGCAGCTTTTCTCGTCGAGGACTATTTGAAGAGGATCCGCGAGGCGGCCGAGCTCTGGTTTCTGCTTTAAAGGTCACTGAATGTGCCTTCACATCTGCTGCTGCTGTCACCACTGTTAGCAGCTCAGGACTCAAAGGTTAAAGGTGAAAAACAGCAGCTCGCGATGTGCATTTCAACCAAAGACCAGCAGCAAAGCACCAGAAAACCTCCACAGCCCACAGTTGACACTGTGAAATACAGCCAACTATAAATACACAGAGAAGTGCAGACCCCAGACACCACACCAGGATCTCAGGCACAAAGAAAAGGCTCTGCTCCATCTCTAACACTGAAACACTCACGAAAAGGACGTTTCAGGAGAATCTAGTAGATTATATTACCACATCATTATTAACTGGCTGAAATTAAGTTTCTCCACAGCAGCTGATAGGAATGGAAAAACTAAATCTGCTGACTACATTTCTGCTCTGTAACCTAACAGCAGCATCAGTTTGAACGCCGCTGAGCAGTGAGCTCTGCCGCCCTGAGCCAAAGAAGTGTGCGAGCAGGATCTGCACTCCATAAAATCCAGGATATGTGAAATGAAGCAGAATGAGGTGGCGGGATGAGTCTCAGAGAGCTGCCTCAGACTCTGGCAGACCCAGATACCGTGACCGCACCGCTAATCTCCTGTGATCAGCAGCTGTACTGGCAGTGAGGCCGATCCTCAGGAATGCGTGGCCTACTTCCAGAGCGCAGGAAAACCACCAGAAATAACTGCAGCCGGTCAGCCGGCAGGTCTGAGCGCAGCGACGCTACTCGAGCAGCAGGATTAACAACCATCTCTGCTGTGGAGGTATGAGAGGAATGTGATCACGCTGCTGAGGATCCAAACGGTGAACGATGGACCGTCTGTGTTTCTGTTCTGGTGATTCACCTGCCAGAGAATCTGAGCTTCACAGGCAACTATTAAAACCGCTCAGGATCGGCACAGCTGCTGTGAAACTCACCAACACTACTACCACTGACATATCTCACTTCTTCTGAATGTAAGGAGGATTCATGATGAAGCATTTCTATTTCCTCTGATTGTTAAATAGAACAAACGTCAGAAACTTTCACTTCCCTTTGCAAAACAGCCTGAAGCTCCTCTCACATCCCGGCCTCGGCTTTCTCTCCAAAGCTCCGGGATTCCCCAGAAATCTGCTGCTAATAATCCTCCACTCGCCCTCTGTGTGTGTGTGTCCAGCTGTTGACATCTGCTGTGTAATGACATTAAATGGTTTACAGCTGAGCAGATAATTTGGGGTTATTTCAGCGTGGTGTATTTCCCACCTCCTCCAACATAAAACTGAATAAACGAGCTGATTATGTAAGCCGCTGAATGCCCCCGATGGAAATCTCAGTTCCAGGAAGCGTATTTCAGTGTTTCCTTTCAGTCAGACAGAAAGCAAACATTTTACAAAAGGGATCTTTTTTGGAAAGGTCACAATTTTTCCACCCTGATGTGCTGTGACCCAACTTCTGGTTTCAATACGACAGAGTTTGCGTCACAGCGATGCGCTTGCACAAAAACAGTGAGCAGGTAACGTTTCTGTTACACAACAGAAAGCAAGTGAGGCTCTGGAACAGAACCAGGATACACAGCATACTAAACAAAGCTGCGCACCGAGCAGAGGAAAATACAACACAGGTGAACCCGGGACAGTGAAGACAACAACAAGGGTGAGAACAGGAAGAAAGGAGAAAAGGTGAAAGAATGAAAGAGGGACAGTAACGCAGAGGTGAAGTCAAATGAATAATAATAAGGCAGAAAATAAAGTAAAGATTGGACAGAACGGTTCAGGTAAACTCACTCACGAGAAGAAAAGGGCAGTAACACAGCGAGCTACAAACAGGGAAACAGGAAGTAAAATGTTATAATGGTGCAGGTGAACTCAGGACAATACACAGGCGGGAGAGAAACATGAAATATGTCTGCATTTATCCTCCTTAACTCAAACATCTTCATGCATACGATCACTCTCAACATCTATTTGTTTTAAAAACTGTTTGAATATAAAACCCACATCTTTTTTATTTTCATGTTCATCACCTCCCTGTGAATGCCGCGTTATCTTCTCTGTTTCTGCCACGCACCTTCACTCTGAACATGTCAACAGATGCCGAGGATCAACCAGCCTCAAATGAACCGACGCTGTCCTTCAAGATCAGGCTCTTCTCATCACATCATGTATCTGGACTGTTTTCAGTGTTTTAGTGAAACCAGTCGGAGCTTCTTCGACGTCCTCTGCTCTGCGAGGTCATTATCCTGCAGTCTGATCACATGACCCCACAGCGCTGTTACATAATCCTGATAATAAGCAGAGCGCTAAATATCAGACACACACACACTTCCTGTGTTACTCAGTCTCAGGCCGACAGACCAACAGACAGCAGATCTCCTCATCCTCACACTCCAGAAACACTGCAGGCGTGTTCAGAGGAGAAGGCGATGAGAAACGCTCCAGCTGCTCCGACGAGAACCGACAAGAACTGGGGGTCAAAAAACCGAAAGCTCATTTTAACCAGACAAGAATCTGAAGGCCTGACCTCGTGGTTCAAAAACATGAATTACAGCTTAAAGCACCAAATCTGACTGAACTCAGAGGATGTTTAACAAGCTGGAAACAACAGGAAGTAGAAGGCAAAAAGCTTCAAGTGTGACACTTTAACCTTAAGCAGCACGTTGTGCCTGCTCCCTCTCTGATGACGGGAAAAGAAAAAGGCTGCGGTAACGTGTTGGAGGTCAGACTCATGGACTGTAAATGCTCTGGTTTAGTGAGCGCAGCGGTTCTCCTCACTGCAGTCCTGTGTTTGTATCTCAGTGGTTTTTATGGCTGAAGACTGTGTTCAGTTCAGCAAACAGTGGGTCAGCATGACGACAGCAGCTGTGGCGATTGGATCCATCTGTCCAGAGCTCGTAATCACTGAATGTGTAAAAGTTAATAAAGCAGCGCTCCTGTAGAAGAACTCTATGAGCAGGCGAGATCTCTGTGCCATCACAGGAGGATAACTACAAAGTAAATATGAAGCAAAGGCAAATATTCCGCCCGTTTCAGCTGTGACCTTTTTTAAATCTGCTTTTTGATCACAAAGCTGAAAACGTGAAATAAAAGCAGCTGGTCTTCACTGGGTTAGAGGCCTTATGGGAGTGTGTCAGCCAAAACATTTTAAATATGGAATTTAATGAGACATGAAGAGTTTCTTATCTGCAGAATGGAGATTAGATTTAACTTTGTCGCTGTGCAAAGTGCTGAAACAGGAAATGGAGTTTGCTTCTAAGCAGACGTGCAAAAGAACAGTTTTACATACAGAGAGAGCCGGAATATAAGGTTAAAGGTTTAAGAGCTGCAGCATGAACAAAGTTTGTTTTCTGTACATAGTAACTGCAGGATGTACAGTTGGATGTATGTACAATACAAACAATGTAAACGTCAGAGGTTCAGCCAGTGGTGAAATCAGAGCAGGAATATGCTGCTCCAAAAATTGCAAACTTTTGTGTTCAGTAGTTGTTGGAAAGCAAGCCAAAAGGTGCAAAAAACCCGGGGACAGGTAGGTTCAGTGACAGGTCATTGATACTGCAGTGTAGTGTGTGCTGCACAGGACACCAACACTGCAGACCAGTGTCAGCTCTAACTGTCTGCTGGGCTCAAAGTCCACATCAGTCTGTGCACAGAAACCATAAATCAGGCTCCTGGCGGTTTAACATCCCCATAAAAATCATCTTAAATACACACATTGTGTTCCAGACGTGGTTTGTGTTTGCATCCAGGGAACAAATGCGTTCCTGCAGCCCTCACTGAGCTGCTCCCACTTTTCACTTTCCACATTACCTTCTTAAATTCCACTGAAACTGTGAGCAGCGATCAATGAACGAGCCTCCCGCGGTGCGTTTACTATCTAAGCTGCTGACTGAAAGATTGAGGCTGAGTTTCCACCTCCGGCAGGCCCAGTGCTGTCTAAATAAAGCTAACGGTGCCAGCAATAAACCTGGAAGGAAACTGTAGAGACAAACGGATGTGTTCTTATTGTGAGTGGCGGCTGCTTTCTGAGTAGCTGCAGGGCTGATGTTAAGGGCGTCGGGATTCCTAATTTACTGAGCTGACAAACAGCTGCTCGCGGGGAGCAGACGTGCTTTCAGCAGCCAAACACCTTGCTGCGGCCAGGCTGCGATTTAGCCGTCAGAGCTCTGAAAACTGATGAATGTTCAGTTACACTTGTTTTTTTCAGAGTCAAAGGCCATGCTGCAAACAGCACGTCTGTGCTCAGCGTTTCTGGTCTAAAAGCAGAAGTTAAACGACTCATCCATTCTGAGCATGAGTAACTCTCTAACTCTGAGCTAGATTACACATCAGGAGTGGTCTTCAACTCCTTTTATTTCCCGTCCCTTCTCCTGATGACTCTCTTCAGGTCGACTCATCTGCGGTCAGATGATGAGGAAATCCTCCACCCTGCCAGTCACATGTCTGAGCAAACAGAGCGGGATTACAGTGTGGTGATGTAACGGGATTGCCTTCCTCACCATCTCATTACGTGTCACTCACATGAACAGAAAGAACACAAATACCTGTCAGGTTGTCCGATCAAGGCGAAGCTCGAGTCTGATGCTGAAACTTCACAGAAACTGGACGTGTCTGAACAGGTGGCCTGAAAGCCAACCATCGCTCATCCTCTGAGAACAAACCACAAACCTTCTGCTTCTTTATTACAGCACAGACCAAAGTTCCCCAAAGTGATAACATCAGTGTTTGTCCGGTGAAGGTCACATGATCTCACCGAAAGCTCCCAAACAACCATAAATGGAGCGTCTAAAAAAAAAAAAAAAAAAAAAAACTGCTTTCATTGTTTATGACGTCAGATCCAGCATGAGTTCCTCTTTTAGTCACTCAGTGAAAACATTGACGAGTTCAGACATGTCGCTCCTCATCCTCACACACAGGTAACTGCTCACCTGAGACCATCACAGATGCTCTGAGGGCCTCACAGCGGATTCTTCACACACTGAGATGTTTATGAGCCGTGTGACAGCTGTGGACGCCTCAATGACGGATTCTTTGTTCAAGCAAACATCACAAGGCAAAGAAAAATAATGACCCTTCATTCTCTGAGGTCTTAATTAAAAAAAAAATCTTAAACTGCATATTGTCTTTTATTGCATTTTCCTTCTTGAAAGATATTTGAAAAATAAAATATGTCATAGATGACATATCTGAAATATGACAAAAAACTGCTGAGTCACAAAAGAGAAACAAGGGTTACATTTAGTAGGTGTTTAAGGGGTAAAGAGTTAAAAAGAAATGTTTTAAGTTTGGTTGAAAAATTAAATGTGAAAAGTTTTCGTCACAGTCTGATAATAGGATATGAACTTTACCCGAGTTTACCTCTGTACATTTGTTATAAAGGAAGAAACATTTTGTGTTATAATTTAAACATGAATAAAAAGTAGAGGACCGATAATCGAGCCCTGTGGAATGCCACAATGCCCCATTCTGGTTTTTGTTACAGTGATCTCTGAAGGTTACTGCTTCCATTAAAACTCTGGTTTGAGTGTAAAACTTTTCAGACCAGATCTTTAGAGGCTCATTACACATGTGGACTCATGATAGAATTTAAACAAGTGATTTATAAAAATCAGTGCTCCGTGAGTGCTCAGCCGATGCTTGGTGAAAGGCTGCTGACAGCAGTCACACAAAAGCCTTTAGCTGGCATACACAAGATTTATTATCTGCCAGACAATCTGTGACTCTGCTTTCAGAGTGAGAATCAGATGATGCTTGCTTACACACTACATCTGCTCAATGCCGAACTTGTAAAGTCAGTAAAAACTTGTGACATCGTCACGGTGATTTAAAAAAAAAAAACATATGGAAATGTCTTTAAAATGTGTTCCCAGGAGGCTCCCTGTTTTCATATTTCCATATCAAATGATTTAAATTTGATTTATGTCCCGTCCAATGAAATCCTGCTCAGACAAACAGCTCAGTGAGTTAATCCAAAGTCGGAGCCTCCAGTCTGAACACGCTCAGACTGATACCTGGCTCAGGTTCAGAATGGGCAAACATGCGACGCCACGGCAGCCTGAGGCTAAACCACCTCTGTGCGGTGAAAACACAAAGCGCGGGAGGTCGGCATTTGCAGGGCGTGAACACCTGACGGGCAGGTAGGTCGCATACAGACTGCACTGACTGCAGCACGACAGTTAAAGAGGCTCTGCATTTGACCCGGGCTAATCCCAGCACATCCTCTAACTGGATTAACTGGAGATGCACAACAAGAGTGAAAGTGCTCAGACCACAGCCGCAACACGTCCTTCTCACACACGCATGCACGCACACTTCTGTTAAAGATTAAATAAATAAATAAACTCAAAATACAGAATATAAACTCTTAGTTACTGTCAGTGTGAGTACAGTCTCTTTGGGTCTGTTTGGGTTTTGGGTTTCCAGTCTGAGGATTGTTGTGGGGGACACGTTGTGGGCATGTGCTCAGACTAAGTCTTTCCTGTCAGGTCCTGAAGCTCCGATGAGTCGGAGCTGTGAAGTCAGGATGTTCGAGCAGAAGCTATTTTGACTGCTGTCTAATTTGGCACCAACACGACTTCCAATGAAGCTCAGAGAGGTATTTAACATCGACTGCTTCAGGCTGACAGAAATACCCACCAGTCACAGTGAAGGTCCAGACTCCCCGAGGAGCCAAAACAACGTGAAATATACAAGTTATTTTACAGCTGAGCCGATCAGCCAACGCCGGTCAACGCTCCAAATGATCAAACTATAGTCATCTTAAATTATTTCCCCAAATCATTTTAATGTTAGTTATACACTGGATCCAGGTCAGGACTGTCATACTGACAGTCAGGTGTGCAGTGTATATATGTATATATATACACAGTGGGGCAAAAAAGTATTTAGTCAGCCACCGATTGTGCAAGTTCCCCCACTTAAAATGATGACAGAGGTCAGTAATTTGCACCAGAGGTACACTACAACTGTGAGAGACAGAATGTGAAAAAAAAAAATCCATGAATTCACATGGTAGGATTTGTAAAGAATTTATTCGTAAATCAGGGTGGAAAATAAGTATTTGGTCAATAACAAAAATACAACTCAATACTTTGTAACATAACCTTTGTTCGCAATAACAGAGGTCAAACGTTTACTATAGGTCATTACCAGGTTTGCACACACAGTAGCTGGTATTTTGGCCCATTCCTCCATGCAGATCTTCTCGAGAGCAGTGGTGTTTTGGGGCTGTCGCCGAGCAACACGGACTTTCAACTCCCGCCACAGATTTTCTATGGGGTTGAGGTCTGGAGACTGGCTAGGCCACTCCAGGACTTTCAAATGCTTCTTACGGAGCCACTCCTTTGTTGCCCGGGCGGTGTGTTTTGGATCATTGTCATGTTGGAAGACCCAGCCTCGTTTCATCTTCAAAGTTCTCACTGATGGAAGGAGGTTTTGGCTCAAAATCTCACGATACATGGCCCCATTCATTCTGTCCTTAACACGGATCAGTCGTCCTGTCCCCTTGGCAGAAAAACAGCCCCATAGCATGATGTTTCCACCCCCATGCTTCACAGTAGGTATGGTGTTCTTGGGATGCAACTCAGTATTCTTCTTCCTCCAAACACGACGAGTTGAGTTTATACCAAAAAGTTCTACTTTGGGAGAATGTCATGTGGTCAGATGAAACCAATCCTCTGCTGCATCATCCATGTGCTCTCTGGCAAACTTCAGACGGGCCTGGACATGCACTGGCTTCAGCAGCGGAACACGTCTGGCACTGCGGGATTTGATTCCCTGCCGTTGTAGTGTGTTACTGATGGTGACCTTTGTTACTTTGGTCCCAGCTCTCTGCAGGTCATTCACCAGGTCCCCCCGTGTGGTTCTGGGATCTTTGCTCACCGTTCTCATGATCATTTTGACCCC
Source organism: Simochromis diagramma (assembly GCF_900408965.1). Taxonomy (NCBI): domain Eukaryota; kingdom Metazoa; phylum Chordata; class Actinopteri; order Cichliformes; family Cichlidae; genus Simochromis; species Simochromis diagramma. Next base: position 26,186,856 of record NW_024386801.1, read on the forward strand.
ACGGGATGAGATCTTGCGTGGAGCCCCAGATCGAGGGAGATTATCAGTGGTCTTGTATGTCTTCCATTTTCTGATGATTGCTCCCACAGTTGATTTTTTCACACCAAGCTGCTTGCCTATTGTAGATTCACTCTTCCCAGTCTGGTGCAGGTCTACAATACTTTTCCTTGTGTCCTTCGGTCTTTGGTCTTGGCCATGGCGGAGTTTGGAGTCTGACTGTTTGAGGCTGTGGACAGGTGTCTTTTATACAGATGATGAGTTCAAACAGGTGCCATTCATACAGGTAACGAGTGGGGGACAGAAAAGCTTCTTACAGAAGACGTTACAGGTCTGTGAGAGCCAGAGATTTTCCTTGTTTGAGGTGACCAAATACTTATTTTCCACCCTAATTTACGAATAAATTCTTTACAAATCCTACCATGTGAATTCATGGATTTTTTTTTTTCACATTCTGTCTCTCACAGTTGAAGTGTACCTCTGGTGCAAATTACTGACCTCTGTCATCATTTTAAGTGGGGGAACTTGCACAATCGGTGGCTGACTAAATACTTTTTTGCCCCACTGTGTGTAATATATATATATATATATATATATATATATATATATATGTATAAAGCTCCTTACCATGCATCGAGGGTTTCACCCCAAGTCCAGCACCCTGAGGCTGTACGCTAAGCGGAAGGAAGGGGGCCAGGGACTGGTGAGTGTCAGCACCACAGTCCAGGATGAGACAATGAACATCCAAGAATACATTGGGAAGATGGCCCCAACTGACCGAGTGCTCAGTGAATACCTCAGGCAGCAGAAACCCAAGAAAGAGGAGGGAGACGAGGAACCATCATGGAAGGACAGGCCCCTGCACGGTATGTACCACCGGCAGATAGAGGAGGTGGCTGATATCCAGAAATCCTACCAGTGGCTGGACAAAGCTGGACTGAAAGACAGCACAGAGGCACTAATCATGACAGCACAAGAACAAGCTCTGAGTACAAGATCCATAGAGGCTGGGGTCTATCACACCAGGCAAGACCCCAGGTGCAGGCTGTGTAAAGATGCCCAGAGACAATCCAGCACATAACAGCAGGGTGCAAGATGCTAGCAGGCAAGGCATACATGGAACGCCATAACCAAGTGGCCGGCATAGTGTACAGGAACATCTGTGCCGAGTATAACCTGGAAGTCCCGAGGTCAAAATGGGAGATGCCCCCAAGGGTGATGGAGAATGACCGAGCTAAGATCCTGTGGGACTTCCAGATACAGACGGACAAAATGGTGTTGGCTAACCATAGTGGTGGTAGACAAACAGAAGAAGACGGCCGTAGTGATCGATGTAGCGGTTCCGAATGACAGCAATATCAGGAAGAAGGAACACGAGAAGCTGGAGAAATACCAAGGGCTCAGAGAAGAGCTCGAGAGGATGTGGAGGGTGAAGGTAACGGTGGTCCCCGTGGTAATCGGAGCACTAGGTGCGGTGACTCCCAAGCTAGGCGAGTGGCTCCAGCAGATCCCGGGAATAACATCGGAGATCTCTGTCCAGAAGAGCGCAGTCCTGGGAACAGCTAAGATACTGCGCAGGACCCTCAAGCTCCCAGGCCTCTGGTAGAGGACCCGAGCTTGAAGGATAAACCGCCCGCAGAGGCGTGCTGGGTGTTATACATATACTGCTCTCAGATGATGGACAACATACACCACATGCAGAATGTAGAAGAAAGCAACAGAATGATGAGCGCATGCATCACTACGAATCACAAAGTGCATGATCTTACAATAATTCTTAGATTTTAAAATAACTCAACAGTTTTACAACTTTTCCCTCTTTTTTAACAGCTGGTCAGAGGTGAAATGCTATCAGAAGCAACCTTTAAACGACAAAACTGTTATTAAGGACCCAGAGTCGGGCTGATAAAGACCGTTTTAGAAGTTTCTGCACAGTCAATGTGAACTCTGTGAGGTGAAGGTAACGCGTCATAGGTTTACCACACCTGTGTGCACTCAGTCAAAAGCAAACAGTTGAGCCATCAGCGTGGTGTGTTTCACAGTGAAGAACAAACAGTATTTTTGCTCGATATGTGCACACAGAGCTCCTCTGACTAATTATTACCATTTTATTTTACAGTCTAAATGTTTTTTTAAAAAAAAACTGTAACAGATGATCTGTGCTTCAAAAAGATATATAGACTGAAAACTGACAAAGCAATCGCAAATAGGCGTTTCAGGTGGACGCCTCCATCATTTCCACAAGCCTCAGATCTCAGAGCTTGAAAACAACAAGTTTTCACATAAAAATGAATTTTAAAAAAATGGATCATCAAATATCAGAACTGTGGTCAGTTATACTGATATCACTGATAAATTGATGAAGAAATCATCCGCGTAGCTCACAGGTGAGTCAGGGAATAATGACAGTGCCGTGTACAGTGTGCACCCCGGGGCCCCAAAGGATGGGTCGAACCTGCTGCAGAGTTTACATTGAGGTCACAGTGAAGCGAGACAAGCGGAGGAAACACAACACAGTGTGAGAAAACGCAAACATTTTTCACTTCCTTCCACAGCGAGAACAAACTATGTTTAGTCTGTTCGACTCCCTGGAGCCGAACTGATCAACACTCGGCAGCCAAAAATATCATGACCATAAAAGGCCCGAAGAAACATTCTGCTGACCAGCGTTAACGGGCAGATCTGCTTGCAAAGGTATGAGAGTGTGTGTGTGTGTGGACACTGTTAGAGGACCAAAACAAGTCCCTTTTTTTCCTCGCTGCCTGCTGATGTCGATTATCCAATAACAGCTGCTCCTCTCATACTGTTTAACCGTTTAAAAAAAAAAAAAAAAAAAAACCAAACACCTGACCTCTATCGAAACAGACAAAAATACACAAAATATCAAAACCTGAGGAATAACTGTTACTTTTAGTGGGATAATAAAATAGTAGAATATCAGTTTTCACACATGTTGAAGATTTTCTCTTTCATTAAGTGATGATAATCAAACCACAGAGTACAGTTTTAAACAACCAGGTTAGTCTGCATCCACAGACTCAGATACCTGCTAACTGTTGTCAGCAACATCCAATCAAAAACCTCAAATTTCACTCAGCACAACTGAAGCTTCATGGATGCTTTGTTAGTACAATTACCTCACTGCAGCCACGTTATTAATTACATCAGGTCATTAAAAATGCTTCAAAAGTCTCCAACAGCACAAACACGCTCCACAGATCCAGTTCAGGTGAAGCCTCGAAGACAAGTAACAACTACAACCATCTACCTGTCAGCCACACCCATAATCATGCAAAGTTTAAGCCTTAAAACAGGTGAGTTATGAAAACATTCTCCTCCATACAGGTGTCATGAAGGAGGAAACATTTTGTGCTTTAACAAACAAGTATATCTTTAAATATGAATAAAAAGCAGAAGATTGATAATAGAGTGGATCCCCACAATCTCCTATTCTGGTTTTTGTTACCCACAGTAAGAAAACTGAGTCACTGCTGGAGTTTCTGCTGGACGTCAGAGGAACTGCAGTTTGGCTGCTTCTGGCAGCAGCCGAGCTTTGACCAGCTAACCGTGACGTCTGCACGTTCTGTTCAAAGTTTACTTGTGTTTATTTTTTAAAGGATTCTAGATCTTTTTGTCTTCTTTTTTTTTTTCCTGTGACATGAATCAAACCTTTACACCAAAATAATCATAAGAACTCTAAACTGTCCACATTCTGTTATCTAATCGTGAAGCGGGGCAGCACCTGCGTCCGCTCACTGAACCTGAAGCCTGTTTCCTCTGACAGCCGCTGCTGGACTTTCCCTGCAAAACAAACCCTTTTTTCTGAGTTTGATGTCTGGGAGGAAGTGACTCCACGGCTGCCCACTAACAAAGTTGTTCTCTTTAAAAAAAAAAAAAAGAAAAAGAAGAAGATCTGCTTTCTTTTTCCACGAATGAAAGGAAAAAGAGAATTGCCTGACGTGTTCGAGCTCATGGAGCTCTCACGGAGGACTTTCTCTCTCTTATAAGCTATAAAACGACTCGTTGAACATCACCGCTGTCATCATGAATCATATTTGCATCAAATATTTCAGACCAGGCAGAGACCACCTTGAAATTACACAATTATTGATCTTTTTTTGCTCATTTTAAAAAATGTGTTTCAGTTTTTACAGTCAGATATGATGGGCGGTTTTCATTTCACCTTTTCATTTCAAGCAGGGTGTGTTTACTTAACTTTAAATACAGTTCTTTGTTGACCCTGCAAGAAAACTTACTCAAACTGACTCGACATTTCTCATTGCAGAGGGTTAATGAACCAACATGCTGATTAAAACTGAGCAGCAGGTGAAGATCTGCAGCGTCCATGTGACACCTCAGGATGAGAATGTTTTGAATTTGATTGCACCGACTCCAAAATGGGGTCGACGCTCAGCCACTTTATTAGAGATATCTGTTCAACTGCTCATCAGTATCTAATCAGTCAATCACGTGGCAGCAGCTCGGCGCTGCTGAAGTTCAAACTGGGGATCGGACTGATGAAGAAAGCTGATCTACAGTAAGTCACCGAGTGTGGCATGGTGTCGGTCTGAGTGTTTCAGAAACTGCCGATGTGCTGCCATTTCCCACAAACATCTCTGAGTTTACAGAAAAAATATAATACTGCCGCTCTATGGAAAGCAAGCTGATAGAAGGTAACAGGAACTCAAATAAGCACCTGTTACATCGAAAGTATGCAGAACAGTATCTTTGAACCTAGCAGCAAATGAGCTGCAGCAATTGAAGAGCACACTGTGTCATTCCTGTCAGTAAGAACAGGAAAGTGAGGCTGCAGTTCACACACTAAACAAAACTGGACAACAGAAGGTGGAAAAACTAAATCATGACGCGTCACGTCAGAAGAACTTTAAACTGAAAGGTCAGAGAGAAAATGCAGACTGCTCTGTGCAGAACCTGGTGACAGTCGGGAGAAGAAACCCCAAAAACTCAGTGACACAAACTAAAGCATGAATGAAACAATGCAGATCAGCTTCATCAAGAACATCTACTTTAGATAATAAAAATGAATATCACAGCAGATTCACAGCACTAAAACTGAGAATATCAGACGACTTCTTTATCGGTACTGACCTCACGTGTTTGAGAAACACCCTTTGTGCTTCCACCCTTTTATTTTGTCCGCCAACTTGCTGCTTCTGATCAGAGCCTGAAGATCTCCCAGAGCAGACAGAGACTTTTGTCTGCATCAGTCTGATTATCATTGATCGACGTTCACGCAAACGATTACTTTGATTACTGATTAGTCAGCTGGTTATTTGGCTTGTTTAAATGACAGTAAATATCAACTCCACCTCCTGGAGCTTCATGAGGACTAAAGAGAAACTTCTGGGTGTTTCCCCACAGGATAAGGACCGTGGCGCATCTCCTCCTGTGGGAGTGTGTGTGTCAGAAAACCAATTTTCTTCATTTAAAAAGTGCTCTGAGCTGAGTGAGCCTGCGCTGGGCTGCTGATGATCTAATGTGAATAAATCCAATAAAAGCAGCATGATGTAAGCGACACCTTACATCGCATCACGTGACTCTGCTGACCGCTTTACGGGTGCAGCATTGAAAGCAGGTCACTCTGCAGCTGCAAACACAAGCAGCAGGATTAACTATGTCCCTGAGGCTGGGAGAGGGGGAGGGAGGGGGGCATTCTGCACCTCTGTGCACCTCCTCCTCCTCTCTGTCTAACCTGATGTCAGAGGCTTTTGTTCGGCTCTCTGAGGCATCCTCTGCATGTTTCATGGAGCCTCGTTGAGATTCAGGGCGTGACTGAATCTGATTAACAGGAGCCGCAGAAGCACTAAAGCGAATCTGTGGAGGTAAATGTCACGCTCATGTTACAGTGAAGTCAAACAGGAAGCAGAAACACCGTGAAGTCCATTACACTCAAAGAAAACTCAAAACCCTTCGGTCTACAGCGTCGTTTGGAGAAACGTCTGCTTCCTCTTCAGTATAATGGAATAAACGGCCCAAAGTGCTAAAAAAGGCAATCAGTGAAGCACAAAGTCAGCGGCCCGCAGGGCGTCACCCAACCTTCCACTGGGTCATTAACCCATTGCTGCTGTTAGCCAGTTTTACTCCTATAAAAGTCGCCCCAAAAGTCATAAAAAGGAATAAAAAGCAGGCACTGCTGCTGAGGTGAAATTAGAGATCAGACATCCATCATCTCAGACTCCAGACTCACAGAGCCACCCTGAAAACCTCTGAAGAAACGAGCTCAACTAGTTTCCTACATAAAGGAATTTTAAATGAAAAACATTTAAATCACCTCGATCTTCTTTAAACTATTACATTTAGAAAATGGAATAATAATAATAATAATGATAATACATTAAAGCACACTATACATATTATAATACATTATGTTTTCACTTCATTTTAACTGACTTTAATGAGCTTTAATAGTTTTCATTTTTTATTACAAACAACATATGCTTTTGTGTTTTTGTATAAGATCAACGGTGAGATTTACTCTCACTCAGAAATATAGTGAATATAATCAATGACAAAACAAAATAATGGTTCGATAAAACAGAATGTGACAAAAATATAACTAAAGTAGCTCTTAAGTATGAAAGTTTAAGTTATTTTACTTCTATGAGCTGTTTTAGTTTATTCTACTCTACTGAGCTGTTTCAGTACAGAAATTTCCTAATTTTTGACATAAAGAAAGTTTTTCTCAGTCCTTGCCATCTGTCTGTTTTCTTTTGAGAAATAATAATAACACACACATTTGTGGGGGGGTCTGGAGGGCCTATCCCTGCCCAGTGGCCCTGCAGGAGTTTTTGTCCGGCCCTGTGCATCCAGCATTCAGGTTTCCATTAGCAGTTAAAAGGGTCACACAGTGACTCAGAAGTACTTTTACTTTTACTCATATAACAGTGTTAATATAAACAGCTATAAGTGAGTCTGTGACTGATCTGCATGTATATGGGACAAAGCCCCATCCTGACTGTTGGTGAGTGAAACGGAGATTAATGAGGTCTTACCTGGGAAGGCGTGTGGGTTGGACGACCCTCTCTTGAGGCACTTGGAACAGAGAACATGTACAGAGTAGTGCAGACCGGGCCACTCCTGCAGCAGCATGTTCAGCTCCTCCACCAGTGGAGTGATGGCCTGCCAGGCAGTCCAGATGTTGGGCAGTGAGGCGTGGCTGGCGATGGAAAGAGTCTCCACCTGCAGCTTTCCTTTGGCAGGCCGGTGGCTGATCACCACGGGAACTTTACCCCGATAAGCGAAGATCTGGTGCTTGCTGTCTGAACGCTGCACCACGTGGCTGTTGATCTGCACGCTGAAGCGTGCGAACAATCCAGGAGGAAACAGGAAAGGGAAACTGTACTGGATGTGCAGCTGCTCCACAGAGAAGAAGTTACACAGAGGCAGAGAGCTCCCGCCGGCTGAAGCATCCACCTGGACCTCCTCGCTGCTGACGTAGCTGGGGAACTTGTACCACACAGTCGCGCCATTCAGAGGCTTGCTGCGGGGTTTGTTGATGCAATAGCAGATCCCCATTTTCTCCAGTAGCTCCATGATGAGATGGAGGTCCTGCTGGGTCTGGATGAGCGGTCTGAGGAGCAAGCGGATGACATTAGAGGGCAGGAGTCCATGCTGGAGGAAGCCCTCAACGTGGTGCTGCAGATGGGTGACCCTGAGGTTCTCTCCCTTCTCGTCCTCTATGACCAGACTCACTCGCCCCTTGTCCCCCCTCTCCCCTTCAGAGAGGAGCCGGTCCAGCAGGGTGGACTCATCCCTCTGGAAGAACACATTGAGAATTGCGATGAATCGTGGAAGATTGTGAAAAACGTATTCCCTTAGCGTGAGGCTGTCCTCAAAGTAGAGCAGCTTCCCACTCTCGTGCAGGTAGGATAAAGCGCTCTGCAGCCGGTCCTCAGTGAGCCCTGCCTGCAGGCCCAGCCGGGCTGAGTCCCACCACGAGAGCCACAGGTCTTTGGGCTTAAAGTGCAGCTCCTCCAGCATCTGCCAGGACTTTGGCAGCACACGATGGAGGTTGGGGAAGATCTCCCTGTGTTCTGCAACAGACATGAGCTTCTCCCTCAGCCTTGGGATGTTCCTCTGAGCACCTGTGCAGCTAACTCTCAGGACAGGAGAGAGGATCTGCAGCCGGTGGTTCAGCATGTACTGCAGCTGGGCTTTTCGGCGCCTCAGGTTTTTGTCAGTGACACCGTAAAAGAGGATGTGAGGGCTGGAGGTGCGGACGTTGTAGCCCTGCTCCAGAGCCTGGTCCACCTGCAGTGCCAGCCCCCTTAAACTCTGGATGTCACTCTTCTCCTGCAGGCCAATCTGCCTGTGGATGTCCAGAGTCTTCTCCTCCACCTCCACCTCTGCACACAGGTCTGTGTGCGTGCCCACCAAGCAGACTACAGCATGGGGCACTTTGGCGCAGAGCAGGTGGAGGAAATACCCAACATGGGTGTAAAAGTTCTTGGGCGAGTACGTTTTGAGGTTGATGACGAGAATGTAGAGAGCACCGGGGGAGAGAAAGAAGGGTTTGATCAGGTCGTAGTTTTGCTTCCCTGACAGGTCATACACGAGGAACGTGAGGTGGCGATCAGCGTCTGCCACCCAGTTGGTGACTTCAATTCCTTTGTTTCCCTGGTTACTGCTGGCGTCCTGCTGCGTGCTCACCAGGCTCTGCCTCAGCCGGGTTTTCCCTGCGTTTTGGGTCCCCATCAGGACCAGTTTGAGCCGCGGCTTCACGGCAAACTGAGAGTGTGCAAGCTCCTTCTGATACACTGCGATGTATGGGATTCCCTTCATGCACACCTCGTACGGTGGCTGGATCAGAGGGTTATCCTTCACTTTCCAAATGTTCACTTTGGAAAGCTTTCCAAAATTATCTGGAAGAATGGCTATTTGGTTACCCTGTAAAACGAGCTCCTCCAGATTCTCCAGCTCCACGATGGAGTCAGGCAGATATGTGATGCTGTTATTGTCCAGCCACAGGTTCACCAGCTTCCCCAGCTGGCCGATTTCCTCTGGAATATGAATCAGTCTATTTCTGCTCAGGTAAAGCTCCTCTAATCCCGTTATGCTCAAAATAACCTGGGGAAAATTTTCAAAGTCATTTGAGGACAGATTGATCATTTTGAGTCTTTGCAGGCTGCCGAAGGCGGGGGGCAGCTCTCTGAGGTGGTTCCCGTCCAACATCAGGCTCTCCACGTGCTGCAGGTGACAGAAAGTGTGGGGTAAGGAGGACATGTGGAGGCTGCTGAGCCACAGGATTTTGATGGACTGCAGCTTCCGAACGTCCGCCGGTAACACCTCAAACTTATTCCCAGAGCAGTCGAGCTCCTCCAGCTCACTGAGGGCCATGATCTCGGGGGGGAACTGGTTCAGCTTGTTGTGATCTGCATCCAGAGTTCGCAGGTGGGCGAGGCCGGAGAACGACCTGGGGAAATCGTGCAGGTCGTTAAAGCTCATGTCGAGCTCCTCCAAAGACTGCAGAGCTCCGATCTGAGCTGGCAGGTGCCGGATTTTGTTGTGGCTGATGCACAACTTCTTCAGCCCTCTCAGCTGCCCCACGCCCTCAGGAAGGCTCCTCAAACAGTTGTGGCTCATGTCGAGCTCCACCAGCCGCCCCAGCTCAAACACTACCCTAGGGACAGAGCTGAACTTGTTCCTGCGGAGGACCAAGACGCGCAGGTTGTTCAGGGAGGAGCCCAGGCCGTCCGGCAGCTCCTGCAGGGAGTTGTTCCCCAGGTTGAGCGCCTCGATGTCGGCTATGTCCTCTGGCAGGATGATCTGGTTGTTTTTGGAGCAGAGGGTGAGCTGCCTCAGGTTGCTCCGCAGCTTCCTGGAGCGGAGGGCGGCATCCCTCCACAGCCTGGCCGTTTTCAGATTGTTCTCCTTGTCCTCCATGGCGCTGCAGCCGGACCCCTCCTCCTCCTCCTCCTCCTTCTCCTTGTTTTCATTGAGAGTTTTCATGGATCCTGAGCAGGCAGCATGGTGGACGGAGACCCTCAGAAATCAGCGCGCTCCTCACCCACAAACCCTCCTCCTGAGAGGGCAGACGATCCGCTTCGAGTCGGGAAATGATCGAGTTTGTCGAGAGGAGCGGGAGGCGTGTGCGCGGCCGCGGAGGCATCCTTTTCTCCTGCGCCACTCAGCACACAATAAAGGCAGACCTCAGCGCTCACAGCTCCGGCTTTAAACCGAAGCTCCGGAGCCTCGCTTCTCCTCCAGTCATCACCGCCGCCCTCATCGCCTCCATTAGCCGTCCTCCGCCTCTTTCCGTCCTGGTGGATGTGCGCGTTTGTGAGCGCTCTCCGAGCCTCCGTGTCGCTTCCTGGGAGTGGAAGTAAAGGAGCAGCCGCTCACTGCGTCAGATCTCTGAACCCTCCTCCTCCCTTTCTCCTCCTCCCTGCACTGTGGGGAGCAGCAGGAGGAGGTGGAGGAGAAGGGAAAGTAATCGGAGGGTGAAAGCTCCCTAAACTGTGCAAAGAAATTCAGACCAAACACAAAAACAGTGAACAGTTCGACAGAAACATTTCTGCCGAGACAGAGAGAGACGATCAGCTGATGAATGCAGAATTTATAAATATAGTCTGAATATTCATGTTTACATATGCAGAGGTTCAGAGTCCAAAGAGGATAAATGCGAGTAAAAAAAATAAAAGAATAAAGGTGAAAATATTAGTGATAAAGTCTGAACATGAGCCCGAAAAGACTGTAAATGTGAGTTCTTCGACGGCAGAAGAAGGACTCTGCCTCCACGTGCTGGTCATGATGTGGAAGTACACCAAACAGCACGTTTAATTCCCAGGCGTCTCCTACAGAGCTGTTCTAGCTTAGTGTTAGAGTGTGTTCACTCATTTCAGTATTCTGGTTGGAATTTCATTAGTTTCTCTCTTTTTTATTATTCACAGCAGTTTAGATGTTTTTGATACTGCAATCATACTGTTAAACTGAGTAACCTTGATAACCTGCAGTCTTACACACACCACTCAGGAGCTTCTCTCCTCCTGTCATGCTTACATCTGCAACACATGTAAGACCACATCTGTCTACAACACTGAAATCCACACACACAGATCTTTATTTGTTCTCTGCCTAAAATCTTTCTACCTATAAAAGCACGTTGGGACTGAAGCTGTTTCCAGACTACTGCAAGCTGACAAAACAATAGGATATCTCATTGGCTTTGATGTTTCCACTAATGGCATAAAATCTAATATTGTGTTTAATTAAGTAGACCAAACTCCATTTTTATCAACTTGTTATTAGAGCTCAGTTTAAGTAAGTTACCGGTACTTTTCAAAAAGCTGATCAACTCAGTTTATTTGAGTTGATATAAATTAGAAAAACTAAGTAAACTGGAAATGTATTCAAACTGTTTTTGTGCATTCTCTCAGTTTAGCACCAGGTTTATGAACTTGCTAACTAGCCAGTTTTAGCCTAGCTTTTCATATCACCGATGCTCAGTGTGCATGCTGCTGCGTCTCAGCTCATGTTACTTAAAAATTAATCCTGCAGCTTTAAAAACCTTGTATAAAAATCGTATACATTTTTTGTTGATTGTTTGAAATAGAAAAGTGAGCAGCTATAAGAGCCCAGATGAAACTTATTCAGAAGATGCAGCCGTTAGGGGGCGGGGCTTGTTTTTAATCCATATAAACCTTTATATCATATGAACTGTATATTTTAACCCCTGTATTTATTTCAATGCTTTGTGATTGCTTTTCAACATCTGTGACATCAATTAATGTCACAGATCTCAAGTGGGTTTTTTTGTAACAAAACGTGTTTAGACAGGTTTTGTTGTGAAAGTCCAAAGCCATAACCAGATTACCGGCTTGTTAAATAGTTAAAGTCTAGGTTGGCTTTATAGTTGAAAATAAAGTAATTCAGCTTGTCCTTCTAAAGAATTAAATTAAATCCCATGTTTGAATCATATGAAACATTTTGGGTAAGCACTGCCACATGTTTTATCAGGTCATTGTGCTTATTAGAAACTTTATATATTGGATGTTAGCTTTTAACAAGCATGTAATGATTACATTTAAATTAGGTGTTCTTTTTTAAACACGTATGTATTTAGGCCTAAACTAACAGTGGCAGTACCACACATTCAGACACAGTAATAGACGGTGTTTTTAATACTATATGTGTTAGTCTAATTTGGTTGTATGAGGTCTACATTGACCTTCTGTCTTGTAAGTTATAATGACTGCACAACCATTAGGGATCAAAACAGCTTCTAAATAATTTTTTGGTCCCTGTACTTGTTTCTTACTGTCTTTGAGGCTCGGGACCAGCACGCCTCACATTACATCAAACTTGTACAAGTCTAGAAATGGAGCTGTTGGACAGAAAGACATCAACTGAGTGGTAAACATTATTGGGCAAGTTGCTACAAATTGTTTTTTAATTTAGTAGAACTTGAAATGTTTATCTGTGGGTAAACATTTAATATTTCACAGTCAGAAACATCAAGTTATTCTTAGTATTGTATACTTGCAATGAATAAGCTGTCCTAACGTAGTTCTTTTAAGTAAGCTTTACTTAGATTTTTTCAGGCAACGAGTTTGCATTGTTTTTTTGTTTTTTTTAGTTCTGTGAACTAATTTGATTTTACAGTGCAGTTGCATCTGTCATCATCAGAGACCTTAAGGCCAATTAACTGACCTGGTTTGCTCTGTTTTTTTCATATTTCCCCTCTGAATGGAATTAGTTCAACCTCTACCCCTAATAATTATTTATTCTCTGTTGAATCGTTAGTGTTCTCCTTCACAAAAAAATAAACAGTCTCTAATTGTTATGGTAGTTTTCATTTTAATGGAGAGCAACAGAATATCAACCAAAATTTAATAAAAAAAAGGAAAAATCACATTACATAAAATGTATAAACTGATTTGCATGTCAGGGAGTGAAAGAAGTGTTTCAATGCCCTGTAATTTTTATTGTGCCAAATCACAACAGTCTCCTCAATGTGCTTCTTTTTCCAAGATGGCGCAGCGAATGGATGCCCTGGCAGGCGTATTTTCCGTCTTGTTTTTTTGCATAATTTGTGTTTCTGGACACTCTTCTGGATATTCTTACACCAGAGAAGCGCTTCTTAACTACAGGACTACAACACCGGTGGACTTATTTCCATTATTTGTCACATCTGCGGTGGATAAACTCCCACCACTTACTCTGATTCAAACACATGACCCTGTATTGTGGTCTATGCACCTGTTCCATTCTTGCACTGATCATCACCTGCACTCATGTATATATCAATCTGCTTAGCTCTTTTTATCTTTAAGTGTTTGTCTTATCGTATGCCTTGCACAAAGTACAGCAGCAATTTCCTAATGTTGTAAATCTGCTCAACATTTGGCAATAAAACTCTTTCTGATTCTGATTTATACTGTAAGATGAGGACTCTACAGTAATACAAAGAAACCCAAAGAATCAGATGATGCCTGTTAACAAACACTTGGTCACAGTGGAAAGGAAAAACTCAGTTTTAACAGGAAGAACCTTCAGCAGAACTAGTGCTCAGGGAGGGGTGGCCATCTGTCGCCAGATGTCACTCTCACTTCACTTCCACATATAGAAGGAAGATGTTTGTTTGCATGATTATTTAGTGCAAACATGTATTCTGTCAGATATCTCAGACTTTTATTTGAGTTAGTGCTCAGCTCAGATAAAATAATTATTGTTGGTAATTTTTACATTCATGTAGATGAGAGTCCCCTTCTGCTTTTGGATCATCTCTCCTCATCTCATTTCCTTGATTTCTTTGCTCGTGTAATGGGTGCATTAGAAAGATTTTATCATTATTTTTCATGAATATTTATATGTTTATTTTGTGTATTTGTATTTTTGTGAACTTTTATTTTGTTTGTGTGACCTTTGACTTCCCATGTGTGTCACTTCCTACTCTCCTCAGTCAGCCGAGGCCTCGCTGGGCAGAGGTGAGTTTCTGTTTCTGCTCCAGTTTACAGAACAGTTGCATGCAGTAACGGTGCTAAAAAAAGGTTCAAACCCAGTTGGTTATATTTTTATAATATTGTTGGATGTTTTTAGTCTAAACTGTTTTTCTGTTGAGTGCAGCACTTTATTGTAATATGCTAATTTGCTGAACTTACGCTAGGTTAAGAGAACATGCAGGTGGTTTCTCATGCGGCCTGCTACTTTTCCCTCTTATAAAGGTGTGCACGTAGAAAATTTAAATGGCAGCATTAACAAAAAGATCACATAGAAGAAAGTCTATTAATGTTAATGTTTTTATTCATCAGAGCACAAATAAAAAACACAAGTTCGCCTAAAGTATTTTCTTTCAAGTCTCCAAAAACTCAAAACCTGATAAAAATGAACACTGAGCAAAACTCAAACGTCTCATTTTGTGCCGATGAACTCTGCCGTGACCACTAGAGGGCGCCATGTCCGTATAACTGAGTGGACGCTGCGACTGTGGTCAGCTACGTTTAAGTGGTGTTACATGGAGAGAAAGCAAGTGAAGCGCAACAGAAGCCAGTTACAATCAGATTGACAGACTTTAAACTGACACACCAACGCTCGGCGTCATTACATCCATGAACCTCCTTTCGGGTCCTCTTTTCCTCCTGTCTGGCAGCTCGAGTCTCAATTATACCTTTAAAACCATGAGAATAAAATCAAAGTGTGAATGAGAGTTCCCGATAATCAGATTCTATAGAAAACATGGAGACTGTAGAGTATTTACTCTGAATATGTTCATTTGTTCCCTTCAATAAAAATCAATCAGTTCATCAAATAAAATCAGTCGTTGATCGACTCAGTTTGATTGACAGAACAGATGATCAGAGGTGCAGAGAATGGGTGGAGTTTGTGAATGAAGGAGTAGCCAGTAAGTGGATAAGACCTGCAGCACCTACATCATAAAAGGAGACCAGACCCTCCTCATAATCCACAAACACCCCCATCATCTTAGGACCAGACTGAAGACAGAGGGGGACTGGAGGACCAGCAAGAGCTTTGTATTCATTTCCATTTCTCAGCCACACAGTCCAGAAACCATCCTGAGGACACAGTGGGATTTTTCCCTTCCTGTTGATCGACTCTCTGGCCACTCCTAAAGTCCAGGCAGTCTTTCCTTTAACCTGAACCTCAAAGTAAAATCTGCCTGAAGAGAAACTCTGCTTTCCTAAAACATTAACACAGTAAGAAAATCTCTCTGGGTTGTCAGGAAGTTTCTTCCTCACATCACCACAGTGCACTTGTTTTTCATCATCAGACAGGATGAGTTTAGAATTCGCTGTATCCGGATCCAGAGTCACATCCACTGCATACTGCTGGACCCTCTTCAGCTCAGCCTCAAACAGCTTCTTCTTCATGAGTTTCCTGAGCGTCTCCTCCAGCTGAGCCGCAGCTCTCACCACAGTCCCCTCATATGATGGTGGACGGACGCTGACTCCTCTCCAGTCCTTGGTGGGTGGAGCAGCTTTCAGGGACGAGAAGCTTTGGAGTAGGTGGAGGTGGTCTTCAGAGTGTGAGAGCTGCTCCACCTCAGATCTTCTCTTCTTCAGCTCAGAGATTTCCTGTTCCAGATCTTTGATCAGACCTTCAGCGTGTTTCTCTTTTGTTTCCTGTTTGTCTTCAATCTCCTTTATGAGCTCCTTCTGGCCTCTATCGACAGACTTCTTTAGAGCAGCGAAGACCTGAACACCTTCTGCTTTCTGTCTGTCTGCAGCACCTTTACTCATCTTCACTGACTCTTTGATCTGCTGAATCTTCTGTCGTCTCTTCTGGATCATCTGCTGAATTTCAGCCTCTGTCTTCTCCAGCTCTGCCTTCTTTCCTTCATATTCGTCCTTCAGAGGAACAAACTTGTGGTTCTTGTGGTCTGAAATAGAGCAGCGTGCACAGACACATGTCTGGTCAGTCTTACAGAACAGCTCCAGAGGTTTATCGTGCTTCTTACACATTCTGCCCTCCAGGTTCTCCACAGCATCAATCAGCTGATGTCTTTTCAGACCTTTCTTTGTCAGATGAGGCTCCAGGTGAGTCTGACAGTAGGACTCCTGACACACCAGGCAGGACTTCAGGGCCTTCAGTCCGGTTCCAGTGCAGATGTCACAGGGAACTTCTCCTGGTTTGGCAGCTTGTTGCTCTGAGCTACTGCTGCTGGCCTTCTGTTGAACTTCACATTTGAACTGAGCGACCACCTCAGAGATGAAGGTGTTGACCTTAGATGAGGTCTCGTGTTGAAAGTTTCATTACACATGGGACACTGACACCTCTTATTTATGTCCCAGTACTCAGTGATGCAGTTTTTGCAGAAGTTGTGTCCACATGGTATACTGACTGGATCAGTGAACACATCCAGACAGACGGAGCACAGAAACTGATCTTCAGATCGCAGACTGCTGGCAGCAGACATGTCTGCACTCTGACAGAGAAAAAAAAAGAAACACTTTTTTTTTTAATTCACAAAAAAAAAAAAGAAAAAAGTGTCAGGTTTGTACTCTTTACATGTGTCTGTCAGCAGTTAGAGTTACTATATATCTACTGTGATAGGATTTATATTCCTGTAAAAAGCAGAGTGATGAGCAATGACCAAAACTGCAGGTGAATATAAAAAGTGTGTAAATCTCCAAAATGACTCCATGTAGTCACCTGAGGTGACTGGCATATTATCAACCTCTGATGGTTCTTGAATAATGTGTAATGTACTTTCTGATTCCAACAATTTAATAGCAAAATCTACAAAAGTTTAACTTATCCTTCTTAATTAAATATTTGTTTAGAGTGTTACAAACTATAAACTTTTCCTTCTCTGTGTTATATTCAGAGTATACATCCATTAGTTTATTTGATGCGTGACATACTTTTATAACATACCACTTTACAAAAAATAAATGTTTTTCCAATTAAAGCACATATTTATTTTGAAAATGACTCAGAACATTTTATTAAGGATAAAGGAAGCAGACAATAACCTTGTGTTCTTCTGTGATGTTAGTGTTGGATGAAGGGAGCAGTATCCTGTTGGCCAAGGATCAAATGCAAACACATGACACTACAGAATGAAGTGAATGTGAGCCTTTACTGGCTGATGCAAACAGGAAGAGTGGATAATAAAAGCCAGAAGAGTCAAGAAAGGAGTAATTAAAAAGAAAACACAGCATGAAACATCACAGCAAATACTTCTTCTACATACTAAAAATGTCTTTCTTACATAAATGGAAGTAAAAGGATATTGAACGTAGTCTGTGAGCAGTTGGCAAACTTTTGCAGACAAGTCTGTGTTTTCTATGCAAACTGCAGCGAGCTCATCAGCCTGCAGACACCAAAGCGAGGGAGCTTTTCAGTGCAGCACCAATTTCACCAGAAGACTGCCAGTGAAGGAATCCACATTCTTCCATAGTGACCAGTGGTTACCAAGAAGTCATAAGCTGATGTCTAGGCCTGTTTGACTGCAGTGTAAATGATCCACATTCCAGTGTTACACTGTGCATTTTTAAAATGTTGCCTCACCGCCTTCCCTGGTGGGTGATCTATCTCTACACATTTCAGAATAATTAATGAAGATATTTGTTAGTGAGGTGTGTTTACAGATTTAAGTCTTCAGCAGAAAACTGAGCTGATGGTCGCTCACATCAGCTGATTAATTCATGTGGCTGTAGGATGAGCTCTTTGGAGGTCCTGCTGAACTCCTTTATTTGCAGCCGCCCCTCCTTCACCTGCACAAACACCCTGATTAGAGTCAAGCAGCTCAGTGTTCTTCTGTCTGCTGGATTTCTGCCCCCTGCTGGCCTGGAGACAGATGACAACAGAGAGATCAGAGTGACAGCATCACAGGCTGAGGGCTTCATTCTCAGATACAAACACGTGTTCAGTACCTGACAGTAGAAATAAAGGGCAGTGATCACCAGCAGCAGAGTCAGCGGTAGGATGAGCATTGTGATGAGAACTGTGAAATCTGTTGGAGCTGATAAAAACACATTCATCTTTGTATTAAAGTGAAAATAGTAGGATAAAAAGGGAGAAACAAGAACGTAATACTGTGGTAATTTCTAAGTTATTACCATTCAATTAATGCTGGTAGTTTCTTCTTGATGCATTCTCAATCATCCAGGAAAGTAAATCTCCAAAAAGTTGATTCTGTTCATCTGGACGTAGCGTTTTATGGGAGAAACGTTTCGTCACTCATCCAAGTGACTTCTTTAGTTACTTCAGTTCAGTTTGTACATGGAAGAAGTGGAAAAGAGGGCTTTGCTATCCTACCCTGGAACACCACCAAGCCATTGGTTCAGATATGTGGATGACACCTGGGTGTAAATCAAATCTCAGGACATACCACGATTCACGGATCACATTAACTCGGTGGACCGACAAATCAAATTCACCATAGAGGATATGAAAGTGGCAGGTTAGCCTTCTTAGACTGTGAGATTTCCATCAGTAATGGGGGACATCTAAAAGCTGACGTGTACCGTAAACCTACACATACGGATCAGTATCTAAGGTTTGACTCTCATCATCCACTGGAGCACAAACTGGGTGTCATCAGGATGCTACAACACAGAGCGAACACCATCCCCACTGACACAGCGACCAGGGAGGCAGAAGAACGGCACATCAAGAAGGCCCTGAGTAAATGTGGTTATCCCAGCTGGACTTTTGTCAAAGCTGGAAAGGCACCTAAAGAAAGCTCCAGCCGATCCAGGAGAGAAGGACAACCGCTGCCCAAGTGAAAACCTGTAGTGATCCCATATGTGTCAGGAGTATCGGAACAGTTGAGACACATGTTTTCTAAACACCGGGTCTCTGTGGCTTTTAAACCCCAAAACACGCTGCACCAAAAACTGGTCCACCCCAAGGATCGGGTCCCCCAAACAGAGTAACATAGTGTACGCTGTTAAGTGCCAGGAGGATTGCCAGGATTTATACATCGGGGAAACCAAACAACCTCTGGCGAAGCGGATGGCACAACACAGAAGAGCCACCTCATCAGGCCAGGACTCTGCAGTCTATTCACACCTACAGGCCAGTGGACACTCTTTCAATTATGAGGATGTACACATCCTGGACAGGGAGGAACGCTGGTTTGAGCGCAGAGTCGAGGAGGCCATTCACGTGAAATGGGAAAGACCATCTCTGAATCAAGGAGGGGGCCCAAGGGTACATCTTTCGCCATCTTACAATCCTGTGATTGCAGCCATTCCCCAACTCTCTGTGAATGGTACTCATGGCCATTGATCAGTGGTCTTTGGTCAGTGGTTGTTGATCAATGGTCATGAGAATTTGCATAATTAAGATTAAGGAACTGACCTCCCAGCCCATTGTTCCTTCAGTGGGCTGGTTTCAGTCATTATGCAAATGTACTGTTTATAAGATTGGGGAAACCTGCAGTCAGCTGAGACTGAAGAAGTCACTTGACGAAACGTTTCTCCCACAAAACACTACGTCCAGATGAACAGAATCAACTTTTTGGAGAGGCTGGTAATTTCTGTGTAATAAGCAGAGCTTATTACAGAGCTGCAAAATGCTGAACTGCCTGTTTTTTTTATTAATAACATATATGTGATTATTAGCTAAAAACACGTGTTAGTTTCTGTGTAATAAACATAAATGGAAAAAACCCTGCAAAGAGCCAACTGCCAGTAGGTGGCAGAGTGCTCACCCGAAAACCTTGGCTGATTGTGACCCACACCCATTTTCACAACCTGTAATTAGGTAGAGGATCATTAGGGGGTCCATGTCCCTCTTCGGTACACTCCCATAGGGCTTAAATCTGTGACTCTCCACCATTTAAACTTAGAACTCAATAAGCTTCTCAGACGAGATGTAAAACATCTTCAGGAAACTTAAAAAAGTCCAGACGCTTTTATTTCCAAGCTCCTTAGATTTTGCAGCTCTGGTTCCTCATTATTACACAGAAGCTACCACTAGTAATTGAGTAGTAATAACTTGGTAATAACTTGAGTGGTAATAACTTTATTATGTGGTAATAAATTACCACATTACATTCTTGGATTTAATTATATTCTGCTGAAATAAAAACATTTAGTTGGAAAAATAATTAGCATATAACAAACCACAGCTTCTACGGGCTTAAAAAGAATTCAAACTGACAGATGTCACTGAAACATCGATTTTATCTGGCTAATGTGGATTCAGGTCATAAACGGTATCATCAAAAATTCTGACAGCAAACTCAGAAATTCCAGCTTCCGACTTCAACTGGAATGTAACATATCCTTCAGGAAGCCAGGTGACCTGGTTCTTTGGGTCATCAACTCATTCAGCTTTCAAAGCTGTAAACATCTGAGAGTCTCTGCTTCAGCTTACCTGACACAGTGACAGACAGCAGGCGGCTCTCAGAGGAGAAGTTATGAGCGATAGCATAGACGTGATAAACACAGCTGTAGTTTCCTTGGTGGGCGAGCTTTGTAGCAGGAAACAGGAAATAAGCAGAGTGATTGACAGCTGGTTGGGTGTAGTTGTATGCTGTGTTGGAGGAGGTGAAGGTGAGCTGGAAGAAGCCTCCTGGGTACTGTGGCTGGATGGAGCAGCTGATGGTGAAGTTAGAGCCCCTTGATACCCGAAGCTCCTGCTGCTGGGCTTTGGAGACCCCATTCATGGAGGACACAGAGATGACTGGCTGAACCAGGAAGTCTGTAAACACAGAAAATCTTCTGAATCTGAGGTGAAAGAGAGAGGCTTGATTCATTCATGAGAGGTGGAACGGTGGAGCATTTTGGTGTTAGCAATATTTAAAATGGTGAAATACCACAAGCTTGTTAATGCTACAATCCAAAATAAATCCAAATTTGTGTGTCCACTTCTTATTTTTAAAGTCATTAAAGATATATGCTGTGCAAACACTCCACCCTGGAAACAGAACAGCTCGAATAACTGATTGAAAGCTCCAAATGATCCTGACACTCACACCATGATGAGTGGATTTTGAACACAACTGTAGTTTCTGATGGTTGAATTGTACACCAGTGTAATTAATTTACACTGTTAGGCTGATATAAACAAGTTTTATGTTCTTGTACAGACAGAAGGAATTCACAGTAATGGTTTAGAGAATCGTCTTTGAACTGTTACAGGCTGGGTTTCCTTGTTTGCAGAGGTGGGACCAAGTCATTGTTTTGCAAGTCTCAAGTCAAGTCTCAAGTAATGTCAGGCAAGTCAGAGTCGAGTCTCAAGTCACTGGTGTAAAAGTCCGAGTCAAGTCACAAGTCTGAAATTTTGAATTTCAAGTCCTTTCGAGTCTTTAAAAAAAAACGAAAAAAAGCATGTTGCAGTTATATGCTAAATGTAAATATTAGACCATGTAATTTTTAAATCTGTGTTTTTCTCAACACATGACAAAATAGTGAACTTAGAAAATATACACAAATTGTGAAATTGCAGCTCAATTAAACCTAGCTCCAAGAATAATTTTCACCGACAGTTCTGAGATAAGCTGCATGTTATTCTTGGATGCGGTTGTAGGACCAGCTTTAAAATCGCATGACAAAAATATCATACACATTAAAAAAAACTGCATCACCAACGTAGCCTGGACAACATTTGCTAGTTAGATGAAGTCAGCTATCTCATCGTAGCATATTTATATGCATATTTATAATTATACGGTTCTTGTGAGTGCATACACTCGTGAAGTTTAGTAACTTCCGGTCACTGCAACAAGCCCAGGTACAGTTTACCGACGGATGGGTGCAGGACCTTGAAATGCACCGTGTAGAAAGTAAAGACCATCGTACGTATCATAAGTTTACCAGTCTCACAAATCGTCGTCATAAATACACATTCGTTAACCGTTTATTAATAGGACCTTTGAGCTCAACGGTAATTAATTAGCAGTGGAAATAATTTCTGGTAGCATCACAGAAATGTAGCAGTGACAATAATATTGTATGTTGTAATCGCACTGGGCAATTAGTGATACAAAACAACTGTTTTATCCTGTGAATAAAAGTATATGTTTTTGTCAATGTACCATGGTAATAACAGAAGCGAAACGCAATATTGTGTCAGGACAATTCACTATTTATGCACAATAAACAAAGGAGCATAGCGCGACAATTTCTGTTCAGCGTCAGACTTGCTTGTAACCTATATCACCAATTATGTTATGAAAATGACACATTAACTACAACAGCAGACTGACCTTTGTGGGAATGCTTGGAGCAGACTAACCTGTGAGCTGGAGTGTTCTGGGACGTTATATTTGGTCTTTGAATGGCTGCAATCCAGGCCACCCGTCGCCTCTTTGTTACTTCGGAAACATGGCTCGAACAATTTCTCTTCAACGACGTAATCCGATAACAACCGATCTCTTTACCCGTCGGCTTCCCGTGGCTGTCATGCGACCGGCTATTGCAGTTAATAATACAACAGCTTCTTGACATTTTTGTGTTTCTTTTTATCGCTGTATAACTGATTTCAATTGAAAGCCTGCGTGCGCTGGTACCGCTTGCCACGAGTTCCCAGAATCCTTTGCGGTTCTACCCGTGAATGACGTCACATTTTCAATCTCTATATAATATGCATGTTAAATTTTATATTTGGGGTAAAATATCAAGTCTTTTCAAGTAAACCGGTTCAAGTCCAATTCAAGTCCCAAGTCATTAGTGTAAAAGTCCAAGTCAAGTCACAAGTCTTAGAACATTTTTTCAAGTCAAGTCTAAAGTCATAAAATTAATGACTCGAGTCTGACTCGAGTCCAAGTATATGTGACTCGAGTCCACACCTCTGCTTGTTTGTATTTCTGATAAAATACTACTTATTATTAATCTATTGCTCTCTTTCACAGCATGTCTTTTGTCCTGTCTTTCTTCTCTCACCCTAACCAGTGGCGACAGATGGCCGCCCCTCCCTGAGCCTGGCTCTGCTGGAGGTTTCTTCCTGTTAAAAGGGAGTTTTTCCTTCCCACTGTAATCAAAGCGCTTGCTCATAGGGGGTCATATGATTGTTGGGTTTCTTTCTGTATGTGTTACTGTAGGGTCTACCTTCCAAAACGACGCACCTTGAAGTGGCTGCTGTTGTGATTTGTTGTTGTATAAATAAAACTTAAATTTAAAGGAATGGTAAAATGACAGCAACATGGTGGCACAGTAGTTAGCACTGTTGCCTCACAGCAAGAAGTCCCTGAGTTAAATTCTGCCATCGGACCTCGGTCTTTTTGTCTGTCTGTCTGCTCTGCCCATTTGTGCGTGGGTTCCCTTCAGGTACTCTGGCTACCTCTCACAGTCCAAAGACATGGAGTCAGTGGGGTTAGCTTGATTGGTAACTCTAAATTGCCCATAGGTGTGAGTGTGAATGGTTGCTTGTCTCTTTGTGTTAGCCCTGCAATAGACTGGCGACCTGTCCAGGGTGTACCCTGCCTATTGCAAAAAGACAGCTGAGATAGACTAAAGCCCCCTTGCAGCCCTGACAAGGATAAGAGAATGGAATGCATTTCTTTTAATAGCTAACTGAGATTTCTGCAGAGATCTTGCATCTGTTTCTAAAAACTGTTTTGATTGCCGGTCTCTCACCTCTGACATTTGGGGCAGCTTTGAACTCCAATTATTTCTGATGGAACTCTATTCTCCTGTGCTGGGTGCACTTGTTTATCACCATTCCAAGTTTAATAAGGATTTCATTTCAAGACCTTTCTGTCTTTTTATCTGGGATCTTACCAAGATTTGACAGCATTCTAATTCCTGGGGGTTTTTATATTCACGTTTGCTGCTACCAAAAATGTCTTGTGAAAGATTTCCCTTATCTTATTGACTCTTGTAATGTTGTTCAATCAGTCAGGGATCCCACCCATGACCATAGACATACTTTGGATTTAGTTTTATCTTGTGGTCTGCAGCTCCGCGATATTGACATTTGCAAGCTCAACTTTTCTGGTCAGATGCCTGTTATAATCCAAATTTCTGCACCATGTCCCCGAGTTAAACCTCTTTTACCTGCGTGCAAATTCTGCATCATCCCTCCTGCTACTGCTGGATGTTTTTCTGCTGTTTATCAGAATATTGGTGCACTTCCCTTGGACAATTACTCCCTTAAGCTCAGCGCTGATCATCTGCTCACTTTGTTCAGCATGTTCTTGATGCTGTTCCTCCTTTTAAATCTAAGTACATTAGACCTAAAACAAATCCCTGGTTAAGCAATATCACTCTCAGAAGGACCTCCAGAAAAGTGGAAGGAAAATGGCAAAAAGATCAAAACTACAAAAATGAAGTATTAAGTATCAGACATCATCTCTAATAACTGTTACAGGCCCTGTGTCCAGTGTGAAGGTTACTCCAGCCACCTGTGGAAGCTTTTTACAGTTTTTTGTTGATAAGGTTGCTACTACCAGGTCTAACTTTGCTTATAAATAAATGGATTGATTGATTGATTGATTGATTGATTGATTGATTGATTGATTGATAATTAGCTAAGACAGCTGGGTCATTTTCTCTAATGGTTACATTTTTACTTGAAAAGAAATGTATTAAGTCATTACTTGGTACCCACAAGGCATTCAAATGAATTAAAACTCTGTCTGGGTCTTTGATTGAATACTAAGCTGGAGTTGAGGATTGCTACCACACCCCCCGCCTGTGCTAACTGATTGAGCTAACATATGAAAGCATGGCACTCTCGTGATGCACCCACACAAAAAAGATACAACTCAAGTGAGCATGTGCAATTGGTGCGAACCAGAACAGGTGTGATCAGTGTGGTCCAGTATCACATAGAGCTACAACAGGACCA
Source organism: Simochromis diagramma (assembly GCF_900408965.1). NCBI lineage: Eukaryota > Metazoa > Chordata > Actinopteri > Cichliformes > Cichlidae > Simochromis > Simochromis diagramma. The sequence goes on from NW_024386801.1 coordinate 26,211,576, forward strand.
AGGTATGTTTTAGTTCCTGCTGTCAGCTCAGGTTCTCCTCCCTCCTGTCCTGTTCCCTGTTCCCAAACAACCTGTTAACTAGTTTAATTATCCTACAGCCTTTGTGTCTGTACTTGTCTATGAACTTTGAAAGCTGTTAGGCTGAAGGAGTCCTTCAGGCTGGTTGGACATTGGTTTAGAGGATTTCTTAAGTTCTGCCATGTTGTGACTGCTGGAGACAGTCTGTTGCTAATCTTGCTGCTATCTTTCACAGCTTCATAAATCTCTGTCATATATGAAGTCATGATGATATCATCAGTATGATTACCTGAACAGGTTAGTTTCAGGATTTGGTAAGAAGAATCTGTTGTTGCACAACCCCTCAAAGGAGATGTGGATAGAACACACTCAGGTGTAATCAACCATGCAGATGTGCGTGAGGAGCGTCGCTTTTCTATAGAAACAGCTGAGCCACAGTCCAGATGTTCACAGAAAACAGCTGCTTCTTTCAGGGTCCAGGAATCATGAGAGCCACACAATGGTCTCCATCCTGCCAGATGTTTTAACTCCAGTGTACCTGCACAGCGACTGGGTCCTCCTACCAGCCTGACATCATTATCTGAAGAGAAAGCAGAGAGGAGCAGAGAGCAAGGTTATTATCGTTAACGAAAACTAACCAAATAACGAATAAAAAACATTTTCGTTAACGGAAATAAAAATAAAAACAAGACTTTGCAAAAAAAGGAAAACTAACTAAAACTGAAATGACCGTTCACAAAACTAACTAAAATTAACTGAATTTATAGAGAAAACGTGTTTAGTTTTCGTTGATGTGTGTGTGCCATACGTTAGTTTAGGGTGAGAATGAAGTGTAGTTTCCAGGTTATGTTCTTGCTGTGCCTCATTATGCCAGCAGGTGGCAAGTACCTCAGTCGGGTCGTCTGTGTTGCCGCTCCTTCCACGCGTAGCATCATGTCAGCAAAAGTCGGGAGAAACCGCCAGAGTCCAATTTGGGATTACTTCGAATATGACTGTGTTTTAGATAAAAGCAAGTGTCTTGTAGTGGAAAGAGATAAAATATGTGGGACATTTTTAAAGGGGAAAAATCCCACAAACCTTAAAGTGCACTTGAAAAGTTCGCACAAGAAGGCTAACCTAGCTTACCTTGAGAAGGTAAGGGAGCACGCCCAAGCCTCATCCCCAGAAACAGAAGCTAACCCCAGGCAAGGCAGCGTGATGCATACTGAGACAACCCCACAAAAAACATTAATGCAGTGCTTCCAACGGCGACCCGATGGCTGCTGGTTGGTCAATTCACAGGAACATCGCAAGCGAGAGGAAGCGTTGGTGAATATGTTTATTGAGACTGGGATATCTACACAACTGTGTGAGTCAATTGCCTTCAAAAAGTTTAGCAATTCACTTGAACCAAAATTCCGAACACCAGGCGCTGCAAGAGTTAATTGTCTCATTGGGGCCAAGATGGATATAGCAAAGCAGAAACTGAAAGAACTAATAAAAGAAGCGAGGAAGCTAACACTGTGTGTAGATGGCTGGAGCAAAAGGGGATTAACAGCATCTTTCATGGGTGTGTCAGCTTGTTTTTACCACCCACCTGGAGGCCAGGTCCACCATGCTTTGCTTAACCTGCACCGACTGGAGCACCCACATACCGGGGAGGCCATCGCCCGCTGCATTGATCAGACATTAGAAGAGTGGGCTGTAGGGAACGAGAAGGTGCTGCTCGTTGTAACCGATAACGGGGCCAACATCGTCAAGGCTGTACGGCTTCTTCAGAATCGTAGGCGAACTGATGATACCAACGGTTCTCAGGATGAGCAAAGAGCTGCTGGGAGAGGGCCAAGATGAAATGTGGATGGAGTCTGAGTCGGAGGAGTCAGACACGGAGTGTGAGGAACGTGGAGATTTTGGTGAGTGTTTTTATAGGAGCAAACACATTGTCAATTTTTTTTTCTTTTTACTCATGTAAACCGTTGCATTAATCAACAGCATTTGCAGCTATAATGTTAGTTTCCTAGTAAATTTTCTGATGCATGTGAATATATGGATGCAATCTACTTCCTCTCATTTACTGTAGCTATATTGCAGACAGCATATATGTTGCAGAAAGGCTGGGAATGGAAACTAGCTGTAGCTGGTAAAGGTTCACTATGTTTTTTTTTTAAACGAAAGTTCCCCAACTTTTTTTTAATTTAAACTAAATAATTGCAATGCTGTTTATGCTTTATTCACATAAAAGGCTGCCCACATCATTTTACTCACAATCCCCAGTAAAAGCTTTAATCGGTGCTTCTGCTGTGATCCTACTCATGGCTATGGGGATAACACTATTAAGAAGTAAAATGTATTGAAACAGGTCTGCTTACTTAAGAGACCTGCAGCACAGAGCTAATGTCCATAGTTTACGAAATAGTTTTTATTAAATCAAATACATACCTCAAGTGGAAATATAACAACATTTTTAGACTATTGCTTCTATGTTTATAATGTTTACATGTTTTATAATTGTCTGTTTTGTTTTTTTAAGACCTTGAGCTGCAAGAATATGGGGAGAGCAGCAAGTTCCACAGAATGCCGTGCCTAGCACACACTCTCCAGCTCACAATCAAAGATGCCATGAAACACCCGACTGCTGATTCAGTCATAACTAAAGGCAAGAAAACTGGTACATGCTGTAAGAAAATCATCAGTGGCAAATGAAGAAATGATCAAAAGGTGTGGCAAAACTCTGATCCGGGATTGTACCACTCGTTGGAACAGTACTTTTGACATGTTGAGACAACTGCTAGAAACCAGAGCTGAACTAAACCAACTGCTTGAGCAGCTGGAGATGGATACACTTCTCACAAGTGATTGGGCCAAGCTGGAGAACCTTGTCAAGCTGTTTGAACCCTTTGCCATTCATACAGACCAGCTTCAGAGTGACAGCCAGTCACTCTCACAAGTAGTGCCATGTCTGCTCAACCTTGAGGCACATCTGCTGACGAGTCCTTTTAGGAATCCTTTAGCTCAAGTGCTTCTGAAGTCTTTAAGGGAACGGTTTGCTGGTATTCTTAATCCTGATTCCACACAGTTTGATGCTACACCAGCAGGAGCCTGCCCCCTGGATCCAAATGTTTCACTGATTCTTCAGTCACCAGATACAGCATCGCTGATGAAAGCAGCAAAGTCCTTTGTGCAGAACCTGGCAGCTCAGTATAACCCACGCACTACTTCTCAGGATGATGTTAACACTGCAGAGCCCACTGAAACTGTAACAGGGGTCCCTCCTAGTGTCCTTCAGAAATACAGCTTCCTTGCATCTCGTATAGAGCTCAACTTGTCATGTGTAAATCAAGATGGTCTGTTTACTGAGATGGAGAAGTACATCACTGAGGTCAAACAGGGTGTGTTTAATGAGACACCGCTGCATTTCTGGAAAGCAAGACAGGCTGTCTATCCAAAACTTGCCCCAGTAGCTTTAGATCTTGTTAGTGCCCCTGCTTCACAAGCATTTGTGGAACGTATCTTTTCTGTGTGTGGACTCCTGTCATCTGGGCTGAGAAACAGAACAACCACATCTCTGGAGCAGCGAGTTTTCCTTAAGATCAACAAAAAATTGTTACTTGACTGATGTACCCTCATGTACCTCTCCTTTTTCACCCACATGCACACTTGCAGTTCAGTTCAGTGCTTTTTTTTATGTTTTACTAATGTATAACTAAACACTTAAAAGTTACTCATGATGGCTTGGCTTTTGTGTTGTGTTATTGTATTGCTAGTCAGTTGCAGTGTTTTATCACAGCTGTAATACCAGCATTGAATGTTGGGCTTCCTAATGTTTAAATTAAATTTCATCCAATTACTTTAGAGTTGGCTAAGCTCTGTTTATCTACACTACCTGCTTTTCAGATGCTGTTGTAAATGTGTCTACTAAATATTAAAGCCATATATCTTTTATAGTTGCCTGGTATCAATGTTTGTTCATCTGCCCTAAATTAATATTTTTTAAAAAAGAACCCATAGGTTCCCAAGGTGGGAATGTGGGTTGTCTGTCTCTATGTGTTAGCCCTGCGACAGACTGGTGACCTGTCCAGGGTGCACCAGGGTATGTTAGCTGGAATAGCAACCTATCCAAGGATAAGTGGAGGAAGATGGATGGATATGATGAAACTGGGATTTTGTTACACTTAATTATTTCCATTTTTTTTAACAGTCTTGCCCCTGGTATGTAGCTCATATTGCAAACAAGACTAAAACTATAACTATAACTAATAAAACCTAAACTGAAACGAAGGATTTTCAAAAAATAAAAACTAAACTAAACTACCAAACAAATGGTAAAAACTAATTAAAACTGATATAGAATTGAAAATCTGAAGTCAAAACTAAATAAAAATAAAAACTAATGAAAATTGCAAAACTATTAAAACCTTGGCAGAGAGTCATCAGTAAAAGAATAAAGTGAGTTTGAACCACATCAAAGCTGCAGCTCCTCTTCTACCTGAGCAGGTGAGTCCAACAGCTTTGCCAGGTGAGCAGCTGTTTCTAGCTGAGCCTGAGCTTCTACAGTCCAGGAGAGCAGACTCATGGCCTCCACACTGGAACTCTTTGCTCCACACTGGAGCCTCCACTTCTCCATAGAGCGCCCCCTGGAGGACCGAAGGAGGCCCACAGCCGAGCTGCCTACAGACCACCTCTGCATCCTGCTGGTCAAAGTCAGCTTCACACACTGAGGACCAGCTCTGGTTAGACTTCACCTCCAGTCTGCCTGAACACAGACTGGAACCATTCAGCAGCCTGACAGAGTCTGGAGACATCAGAGAAGATCAAACAGAGAGATCAGAGACAGCAGACACACAAGAAAAAGATGGCAGCAAACAACTATTCACTGACTCAACCTCAACACGACTCAACATGACTTCATCATTAATGATAATAATAATAATAATAATAATAATGGATTGCATTTATATAGCACTTTTCTAGACACTCAAAGCGCTTTACAATTCCACTATTCATTCACTCTCACATTCACACACTGGTGGAGGCAAGCTACAGTTGTAGCCACAGGTGCTCTGGAGCAGACTGACAGAAGCGAGGCTGCCATATCGCGCCATCGGCCAAAACCAGTAGGCAGTAGGGTGAAGTGTCTTGCCCAAGGACACAACAACCAGTACAGACAGAGCTGGGGATCAAACCGACAACCTTCCGGTTACAAGAGAAGCTTCCCAACCCCCTGAACCACGGTCACCCCCATTAACAACAGAATACATCTTTATAACAGCACACACTGGAGACATGTTAGCATAACAGTTAGATTTCATAATAAAACAGCTGTAGTTGCAGGCCCAGCCTACTGGTTCCCTTTGTGGATGTGTAGTATTGTCCCTTTTTCTTGTGGAACCAGTAAAATTGGTGCAGCTGATGCAGGGACATAACATGGCCAGAGAGACAAATTTGTTGACATATTATATTTTATGTTTCTTTATTTTCCTTTTGGTGGTGATGGTGTATTGTCTGTGCAAATGCTCATTTGATGGTTTTATTCCCAATTCTCCTTCCTATCTTTGTCTTACCTTGAATATTGTTCTATGAACCCAGTACCCAAAAAGAGATGGTCTGAATCTCTCATCTTCTGAGTAGTTCCCACTAGGCAGTGCACAGCTAGAATAGAGCCAGGGGGTGATGGGACTCGTACTGTTCCAACTCCTTCTATCTTCCATTTTTATTCAATTCTATTTTTTTAAGTGCCAAAAAAAGTGCCACTCCCACCCACACTACCAACCAGGATCCACAAGGAGTAGTGGAGTCTGCCACGATGACAATATCTCGAACATCAAAACTTTTCTTGTTCTTTGACCACCACTGTCATTCCTGCAACAATGCTACATAGTTTTCTACCTTCTACCTCACACAAAAGGGTTTGTAATCATTTATCATCCACTCTTTGTGCTCCCACAGTATCCTAATTACTTATGAATGTGACGTAGAATGAAAGTAGAGACATGAGGAATCACTGGATGTTTCATATCATCATGCACAGCTAATTAATTAAGCCTTTCCCCAACTCTGAAAAATTAATTCTTGATTACTAGACCAAGCTTATAGAGACGAATGCTTTCCTTTCCTCCCATTCTGTATTTCAAACCAGATATTTCATCACCAAACCTTTTTAATAGTTAATGATGGCACGCCTTGCATCTTGTGTATCAAAGGATAAACACCAGCCATCCAATGTCGCCTGAAAGCTTTTAATATATTTTTCAAAAGTATTTGTTGATATATTTAGGCCACTTCATGGCCCAACATATCCTGGACTTCATAGCGCGGCAGTGGGTGTGGATAATTTTCCGGAAAAAACGGCAGACAGCTGAAGCGGAGCGGCCGAAGAGTAAACTTTTAAAATTAATTACCGAATATTATGTCACTTACAGTGGGGCAAAAAAGTATTTAGTCAGCCACCGATTGTGCAAGTTCCCCCACTTAAAATGATGACAGAGGTCAGTAATTTGCACCAGAGGTACACTACAACTGTGAGAGACAGAATGTGAAAAAAAAATCCATGAATTCACATGGTAGGATTTGTAAAGAATTTATACGTAAATTAGGGTGGAAAATAAGTATTTGGTCACCTCAAACAAGGAAAATCTCTGGCTCTCACAGACCTGTAACGTCTTCTGTAAGAAGCTTTTCTGTCCCCCACTCGTTACCTGTATGAATGGCACCTGTTTGAACTCATCATCTGTATAAAAGACACCTGTCCACAGCCTCAAACAGTCAGACTCCAAACTCCGCCATGGCCAAGACCAAAGAGCTTTCGAAGGACACCAGGAAAAGTATTGTAGACCTGCACCAGACTGGGAAGAGTGAATCTACAATAGGCAAGCAGCTTGGTGTGAAAAAATCAACTGTGGGAGCAATCATCAGAAAATGGAAGACATACAAGACCACTGATAATCTCCCTCGATCTGGGGCTCCACGCAAGATCTCATCCCGTGGGGTCAAAATGGTCATGAGAACGGTGAGCAAAGATCCCAGAACCACACGGGGGGACCTGGTGAATGACCTGCAGAGAGCTGGGACCAAAGTAACAAAGGTCACCATCAGTAACACACTACAACGGCAGGGAATCAAATCCCGCAGTGCCAGACGTGTTCCGCTGCTGAAGCCAGTGCATGTCCAGGCCCGTCTGAAGTTTGCCAGAGAGCACATGGATGATACAGCAGAGGATTGGGAGAATGTCATGTGGTCAGATGAAACCAAAGTAGAACTTTTTGGTATAAACACAACTCGTCGTGTTTGGAGGAAGAAGAATACTGAGTTGCATCCCAAGAACACCATACCTACTGTGAAGCATGGGGGTGGAAACATCATGCTATGGGGCTGTTTTTCTGCCAAGGGGACAGGACGACTGATCCGTGTTAAGGACAGAATGAATGGGGCCATGTATCGTGAGATTTTGAGCCAAAACCTCCTTCCATCAATGAGAACTTTGAAGATGAAACGAGGCTGGGTCTTCCAACATGACAATGATCCAAAACACACCGCCCGGGCAACAAAGGAGTGGCTCCGTAAGAAGCATTTGAAAGTCCTGGAGTGGCCTAGCCAGTCTCCAGACCTCAACCCCATAGAAAATCTGTGGCGGGAGTTGAAAGTCCGTGTTGCTCGGCGACAGCCCCAAAACACCACTGCTCTCGAGAAGATCTGCATGGAGGAATGGGCCAAAATACCAGCTACTGTGTGTGCAAACCTGGTAAAGACCTATAGTAAACGTTTGACCTCTGTTATTGCGAACAAAGGTTATGTTACAAAGTATTGAGTTGTATTTTTGTTATTGACCAAATACTTATTTTCCACCCTGATTTACGAATAAATTCTTTACAAATCCTACCATGTGGATTCATGGATTTTTTTTTTTTTTTTCACATTCTGTCTCTCACAGTTGAAGTGTACCTCTGGTGCAAATTACTGACCTCTGTCATCATTTTAAGTGGGGGAACTTGCACAATCGGTGGCTGACTAAATACTTTTTTGCCCCACTGTATATGTATATAATAACTTTAAAATTGGCCATATTATATTTACATCACCAAAGTGAGATGACTGTAGTCTCATGAACAACATTAGCTAATTGTTATTAACTAGCTAATCTTAAATGACTGTTCAGTACAGAAATGAAGCCCAACAATTATGTTTTTACAGTCCTGTGGTCTCAGCCTCAGGTACTCAAAAAAATCTATCAGAGCTCATGTAAAAACAAACAAACAAATGAACAAAAGATTTTCTCCTTCATTTCTGTCAAACAAAGCTGTATGAAACATTTCCAGCTGTTAGTATCATGGTTGCTAGGCAACCTGGGCAGCACGACGGAGGCTAGACCGTCCCATTTCTGGCCTTAGCGGTGTTTGAGTACGCGGCCCTTGTGGACTGTTAAGGCTGCGTACTTAAAGGCTGCAGACCCTGAATTGGGATACAGCCCTACAGCTCATCAGGCTAGTCGGGGGAGCAACGCTTGCACTGCCGGCGTTCTGGGAATCCATCCTACCTGAAAAAACATCCTAGCCAATGTTTCTGCGCAGACGTGGCGCATTCGCACAAAACCAACGCCAAATTGACTTCTTTTTCTCTCACCCATCCGTAATACTTCTTAAGGTTATGGTTTAAAGTTTAGAGTAGGATGGTTTCTCAGAACAGGCTCCTCAACGCAGCCGGATTCCCAGTCTTTCCAACAGCCAGCTGTGGTGAGTAAAAAGGACAATTTGGCATTACCCACGCCATCGGTTTTGTCACTGAACTGTGAGACAGCTAATGCTGCTGCCCCGGCCTGTAGCTCAGTTCGCTGTAGCTCAGCCGGCAACTCTGCCGTCTCTATCCTCTGCTGAACACTCGGGGGAGTTTAGTCTGCCAGCAGAGGATTGTGGAACGCCACCAGGGCTGGAATGGACTGACTGCTCTGCACAGCCCCAGCCGCTGCTTCATGAGCCTACTTCACCTACATCACTTCACCTACCTGTTGGTGCTGCAAATCCACCCAATCTAGCACCTGCAGCCACCACACCACCATCACCATCGGCTCTACCACCTGCAGCTGCGGTGCCCGAGCAGGAGATCAGCATGCCTGGGAACCCACTCTGCTCAAGCAGTAGGTCAGCGTGCCGGAGGGACCCGCTCTGCTCGAGCACGAGGTGAGCATGCCAGCGGGACCTGCGCAGGGCGCGCAAGTTCCTGGTGTCAGCAAGGAAGTTTTGCCATCGTGGGCGGCCGCCAGAGCTGCAAGGCTGCCACCGGACCAGGGGCAGGCTGCCCGTGCTGCTACCCCGCTACCCCTGGAACCGTGGTAGGCCACCGGACCTGTGACACTGCCGCCGGATCCGGGGCATGCCGCCGGAGGTGCAATGCCGTCGCCACTCAACCATAATATTCTATTAGAGTGATTAGAGCATGCTGTTGGTATTACAGGCACTGCACTCCAGTGATTTGTATCATGTCTATCTAATAGACTCCAGTTTGTTAATGTAGATAGTACATGACTTAATAATTGATCATCAAATTGATTTACTCTGCCTTACAGAAACCTGGTTGCAGCCGGATGATTATGGTAGTTTAAATGAATCAACACCCCCGAGTCATTCTAACTATCAGAAATCTCAAAGCACAGGCCGAGGGGGCGGTGTGGCAGCAATTTTTCACACCAGCCTATTAATTAACAAAAGCCTGATGCTTAGCCTTGTCCACCCCAGCTGTAAAACTCAGAAACCAGTCTTACTTGTTATCATATATCGTCCACCTTGGCCTTACACAGAGTTTCTGTCTGATTTCTCAGACTTTTTATCTGATTTAGTGCTCAGCTCAGATAAAATAATTATTGTGGGTGATTTTAACATCCATGTAGACGCTAAAAATGACAGCCTCACCATGGCATTTAATCTGTTATTAGACTCAATTGGCTTCTCTCAAAGTGTAAAAGAACCCACCCACCACTTTAATCACACTCTAGATCTTGTGTTAACATATGGCATAGAAGCTGAACATTTAACAGTGTTTCCTGAAAACCCTCTCCTGTCTGATCATTTCCTGATAACATTTACATTTACAGTAATTGATTACACAGCAGTGGAGAGTAGACTTCATCACAGTAGATGTCTTTCTGAAAGCGCTGTAACTAAGTTTAAGAATATAATCCACCCACTGTTATCATCTTCAATGACTTGTACCAACACAGAGCACAGCAGCTATCTGAACGCTACCCCAACAAAGGTCGATTATCTTGTTAATAATTTTACCTCCTCACTACGTACGACTCTGGATACTGTAGCTCCTGTGAAAACTAAGGTCTAGGGATGGGTATCGTTTAGGTTTTATCCGATACCAGTACCAACGGTACTTTTGCTGCCGTCTTAAAGCTCGAACCGGAATCAAACTTTGAAACCGCGTTGCCGGTCTGCCTTATAATACTCTGCTTGAACAGTGCTTAAAAGAATCAGAGAACAAAAACTTGCCAAAACCTCTCATGTTAATGTTTTCCACTTTTCTTTGGTCATTTTGCCTTTTTGGCCAGGGTGAAGGAGTATCTGCCCTCAAACAAGAAGACAGCCGCATGTTAACGACAACGGTGTTTGCTAGTTCACCTTACGTGCATTAATGTAATAACGTGGTTAGCCTACTCAACGTAAATTACACACGAACAACATTAAGCTACTCACGCAGAGAAGAACGGCTGCTGCTGCCATCATCATCATCATCCGTCATCATTTCTGCTACACTGGCAGGGCTAGGGGCCAGGACTCTCCTCTTTGGTTTCTTGGGGGATGTTGCTAACTCCGGGTCTGATAACAGGCGCCACACCCGCAGTAGATGTGCTCGGTGTGAGGTCTTGGAGCAAGCTATCAAATACGGCGCATTTCTCGGCTTTTAAAAAACGCTATGCGTCGCCAGGTGTTTCATCAGATTCGAGGAGTTACCTCCTTTGCACAGTATCACCTTAAAGCACTTGTTGCAGGCTGCTGAGTTTGCATCTTTTGCTGTGAAGTACAGCCAGACTTTGACCGCTTCGCCTTGGGCGTTTTTAATCTGTAGCTCTGCTCTAAAAGAACGTACGTACCTGGACCCGCCTACTACGCTCGCAAAGGTAAAATGATTGGCTAGAATTCAAAGTGTATGACATCTCAGGAAAAAAAAGCACCGAAATAAAGCACCGAAATGTGCGCTGCTTTTCGGTCTGGTTACTACCGTTTATGTCAGAACCGGTGCCATAATGGCACCGGATATCGGTACCCATCCCTACTAAGGTCTCAAATCAGAAGTACCTGACTCCGTGGTATAATTCTCAAACACGTAGCCTAAAGCAGATGACTCGTAAGCTGGAGAGGAAATGGCGTGTCACAAATTTAGAGGATCATCATTTAGCCTGGAGAAATAGTTTGCTGCTTTATAAGAAAGCCCTCCGCAAAGCCAGAACATCTTACTATTTGTCACTGATTGAAGAAAATAAGAACAACCCCAGGTTTGTCTTCAGCACTGTAGCCAGGCTGACAAAAAGTCAGAGCTCTGTTGAGCCAACCATCCCTTTAACGTTAACTAGTAATGACTTCATGAACTTCTTCACAAATAAAATTTTTATCATTAGAGAAAAAAATTACCAATAATCATCCCACAGATGTAATATTATCTACAGCTACTCTTAGTACCATTGATGTTAAGTTAGACTCTTTTTCTCCAATTGATCTTTCTAAGTTAACTTCAATAATTACTTCCTCCAAACCATCAACGTGTCTTTTAGACCCCATTCCTACAAAACGGCTCAAAGAAGTCCTGCCATTAATTAATGCTTCAATCTTAAATATGATCAACTCATCTCTAATAATTGGCTATGTACCACAGGCCTTCAAGTTGGCTGTAGTTAAACCTCTACTCAAAAATCCATCTCTAGACCCAGCAGTCTTAGCTAATTATAGGCCAATCTCCAACCTTCCTTTCATATCAAAAATCCTTGAAAGAGTAGTTGTCAAACAGCTAACAGATCATCTGCAGAGAAATGGCTTATTTGAAGAGTTTCAGTCAGGTTTCAGAGCTCATCACAGCACAGAAACGGCTTTAGTGAAGGTTAAAAATGATCTTCTTATGGCCTCAGACAGTGGACTCATCTATGTGCTTGTCCTGCTAGACCTCAGTGCAGTGTTCGATACTGTCGATCATAATATCCTATTAGAGTGATTAGAACATGCTGTAGGTATTACAGGTACTGTACTGCAGTGGTTTGTATCATATCTATCTAATAGACTCCAAGTTGTACATGTAAATGCAGAGTCCTCTTCACACACTAAGGTCAGTTATGGTGTTCCACAGGGTTCGGTGCTAGGACCAATTCTGTTTACATTATACATGCTTCCCTTAGGCAGCATCATTAGAAGACATAGCATAATTTTTCACTGCTATGCAGATGACACACAACTCTATCTATTCATGAAGCCAGATAACACACACCAATTAGTTAAACTGCAGGAATGTCTTAAAGACATAAAGACCTGGATGACCGCTAACTTTCTGCTTCTTAATTCAGATAAAACTGAGGTTATTGTACTCGGCCATAGAAATATGGTATCTAACCAGATTCTTACTCTGGATGGCATTACCTTGGCCTCCAGTAACGCTGTGAGGAACCTAGGAGTCATTTTTGACCAGGATATGTCCTTCAACGCACATATTAAACAAATATGTAAGACTGCTTTCTTCCATTTCCGCAACATCTCTAAAGTTAGAAATATCCTGTCTCAGAGTGACGCTGAAAAACTAGTTCACGCATTTATTACTTCCAGGCTGGACTACTGTAATTCTTTATTATCAGGATGTCCTAAAAACTCGCTGAAAAGCCTTCAGCTAATCCAAAATGCTGCAGCAAGAGTCCTGACAGAGACTAGAAAGAGAGAGCAGATTTCTCCTGTATTGGCTTCCCTTCATTGGCTTCCTGTTAAATCCAGAATTGAATTCAAAATCCTGCTCCTCACATACAAGGTCTTAAATAATCAGGCCCCATCTTATCTTAATTACCTTGTAGTACCATACCACCCTATTAGAGCACTTTGCTCTCACATTGCAGGCTTACTTGTTGTTCCTAGAGTATTTAAAAGTAGAATGGGAGGGAGAGCCTTCAGTTTTCAGGCCCCTCTTTTATGGAACCAGCTTCCAGTTTGGATTTGGAAGACAGACACTATCTCTGCTTTTAAGATTAGGCTTAAAACTTTCCTTTTTGCTAAAGCATATAGTTAGGGCTGGACCAGGTGACCCTGAATCCTCCCTTAGTTATGCTGCAATAGACGTAGGCTGCCGGGGATTCCCATGATGCATTGAGTTTTTCCTTTCCAGTCACCTTTCTCGCTCACTATGTATTAACAGACCTCTCTGCATTGAATCATATCTGTTATTAACCTCTGTCTCTCTTCCACAGCATGTCTTTATCCTGTCTTTCTTCTCTCACCCCAACCGGTCGCAGCAGATGGCCCCACCCCTCCCTGAGCCTGGTTCTGCCGGAGGTTTCTTTCTGTTAAAAGGGAGTTTTTCCTTCCCACTGTCGCCAAAGTGCTTGCTCATAGGGGGTCATATGATTGTTGGGTTTTTCTCTGTACCTATGAAGCGCTTTGAGGGGACTTTTGTTGTGATTTGGCGCTATATAAATAAAATTGAATTGAATTGAATTGAATTAGATGGAGAGTTCTCTTCATACACTAAGTTTAATTATGGAGTTCCAGTGGAGTTCAGTGCTAGGACCAATTCTGTTTACATTATACATGCTTTCCTTAGGCAGTATCATCAGAAGGCGTAGCGTACATTTTCACTGCTATGCAGATGATTTATTACTTCAAGATGTCCTAAAAACTCTCAACTCTGGATAGTCAGATAAGATATACCAGAACACCAATGTGCGTTTTTAAAGGAACAGAAAGTGAAAGTCTACAACAAAGAGAGCACACAGTCATGGATAATATCTTCAACATAATTACCTGAGCAGGTGAGTTTCAGGATGTAGTCAAGCTGATCTGATATTGCACAATCCCTATTGGACAGAGGAGTTTTGGACACAATACAGGAAGACCTGATCAACCACACAAATTTGTATGAGGACTGTGCCGCTTCCATAGAAACAGCTGAGCCACAGTCCAGTTGTTCACACACAACAGCTGCTTCTTTCAAGGTCCAGGAATCATCAGAGTACCCCATTGGTCTCCATTCTCTAAGATGTTTTAACTCCAGTGTACCTGCACAGCGACTGGGTCCTCCTACCAGCCTGACATCATCAGACTCTGAACAGAAAGCAGAGAGTCATCAGTAAAAGAATAAAGTGAGTTTGAGCCAGATCAAAGCTGCAGCTCCTCTTCTACCTGAGCAGGTGAGTCCAACAGCTTTGCCAGGTGAGCAGCTGTTTCTAGCTGAGCCTGAGCTTCTACAGTCCAGGAGAGCAGACTCATGGCCTCCACACTGGAACTCTTTGCTCCACACTGGAGCCTCCACTTCTCCATAGAGCGCCCCCTGGAGGACTGAAAGAGGCCCACAGCCAAGCTCCCTACAGACCACCTCTGCATCCTGCTGGTCAAAGTCAGCTTCACACACTGAGGACCAGCTCTGGTTAGACTTCACCTCCAGTCTGCCTGAACACAGACTGGAACCATTCAGCAGCCTGACAGAGTCTGGAGACATCAGAGAAGATTAAACAGAGAGATCAGAGACAGCAGACACACAAGAAAAAGATGGCAGCAAACAACTATTCACTGATTCAAACTCAGCACAACTCCAAGATGACACTGGAAACATGTTAGTATCACAGTTAGATTTAATAATAAAAAAAGCTGTAGTTGCAGCCCCAGCCTACTGGTTCCCTTTGTGGATGTGTAGTATTGTCCCTTTTTCTTGTGGAACCAGTAAAATCGGTGCAGCTGATGGAGCAGACATGACATGGCCAGAGAGACAAATTTGTTGACATATTATATTTTACGTTTCTTTATTTTCCTTTTGATGATGATAGTGTATTATCCATCTATTTAAGCGCTCATTTGATGGTTTTATTCACAAATCTCCTTCCTGTTTTCGTCTTCCCTCAACATTTGTTCTGTGAAACCAGTACCCCAAAAGACACGGTCAGATAGAAAGCAGCAAGATACACAGGGCTTTTTTTTTTTTTAAATAAAGCAGCAAACTATTTCTCCAGGCTAATTGATGGTCTTCTAAATTTGTAATACACAATTTCCTCTCCAGCTTATGAGTTATCTGCTTTAAGGTCTGCATTTGAGAGTTTATACCTGGAAGTCAAGTGCAACCCCAATTCCCAATGAAGTTGGGACATTGTGTAAAATGTAAATAAATGCATCAACACTACATATGAGCGGGCGGAGGGAGGTTTTGGAGTCTTCTCACACCCCCGTTCTCTGCGACCTGCTGGAGGGGGGGGGCCGGGAGGAGGAGTTCGCTGTTGATTGGGGTCTGGAGTGTGGGGCCTCCCTGCTGCTGCGGAGTCGGGGCGGTCTGCTTCTCCCCACCGCAGGGAAAAAGGGTAACACCACCTGGGTCTGGGTGCAGTTTCCCCCTCCAGGGGCAAAGGTACCTAGACCCGGTTCTTAGAGTACGCTTGGGGAGTGTGATTGTGTGTACAGTGTCTCTCTATGTCTGTCTCCATGTTGGGTGAGTGTTGAGTAATTGCATATGAGAGCATGAGGGTGGGAATGGATGTTTGTATCTGTGTGTGCCTGTATGTCTGTGTCTATATGTCAGGTTGGGTATCAGACGCCACCTCTCTGGGGACATCTCAGGCCCTCTAAGGGATGGAGGCCTATCTCCCCCCACCACCACTTCCCCTGCCAGTGGCAGACGCCCTCAGACATCGGTGCGTTGGTGGTTCTTTGTGTCCGGGGGTGGGCGTCCAGGTACACACCGGCTCACTCCTTGGTGGCTGCTTATCGGGGCCTGGAGCCTGGGGCTCGCTCGGGCCACTTTGGGGGTGGGGTGCCCTTGGCCTCTCGGCCTGGGGCTCGGTCACTCTGGCGCAGCTGGCTGCCGGCGGAGCTCACGGGCGCGTCACTGCAACCCCCCCTGGCTTCTGCTCCGCGGCTGCTGGGTGACCCCTCATCTGGGACTCTCCTCAGCTCCTTCTGGGACAGTGGCGCGGCTGCCCCTCTGTTGGTCTTCCTTGGTCTCTTGTGTTCTGGGGGCCTCTGGATGTCTGGAGTTTTGATCTCCTCCATACCTGCTTCATGACCTGGAGGACGGGTCTGTGGCTCCCCACACCCTCTAGCAGATCATTACATGAAGGAACCTTTTAAAAACAAACGCGTCCATGCTCACAGGTGTACACACGGGTGCTCACACACACAAACGACACCCTTTTTGGCTCCTACCTCAAAGCACACTGTGCGCTGTCGATCTTACATGCTGCACAATAATGTTTAATATTTAGTATTTACTGTTATATTCCCATATATCATCGTGATGTTGTTTATTGTATTGCTCTCGTTTCCTTCTGCTTGTTTTCTTTTTTCTTTCTCAACAGGTGATCCAGGTGATTGATATATGCATTTTTTTGTGTCTGCTTATTTAGTTGGTTTTTGTTTTTTTGCCCTTTATCCCTGTCCCTCTTCTCCGCTGTTTCCCCCCCCCCCTCTTCCTTTCTCCCTTTTCTTTTCCTCATTCAAGTCTGTCCCGTATCTAGCAAGTGAAAATAAAATAAATAAATAAAATAAACAATAAAAGGTGAATCAAATAGACCATTACGGCAAGGCTGGGATGGTCAATTTGGTAAAGTAAATCTGTTGGGCATCTTTCCTCGCCTTTAGACAATAATTCTGATGGCAAAAGAACCAAACGGGACAGGCAAAAAAAAAAAAAAAAAAAATGTAAATAAAAACAGAATACAGTGGTCCTTTCCAACGTATATTCAACTGAATACACTAGAAAGACAAGATATCTGTCTTCAAACTCAAACTTTATTATTGTTTTGTGTTATTTTGAATTTGATGCCTGCAACCTGTTCCAAAAAAGCTGGGACAGGGGCAGCAAAAGACTGGGAAAGTTGAGGAATGTTCAAAAAACACCTGTTTTGAACATTCCACAGGTGAACATTGAACATTGTCATGGTATAAAAGGAGCATCCCCAATAGTCTCAGGTGTTCACAAGCAAGTATGGGGTGAGGTTCACCATTTTGTGAACAACTGATTGGACAAATTCAGCAGTTTAAGAACAATGTTTCTCAACGAACAATTGCAAAGAATCTAGGGATTTCATGATCAACTGTCCATAATATAATCAAAAGATCCAGAGAATGTGAAGAAATCTCTGCACGCAAGATGCAAAGCCGAATACCAACACTGGATGCCCGTGACCTTTGATCCCTTAGGTGCATTAAAAACCGACATCACTCTGTAAAGGATATTACCACATGGGCTAAGGAATACTTTAGAAAACCATTGTCAGTTAACCTAGTTCATCGCTACATCTACAGTGCAAGTGCAAGTTAAAACTCTACCATGCAAAGCAAAAGCCATATATCAACAACATCCAGAAACACTGCCAGCTTCTCTGGGCCTGAACCCATCCGAGATGGACTGATGCAATGTAAATGTGTGCTGTGGTCTGACAAGTCCACATTTCCAATTGTTTTTGGAACTGATAGATGTCGTGGCCTCTGAACCAAAGAGTAAATGGGTCACCCGGATTGTTATCAACGCAAGTTTAAAAGCCAGCATCTGAGATGGTAATGGGGGTGTGTTAGTGCCCATGGCATGGGTAACTTGCACATCTGTGAAGGCACCATTAATGCTGTAAGGCAGCGGTCCCCAACCTTTTTTGCGCCACGGACCGGTATATGCCCGACAATATTTTCATGGACCGGCCTTTAAGGTGTCGCGGATAAATACAACAAAATAAAACTAGTACCGGTACCGAAAAAAAGAAAATTTATTCATAACACACGTGAAAAGATCAAGGAAAACCGAGTAAACCATAAAAACGATAACAAAATAACGCTCAAAACCGATAAAAACCCTGAAAACTATACATTTCACACCTGAGCCTCACTCTCGCGGCCCGGTACCAAACGACTCACGGACCGGTACCGGTCTGAGGCCCGGGGGTTGGGGACCGCTGCTGTAAGGTACATACAGGTTTGGAGCAACATATGCTGCCATCCAAGCAATATATTTTTCACGGACCTGCCTTCTTATTTCAGCAGGACAATGTGAAGCCACGTTCTGCATGTGTTACAACAGTGTGGCTTTGTAGCAAAAGAGTGCAGGTACTAGAGTGGCCTGACTGCAGTCCAGACCTGTCTCCCATTTAAAATGTGTGTCACATTATGAAGCTTGTGTCCTGTGCCACATCATCAATAAACACTAGTGTTCCACTGCCACTGGCAGCTATGGATGCCCGAGCCATCACACTGCCTTTGCTGTGTTTTACAGATGATGTAGTATGCTTTGGATCATGTTCCATGCCTTCTCCCTTCTTTTTTCTCGCTGTCATTCTGATAGAGGTTGATCTTGGTTTTATCTGTTAAAAGTATGTTTTTCCATGTTTTTCTATTCTTGAGGCATATTAGTGGCTTGCACATTGCAGTTAACCCTCTGGATTTAATTTCATGCAATCTTCCCTTTATGGAAGACTTATATATCCATACGCCTAACTCCTTTTTTTTTTTTTTTTTTTTTTTTTTTTTTGTGTCCCGTTTGGATCTTTAGCCATCAGAATTGTTGTCTTAAGGCCAAGAAAGATGCCAAGCGGATTTATTTTACCAAGTGGATCATCATGGCCTTGCCATATTGGTCCATTTGATTGACCTTTATTATAATTATGAATTTATTTTATTTTCAGTTGCTACAAACGGGACAGACATGACTGGGGGATAGGACAGGGAGAAAGAATGAAAGAAAGAGAGGGAGAGAAAGAAAACCAAAGGGGAGAAGAGACGGTGAGAAGGGGGGAAGAAAGAAAAACAAACAAACAAACAAAAAAAACAAAAAACACCTGGGTCACCTGTATGGAGAAAAAAACAACAGAAGAGAAAGCAAACAACAAAGAGCAACATAATAAAAAAAAACAGCACCATCACAATAAACTAGCTAGCAGTAGATATCAATAGATACTAAATAATAAACAATATTGTGCAGCACGCAAGATAGACAGCGCACAATGTGCTTTGAGGCAGCAGCCAAGAAAGCTGTAGTCCGCGTCTGTGAATACCCGTGTGTACACCTGTGTGCATACCTGTGTGGATCAGCATGCTTGCATTCCAAAGGTTTCTCCATGTAACGATCTGCTAGGGAGTGTGGGGAGCCACAGCCCCGTCCTCCAGGGTATGAAGCAGGTATGGAGGAGATCAAAACTCCAGACATCCAAAGGCCCCCAGAACACAAGAGACCAAGGAAGACCAACAGAGGGGCAGCCGCGCCACTGTCCCAGTAAGAGCTGAGGAGAGTCCCAGATGAGGGCTCACTCAGCAGCCGCGGAGCAGAAGCCAGGGGGAGTTGCAGTGACGCGCCCGTGAGCTCCGCCGGCAGCCAGCTGTGCCTGAGTGACCGAGCCCCAGGCCGAGAGGCCGGGGGCACCCCACCTCCGAAGTGGCCCGAGCGAGCCCCAGGCTCCAGGCCCCGATAAGCGCCCGCCAAGGAGTGAGCCGGTGTGTACCTGGACGCCCATCCCCAGACACAAAGAACCACCAACGCACCGACACCTGAGGGAGTCCGCCACTGGCAGGGGAAGTGGTGGTGGGTGGAGATAGGCCTCCAAACCTTGGAGGGCCTGAGATGTCCCCAGAGAGGTGGCATCTGATACCCAACCTGACATATAGACACAGACATACAGGCACACACAGATACAAACATCCATTCCCACCCTCATGCTCTCATATGCACTTACTCCACACTCAACCAACGTGGAGACAGACATAAAGAGACGCTGTACACACGATCACACTCCCCAAGCGTACTCTACGAACCGGGTCTAGGTACCCTTGCCCCTGGAGGGGGGAACTGCACCCAGACCCAGGTGGTGTTACCCTTTTCCCTGTGGTGGGGAGAGGCAGACCGCCCCGACTCTGCAGCAGCAGGGAGGCCCGACACTCCAGACCGCAGTCGGACGGCCAACTCCTCCTAGCCCCCCTGCTCCAGCAGGCCGCAGAGAACGGGGGTGAGAGAAGACTCCAAACCTCCCTCCACCCGCTCATTGTAGTGTTGATGCATGTGTGTTCTAAGGTGCAATTAAAACCCAGGAGGGCATGGAGCTACCTGCCAGAGAGCAGCAGGTAAGCGCATAGTCCCTCCTGCTAGCCCTCAATGTCTACGTGTATTCAAAATTGAGAGGTGGGCAACGACGCCAGGGGTGAGGTGTACACCCTGATGGTAATTTGGACTCCGTGTAGCGTGCCCACCCCCAAGATCCTATATGTATGTGCAATGAGAGTGTGAGTAATGTGAATGTCTAAGTTGTGGGATAAAATTGAGGCGGAGGCAGCCAGAAGGGGACAGGGGGGGGGGGGGGGGGGGGTGTAGCCTCCTCTGCACCCTGGTGACATATCTCTACTCCAAGGCCCTGCATGTGTGTGGGTGGTTGTGGTGGAGCGGGAAGAGGGAGGCAGCTGGAGATGGGGAGGGAAGGAAGGGAGGGGCAGGTGACCCCTCCCTGGGGCCAGCTCCCCCGCTGACCCCAGTAGGCACTCCCATACTCCGCGACCCGCCAGGGAAAGGGGGCCCAGGCCCATCCAGACCGGGGCCCAGCGCAGCAGCGCCCCCCGGCCCCACAGAGCCCTGGGACAGTCCACCCAACCCCACCACAGAGAAAACTGCACCCACCCCACCATCCATTCATCTTCCAGACTACATGAGACAATAGACTCCCAGGCTGAGATCTTCCTCCACCTCTCCTTTATCTCCCCCTCCTGCAGAGAGTTCCTGAGGAGAGGAAAGCTCCTGCAAGGTGTGACAATCTCCCCCACCAGTTGAAGAGCCCCCCAGGCGGCTCGACGCACCAGCGGCACCCTGCGCCAGGGATGGGCCCCCATGCACCCACCCGCCCACAATACGCCTAACTCCTGGAGAGTGTTGTTCCCTTAGTTGGCTATCGTGAAGGCAGGGCTCTAGACTAACTTTTTGCCACAGCACAGGGGACCTTTGGGCAGTGCATTTATCGCGGCATATAATGTGTGTTTTAATTGTGTGTTTCAGTTCGAAACATATTAGCGGCAGTCACAAATGCAGTATTGCCTGCCATGATCTTTCCACACTCACAACAGTAAATGCAGTGCATCATAGAATAGAATAGAATAGAATTCAACTTTATTATCATTTCACATGCACAGGTACAGGGCAACGAAATGCAGTTTGCATCCATCCAGAAGTACTTTAGTGATATAGATATATTACAATATATATTAGCAATAATATAGATATGTGAGTATATTACATGCCTGTGTGTATGTTCAGGCATGTTGTCAGATTTACTGTATCTTAGCCAGGGAAACTGGTCAAGCCACTTTCTTCAATATGTATACACTTTTAAATTAATTCCCCCCTGGGCTGTAGCTTGGAGTCTATCATTTTTTGGCTTTTTATAGCATATAACTGCCTTAAAAATATTCTGCAGTGAATCAAAAACTGAAGAACACATTGAATCAACATATGACCATTACCTAATGCTACTGAAGTGAAGCAGAGGAAAGTTAGAGGTTTTGCTAAGTGTTTTGCAATTTTGGCAAAAAAAAAAAAAAAAAAGAGGCCGACAGCACTGTCCATGACTTGTGCGTAATCATTGACTGTAGAAAACATGGATGATGCGACAGCGCCCCAAAAATGAAGCCAAAACATTTCTATCGACCCCTGGTGTCTGGCTGCAGTATAGGTCATAAACCCTGCCTCCTCCATGTTAGCGGATGGAACTGGGGTCAGACTAAAATAAATAAATTCTCCTTAGATAATTTTTTTTCCAAAGATTCTTTCTTTTGTTATCAATAGTTCTCCTCATGCTGATTGATGTCCAAGGGTCATCATGTCCAAGGCATCTCCGTTCCCATAAGTTTGATTCTAATTCCTACCGCGGTGATGTTAAATTGGGGTGAAACATCATCATAACAGCTTTGACTGGCAGCTGCAGTCACGGAGAAACTTGCGTATATCTGTTCGGGAATAGCAGATAGAGCGTAGGCTCTGAGAGGAGGGCCAGCGTTTACGCTACGAAAACACGACCGAGTGTTTTAACCTGACAGCCTGAGGTGTTCTTCAGTAAACTGGACTAGCTGACAGAAGGACCCGAGGCCCCGCCAAACTTTTTCGGTAAGTTAAACGTGTTTGTAAGCTAATCTGTAATTATCATCCTTAGCTAGGTCCTGAGACCTAGCTAGCTAAAATGAGCACTCGGCTGTCAGGGTTCGTTTAGCTAATCTGTGCAGGTGAATGAATTTACTAAAGAAATTTACTAAAGAAATCAAGAGAAACGCCCCGGGCTACTCAGTCACTAATTACTGTTACTGTTGTAAGATGGCGCCTAGTATGGCAGCCTCGTCGCGAGCTCCCCCAAGCAACAGCTGTTTTTTGTGTTTAATTTTACTTTTCCTTTATTTTTTCACAAGTAGCACATGTCTCCTTGTGTACGACCGACAAACCTTACTGGACATAAAAGACGGACTTTCTCATCACTTTCCGGAGTTCAAGTTTTGCAACACGGACCCTCCGTTTGCATCTCACCCGAGACGCCACCTCAGGTAAATTTACAACAGTGATTATTATGACTGTTTACATTCCCCCACAAGCCGACACTGACCGAACACTCAGGGAACTGTACAGCGCGATCAGCAGTGAGGAAACCGCACACCCAGAGGCGACGTTTATCACGACCGGGGACTTTAATAAGGGAAACCTGAAGAAAGTTTCACCAAAACTCCACCAACACATCCATTTCAACACTCGTGGAGACAGGCTACTTGACCACTGCTACACCTCTTTCCGGGATGCGTACAAAGCCCTCCCCCGTGCTCCATTCGGCCAATCAGATCCATCCTCCATCCTGCTCCTGCCCGCCTACAGGCAGAAGCTGAAACAGGAAGCTCCAACCCTGAGGGCGGTGCACAGTTGGTCGGAGTCTACGCTGCGGGACTGTTTTGATCACGCGGGGAATGTTTCACGTGGCTGCTAATGACATTGATGAGTACACAGACTCAGTCTGCAGATTCATCAGGAAATGCTGCTGCAGGCGGCGTGGATGAAGCTGCTGCAGGCGGCGTGGATGAAGCTGCTGCAGGCGGTGGTGGAGCCGGTGGTGGCTGAACGGTCTCGCCAGAACTGTCAGCAGACATAAAGACGTGCTGGCTGGGTCCTCCTGGACCCCCAGCTGATGACGGTGATGGCTGAACGGGCCCCTCGGGCCCTCCAGCTGATGAGGCCGCTGCAGGCGTGGATGACGGCGATGGCTGAACAGGCCCCTCGGGCCCTCCAGCTGACAAGGCCGCTGCAGGCGTGGATGACGGCGATGGCTGAACAGGCCCCTCGGGCCCTCCAGCTGACAAGGCCGCTGCAGGCGTGGATGACAGCGATGGCTGAACGGGCCCCTCGGGCCCTCCAGCTGACGAGGCCGCTGCAGGCGTGGATGACAGTGATGGCTGAACGGGCCCCTCAGACCCTCCAGCGGAGACGGGTGGCTGAACGGGCCCCTTGGACCCCCCAGCGGAGATGAAAAAGTACTGGCCGGGCTCTCCACAACCCCCAGCAGACACGAGAAAGGGCTGGCCGGGCTCTCCAGAACCCCCAGGGGACAAGGCAGGTGGCGGCGTGGGAACCGCGGAGTGCTGGATGGGCTCATCCAAGCTTCCAGCAGGAGCTGATTTAGAAGTCCGAATGTCCGGCTGTGGGGTGGCGCGCCGGCGGCACGATTGTCGTTTCTTCCCCGCAGACGGCTCCAACGGGCCGGGCAAAACCACATCCAGCTGGTGAGGCTGGCGCGGCTGCTCCAGGGTGGCTGTTGTTTGTTGCTGCTGGGCCAAGTCCGATATTTCCAGAGCTCGCGCCGCCTCCCGGGCTTCTTTCAAACTGGCCAAACATCCTCTGACCTGTCGGAGATAGGAATTTCCTTCGAGGATTGCTTCAATAGCATTTATCCCCACAATCTTTGCCCTTGTATTAGAAGTGTGGGTTATCCACTCGACTAGGCGTTGGACTCGTATCAGATCGCTCTCCCCAGGTAAGTCTGCTGGGTCCATGTTGTGGTCGCGTCGTTCTGTTATGAATCGCTGTGCGGCAGGCAGGAGTTGGACCCAAAATGCAGGCACTCAGGCACGAGGTTTAAACACAAAGAACTCAGTTTTATTTGCTAGCAGGGGACCGTTATACAAATGCAAACTAAACTCACAGGGAGCTCCACACAGCATGAGGGACAATGCGACACTGACTCAGAGAAACACAGGGTTTAAATACACTGGGAAGTAACGAGGGGAATGAGACACAGAAGGAGAGCACAGCTGGGGGAAATCAGAACTGACGAGACAAGGAAGTGTAAAGTGAACACACTGAGATCAGACACGGACTTTCAAAATAAAACAGGAAACACAAACACAAATACAGACTCAGAGACGCGGGCTTAACACAGAGACCTGACTACACTACAGGGGATACACAGGCAGGGATGACGGAAAACAGAGGGAGCACAGAATAAAGACTGGGAAACCAAAACACAAACTGTCATATTTCATAATATCAAAAATAAGAGTACAAAAATCAAAAACACTGGGTCACCGACCCAGAACCATGACACATCCAGTAATGCATACACTCTTATATTGTACATATATCTATTACTCTCAGATTTAGCCATTCTTATATTTTGCTTGTTTTATGTTATTGTATTTTTTTGCACACCTCTGTTGCTTGTGAAGCTCGCACACAAGAATTTCACTCAAATGTACTGTACCAGTGTACCTGCACATGTGATGTGACAATAAAAGTGATTTGATTTGATTTACTTTTATTACAAGTATTATACTTTAAAAACAACAGGCTGCACCCTGCTGCAGCTCCTGTGCAGAGCTGAATATTAAATATGTGCAAACAACAGCATGTTTTCAGTCTCTTGCCACATCTGTAAAGACAGTAACATCTTTTTTAAAAGCTTGTACTTCAGTAACTCCTCATTAATCAGGAACTATGGATTAAAGTACTGTAGCACAGGCACAGGACAGCTGTGATGAAAGAAAGGGAAGAAGTTTCTCCAAACCTCTGGACCCAGGAAACCCAGCTTGATCCTAATGGTCTCCCTCACTAGTTTCTCTCCAGGGTGAATGTAGCTGTTGATATAATATGGACTATTATTAAATGAAAAGAACAAATTAGACTACACTACTGAAACGTTCTGCTGATTTTTTTAAAGTTTCCATGTTACCAGGCTGTAGACGGCTCTGAAGATTTAAACAGTTTTGGATCCATTACACTCACAGTCTTATGTTAAAATCTCAAAGGACAGCATTATATTTTTGATATTAACAGTAACTCTGGGACTCTGTGGAGTGTACAGCTGATCTCACCGCTGTCTAAAAATGGATAAAAAAAAACATAAGAAGTGCTGAATCCTTCAATAACACAGACTATTAGAGTATTAGGTGTGTAGCATCGCTAACTAGCTAGTAACAGCTAGCTAGCTAGTGTATGCTAACGGCTAAGCTAGCAAACAAATTAACAACAGAGTGATTTTAGAACTATAAGATGATAAGCTGTGTGTCTTTTTTTTATAACAGTGACATGGTTGTATTGACCTTAATTAAACGAGTCGTCACTGACGACTCGTCAGTCGCAGTAAACCAGCAAAAAAACTCGAGCAGCCGGGCTACGTAAAAAGTGTAGGGGGGCGTGTTTGTGGTCACGTCCAGTGTTGCCAACTCCTCAGTAAGGAAAATCGCTATTGGCTGTCCTAAAAGTCGCTAGAAGTCTCTAAATGACATCATCGCCTAATTTGCATAATTGGTCATGCTAATCTAATTGTAACCTATGTTGTTGGAGAGAGAAATAACATCGTGGAAGAGACATAAAGTGAGTAAAAAACGTCCTAAATGCATTTAGAGTTTATTTAGAACTACAAATTAAATTTCTTTTAGCAATTGTTTTTTTAATGTCACAATTCTAACCCTGCTCCTTTACCCGGGCTTGGACCGGCAAAAGTGACCCGAAATAGGCACTCCGGTGGAGTTACTTTGTGTGTGTGTGTTTATAAGTAGTTTTAAACCATCCACAAAACAGCATAAGAGTAAAAGAAGAACTGACTGCGTTACAGCACCCGCTGCTTGTTGAGAGTAAAAGCGATACGCGCTTTCACGTCTTTTTAAGCATTTAAGGGGTCTGAAAACTCGCTAAATATAGTGACAAAGTCACTAAGTTGGCAACACTGGTCACGTCCAGCGGGTGTGTGGACGAAAGCGTTACACAGTCGCTCCATCTCAAGTCACTACTGCGCAGACTCTGGCTCTGTCCATCTTTTCTACAGTCAATGTGTGTAATAAACAAACGAATAATGCAGAAAACAGAGATTTGAGATGGGAAACTGGTCTTGAAGTACACTGAGAGAGAGAGAGAGAGAGAGAGAGAGAGAGGGAGAGCTGTGCATGAAGTGGGATTTTATCGTGGTGAAAGCAAAACGGGAAAAGTAAGAGGGAACTTATGACGATGTTTAGCAAATGTGAAGCGTAGTTTTGATCTTCTTTTGCTGCTGGTTCAGTGAATTTTGGTTGGAGAGAGAGAAAAGCTGCAGTTTCAGAATCACATATAGCTTTGCAAAAAAACTGCAATACAAAGGAAGCACTTGCAAGCAACAAAAACAAACATAATATTCCAGAAAACACGCTTTTTTTTTTTTGGGCCGATCCGAAATTCAAGGCTGTCCTAAAAACTTCTAACATTGGATAGATTTCCAGTGCGAAACTTTGCATTGTCCGCCATTACCTTGCTCGGCGAAACGGGGGACATATTGACGTCATTTTTCGCGGGGAAAGGTTAGTTTTTTTTTTTTACCATATAGTCTCATGAGTGCTTATACTGGTGTTTTTTAAAAGTTCTCTTTGGACTTTTATGGGACTTTCTGGTTGTTTGGGTCGTGTGTTCTGGGATGCTTTTAGGAACTCATAATTGCACTTGCGGAAATAGTTTAATTTTGATGCAACCATGCTGCTTTGTTTTGTTTTTGCAAATTTGCATTTATTATAATATTCATCTTTTCGTTTTTTTTCCTGCAGTTTATATAAAAAAAACAAATTTGGTTGTTATTTCCAAAAAAATTAAAAACTATGAAACAGGGATCTCAAAACTAAATTTCCGGTGGTAGGAAACTATTTTGTGCAACTTTTTTGTATTTACAGTTTTGAGGGATAAGCCTCTTAAATTTTTCTAACTAGAAATATATGTTAAAAAAGCAAAAACGATTTTAAATTTTTTTGTAGTTTATTGCACTTTTTTGCAATTTATGTAATTACTATGCACTTAATAAATACATATTATTACAATCTGGACTATAATGGTTGTATTAATGTATAGCAACTTGAAATGCTCCCAAAAATGGCTCCACAGCATGTAAAAATATAATATAAGCTCTGGCGGACTTGGTGCTATGGTAGGTCTTAAAGGGTTAATAACATAACAAAGGAATTTCTCGACACTTTCACATGTGATATCTTTTAAATTAATTGTCCTAAACCCTTCATCCAATTTGAATGTGGATACCCTCAATTGAAAGCTGAGAGTCTAAAAATTATGTCCATTATATAACTACAATTGGCATATGTTTCAGTAAACAGGTTAAAAAAAAACTTTTGCTGTCAGTGTTGAAATATATACAGTGGCTTGCAAAAGTATTCGGCCCCCTTAAACCTTTCCACATTTTGTCACATTATAGCCACAAACATGAATCAATTTTATTGGAATTCCACGTGAAAGACCAACACAAAGTGGTGTACACGTGAGAAGTGGAATGAAAATCATACATGATTCCAAACATTTCTTACAAATAAATAACTGAAAAGTGGGGTGTGCGTAATTATTCAGCCCCCTTTGGTCTGAGTGCAGTCAGTTGTCCATAGACATTGCCTGATGAGTGCTAATGACTAAATAGAGTGCACCTGTGTGTGATCTAATGTCAGTACAAATACAGCTGCTCTGTGACAGCCTCAGAGGTTGTCTAAGAGAATATTGGGAGCAACAACACCATGAAGTCCAAAGAACACACCAGACAGGTCAGGGATAAAGTTATTGAGAAATTTAAAGCAGGCTTAGACTACAAAAAGATTTCCCAAGGCTTGAACATCCCACAGAGCACTGCTCAGGCGATCATTCAGAAATGAAAGGAGTCTGGCACAACTGTAAACCTACCAAGACAAGGCCGTCCACCTAAACTCACAGGCCGAACAAGGAGAGCGCTGATCAGAAATGCAGCCAAGAGGCCCATGGTGACTCTGGACGAGCTGCAGAGATCTACAGCTCAGGTGGGGGAATCTGTCCATAGGACAACTATTAGTCGTGCACTGCACAAAGTTGGCCTTTATGGAAGAGTGGCAAGAAGAAAGCCATTGTTAACAGAAAACCATAAGAAGTCCCGTTTGCAGTTTGCCACAAGCCATGTGGGGGACACAGCAAACATGTGGAAGAAGGTGCTCTGGTCAGATGAGACCAAAATGGAACTTTTTGGCCAAAATGCAAAACACTATGTGTGGCAGAAAACTAACACTGCACATCACTCTGAACACAACATCCCCACTGTCAAATATGGTGGTGGCTGCATCATGCTCTGGAGGTGCTTCTCTTCAGCAGGGACAGGGAAGCTGGTCAGAGTTGATGGGAAGGTGGAGGGAGGCAAATACAGGGCAATCTTGGAAGAAAACCTCTTGGAGTCTGCAAAAGACTTGAGACTGGGGCGGAGGTTCACCTTCCAGCAGGACAACGACCCTAAACATAAAGCCAGGGCAACAATGGAAGGATTTAAAACAAAACACATCCATGTGTTAGAATGGCCCAGTCAAAGTCCAGATCTAAATCCAATCGAGAATCTGTGGCAAGATCTGAAAACTGCTGTTCACAAACGCTGTCCATGTAATCTGACTGAGCTGGAGCTGTTTTGCAAAGAAGAATGGGCAAGAATTTCAGTCTCTAGATGTGCAAAGCTGGTAGAGACAAACCCTAAAAGACTGGCAGCTGTAATTGCAGCAAAAGGTGGTTCTACAAAGTATTGACTCAGGGGGCTGAATAATTACGCACACCCCACTTTTCAGTTATTTATTTGTAAAAAAATGTTTGGAATCATGTATGATTTTCATTCCACTTCTCACGTGTGCACCACTTTGTATTGGTCTTTCACGTGGAATTCCAATAAAATTGATTCATGTTTGTGGCTGTAATGTGACAAAATGTGGAAAAGTTCAAGGGGGCCGAATACTTTTGCAAGCCACTGTATGGACCTAACTGTAGAGGAGGAAATGATGAACTGAGCCAGTAATTGAGTTCCTGTCTAACCTCGGTTAGGGTACTAACTGTTAAGTCATATTGTTGAATGTGTCATTGTGGTTCTTAAATTTGTAAAGTCTTAGTTCAAACTATAGGATCAAGACATTCCTTTGTCCCCCTCCCCAGCCTCTCGAGGTTCTGGGGGGAGGCTATAGCGTTTTATCACAAGCACATCCCTTGTGAAGATTGTTTGATGTTGCTTCCTGCTTTTATGACCCTTTTGGTGAGCAGGAGGTCACACAAACGCACCCCCATGACACACACAAACACATTCTTGCACATGCATACACGTGCACACACACACACACACACACATAGTGCCTTGTCTTTGTAACCACTGGGGGGTTCTACGGTGGGAGGTGCTTGTGTTGTGTTGTATTGTGTACTGTAACTATCATGGGAATAAATAGCTGCGAGGGAAGCTGCTCTTTGAAGGATTTGGGCTTGAGACAGGTGAGGAGCGTGAGCTCCAAGAGCTGGTTCTGACCAAAACTTCCCTTGTTAGCGAGTAAAAAGCCGGTTGAAGATGTTCTGTCTTGTTTTCCGTTCTTCATGAGGAATAAGTCTCTAAACTGTGGAAACACAGACCCAACACTAACCAACACTGAACACAGGGTACGTTGGAGGAGCAAAAAGTTCTTATTGATTACGACAGCAATCGCATTTAGTCTGATTAATTTTGTCATAATATCCAGGGCATGGGAGATGCAACTAATAAGTCTTTGTATTAAGGCAAGATTCGACCCGCATCCTTGCAGGCCCGAGTCGACTGGCTACGTGACTGGTTGGGTCGAAGTGAAATCATGCTAAGACACAAAAACCCAGATGCTGAAAATAATTTTTCAGCACCAGAATAACAGCTGATAGCAGCTACCTGGGTCAGATATTGCTGCCAAGGGTTCCTGGAGTTTGTCTCACTAGACCATGGTTCCTCAATGGATGCTGGGCTGTGTTTGCCGCTGGGGTCTTAAACATCTGTTCAGTTCTTTCCCCTGTCGAATCAGATCTTTTGCTATGATCTTCGGGCGACTGTCACCCTTCCTGGCCATTGTGGGGCCTTTGCTCCTGGCCCTCTGTTTTGCCCCAGGATGGAGTCCTGGAGGACATGTTACCAGCTAATTGGACAGTTTATACCAGGGGTCGGCAACCTTTTTGATGATGAGTGCCATCTAAAATTTCCTCAGAAGTCAATGTGCCATATTATTGCATTAGCAATAAATTTAATAACGCTCTATATTAACAGTTACACACTATATAGAACCACTTTATAGAATTATATTTGTTTGCAGATGTTGGCAGCTATCAGCGAATAGTTATCAGCTATTTTGAAACAAACAAACAAAAAAGACACTTTTTATCCATAACAAGAACTCCATAACAACAAATAAACTGTACAACAGAAAACGCAAATGCTATTTATGGTCTCCTCACAACAATGATAAGAAAAATAAACTGGGCCAATATGGCATGTTTGTTAATACAGAAATACACATGTTGTTAATGTGATCTCTGGTCTCCCACTCAGAGACACAGGTCTCCGAGTGTCCAGCATTCAGACGGCTACCTGAGGACACTCTTCATGTGAGAGAAAATCTGCTCACACAGATATGTAGAACCAAATACTGTCAATAAGGCCTCTGCAATGTTCTGAAGACAGTTAAACTTGACGGGTAGTGATGTCCAGCAGGTGAAAATGCAAGCTCCATGAACACGCACAGCTGTGGATTCCAGCTGTGTCTGTAGTTCTGCAAACCAGGACCCACAGAGTCAAGCTTTTCAGTTCAATCAGCTGCATTTCGATGTCCTCCTTGTCCAGGCAGTTAATGCAAGACAAATCCAGCTGCTCATTAAAGCTTTCTGGTTTGATCACAAAAGAAAACATTAGTCCATACACCTGAAAGTCCCAAAAATGCATTGTGAATACTGTCTCGAGTCTACGGATGTATCCGTGTATTTCCGCGGTGCTGATGCTGTGCTGATGCTGTGATGCCGTCATTAAGAAGCAGCACGACTAATGTGTCTATGTGAGCTAATTTGCGATGTGCACCGCTGGCCCGGCCATTTATTTTTTAATGCACCTTCTCAGATTAATTCACTGCATGTCGTGCCCAGGGCTGAACTGGGACAAAAAAATCGGACCGGGCATTTTGACTAGAGACCGGCCCACCAGCTATAGAAAACAAATGCTGTGGTGACAGTGATGTACACTGTCTTGTTGGTATATGTATGATTTCTATACGTTGTACGCCAGATAAAAACGTTGGTTGTAAGATTCAGATAATTATTTAATAAAAGTGAGAGATTTTAAATGAGAGTAAGAAAGAAAAGTATTTTTTTGTGCCCCACCTCTCCCTATTGGGGCGATCGTGGCTCAAGAGTTCACAGTTCGTCTTGTAATCGGAAGGTTGCCAGTTTGAGCCCCGGCTCGGACAGTCTCAGTAGTTGTGTCCTTGGGCAAGACGCTTCACCCATTGCCTACTGGTAGGGGTCAGAGGGCCCGGTGGCGCCAGTGTCCAGCAGCCTCGCCTCTGTCAGTGCACCCCAGGGCAGCTGTGGCTACAATGTAGCTTGCCATCACCAGTGTGTGAATGTGTGTGTGGGTGGATGACTGAATGTAATGTAAAGCGCTTTGGGGTCCTTAGGGACTGAGTTAAAGCGCTATACAAATACAGGCCATTTATCATTTTACCATTTATAAATGCCCTACCTGGCCCCCTGGCAAAACTTTGCTAGACCCGCCCCTGCACAGTTACCAGCTGTCAGCTACATAAAAAAGGATCCTGGTGTTATTTGTCTCTCAGAAACAGTTCATAACTTCCCTTCAACTCATTCATGTCACCTAAAAGGTAAACCTGTTTCTCCATCACCTGTTCAGCTCTGATGATTCAGTAAGGACATCTCCTGGTTCCATCTTCATGTTTCCCTCTCACCAGATATACAAACCGACATCATGACCAGCAGGTTTACAGCTGTGGCTCCAGCAAACATCAGCTGATACTAGAAATTAATATTAAATAAATTCTAACAACAGCTGATCAAGCTTAAACGCGTTGTTGTTGTTTACCGCAACATCCGCTGGTTTCCTCTTTCTGGAGCAAAGTGGGCGATAAACAAACAAGAGAGAAAAGCCGATCAGCTGATCATTGATCAGTTTCATGATTGAATGAGAGAAGAAGAGGCAGCTGACAGCGTAAGGACGCAGAATAAATCCAGCGTTGTGTCTTTTTCCATTCTAGCTAAAGTACGGGACATGCTGTGTTCCTTCTCAGCTCAATACGAAACGCGTAATATTTTCTCTGAATGCGGGACGATTCAGTTTTTACGGGACGGTTGGCAACTCTACTAATCTTATGAATAAAATAAAGTTCACTATCAGTAACATCATAGCACTCACCAAGCTGTATAGAAACTCCATCATGCTAGCCAGTACGCAGTACAAGTTATTGTAACTGATTGTAAAAAGTTAGCACAACGAAAATAAACTCCACCTAAACTTGGTTTATATCTGACCCAGATAGACTGCAGGTCATAACTTCTTACCTGAAGTTCAGTTCACCTGACACTCGGACCGGCGGCCGCCTCGGGTCTCTCCCCCTCCTGCCTCCCCTTTTCCTCATCCACCTGCTGGCCTCTGTGGAAGCTCCACCATAGTCACCACCAAACAACTGAGTTATTTTTACACATCTGCCAGCATCTGGCCAATCCACCACCTTTCATTGTTTATACCGTTACAAAAAAAAGGAAAAAAAAAAACCATCCGCCTATAAAAACGAAAAATCACCATCGGCCCACCGAGCAAATGCCTGGTATGCCTGATGGCCAGTCCAGCTATGGTCGTGCCATCAGTTAACCCTTCGTGTGCCCAGGGTTGCTGACCCCTGGTTTATACTCATGGTAGTAGTTATAGGCTATGTGACATCAGCACTGGAGATTGGATCTCTTCGTAGGCCTTGGAACATTAGCGTGACTGAATCTGATTTTTTTTTCTTCAGATTTTATTGTTTACTGGTTTTAGAAAAATTTCATCCTTTCTGTGATAACTTAAATTCTACGTGTGGTGTCAGCTATAATACTAGCTCTACAGTTGTTTGTTAACCAGAAAACTATACATAAGTGTCTAATAATGATGCCTGGGTTACACATCCTTCATATAAACACTCGTAGTGTGGTTTCTAAGATGGATATGATTAGAATCTGGGCCTGTTTAACTGGTGCTGATATAATTGTTGTTTCTGGCTATCCAAATCTATACTGCATTAAGACATGGCAATTGATGGATTTAACATTTACCGTTCAGTCTGTCACCTACCAGAAATCATTCTGGTAGGTGATTTTAATTGGAACTGGCTTTCTTCTGTGTCTGATGAAGGCACACTGCTTGCTTTTAAATCTAACGCAAATTATTCCCACATGCCTTGATCTCAAATCACCAGATAAATCTTCTCTTATTGACCTTTTTTTTTTTTTTACTTTTCCATATCAGCAGTTTTTGTCAATGACCTGAGTGATTACTGCGTAGTTGGTGCTGTGAGAAACACTAAAATCTCACTCCCCAAGCATCACATTATCACAAAAAGAAATTTAAAGCTTTTCAGTGAGAAATTTCAGGGTTTTTTCAGTTTTTCATGTTATATCGACAATATCAGTTTAGCTTGGAAATATTTTCAGGAGAATTTTATCTCCTTTGCGGACAAATTTTTGTCAGGTCAGTGTGAAAGGTTGGGACAGCCCCTGGTTCAATTCTGAATTGGCCGGTCTCCTACATAAAGGAAACCAGGCCTGAGCAGCTGCTAGAAAGTCTGGATCTGATGCTGATTGGCTATGTTTTTGTCAGCTGTGTAATCTGTTTACTTTCTCCATCAGGAAGGCTAAATGTGACTACTTTCTGACTTTGACCACTGACAGTCTAAAAGACCCTAGGTAGTTTTGGCAAACCAGTCTCTCTCTGCTAGCTCTTATTCCTCCGATCTACCTCCTTATTTAATTATTGACTCCACTCCTGTGTCAGACAAAACTGAAATGCTCAGTTGTTTTAACAAACACTTTGTTGCTTCTTGTTCTTTTTTTTAGCACAGTGTCCGATGGTAAAATTCTTGCATACAACTTTAATACTTTTTCCTTTACACCCTTTTGGTAGAAGAGGTATGTAAGACTTTGAAGAGCCTCGACACCAAAAAGTCGTCCAGTCCTGACAATTGTTCTCCTTTCTTCTTGCGCCTGGCTGCAAATATCAAAGCTGAGCCAGGGTCTTATATATTTATTTTTCTATACAACAGAGCACTTCATCAGAAATATGGAAGTGTGCCTTTGTACTCCCTCTACTGAAAGGTGGCGATTCTTCAAAATAATAATTACAGGGCAAATAATTGAATTAAACGTTATCTGGAAGAAAATAGTATCTTTACGCTACGTTATTTACCATTTATATCAACAGTATTTGACAAAATCTAGATGCATTGGTTCATTTTTATGGAGATGATACAATTATTTATTGTTGTGCTTGTACCATCAACATGATTTTCAGACAACTACAGCTAGCTTTTGATAGTTTTCAGTCACATCTGAGTCAGCTCAGACTAAATGCAGAAAAAAAAAAGTCAAATTGTTCTCAAACAGTATTTCCTTTTTTTTGTATCTGCTCAAGGCATTTCTATTGAAACTATGGCCTCATACAAATACCTAGGTATTATAATTGATGAGCCACACATTGACCACCTATTAAAGAAACCTAGGCTACAGTTGGGGTTCTTTTTTAGAAACATATTGTGTTTTCTTTCACCGTAAGGAAAAGTCTTGTTGCTGCCACTTTTTTTTTACTCCTCCTAGATTACGGTGACATAGTTTACATGAATGCCTCTGCTCAGTCTCTTCATTTGTTGGATTCTGCCTGTCATGGGGCATTAAGATTTATAACTGGCTGTAAACATGAACACACCACTGTACTCCATATTCTCTCATTAACTGGTCCTTATTGGGCTTACACAGGATGGTTCATTGGTATCATTTTATCTATAAATCTATTTCTAGTTTACGGCCCTTTTTTTAAAATCAGAGTACATGTTACGCAAACAGTTTAGTCATAGACTGGGTCTTACATAAAAGGATGGCTGTTAAGTCATTTAACCCTCTCTTAGATTTAAAGAAAGTCTAGCTGGTGGAACTTCAATTCCTTTCAGTCCCAACTCGAAAGACATGTCCCTGCTTCCACACGACCTTTTCTTGGTCTTCAATATGTTTTCAGACAGAGGGAGGATTAAGTGTCATCCAGGGAAGGACGGATGTTGTTTTGCTTTGCTGTATTTTAATGTGAAGTGTGCTTATTTATTTTTTATATTGCATGTTTTGGTTATATCTTGTGGAGAGTTTTATTTATACTGCATGTTTTGTTTGCATCTGTCAATTTGTCCTGGAGAGACTCCGCCCTTTCCCCCCGTTTTACTAATTTGACACACCTGAGAGGAAGGGGAGTGGTAATTTACAGAGAGTGCTCAGTGACACATAAGACTGTGTGGAGCTTGGCGTTCGAGAGAGGAGGATACAGCGCCAGCAACGCGGAGCGAGCGGTCCGACTGCTGCAGCAACAGGAGGCCAGATTACGCGTCTGCAGGGAATTAGAGACGGCGAGGCGGGCCGGTGCCGATTGGCGGTTACAAAGAAGTGGCGGGCAGAGTTAAGAGCTCTGCCCACCCGGGGTAAGTCTTTTGACTTGTCCCCTTTAATGAATTATAGCTGCCTAAAAGAATAGTGACTGCCGCTGCCTTCCTTTCTTTAGCGCACCGGGGCGCAGAACGCGGAGAGGAAGGCGAGGACGCCGCCGGGTTTCCCTCCTGCACCGCTTCACTGGATTTTTAATTCTTAGTGACTCTTATACCGTGGCGGACGCCACTGGACTTCTAATGTTGTGTTTTATTGATTTTTACTGTGTTGTCCCCTGGCCAGGGTTGTTTTAATTCATTTTAGATTTTTCTCTGTTTATACAATTTTTATTCGTTTATCAAGAATAGCATAAAACAACACAACCAAACAGAGAAGAAAGAAGAAGGGGAGAAAAAAAAAAACCACCCCCCCAAAAAAACCCCACATCCCCACAGACACACAAAAAAAACATATTTTCACTCAATTACCCACAGATATAGAAAGAGAAAAAGATAAACTCCAAGAATGAATTGTCCTTTACACTTACTTCCTATTTGACTGAGAGCATCTTAATCGCAACCACCCCCCTTCAACAGTTGGGACAAATCATTTGGCAAATAAGAAAGCAAAGGGGACCAAACATTGAGAAAGAGACCCTCATTTCCTCCTAAAATAGCAACAGTTCTTTCGTGAGGAATAACTTTAAATAATTCTCTGTACCACAACGTCACAGAGGGAGGTTTATCCTTGACCCAATTAATGAGAATACATTTCCTAGCTACCAGCAATAGTTTGTGACATAATTTGCGCTGCAAGTGATTCAATGTTAATTGTTTTGAGGGTAGGCCAAGAAGAAAGTACCCGGGGTCCCTTTGAATCAGGTTGTTAAAAATATTACTTAGTTCTTGAGATATGAAGCTCCAAAATCTTTTGATTAATTTACATTCCCAAAAGTAATGAAAAAAAGTGCCAGTTTCTTTTTGACATTTACTACAAAGATGGGAAATATGAGGTGCAATCTTATGCAAGACATTAGGAGCTATATAAAGGCGATGTATGATTTTGTATTGGGTTTCTCGCAAGCGGTTACAAGTAAAAGTGGAACTACTCATGTTAATGGCTCCTTTCCACTCCTCTTTGGCATATTGATTATTAAGATATCTCTCTCCCATTTATAAATAGCGCTCAGTGTGTTGCTACTAAGACTATATAGGAGAGAGTAAAAAGCTGAGATAAAATGAGTTCTGTCTTTTCGCTTAATAAGAAATGTCTCAATATCATCATATATAACTATTTCTGAAGACTGTGAAATTCTAGAATGAACGAAATTACGAACCTGGAGAAAGCCAAAAAAGTGGTCTCTAGGAATATTAAAATTTGACTGCAATTGCTCAAAGTTCATCAGTGTGTTGTTTTGATACAAATCGCCAATTACCCTTAATCCCTTTTTGTGCCACTTATCGAACATGCTACAAGACATTCCTGGAACAAAATCTTTGTTTCTCAGTAAAGGAGTCAAGAATGAAGTGCAATCTTCTCTACCCGAACCTTTTACGCATTTCCCCCCAGACCCTTATTGTATTATAAATGATTGGGTTATTCTTAATCCCCATTTTTAATATTGTTTTTTTTGTCACAGACAGCTAAGCTCCAAAGGGAATAACGTAAAGTGGACCAAGAGTCTAGGTGAGAGTGAGAATTTCGATAAGCATGTAGCCACTCCCATAAGACACGGCTATGACATGCCCAATTATAAAAAATTAAATTTGGTAAGCCTAAGCCTCCCCTATCTATAGGCAGTTGTAGAGTTCCAATCCTTAATCTAGGTTTCTTGCCACACCAGATAAATTTTGAAAAGGCTTTTTCTATATCACAAGAAACTTTCTGAGTGATCAATAAAGGTAGCATTTGTAGGGGATATAATAAACGCGGGAGAATACTCATTTTGATTAAATTCACACGCCCCATAAGAGAAAGCGGCAGTTTTTGCCATCTATCTAAATCTTTTTTTAATTTTTATTATAACGGGTGATAAGTTCAGTTTCCATAAATCTTTAAGAACTGGTGGAATGCTTAGCCCAAGGTATGAAAAGCCGCTGGGGGACCATTGAAAGGGATTAGAGATATCTGGCAAAGAGTTAATCTGATCACCCAGCGGCATAACTTCTGATTTCCCAAAATTAATTCTGTAACCAGAGAATGAGCTGAACTCATGTATGGCAGACATAATAGCTGGTATTGATTGTTCTGGTTTTGATAAGAACAGCAAAATATCGTCAGCATACAATGCTATCTTATGATTTGTTCCACCCACTGTTATACCATGTACATCTTGGTGCTGGCGAATAGCCTCAGCTAGAGGTTCAAGTGCTAATGCAAAGAGGAGAGGGGACAGAGGACAGCCTTGCCTCGTACCTCTTTGCAATGGAAACGCTGAAGATTGTACACCATTAGTTATGACACAAGCTTCTGGAAGTTTGTAGATAGTTTTAATCCATGCAATAAAACCCTCGCCTAAGCCAAATCTCTCTAATACATTAAATAGATATGTCCACTCGATTCTGTCAAATGCCTTTTCGGCATCTAAAGATATAACATAGGCTTTATGATTTGTCTGATTCGAGTATTGTATAATATTTAATAGTCGTCTAATATTTGTAGATGAGAAACGATTTTGGATAAAGCCTGTTTGATCAGGGTTTATGAGCAGTGGGAGAATGCCCTCAAGCCTCCTTACTAATAGCTTGGAGAGTAATTTAGCATCGACATTGATGAGACTGATCGGTCTGTATGATTCACACCTATCTGGAGATTTATTTTTCTTTAGAATTAACAAAATATTAGCCTGTCTGAGTGTTGGGGGCAATTGTTTATTCTTAAAAGAATCTAAAAACATATCAGTCAATGGTCCTACAAGAAGGTGACTTAGTTTTTTATAAAGCTCTGGGCAGAAACCATCAGGCCCTGGTGCTTTTCCTCCTTTAAGGGAGTTAATAGCAAGGCGCACTTCCTCCTCTGTCACAGGGTTATTTAACTCTTTTCTGTGACTTTCTGATAACGATACAACAGGCACCTTCTCTAGAAATTCCCGCATCTTCCCATCTGTATTACTACACTCTGATGAGTATAAGTGTATATAAAACTGCTTCATAATTCGATTAATATCCGTTGTTTTATAATGCTTAACATGTTTATTATCAAACAGTGATTGTATAACGTTTGTATCTGTCCTGCCTTTTGCTATTTTTGCTAAGAGACGGCCAGGTTTATTCCCAGATTCATATAATTTATGCTTAGCAAAGAAAATTGCTGCCTTTGCTCTTTTAGTCAGTAATTGATTTAAAGCTGAGCGGGCTGCTTCTAACTTCTTAAGTATAGTTTTGGACCTGGAGATTTTAAACTGCACTTCTAGTTTTTGTATTATGTGCTCTAAATCGAGTTGTTCTTTCATTGACGTCTTTTTCTGTGCTATAGTGTATGAGATAATACTACCCCTAAGATAGGCTTTAGCAGTTTCCCACAATAAAGATGGGCTTACATCTTCCGTTTTATTAGTGGTCATAAAAACATTCCACTCTTTAGTGATATATTCAATAAATAAGGGGTTACTCAATAAATGAGGATTCATCCTCCATCGGCGGGAATTTGGCTCAAAATAAGGTGGGTGAATATTTATACTTACTACTGAATGATCAGATAATGGACAAGACCTTATTGAGCACTCTTCCATCCTATCCAACACCGTCCTGGATGACAGGAACAAATCTATTCTTGAGAAGCTCTGATGGGGGCAAGAAAAGAAAGTAAAGTCCCTATCTGTGGGGTGAGCTACTCGCCAGGAATCAAAAATTTCTAGATCAGAACAGAACTCTTTCAATCTAATGCTTCTTGGCGACAATTCACTCCCTGGTGGAGATTTATCAACCCTAGGATCAGGAACACAATTAAAATCACCTCCCAACACTGAAGAAATTCAACCTGCCAACACGGACGATGATGCAGTTCTACACTGCAATCATCGAGTCCATCCTCACCTCCTCCATCACCGTGTGGTACGCTGGAGCCACTATCAGGGACAAACAGAGACTGCAGCGTGTTGTGCGCTCTGCTGAGAAGGTGATTGGCTGCAGACTCCCATCTTTGCAGGACCTGTACACCTCCAGGACATTGCGGCGTGCAGCTCGGATCTCAGCTGACCCTTCTCACCCTGGACACAGTCTGTTTGACCTGCTCCCCTCAGGCAGGAGGCTCCGGTCCATTCGCACCAGAACCTCCCGCCATAAAAACAGTTTCTTCCCCTCTGCTGTTGGACACATGAACAATAACCATATGACTGTCCCCGCCACTAACACATGACCCTACGCTGTGTTCACTGTATCATTCCATGTTTGGCACTGATCACCACCTGCACTCATGTATATATCCAACATAGCACTCTTAATTCTTACTCTCATGTATATCTCATGTATATCTCATGCACATATCTTTCCACGTAGCACTTTTAATTCTTATCCCTACTTTTATTTTTTCCATGTCTATTTAAGTGTTATTTATGACACCATGTTTGCACTGAAGCACCGCAGCAATTTCCTAATGTTGTAAACCTGCTCAACATTTGGCAATAAACCCCATTCTGATTCTGATTCTGAACACCAAATATGGGGAAGCTATGGCTGAAACATGGGTTAAGAGATTGGGGGGGGGAAAAAAAGAGACATCTTCTGAATTTGGACCATAAACACATCCTATAGAAACAGATTCTCTAAATAAGAAACCGGATATAAGAATGTAGCGTCCTTCCTTATCTTTTATGACTTTTTCTATGGTTAGTGGCAACTTGCTATGGATAAGGATGGCTACTCCTCTGCTTTTTGTGTTATATGATGAGTAAAAAACTTGGCCAACCCAATTTCTTTTTAGTTTTGAGTTTTCCAGATCATTTAAATGAGTTTCTGAGAGTAAGGCAATTTGTGTTTTTTCCTTTTTCAAGAATGAAAGAAGTTTTTGTCTTTTAACAGCATTATTCAACCCTTTAACATTTAAAGAAATTATTTTAAGGTCTGTCATATCAGCTCAATCTCTTTTGTTATAGTTTCTTTTCCCCCTCTATTATAACATGATGTGTGGGAAACCATTTCTCGGAGTGCGCTACTGCAATTAAGCAAACAAATGTTTCCATAGGAGGAAATGCGGGTAATTTTAGATACATTATATAAACAAAAACATGAAAAGAATAAATAAATAAAAATAAATAAACAACAGAAACAATAACCACGCATATCAATGATAAAAAAAAAAAGGAAAAAAACAACCCCTAAAATCCCCCTTCCCTCCCCCCACAAAAACGATCCTACGATCCATCAAAAAAGAAAACTTGGTCTCGTGAAACCGAGCAAAAGTCACTGACAGAGAGGCAAAAAGGAAAAGAAAAAGAATGCTTGAAAATATATATTATATTATATTTTATTATATTATATTATATTTTTAACTATTTAAATATGATAAATTATATTTTAACTATACAGTTTTTATTTGTGTGCTTTCCCTTGGCGGCTCCACTGCTCTGTCCGTTTGGAGGAAGATTTCCCTCCTTTAAAAAAACACTGTGGAAATAAAATCACCTTCGCTCCGTTACATAGTGGCAGCATAGTAACGTAAATGGGAGATCTGCACAAAAGCCACAGTGAAAGCGACAGGGATTCCAACTGCCAAATGTTATGAAGCCACAGAACTTACACTAAGGCTACGTTCACACTGCAGGCGAAAGTGCATCAAATCAGGTTTTTTTTTTTTTTTTTTTTTTTTTTTTTGGACCCTATGTGACCCATATCCGATCATGTTATGACAGCGTGAACGGCACAAATCTGATATTTTCAAATCCGATCTGGGTCACTTTCGTATGTGGTAGGGGAGACCGGGGATAGTTGTAACATTTTTGACATTTCTGTCTGTAGCTTGGAGCTCTTTTAAGGTAGTGGATTCAAAATGTAATGCAAAGTATTTACATGTCTCTGCTATTAAATAGTGCAGCTATTTTCTCTGCAGCACAATTACCCATTGCATGGTATGCTCTCAAACACAAAGAGTGAAATGTTACAATTAACCCCATAGTCTGGGTTAGTTGTAACATACCCCGGGGTGAGATGTAACACAATGAAATAAGGGTACTGACAAAATCTTAAAATGTAATCTATTTTATTCAACACCTGAATGCACTTATAAACATTTATGTAGCTATTTGTGTGTTTGTGAGTGTGTGTAGGAGTGTGTGACAGAGTGCAGAAATATAGATTTTGAACATACTGTAACAAAAAAACTTTTCACCAACTGAATTTTTCAATAATTTTGGTTGGCCTTCATTGAGTCTTCATTGGCTCGGTGGGGATTATAACCGACAACTCTTGCCACATTTGAACATAATAATTAACCTGAAAAAATGTAGCTGTGCACCAGCTTCATCAAATGAACTATATGTGTTTTTGTCAAGTTTTTAATCACCATCAGAATCACAGTGGTGACAGATGTATGGCTGTCCTGGAGTGCAGGCCTCATGAGCCCACAGTGCACAGGTCAGGCACTTAACCCAAGCTTCTTTTGGCTTTGAGTTATTGAAGTTTTCCATGCACACAATACAGAAATTCTCATCAGCATCTGAGGAATCTGTGTTGTCCTGTTCAGTGTTATTCATTTTCTGATTTTTCTTTCGTGATGTGGAAAGTTTGGATTGTTTTAGGTTTGTGGGAGTGGATTTGCCTTGTTTCTGGCACAGCCTCTTCATTGGAAAACTTATTTTCCTGCTTCTCTGGTCTGCTTCAAGGGCCATCTTAACTGGTGTATCAGTGAGTATTGCTGTTTGTTTCCTTTTTCTTCCCGTTGAAGGGGTTTTTCTAGGTCCAGCTTTTGGTAAGGGTCGCACATGTTCTGGGTTAAAGATCAAGGAGGTCTGTGGGTTTTCATCACAGCCTGATGAGGGAGCAGCTTGGAGGTCAGTTGGGAGACTGGAGATGTGAGCATCTGGAGGCGTGGTCATGTCGTCAGCTGTAGGACTGGTGAGATGAGCAGCAAGAGGAGCGGACTGTTGGTCAGCTGGAGAAATGTCCATATGGACTGCTGGAGAAGGACTATCTGACCTGTGATGGAGCAAAGTCACTGTCCTCAAATATGTTTGGATTGTATGGCCAAATTCCACAGCACTGGAATCCAGCCTGTATATTCTTTGGTGTAGCTGCTGCTGGAAGTGCCGTCCTGACAAGACCTGGTATTTCATATATTGTCATGGTCTTTCCTGGATTCATTCTCATCCAGGAATCACTTGCACTGTTCACCATCTTTTTCAGTGGGCCATAAACACTCCTGTCAAGTGGTTGGAGTTTGTGACTGCAGTGAGGGGGAAATGTGAGCATCACAATTCCATTGCTCTTGCAGAAGTCAATGGCTGCAATTGACAGGTGTGAACTGTGGTTATCCATGAGAAGAATCACTTTTTTTTTTTTTTTTTTTTTTTTTTTTTTCCATTGCTGACCTTGGTGTGGTTTGCAAAGTGCTTTAGAAAGATGAGGAACTCTGTTTCTTGCGTCCATCTTGACTTATTTCCACTGCCAATACTTCCTACTGGCCCATCTCTGACAAAGTGGTCTGCATAACGTATGCGTGGGAACACAAACATTGGAGGAATTGTGTTGCCAATGGCATTAACTGCACATGCAAGGGTGACCAGTGAACCTCTCTCTGCTGATGTCATTGCACCAACTTGTTTAGTGCCACGTTTTGCAATCACTCTGTCCGGGGTTTGCAC
Organism: Simochromis diagramma; assembly: GCF_900408965.1. Lineage (NCBI taxonomy): Eukaryota > Metazoa > Chordata > Actinopteri > Cichliformes > Cichlidae > Simochromis > Simochromis diagramma. The sequence goes on from NW_024386801.1 coordinate 26,255,482, forward strand.
AGTTGTTATGCCAGTCTCATCAATATTCCATATGTCATTTGCTGTTAAGGTGTGTCTCTTTAGCACTTCATCAAATTTTTTGAAAACCATTGCTACATTGTGTTGATTAAAACTGGTGGCCCGTGCCAGACTTGTAGCCTCAGCACTTCTAATGGACAAAGTTGGGTTTCGTTTCATGTAGGCTGAGAACCAGTCTGGTCCAGCCCTTGAGAATTTGTCCCATGACTTTGGATATTTACATCCATGTTTCACTGCAAGCTGATATGCCAGTTCTTTTACCTGTAATTTTAATCACGAAATATGTTAGTATTTCTGATATACTATATTTTAAATTGCTACCATTACAAATTTCTAACTTTCCCTTGTCTTATCCTTTATTGCTTCCTATCTGCTTACCTCACGTGGACATAGTCCATAAAATGCATCTGCAGCTCTCATCAGGTATTCTGTTAATTCCTTCTCTTGTTTATCAGTGAAGACCTTCTTTCCACTATGGTATCCTACACGTGGGAGTTCCATTGATCCCTGCTCTTCCAGCTTCTTCCTCTCTTTACAAAATCGGTGCAAAGTGACATGGCAAATGCTATACAATTTTGCCACAGATCTGGTGGACTTTCCCTGATTTCTAACATCATTTGATGCTCTCTCCAAAATACTGAGAGGCACCCCTCGGTCAGTCTGTCTTTTCCATGACCTAGGCATACTGTAATTCAAAGAAAACACAAAAATATGAGTTAAAGTAATAGTGGGGTAAGTTGTAACATTTGCATGGTTGTTACAACTAACCCAGGCTGTTGCTGTTACAACTGACCCAGACTCCTATAGCCACGATCTAGCTTGCATTACAGCTAACACCTAAAACATTAGCACTAAAGACATGCACAGAATATATCCCCATAGACATACAAATAACATAATTTAAGTTTGATGAGTTTAACTGCAAAGCAGTTAGTGCTATTAGAAAATGAAATAAAGTCAAAAAACTTACTTTTTGGCACACAAATTAGTTTCTTTCTTCTAAAATTGTCTGTTTGTCGAAGGGTGCTGATTTTTCACCAGTGATAGAAGAACTGAATTGTGCATGTACAGAGGAAATCACATGATTTTAAACTTAGCCCTGATTGGAGAAATTAGAAGTGTTACAACTGACCCACGTTACAACTATCCCCGGTCTCCCCTACTGAATCCGATACATATCCGATGTTTTAGAAAACGACTGCTGTTTGAACAGTCATGTCGCATTAAATCGTCTTTTACGTCACTGACACAAAACAGACGCCAATTATCAGCTCCGGAGAAGACATCGCGAACGCTTCCTGGCCATCCAGTGTAGATGTTAGTCAAACTGTTGGGAAGACAACGTGAACATTTTATTTGTACTGTATAATCTGCAGATTCTGACAGAAATCTGCAACTATCCTTTGAAGCACCGCTCCTCTAAAACAGCAATAAAGATAATTATTAGGTTATGTACATTATGTAAATAACAAAATAACTTCAAGCAAAAATTGGGAAACGTAAAGTCCGAAGTCTTTATATTAAGGGCCATCAGTCAAACAGTACTGTTGGGTCTGGGTCTAAACAGAGCGCGTTGTGTGTGACTTCTTCTTTTGCGCATGCGGGCCGCTTTGAGTGTTCACACTAGAGCGCGTTTGCTGTCGCATTTTATTTGTAGTGTGAACAAGCAGACAAATCGGATTTGATCAAAAAATCAGAATTGAGCATCAAGACCTGCAGTGTGAACGTAGCCTTAGACTCTGCTGTGTGACTTTGATGATACTAAAAAAAAAAAAAAAAAAAGCCCAGGTGATCTGTTCAAATACGTAGACATTAGTTTGTTAGTTCCCTTCATAATGACAATTAAAGAAGCTGCTGTTGAAATGTAGTAGAAGGATCCTGAAAGAGATGTGAGAGAGATGTAGTGGCTGATGAAGATGGACAGACATAAAAAAGCAGAGGATTTCTGAAGCACTGCCAGAGTGTGACTGATGGAAACAGTCTGCTGCTATCTTTTGCAGCTTGGTACATTTCTGTCAAATATGAAGTTATGGATGATTTCATCAATAAGATTACCTGAGCAAGTGATATTCAGGATGAAGTGATTGTAATCCGATATTGCACATTCTCTCAGAAGACATCCTGGCTGAACACAGTAAGGACTGATACTCCATTTAGATCTCCATGTGGACTCCTTCTTCTGTGTGACAGAAACAGCTGAGCCACAGTCTAGATGGTAACAGAGTAAAACTGCCTTCTTAAGGGACCAGAGAAGGTCATATACTGGTCTCCACTCTCCCAGATATTTCAGCTCCAGTGTTCCTGCACAGTGACTGGCTCCTCCCACCAACCTGACAGGCTCTAATGGAAAGCAAAGAGCCATCAGTCAAAGAATAAAGTAAGTTTGAACTACAAAGCTGCAGCTCCTCTCTTTTACCTGAGCAGGTGAGTCCAACAGTTTTGCCAGGTGAGCAGCTGTTTCTAGCTGAGCCTGAGCTTCTACAGTCCAGGAGAGCAGACTCATGGCCTCCACACTGGAACTCTTTGCTCCACACTGGAGCCTCCACTTCTCCATAGAGCGCCCCCTGGAGGACTGAAAGAGGCCCACAGCCGAGCTCCCTACAGACCACCTCTGCATCCTGCTGGTCAAAGTCAGCTTCACACACTGAGGACCAGCTCTGGTTAGACTTCACCTCCAGTCTGCCTGAACACAGACTGGAACCATTCAGCAGCCTGACAGAGTCTGGAGACATCAGAGAAGATCAGTTCATTCCACACACTCCTGTGTTCTTCTGTGTTTATTCAACACATTAATACAAAGTCATGTATGTAGACTATTATTTAGAATATAATAGAATCATTGTACAGCTACAGCATCTGACCCAGTGTTTGTGCTACTGGTTAATTAATGTTCTTTCGTTTAGTGTTATTCATGGTTCAGTTTCCCTGTTTTTTCATACTGTAGTCATTTCCATTTATAGTTCTTAGTTATGGTTGTTTTGTTCTCTCATGTATCGCTGTGTGGTTCAGTTCAGGAAAAGTTTAACTCAAAGAGGCAGCTTTTACTTGTTGTGACCAAAAAAAATTAAAAACATTAGATGCAAGAAAATAACCCGAAACTGAAACCTGGAAACTAGAACTAGGAACAGACTAGGAATCTCCAAAAGTTGATTCAATTCATCTGGACGTAGCATTTTCAGTGGGAGAAACGTTTTGTCACTCATCCAAGTGACTTCTTCAGTCTCAGCTGACAGCAGGTTTCCCCAATCTTATAAACAGTACATTTGCATAATGACTGAAACCAGCCCACTGAAGGAACAATGGGCTGGGAGGTCGGGAACTGATCTAATGGATTGCATTTATATAGCGCTTTTCGGGACCCCTCAAAGCGCTTTACAATACCACTATTCATTCACTCTCACATTCATACACTGGTGAAGGCAAGCTATAGTTGTAGCCAAGACACAGGTACTCAATATGCGTACTTGCGTTCTCGTGCACTCGTGATACGTCATCAGTCGGAGACCAAGTACTGTTCCAATTCAAAGTACGCATCAAGCCGAGAACGTGAAAAATTCCCGGATGTGTTCCCCCTTCCGCCTGTTTTATCGAGCATTCATTGGTGGTGACTTGTGTGTCCTTGGTACAGCTAAATATCCCAGAATGCATTTCGTCCAAAACCCAAACGCGGCAATGATGGAGGAGCGCGGCTAAAGACTTTTAAATATTACTCTTTCTGGGTCACAAAATAAACTTTTAAGTTATTTTCAAGCGAGAATGTAGATGTGTAAACTTCAAATATCTGCTCGATTTATCAAGATATCATATATTTCCAAATTTGGTTTATTTCTGTGTTTTATTTGTTCCTAAGTAAATCAGTTTGGCTGAGATTAAAGTTAAGCTTCATAACATATTAATCAAAGTTATTTTAAGAGGGGACAGTAGTAAAAACTCCAGACCTGTGACATCCTCGGGTACGCTGGTGTTCCAACTGTACAAATCGCGAGTCCGTGCTCGCGTTCTCGGCAAGTCTGGACTCACCAAGAACGCGAGTACGAGAAAGGGCCGCAGACACAGACTGGGAAAGAACAGACATGAGAACACAACTTACTGGGTGACTAGACATGACAGGTGGAACACAGGGGAGGCACAGTAACAAAAGCTAAAGACTAGAAATTATAAATAAACCACAAAATAACTAAGAGAAGTAGAAATACAAATGACAACACTAGGAAAAACAAGGAAACTGAACCACATATAACAATAAATCAAATAATATTAATTAAGCTACACACAAAGATAGGACCATGATAGTAAATCATGTTTCCTAGTTTAATTTCCAGTTTACTTGAAAAAATAAACATTCTCATGTTTAATGTGGAAGGTTAGATGTTTATACTGCAACTTGAATTCACCTCACATTTGTGGATCTGTGCGATAGTTAAATTAGTCTCAAAACCCCACTTGGGAATACAACCTGATCTGTGTGTATTGCACGATTTGTCAACACAAAGGTAAGATTTTGTAAGTGAAAGAGACATTATGTGTAGTTTTAGACATTTGTATCCAAAGAAAGGTTTTTGTTGGGGGTTTTGAAATATTTCATTTTTTTCTTATTTTACATGCATTCTGGTTGTTTAAATCAGCGGTCCCCAACCTCCGGGCCACGGACTGATACTGGTCCGTGAGTCGTTTGGTACCGGGCCGCGAGAGTTGAGGCTTGGACGTGAAATTTATGGTTTTCAGGGGTTTTATCGTTAATTCTGTCTTTTCCCGTGTTGTAGTTGTTTTGTTTTGAAATAAATATTTACGCGTTGCCATAGCGACCAGAGAGCATTAAGGGGCAGAGAGTTGGATGTTACTCTCAATGATGTTGGTGCATTTCAGGAGGACGCTGCTAATAAAGTTACACAATTACGCAGTGAATTCACACTTATTATTATATTTACAAAATATAGTTTTTGTCTTGGTTGTATTATTTAATTTTGTTGTATTTATCTGCGACACCTTAATGGCCTTTCCGTGAAAATATTGTCGGACATTAAACCGGTCTTTGGCGCAAAGAAGGTTGGGGACCGCTGGTTTAAATGATTTTTGTGGAATATTTGAGTTATTTATTACACTTGAAGGTATTCATGCTTTAATAAAAAAGCAAATGGAACTTAACAAAATATTTACATAAAGCTAATTTTCTGTTTCGTAAATCTGTGGTCTTGTGTGTTGTGTGGGTTGGAGGTCTTATTTACTCTTACAGAGACTGCTACTGCCAGTCTCCTTCCCAAACCTAGCAGATCGGTGAGCGTGAATCTGAGAAAGCCTGAGATAATTCTAAACTGGAAGAGCCTAGGTCTAAGATTTGTGATACAAGCCCTAGATTCAGATATTGTAGATGTTATACTTGGGGTCAGCAGTATAGATCTCTTTATATAAGAGAGGGACACATGTCCCCGGTTTACGTAAGCATCAGGCTTTCAAATGAATTAAACCTCTGTCTTGGTCTTTGGTTGATTAATAAGCTGGTGTGGAAGATTGCTGCCACACCGCCCCCTCGGCCTGTGCTTCGAGTATTCTGATAGTTAGTATGACTCGGGGGTGTTAATTCATTTAAACTAACATTTTCATCCTGCTGCAACCAGGTTTCTGTAAGGAAGAGTAAACCTATTTTGTTGATCAATTGTTACTTCATGTACTAACAGAGACTTTTGTTTTGTTTTTTTCTGTCTTTGGGATTTTTTTTTTTTTTGCTGATTTTTAGCTTGGTTTTTTTTTGTTTGTTTAGGAGCTGACACAGTCTCTAAGGGGATTGGAGATAACAGGAGGAGAGAAGCTGCAGAGAGGCGTATAAGACTGCAACTCTGCTTCCTGGTCCCAACTCTGGATAGTCACGTTTTTGGGGGTTTAATAAATTTGGCCAGATTTCTAGAAATGAGAGCCGCTCCACCCAAGGTGGGATGGATGACAGCTCTCCTAAGAAGACCAGGTTTTCTCCAGCAAGTTTTCCAATTATTTACAAAGCCCACATTGGTTTTTGGACACTCAGACAGCCAGCAATTTAAGGCAATTTTAGTGATGTTTGATTGACGTAACTGGGTGTCATTACTGCCGACGTGAATAAGAACTTTACTGAATTTACATTTGCCCATAGCCAGCAGTTTTAATTTCGCTCAATGTTGCCTGCTCTGGCCCCTGGGAGACAATTGACTATGGTTTCTGGTGTCTTTAGCTTCACATGTCTCAGAAAGAATCACCAGTTCCCATGGTTTGACGCAGTGGGTGTGTCGCAGAGTGGGGAAAAGTTAGTTAGTTAGTCACACGGTGCACCGGGGGCTTCTATTTAAGACCAATCTACCTCTGCTTGCTTTGTATTTGTGTCTGGATTAAAGCATGCACTTGTGAGTCCTCAAAAGTTCAACACAAATAATTGTACACATTTGTAAATCTTTGTTTACATTTGTGGATCATATCATACGCATATGCAACACTTTTGAAGCAAAATGCTATTTATAATGCAAAGACAGATGATCTGTCAATGAAACTAGTATAGATTTGATTATGTGCAATCATAAACATGCCACTATAGTGATATAACTTCAGAAACTAAACACAACTCACATACAGATGGGTTGGGTGGCCAAAAGCGTAACATACCAACAATTTGTCACATATGTTACATTTTGGGATGAGAACGTGATGGTGCTATCATATGTAAACATGCCACTATAGTGAATATACCCTAAGAAACTAGACACAACTTAAATGAGCATGTATATCTGATATGTACCTGCACAGGTGTGCTCATTGTGCTTCATTAACATATAGATCTACATCCGTGCTGACTTCTGTTCTAGTTCCTGCTCTCAGCCCAGCTCCTCTCCTGGAACATTTCCCACTTCCCGTCTTGCTCTCTGTTTTACAATAACAATAACCAGTTTCACTTCCTCCAGCCTTTTTGTTTGTACTTCTCCATAAACACCTGTTGAAAGCAGCAACTTGGAAAGTTTAAATCCCAACTCAAAACTCATCTGTTCAAATCTGCATATTCACTGTGAATCCACTGCTTTTGTTTTATTGTTCTTATTCTGCCATTGTTTTACTAAGTGTTTTATCCTATTGTAAAGTGTCCTTGGGTGACTTGAAAGGTGCTCATAAATAAAATTTATGATTATTATTATTATTAAGCTGTTAGGCTGAAGGAGTCCTTTCTGGCTGGTTGGTTGGCTGCTATTCTTGCTGCTATCTGTCACAGCTTGGTACATCTTTGTCAAATATGAAGTCACGGATGACTCAGTATGATTACCTGAGCAGGTGAGTTTCAGGATTTGGTCAGTGTAATGCGATGTTGCACAGTCTCTCAGAGGAGATCTGGACAGAACACAATCAGAACTGATCAACCACCCAGTTGTGCGTGAGGAGTCTACCATTTCTATATAAACAGCTGAGCCACAGTCCAGTTGTTCACAGGAAACAGCTGCTTCTTTCAGTGTCCAGAAAAAGCCATACACTGGTCTCCACTCCCCCATATGTTTAAACTCCAGTGTACCTGTACAGCGACTGGCTCCTCCCACCAACCTGAAATCAGGCTCTGAACAGAAAGCAGAGAGTCATCAATAAACAAATAAAGTGAGTTTGAACCAGATCAAAGCTGCAGCTCCTCTTCTACCTGAGCAGGTGAGTCCAACAGTTTTGCCAGGTGAGCAGCTGTTTCTAGGTGAGCCTGAGCTTCTACAGTCCAGGAGAGCAGACTCATGGCCTCCACACTGGAACTCTTTGCTCCACGCTGGAGCCTCCACTTCTCCATACAGCGCCCCCTGGAGGACCGAAGGAGGCCCACAGCCGAGCTCCCTACAGACCACCTCTGCATCCTGCTGGTCAAAGTCAGCTTCACACACTGAGGACCAGCTCTGGTTAGACTTCACCTCCAGTCTGCCTGAACACAGACTGGAACCATTCAGCAGCCTGACAGAGTCTGGAGACATCAGAGAAGATCAAACAGAGAGATCAGAGACAGCAGACACACAAGAAAAAGATGGCAGCAAACAACTATCCACTGACTCAAACTCAGCTCAACTCCAATATGACTTTTAGCATCACATTTACACTTTGTAATCCAACATCTGTTATTGCAGCCCTAGCCTACTGGGATTTTCCTTTGTGGGTGATTATTGATGATTATTTTTCCCTTTTCTTGTGGAACCAGTAAAATGAGTGCAACTGACTTCACTAAACAGTCAGCTCCGGTACCTGTCTGAGGGACAGGACATGGCCAGAGAGAAAATATTTTATATTTTAAGCTTTTTATATTTAAGCTTTTTCATTTGTCCTTGGTGATCATAGTGTATTGACTTTTATGTGTTCTTTTGATGGTTTTATTTTCAAATGTCCCTTCTGTCTTCTTGTTCACTTTGACCTTTTTATTGTTATATTCCACATCCACAGGACCTTTTAATGGTCTTCAGTGTTTTTTCAGTGGCCAAAGAGAGGACCGAGTGGAGGTGTATTTGCGTTCCTGGGAGAGCTGCAGAAAGGCCTCGGGGCAGGGAATCTAACTTCCAACTTTTATCAACCACAGAAAGCTGACTCATTCTATTTTATCCTTGGTATAAGCAAAATGTGCAAATGCAAGAAACATAAGAAACAACCATGGTTGTTGACTCCAAATCTCCCTGAACACTACGTCGATTTGAGAACGCAAGACCGAGAGAGCGAGACCAAGACAAGACCAAGACCAACGTCCGTCGAGACCAAGACGAGACCAAGACGAGACCAAGACCACGTAAAAGTGTTCTCGAGACCAAGACTGGTCTCAAGACATCCAACTCTAGTGTGTATGGATAATAGCAAACACTAAAATACATGTTTTGCATGCAGCAATGATTTTTTTTTCACTCAAATTTAGCTTTTCTTCACTCAAAATAAATTTCTCCTCAAAATGTAACACTTGCACCTGCAAATTTATTTTATGTGCGCTCAGAATAGTGGCACAAAAATAATGCCATACTTTTAAAGTAATGGTTTAACAACTGCCAGCTTGAAGGCCTGTGGTACATAAATGATTTGTCATGGTTTACGGAGCAGGTCGTGAGATGTTAGTGAAGGAGGAGCCAAAATGGTAAATGGCCTGTATTTGTATAGCGCTTTACTTAGTTCCTATGGACCCCAAAGCACTTTACACTACATACAGTCATCCACCCATTCACACACACATTCACACACAGGTGATGGCAAGCTACATTGTAGCCACAGCTGCCCTGGGGTGCACTGACAGAGGCGAGGATGCCGGACACTGGCGCCACCTGGCCCTTTGACCACCACCAGTAGGCAACTTGTGAAGTGTCTTGCCCAAGGACACAACAACCGAGACTGCCAACTCTTGAGCCACGATTGCCCCATGCGAGCAAAGGCTGATGATATCAGTGAGCGTTTATTTACAGTGCAGGATAACAAACAAATGCGAGAGCGAATTCATTACTAGTTAAGGTTTAAAAAATGGTTGGTTCAACAGAGCTCTGACTTTTTGTTAGTGTGGCTACAGTGTTGAAGAGAAACCTAGGATTATTTTTATTCCTCCAGCCTTTATTTTTGTACTTCTTTATAAACACCTTGGAAGGCTGTTAGGCTGAAGGAGTCCTTTCAGGCTGGTTGGAGGATGGTTTAGAGGATTCCTGAAACCCATGTTGTGACTGATGGAGAGTCTGCTGCTATTCTTGCTGCTATCTGTCACAGCTTGGTACATCTCTGTCATATATGAAGTCATTGATAACTTCATCAATATGATTACCTGAGCAGGTGAGATTCAGGATTTTATTCATGTAATCTGATGTTGTACAATCCCTCAGCGGAAAACAGTCAGAAAGAATCGACCACACAAATTTAAATGAGGAGCGTGCTGTTTGTATAGAAACAGCTGAGCCACAGTCCAGATATTGGCAAACAAGAGCTGCTTCTTTCAGGGTCGAGAGAAAGCCTGGTCTCCACTCTCCCAGATTTTTTGCCTCAAGAGTTCCTGCACAGCGACTGGGTCCTCCTACCAGCCTGACATCATCAGACTCTGAACAGAAAGCAGAGAGTCATCAATAAACAAATAAAGTGAGTTTGAGCCACATCAAAGCAGCAGCTCCTCTTCTACCTGAGCAGGTGAGTCCAACAGCTTTGCCAGGTGAGCAGCTGTTTCTAGGTGAGCCTGAGCTTCTACAGTCCAGGAGAGCAGACTCATGGCCTCCACACTGGAACTCTTTGCTCCACACTGGAGCCTCCACTTCTCCATACAGCGCCCCCTGGAGGGCCAAAGGAGGCCCACAGCCGAGCTCCCTACAGACCACCTCTGCATCCTGCTGGTCAAAGTCAGCTTCACACACTGAGGACCAGCTCTGGTTAGACTTCACCTCCAGTCTGCCTGAACACAGACTGGAACCATTCAGCAGCCTGACAGAGTCTGGAGACATCAGAGAAGATCAAACAGAGAGCTCAGAGACAGCAGACACACAAGAAAAAGATGGCAGCAAACAACTATTCACTGACTCAACCTCAACACAACTCAACATGACTTCATCATTAACAACAGAACTCATCTTTACATTGGTACACACTGGAGACTTGTTACCATCACATTTACATTTCATAATCTAACAGCTGTTATTGCAGCCCTAGCTGCAATAACTTCTTTGTGGGTGTGTATTATTGTCCCTTTCTTTAGTGAAACCAGTAAAATGAGTGCAGCTGATTCAACTCAAAAGTCAGCTTTGGTACCTGGCACAGGGACTGGACATGGCCAGGAAGAAAAATTAGTCAACATATTACTTTTTATTCTTTTTAATTTGCTCTTGGTGATGATATAGTGTTTATGTAGTGTGAAATAGTGTGTAGTCTATCAGTGTGTTCTTTTGATGGTTTTTATTTCCAAATGTCTCTCCTGTTTTCTTGTTCTCTTAGACAGTTTTATTGTTATATCCCACATCCACAGGACCTTTTAATGGTCTTCAGTGTTTTTTCAGTGGCCAAAGAGAGGACCGAGTTTAGGTGTATTTGCTTTCCTGGGAGAGCTGCAGAAAGGCCACAGGGCAGGGAATCTAACAACCAAAGATTGAGATTTTACTTTGTGACTTTGATCATACTGATAAGCCCTGGTTTAAGTGATCTATTCAAATATGTGGACAGTAGTTTATAACTGGGTAGACTAATGTTCCTGTTTTAATTCATCTCCATATTATTGCGTTAAGTTGCACTGGGTTGGGAGTGGTTGTGTGCGTCACATTTGCGGTGAGCCAATGGCTGTAATGGGGTTGGACTAATTGGAGGCAGGTATAATTGATTGCACTGATACGGTAGTCTACTTATAGCCCAAACTACAAACACCTCTGATGACACGATATGTTTGGGATGGATGGGTTGTGTGCTGTGAATTATATAGTGAACCGTGTTATTTTCTCTCTCTGTGCAGGCCAGGCCCTACTATATGCCGCAGCCTTAAGGCAGCTGTGTTGCAGAGGCCGGAGTGATCACTGGCTATCTACTTACAGGGTGGTGGGTCTCAGAAGACAAATGCTAAACCTGTTGAAGTTAACAAGGTGTGGAGAGCTTTGTGGCATAGCTGGCTCTTGCCTTGGACTGTGTTTTTACTTTATATGCAAATGGTACACTGGGCTGTATCTTCTTTTTGATCATTGTGTTAAAAATTTATTTTAGAATTTCATTGACTGTCATCTTTTTGCCCACGGCTGAGATGGTTGGTCAGACCTAGAATCTTTTTGTGTGTAACAAGTTTGCTAGTTTCTATCATGATGCCAAGTAAAGAAGCTGCTTTTGGAACACAGCAGAAGGATACTGAATAACGAGCCCTTTTAGAAAGGTTGGTGGTTTGTTCAGAAGACTGCTGTAAACCTTTCTGAAGGTAAAGGATGGAAAAGAGAGGACAGAGACATGTAGTGGCATGATGAAGATATTCAGACCGACAGATGATCTGGTAATGAAATTAGTGTGGGATTTGGATATGTTAGGTTTTGTATTGTTGATTGTCATTTATGCTTAGAAATATTTAACCATATATGCTTAGAGGTGTATAATCAATTGTGTAGTGATAGGACTGTGATCTTTAGCAGGCTGCAAAGGCTTGGTGTGCATTCTAGAGTGGAATGCACACCCACATCCTAGGAGCATAAGAGAGGTCCTATCTTCTCTTTGTTGATATATGGTATAGCAAACACACGTATATCTCTTTAAGTATAAGAGCCTTTTGTTCAGATGGACCCGCTAGACTCCTGGCACCAGCTTTGGGGAGTCTTCACAGGGTCACATCTTGACCTCACACAAATCACAAATCACACACACACACACACACACACACACACACACACACACACACACACAGGCAAGGTACTACTACTCTTTGTGTGTATGTAGAGTCATATGTTAATGAACCTATGCATATTCATGTAACCTCAATAAAAGAGCAGTGTTACGGGAGAACGGACGAGAGCAACTGGGGTCAAGCGAAGGAACGGCGTTTGTCCAGTTCTCTCCCGTGCATGAGGAACATGAAGAACTTTGCCTACTTCGTGTCTTGCTTGCGGTGTAATTATATTGTCTTCAACGTTCCAGCGAATAGGTTCAAGCTACAAACCTATCAGGATATATGCTAGCAAATGTAAACATGCCACTCTAGTGACATAGCCTCAGAAATGAGACACGACACAAATGATATCAGCATATGCAAGCAGTGGCGGTCCTAGCCTGTTTGGCACCCTGGGCAAACACTCCCCCTGGCGCCCTGTTAACTAATTTCACTTCCTCCAGCCTTTGTGTTTGTACTTCTCTATAAACACCTGCTGAAAGCAGCAACTTGGAAAGCTGTTAGGCTGAATGAGTCCTTTCAGGCTGGTTGGAGGTTGGTTTAGAGGGTTTCCGCATCTCAGCCATGTTGTGACTGATGGAGATGGTCTGCTGCTATTGTTCCTGCCATCTGTCACAGTTTGGTACATCTCTGTCATATATGAAGTCATGGATAACTTAATCAGTATGATTACCTGAGCAGGTGAGATTCAGGATTTGATCAGTGTATGCCGATGTTGCACAATCCCTCAGAGGAGATCCTGGCTGAAGACAATCAGAACTAATCTTCCATCTAGATCTCCATGAGAAATTGTGGCTCTTTTTAACAGAAAAAGCTGAGCCACAGTCCAGATGTATGCACACAACAGCTGTTTCTTTCAAGCTCCAGTCAGAGCTATACACAGGTCTCCACTCTCTCAGATTTGGCGCTTCCAGTATACCTGTACAGCGACTGGCTCCTCCCACCAACCTGAAATCACTCTCTGAACAGAAAGCAGAGAGTCATCAGTAAAAGAACAAAGTAAGTTTGAACCACATCAAAGCTGCAGCTCCTCTTCTACCTGAGCAGGTGAGTCCAACAGCTTTGCCAGGTGAGCAGCTGTTTCTAGGTGAGCCTGAGCTTCTACAGTCCAGGAGAGCAGACTCATGGCCTCCACACTGGAACTCTTTGCTCCACACTGGAGCCTCCACTTCTCCATACAGCGCCCCCTGGAGGACCGAAGGAGGCCCACAGCCGAGCTCCCTACAGACCACCTCTGCATCCTGCTGGTCAAAGTCAGCTTCACACACTGAGGACCAGCTCTGGTTAGACTTCACCTCCAGTCTGCCTGAACACAGACTGGAACCATTCAGCAGCCTGACAGAGTCTGGAGACATCAGAGAAGATCAAACAGAGAGATCAGAGACAGCAGACACACAAGAAAAAGATGGCAGCAAACAACTATTCACTGATTCAACCTCAACACAACTCAACATGACTTCATCATTAACAACAGAACACATCTTTATAACAGGAGATATGTTAGCATCATGTTTATATTTCATCTCCTCAGCGGTTATTAAAGCCGTAGCCTACTGGGATTCTCTTTTGTTGATATGTAGTATTGCCCCTGTCTTGTGGAATCTGTAAACTGAATGCTGCTGACTCCATTAAGTAGTCAGGAAAAAAAACACGTTGGGTCTTCATCTGTAACAAAACACTGGAAAACCATATACAACAGCTGAAAGACAAGACAAAGGAAAGTACCTAAATAAAGATAAAATGTTGCTATTTGTTTGTCTGTACAAGTGAGTGACAGAGAGAGAAAGTGAGAAAGAGAAATGTGGCTGTATATGAGTTTCTGTCATGAAGCATACTACAAAATTAGGGTAAGACATTGCAACAATGAACCCAAGAGCCAGAGGCTGACAGGAAAAGACCCCAGAGGCCCTGGCCGGCCACAACCACCCAAGAGTGGGGGGCTCTTTGCCTCCAGTGTACCTGCACAGGTGAGTTTCAGGATTTGGTCAGTGTAATCTGATGTTGTACATTCCCTCAGAGGAGATCTGGACAGAACACAATCAGAACTGATAGACCATGCAGATTTATATGAGGAATGTCTTTCTTCTACATGAACAGCAGAGCCACAGTCCAGATATTCACAGAAAACAGCTGCTTCTTTCAGGGTCCAGGAATCATGAGAGGCACACAATGGTCTCCACTCTCCCAGATGTTTTGCCTCCAGTGTTCCTGCACAGTGACTGGCTCCTCCCACCAGCCTGACATCACCAGGCTCTAACAGAAAGGAGAGAGTCATCAGTAAAAAATGAATTTACTTCTGGAAATATTTAATGTTAGTGCTGATTCTGGTTGTGTGATCCTTAATTTCTCTCTGATTTCTCCTTTTACCTGTAGAACTGTGTTTTCCCCCAACCTGGACTCCTGAAGAGAAAAAAAGAGTAAAAACTGTAAGTGTGAAGATGGAATTTGATTGGAGGTGAGATGAGGACAGTAGAGACAGTTACATTTTAGTAAATTTCTGGGACTACAGATGTTGAAAAAAGTCAATAGATATACTAAAATTCATTCAGTTATATCTAACCGATATAAATCTATATATATGTCTATATATAAATCTAACTCAAAATTTGAAATGACAACTTAGAATTCATGGTTCGTTTTAATGATGATTTGCTACAACTAATATATGCACTGTAATGCAGACAGTCTCAGTACATGAGGTCAAAGATGTTTCTGTTCTTTGATTTTCATATCCTGAGATTTTATATAACCATCCACACATATGGACAGATCTTAGCAGGCCAGTGGTTTCTGTCACGTCTGGGAGTAAGGCAGATGGTGAGGAATAAAGTTAGACTAGAAATGTTCCATCCATGTCACAATCACAGTATGCAGGAGGGTTAAACCAGTCTCTTTTGTGGCTTCAAGACAAAACATTGTAAACTGCTCCTCCTTTGAAGTTTGTGTGTTGTACCTTTCTGACCAGTTGATTTTGTACACTCTTTCAAGATCATCGAGGTCTGTGGACCAAATGCTCCTAGCTGTCCCAGGATCCACAAAGGAAATCAGGCCTTTACTGTTGCTGCTCCTAAACTGTCATGACCTCCCCAAAATTAGACATTTCTAAAACCTGTTTCAAAACCAACTTTTATTCTCTTCATTTTTGTGAAGGAACATATTTGATACCAAACCAGGACAAGATTGTCCAAAAATAATTTGATTGGTCAGAAAAACTAAAAGTCTGTGAAATGAAAGAGTTCAGAAGACAAGCATTTTCAGGAACATGTTCCTAATAGTATAACAGCAAATGTTTGTTCTGTTTGATTTTGTTCTGTTCACAAGCAGCTGATGCAGTCATTACAGAGCAGTCTATAAGTTTTTTTTGCAGTGGACTAAAGTTCATTCCAGCTGGTGGAAACAGCCTTTAGGTGTGTTCAGCTGGTTGTTCAGTGTGGGCTTTAGAGAGAGATGAGATTAGTTTTGTCAGAATGGAATTATTTGAAGTGCCTCAATTCTATGCTTTATATTAACTAAAATGCCATATAACCATATAAT
Source organism: Simochromis diagramma (assembly GCF_900408965.1). Taxonomy (NCBI): domain Eukaryota; kingdom Metazoa; phylum Chordata; class Actinopteri; order Cichliformes; family Cichlidae; genus Simochromis; species Simochromis diagramma. The sequence continues at coordinate 26,271,359 of NW_024386801.1, forward strand.
GTAGTATTAAGTGGACACAGCCCTGAAAATAAAGGCGTTAGACTATGTGTCCTTGGTGGGTAGAGAGCTGTAGACTCTTGCTCATGCTTGCCTGGGAGAAAGTAGATAACAGGGGACCATCTTCTAGTGGAAAGTTACTGAAACGTTGTTTAGACTAGAGAGGGACCAGCAAATTGATTGATTGTTTGATTGTAATTGATTGTTTATTCTGACAAAAAACAGGAATGGGATATTACACTGTTTTATGATGCATTATACTGCTGATTTATAAGAAATGTTGTTTTCAGAGAATCATGGTCTTATTTGTCTGAAACATACTGCACAGGAAGCCAAGGTCATAACTTAGGCTCACTGAGAGAGAGAAAAAATGTGAATGCTTAGTATGAAGGGGGGAGAAGCTATAAGAGTGTGGGTAACTCAGACATTTTGAGATTTGCCTGTGCACATCTCCCGTCCGGACGTTTGTAATGCTCAAAGTGTTGTATGGAATAAAGAGAATTTTATTGATTAAAGTGATTGTTGATTGAGCGTTAAACACAGAGTGTTGTTCTTCCTTCAGCCCAAAGATGAAAGAATTGGGGGTATTTAACAGTTTCCTTTAAAACTGGATTACAGCCTGCGTCACTCCTACATTTGTCATGAGTAAAAGCAAAGTGAGTCTGAATTATCATCACTGAATTTGAACCCATGTGACACTGCAGGAATCACAGTTATGTATCAGGATACATAACTGTGAAAAGAATAAAATCTGTCCTAAATTTTCTGAAGGATCTGAACCTTTTTACTTTTAATGTGTGTGTCAGAGTCCTACCTGAGCTCCGCAGCAGCAGCAGCAGCAGCAGCTGCAGCATCAGCATCAGCAGGTGATCCATGTCCAGGTAGAAGTCTCCCTGTCTGCTCTTTGTTCTGATCGTCACCTGTGCCATCCTCAGTGTTTACCTGTTGCACTTTTACTCAGCTTGTTGTCTCCACTTGAACTGAGTGCAGAATCACAGACAGTTAGCTCTGATCGATGATCAGCTTCTGCCTCGATTTACTTTCTCTTTAAGTTTCATAACATTTCAGTAAAGCTGAGCTGCTGAACTCTGAGACACATCATCAATCTGTGAGGAAAACCACAGGAAAAAAGAGGTGTTACTGTTGATCCATGACATGGTCACGAGGGAATACAATGATGTGTTGATTATTGTTAAATGAGCCTGCCTAACTATTGAAAACAGTACTATGCATCAAAAAAGAGAAATGTTGCTTTGTAAGTTCACATCTGAAGATCAATGTTTATGTAAAATCCTAACTCTGTTAGGATTTTACATAAACAGAGCTCCAAAGACAGAGAGCTCCAAAGTTGTTCCTGGGATCTGCTGGAGCCACCCGCCTAGTTTGGGAGTCACTGCAGCTAATACTCCAATTAATTTTTCTTAAAACACAAACTCACAACAAAGTAGAATTTAGAGAGGAATATTTAACCAATCTACTCCCTCGGACTCAAACCGTTTTAGTAGTATTTTCTCGAGATCTTCTCTGAGCCCTTGGTATTTCTCAAGCTTCTCGTGTTCCTTCTTCCTGATGTTGCTGTCATTCAGGACCGCTACATGGATCACTACGGCCGTCTGGTTCTTTTCGTCTACCACCACTATGTCTGGTTGATTAGCCACCACCATTTTGTCCGTCTGTATCTGGAAGTCCCACAGGATCTTAGCTCGGTCATTCTCCACCACCCTAAGGGGCGTCTCCCATTTTGACCTCGGGACTTCCAGGCTGTATTCGGCACAGATGTTTCTGTACACTATGCTGGCCACTTGATTATGGCGTTCCATGTATGCCCTGCCTGCTAGCATCTTACACCCTGCACCCTTTCCACAACCTGCACCTGGGGTCTTACTCTGTGTGATAGACCCCAGCCTCTATGGATCTTGTGCACAAAGCTTGTTCCTGTGCTGCCATGATTAGTGCCTCTGTGCTGTCTTTCAGTCCAGCTTTGTCCAGCCACTGGTAGGACTTTTGGATATCAGTCACTTCTGCTGTCTGCCGGTGGTACATACCATGTAGGGGCCTGTCCTTCCACAATGGTTCCTCATCTTTCTCCTCTTTCTTGGGTTTCTGCTGCCTGAGGTGTTCACTGAGCACGGGGTCAGTTGGGGCCATCTTACTGATGTATTTGTGGATGTTTGTTGTCTCTCCTGGACCGTGGTGCTGACACTCACCAGTCCCCGGCCTTCTTCCTTCCGCTTAGCGTACAGCCTCAGGGTGCTGGACTTGGGGTGAAACCCCCCAAGCATGGTCAGGAGTTTCCTTGTCTTGATGTCGGTGGCTTCTATCTCCTCCTTTGGCCAGCGTATTATCCCGGCAGGGTATCTGATCACGGGTAGGTGTTACCGTTCAGCTAACTTCTCAGGACTTGCCTGCCCCTCTGCAGGTACTTGGTGGTTGCAGCTTTTCTAGCGACCTCTTCATGGTTCCCATTTGCCTGTGGGATCCAGAGGTACTTGTAGCTGTCCTCTATGTCTGTATTGTTGCCTTCTGGTAGTTCGATCCCCTCAGTTCTGACTACCTTCCCTCTTTTTGTTATCATCCGACTTAATTTCTGCAGTCTGAACGGCATTCAAATGTTATTGCTGTATATCCTGGTGCATGGTGTGGATCAGTGAATCAATATCTCGTTCACTCTTGGCATACAGCTTGATGTCATACATGTACAGGAGGTGGCTGAGAACTGCTCCATTCCGTAGTTGGTATCTGTAGCCAGTCTTGTTAATGATCTCACTGAGGGGGTTCAGGCCTATGCAGAACAGAGAATCTCTTTGGTAGATCTTTGGTAAATCTCACTCATGAGGAGATTTTTGAAAAACAGTAAAATCCAAAAAAGGTGGAAGAGATTCTGCGATGAAGACAACAGGGGTGTATGACGTGGTCTGCCCCTTTCAACCTACAGCAGTGTTGGAACGGAGGAGAGATCGGCGATGGAATTATGACTCTTTAAACACCACAGACACAAGGAGCCCGGACCCTGATTAAAACTGACTGACAAATTACTTGTGCACATTTTTTATAACATTTAGGCAATTTCTTTACTGTGCATTAGATCCTCATTCTTCTCAGTAAGCAAAGATGATTGGACACGAACAAAAGAGGGTGAGGGAATAGCCAAGTGAGGATGCACAGTGTGAACTTGTTTCTTATTCTGATACTGGTCACATTATTTTACCATATAAAGCCCACATGGGTGACTGCTTCACACCACCCTATTCAAGCAGTTAAACAGATTGTAACTCAGGAAGTGGGGAAAGCATTCACACCAGGAGAGTCTCTCAGGTATAGGAAACTAGTTCTGCCCCAGGATGAAGGAGAGCTGTGATGTGATCTCTCAGTGGAGAGAGCTCACTCCATCCTCCCTATTCTGGTATTTTAAAGAGTAAGCAACCTAACTAATAGAGTTGCAAACTCCCAGCAAAAAATAAAAAAATAAAAAATAGGGAACCACCCTCCACCTCATGATGCTTAATCGACGTAATCAACTTTAATTTGATGCAGTGTGAAAAAAATGCCCAGAAATAAATTATTTTTCAAGAATAATTAAATAGATTCAACATCTTTCTTCAAGAGAATTGCAGACTGCACAGATGGTATCTTCCCAAAGGAAAAAGTACTATAGCTTACTAGGGTATATTAGACTTAATAGTCACTATATACAGTAATGGACTTCTATTCATTTTACATCAGATTAAAACTTTGGGTGTAAGATTCAGATAATTATTTATTAAAAGCTAGACATTTTAAATGAGAATAAGAAAGAAAAGTATGTCTTTGTGCCCCCTTTTCCCTGTTAATGCCCTATCGCGCCCCCCCCGGCTAAACTTTGCTAGATCCGCCCCTGCACAGTTACCAGCCGTCAGCTACGTAGAAAAAGATCCTGGTGTAGAAAGTAATATTAAATAAATTCTAACAACAGCTTATCAAGCTTAAACGTGCTGCTGTTGTTCAGCCGCTGGTTTCCTCTTTCTGGCGCAAAGTGGGCAATAAACAAACAAGAAAAACGGACTTGCGACAGAAAAGCCGATCAGCTGATCATTGATCAGTTTCATGATAGAAGTAGCAGCAGGAGACGGAGGGGGAGGCAGTCGCTCCATATATCGCTGTTAAGCTTAACGTGGGAATGCTTTACAAACACTCAGAGATGAACTTACACACTTGCTTTACTTCTCTCTGGGATAACTTCCTCGGAGATGAAATGCTGGTTTGGTAGGAGGCTACAAATACACACAGCCCTCTATCACGTGACCACATGCTATGGTTATGAGCAGAGTTACGCCATGTCGCAAGTTTTGTGAGGTGCTTTTTTGATATTTAATGGATCGGATTACATTTTTTATTTCTCTCCGATATCCGATCCAGTAATTTACGTCAGTATCGGACCGATACCGATACGTAATATCGGATCGGTCCATCTCTAGTCAATAGTGTTGTCCTGTTCTAACTGCTTCAATCTATCGCCGTCTTCCTGTATCTACAACTTGGATGTTGTTTCAGGTGCTTATAAGTATTTTGTCGCTAAGCAGTGACAAGATGTTTTCATGATAGTCTGTCTGGTTTAGCAAAACTGTGGATCTATACTCTATACCTTTGTTGATGATGTTGTTTTCCTGACTACATGATTGGAGTGCCTTCAGCATGAGATCACAACAACAGTGAGCTCAAGGTGTTTTATATCGTAAGATAAAGACCCTACAGCATTAGAGAGAGAAGCCCAGTAATCAGTTAGCCCCTTGTGAGCAACAAGCTACACCACATTCAACAGTCAGGCAGCTCTCCTTCCCTATTTTTTTACTGCCTCACAGGTTTGTCAAAGCAATTGGTCAACAGCTGTAACGTAATGTTCTTGTGATTACAGCCTGAACAGGAAGCTCCAAGCTTATCACTGGGGTTTCTTCTGTGTGTTAAACAAGTATGCTTTTATCCAAACCTGACTAGGTATGGTCAATTGGCACCAGCCGAACACATTTAGCAAGTTAGTGGCTACAGAGGGGTGTAACAAAGGCCGCATAATGCAAAAATATGAAATGGATGAAGAAAATATGGCTATGCATGTGCAAACTGTTTTAAAAACCAGAGAAGCTTTAAAGGACAACAATTGTACTTTACTTTCACAACCATGTTTTACTGCAATGTTTCACAATGGCAGGGTGTGATAAATTGCTCTAAAAAACCCCTCCAGTGTATTATGGAATTTAAAATAGACTTTAAAAACATATGACATCACTTTACTTTCTGCCTCTACTCACACATTTTTTATCAAAAACTTTCATGAGGTCACAAATTCAGAGTCTGTGACAGACTGAATTGATAAAAAAAATCCACTTTCATTGTGGTTAATGAAGATCCAAAGTCCAGAAAACAGGGAAGAACAGCAAATGTCAGGATAAGCAACATGATGCAGAGACAGAGACTAAACAACAGGAAACAACTGCTGTCATACAAAACTCAGAACTCCAAACACCAGAAATACAAGAATCCAAAAGCAAAAAACAGAAACATATTTTTCATTACTGAGTAACATCACTCTTATTAAGATTGTTATTAACTGACTGTTTTTAATGAACGTGAGAATACTTACCGGAATTTTTCAGGATAAAGGTATTTATTGTGTTTTAAAGATTTCCTGAGTGTCCCTGAGCCCACGCTTGTGTGTTCTGGCCTCACAGCTGTGCAGTTGTTACTGACATGAAAGGAAATTAATGACCTACACATGAAAATACTCTGAGGTCTCTTGAGAAGGTTTGTTCTCTGCAAAGATTTTGTTTTGGAATTCAGCTTCTTTCAGCTGCAGGGTTGACAAGCAGATCCACATGTTTGATTTTGGTGGAGTTAACAGTAAAAAATGTACTAAAGTTTAATCAAGTACAAACTTAGAGAATTGATGGTTATAAGTGATGGATTTAGACCTTTTATAGTTTAACATTTATAAGAATCTGACCTACTGCCATGAATTTCTTACTTAATGTTTTCTTTGGCGTTCCTTTGCCTTTTTTTTCTCTGACTGCTGCAATTTAAGCTGCACAGAAGTTTAATAAGCATCAGTTTAAATATTACAAAGTAAAGTAATTAAATGCCAGTTTGTAAAAAATAGTCTACAAAAACATCAACACTGTTTCAGTAACTGTAATCTGTTGCTTCAGTCCCAGAGGAGTGACGGATTAACTGTGGGAACCATATGGGAACACAGAAACACAATTAAACCTGAAAAACAACCAAACAGTTTAAGGACTCACCCGTGGAAGGATTCAAGGAAAAGAGATCAGCAAACAGACTCAGATATTCAGAGCAGAGCTTTGTAGAGGACAGAGCTGCTTCAAAGATCAGTCTTGTATTTTGTCTGTTCTGTCTCTGTCTGCACTGCTCGCTTCCTTCCTCAGACCGCTGTGCTGTGGACCTGTCTGTTCACACTGCAGCAGAAATATAAAAGCACCACCCACTGAAACTATGTGAGACGTATATAGTGTGTCATCTGAGCCTCAGCAGAACGTTTGAATGGATGGCTGTGCATTTTGCACCCCTTTCTTAAAGTATTGAGGTTCTCTGGAGGAATAGCTTCATGGTTTTATTTTGCCTCTGATGTCAAACAGCTGCTGATGGTGCTGGTTGGAGCTCTGAGAGAAAACAAAGGCTGATCCTATGAAGGTTTCAGCAGCAGGAATGAAACAGAGCATCCAAGCTGAGAAGAAAGAACACATTCAGCCTCAGCCAGTAGCAACTTTCTCTTGTTTCAGACTCTCAGCTGTCTTTCTTCCTGCTGCCTGGCACGTCCATCTTCATCATCCTTTTTCCAGTATTTCCTCCCTCCCTGCTCTGCAAATGTCCAGACCCTTTCAGCCTCTCTGACTCTGAGCTGTCCCTCTGATGAACTCATATCTAAATCTTCAGCTCGCCCTTCCGTCTTTTTGTCAGTGCAACTGTCTCCAAGCCACACATCACAGCAGCTCTCACTACTGTCTGTTATGGCTCTAGCAGAGCCTGCTGTGGTGTTTGGCTGTGTGGGTGGGTCCTGCCCTCTGTCCAGCCTTTGGTACCACCTCTCTGAGCAGCTGTTTCTACTTAGCAAACATGCCAGAGAGAGAAGAGCTCCAGTGTCAGATAGTGATGGGAATTCCGGCTCTTTCTAGAGAACCGGCTCTTTCGGGTCGGCTCACTAAAAAGAGCCGGTTCTTTCAGCTCCCAACTGGCTCTTCAGGTTGTTTTGTTGCTTTAATTAATTTATTATCGACAACAATATAAAACTGTGCACCAAAGGAATTACTAATGTAAACAAATGTGGTTTTATTTATATATGTTTATATAAATATATATGGTGGCCCCTAGAGACAAAGCACGTATAAACTCCAAAACACGTTGCTAGCGTTAACTGAACTTCCAAAACAGAGCTACCTAGATCACTTAAATTACACAATTGGAAGCATATGTCTATTGTGTGTGTATTTATACACAAACACTCATATATATTCCTATACGTCCTGGCTTGTGTAGCCACTAGGTAACCAAAGCTCAACACTACCCCTAGCATCCTGGAACACCTCCATTGTGTTTTGGAATTTGTATCTGTTTTGGAGGTTTCACGTGTTTTGGAGTTTTACGTGCTTCAGAGTTTGTATTAGTTATGTGTCGGTAGCGAACCAATGCGTCTTAGAGCCGACGCATTGAAGTGAAACCTCCTTATTGGGAGCTGTGTTTTTTTGTTTTTGTTTCTTTTCCCTCTCACCCTCTCTCTTGCACTTTTTGTCGCTTCACTCTGCACGTGAGCCTTGTGCTTGTGCTGAGCAGAGGGGGGAGGAGCAGTATTTACACTCGCAGTAGCACAGGAACAGAGCTGGAGGGACAACAACAAGAGACAACGTCACATTAGAAAGGTATAGTAATCATTCACAATTATTTTCAGTTGCAGATGATAAAGGATTCAGAAAGTTTATTCATGCAGTGAATCCTATGTATGTTCAAATAAACATTACTGAACTTAAATCAACAGAAATTATGGTCAAAATGCACACAGCTACACTGACCTGGTCCTTTCCCTGAACACCTGCATTCATCTGCTGAAATAGTCCATTCACTTCTGGACTATTCCAATATGTAGGTGAGACAAACATTTCAATACTCAAACCTATACTGCTACTGCTACTCCTTCCTAGAAATAAAATTCTGCAGTGTATAGTCGATACATATTGCACCAATAAATCCATTTCTGCATAAACACATTCTAAAATCAACTTTATTAAATTACAAAGATTGTCCCCCTTCTTCACCTGGTCTCTTCCTGTGACCTCAGATTAACCAGGAAGCTATAAATACAGGAAGTAAAATTATATTTTCTCCGTTTGTTCCTGGAACACAGGTAAGTGAGTTCAGACTACACAGATTAACAGTTAAAATAAATAACATGTTAACTTAACACACTTGTCAGAATTGATTTAAACAAAGATGTTAGGTTATATAATCTGTAAAAGTGCAAAACATAAACAAATCCGGGATAGTAGATGTTTGTCTATTACAGAATACATCTGAAATATGGCTAAATCAAAACAAGAATGTTAACTAAGACTATGGACAAATGGGGTTCTCACCCACTTTGTCACATATTAACCATGATTAGTTATTACAGCAGTGAATTTGAACTCGGTTTCAAATAATGAGCTTAAGTAAAGATTTAAGTTGCAGTTATTTATTTCCTATCAACTTAAATCTTCACTCAAAGACAAGTATCTTTTACAGTGTATATATAGATGTATAATATACAGGACACAAATATTGTTCTTTTAATATCTTTGCATTACTAAATTTGGCTCAGTGCTTATATATATGAAAATGTACGAGCTGTGAAAACTATTCCTGATAAAATGAAGAGTAGACTGATATATTAAATATTCCTTTATTGGGTGAGAAAATCAGACCCTGTCATAACTGCTTTAAGTCATACAGAATAGATATCAGAGCCTTAAACAGGCTGACTTCTGCTAAATGGGTCAAACTGGGCAGAAAGTATACAAACACATAACATCCTTATAGAATATGATGTAACACTATAGATCAACTTACCTCAGAATATATAAAGCATATAAACAATTACAGCAATATGATGCAACAAACACAGCAGTGCTACTAATCCAAAATACTCAAAGCTTCATAGAACTGAAACAAACATTTATTTTTAGCTCCATTCTGCTGCTGATACATACTTTAGGTTTCTGAATATTAAACTTGTTGCTGCCTTTCATAGTGTGTAACTTGAAGGCTCTGAGTACTTTCTCCCACACTGAAAACACTGGAATGATAAAATTATTTGAAAATTACCTAATAAGACTGATTCAGGACAGACAATTAGTTATTTAAACTTTCCTAGCAGTCCTTCACAAACAGGGAACAGTCTGTCTATTCTCTCCATCTGTCAGCTGCTGCTGGCTCTTCCTCCTCCTCTTCCTCACATACTGCTGAGTTTGTCCTGGTTGATCATCAGGGGTGCAAAGCCTCACAGATGATGTGCAGCAGTGGGTCCCTCAGTCTGTCCTCACTCTGGACACTTGCAGTTGTCACACATGGAAATCAAAAGTTTGATAAGCTTCAAATGCGACTTTGAGGGATGCAGACCCTGAATTAGGCTGTATCCTTCGGAGCCTGCGTTTGTAGACCAATTACGTTGCAGTAACGCAACGAAGGTTGTCCCAATGTGAAGGCTGCTCCAAATGTGGCCGACAAATGCGTCCTTCATTTCCCTGAATTTGAAGGAAGAGTCGGGTGTATCCTTCATGGCCCAACCTATCCCAGAATTCATAGCACGGCCCAGCCAATTCCAGTTTCCAACAATGGTGGCAGCGACTTACTTTTAATATTACTCTTATTACTCTTTGTGGTTCACAAAATAAACTTTAAAAATATTTTTAGGCGATGATGTAGGTGTGTAAACTTCAAATATCTGCTCAATTTATCAAGACATCACATATTTGCTAAAGTGTTCCATTGTTTTCGGAGACATCTGTTACCCACCAGCTTGATAGCTAGCCGGGATTTCAAGGCTCACTAGAGCCGGTGAGAACAGGCACATCGTTGTCCACCCCCCCCCCCCCCCCCCCCCCCCCAGTCTTTTGCTAATTAGGTTAAACATGATATACAAGTCATCTAGATAACTTAAAAAGGTTATCGTTTGGCTTTTTCTCAGTGTTTTATTTGTCCCTGAGTAAATCTGTTTGGCTGAGATTAAAGTTAGTTTAGATTAAATAAAACTTTATTAATTCACACAGCTGAATAAATGTCAAACAGAAAACTGATTAAACAGAAGTGTGAGATGGTCGAGAATTTACTCCAGTATCCTGTTATATTTTAGATAGCAAGGAGCAGACGGCTGAGTTTGTTAAACTAAACTGAGACAGCTGGTGATGCAAATCTGAGGGCTAGACCGTCCAGTTTCACAGCCTCTCACTTCTTGACTTCTTGGTCTGCAAAGGACCCAGCCCACTTCGACCGCAAAGGCTGGGTTCTCTGAAGGATGCGGCTGAGGTTTTGGGACACAGTCAGTCTCTGTACTGCACGTACGGCACTGTACAGCTGCTTCCTTGTGCTCGGTGTCGAGGAGGCTGCTGATCATTTAACTGTTCTGACTTCTTTTGTTTAGACCAGCTTCTAGGTAGAGTTTTATTTTGATGATGTTATTTGATTAACCATCTGCATTAGTTGAAGTATTTAATAATTTAAAAGAAAACGCACCCAGCTTTGCTCTCTTGCTTCTTTTTTCAAACTCACTTTTTGTAACTTCCTTTTTTCTTTTGCTGCTCTCCTTCTGTCATAAATCCCCCCTGACACTCCACCCTGCCTCCACCTCTCTTCTTCCCCTCTTATGTTTGGATGGTTGCCCCCAGATATTTAAACTCATCTACCTTCAGCAGTAATTGACATCTCTGCGGATGTAGTGAATTTCACAATTCAACAGAAAACCCTGAAATAGTTCAAATGTTGCTCAGTTATTATAGTAGTTGACAAATGAGCTGTAACAGAGTAGCCCTTTATATTAATTATATTGGTACATGTAAAATCATCATTTTTAGAAAAGATAATTTTAGAACTGATAAAAAACATTTTCTAATATTTGTGAAAATTACTGTTTTTTGCCAATTTATTTACAGTTTCTAACGAGTAAAGTAAGGGATTACTATTGCAAAAACGGTAATTAGATTACCGTTACATTCCCATAGGAACGCTGCGTTACTGCGTTACTAAAACCATGATTTTTTTTTTGCAAGAATGTCTCATGACAGTGATGTAAGCGAGTGCGACGTTCGTGACAACAGCTGTGTGCAGATCAACAGTGGATCATATATCGAGTGCGGGAGAGAGTATGAGCGTGCAGCCTGCTTTACAGGTGAAAATTGAGCAAAAGGACCGCTGAGTCTTTGACTTTATTTATTTTCTGCTGTGTTTTACTTGCATCTATTTGAAAGACTGAGTGTAAACACGAAAAAAAAAAAAATTTATGTGCTGGAATGTGCAGAAAATAAGTTTAAATGTTAAACAAATTTCTTCCAGTCAGAGAATGGTGCATATAATTAACTTTTTGCTTGATGCATAAAGTTAAATACGGAAGCGTAGAGCTGCCACCCAGGCAAAAGAAAAATACAAGTGTATCACGTTATAACGTGAAAAGTTTATTGTTCTAACAAGATACTTTTCCTGTTTGTACAATATACTATCATGTTTGTACAATATACTTTTCACGTTTGAACAACATAATATCACGTTATTACAATATACATAATTATCACGTTCGTACAATATAAATATTATATTGTACGAACGTGATAATTATATTGTTTGAACAATAAAGTTTTCACGTTATAACATATATTTTATTGTTCGAGCATGATATATTGCCGTAAAGATACGGAAGTGTAAAACATAGTGAAGTGGGTGACAGTGCAGATCAGAGTGCGAGAAAATGGCTCGTTTATTGGAATTAATTAAGTTCTATTTCATGCTTGGATTGAGGCATGGTGAGATTTTGCTGTTATTGAGCAGTTTGGACAGTATTGTGATAAGCATGCGGACACTTAGAAGAAACCTAAAACGCATGGGACTGTACAGGAGAAAGAATGAGTCCGATCCGATTGAGGTGGCACGATTTCTTATTGATCAACTGGAGGGACATGGGAGGCTCCATGGATACAAACTACACCACCTGAACTGCATTCAGGCAGGTTATGTTGTCACGCAGAGTACTGTGAGACATTTACTGAAATATCTTGACTCTTACGGTGTTGAGCAACGACGCAGAAATCGCCTAATGCGACGCACGTATGTAAATCCTGGACCAAATTTCATGTGGCATGTTGACTCCTATGACAAACTGAAGCCTTTTGGAATCTGTATAAATGGAGCTATTGATGGCTTTTCGAGAGTTATGATTTGGCTTCATGCCTATTCAACAAACAATGATCCCAAAGTCATTGCTGGATATTTCATAGCAGAAGTTGAAAAGAGGATGGGAACACCTGCTAGGATTCGCTCTGATTTGGGAACAGAAAATGTCATAATGGCCGAGATGCAACGATTCTTGCGCTGGACTATGGATCCGAACGCCAGAAACTGTTTTATTACTGGATCCAGCAATCACAATCAGCGTATTGAAGGCTGGTGGGCCTTTCTGAGACGACATCATGCTCAGCACTGGATAAATCGTCTCCAGGAACTAAAAGACCATGACTGCTTTTCTGGATGTTTTTTGGACAAGCAGCTCATATTGTTTACGTGCCTGAACGTCATCGAGGTATGTAACCATGTTTATATTCTTTTAATGAGTCATTGTGTGTGTGTGTGTGTGTGTGTGTGTGTGTGTGTGTGTGTGTGTGTGTGCGCGTGCGTGCGTTAGAGAGAAAGAGAGACACGGAGAGAGAATAAAAAGTTTGCTTTAACACCCACCGTGCACCATCCCTATTATCACTCCGTTCAGGATATGAAAAAAATGCATATTTCACTGGCCAGAAACATAAAATCACACTGTCTAAAACAATTCACGTTTAATAATTACTTAAAATTTTCCAAAGTATCACGTGTCTACCACTGTTATTCTTGTTGTTGAGTATTTTTGATGAACTCTGTTTTTCCGACTGTCACTGTGTGGTGCTTTTGATTGATTGATTGATTGATTGATTGATTGATTGATTGATCGTACTTTATTCATCCCGGGGGAAATTGGGTTAAGGCTGCCAGCCGTGCCAGCGCCGTTTTGGGTAACATGTTGAGCCAAGAGAAATGTGTTCTTTTACTGATATGAGATTTTTTAATTTTTAATATTTAATAGAAAGAGCTGCAGCAAGTTGCACATATGTGGAACACCCACATAATACGCAGAAGCAGAAATGCAGTTGCTCCAAGTGGACGTCCGATTCTCATGTACACCATCCCTCATCTCTTTGGAGGACAGGATTATCTGAAAGAGGTTTCTCGGGAGGCAGTGGATGCTTGTAAGCAAGAATGTCAAAAGAGAGGACCTTATACCTGTGATGAAACCGTTTTCAGCTTGTGTTGCCGTATAATGTCAGAGAACTTCTTACTTCCACCAAGCACAGCAGATGAATCCATTGAACTGTATCTCTTCCTGAGAGCCTATATACTGAAGGACTTATAAACCTAAATATAATTGGGCTTTGGGAATTTTTACGCATATATTTTTGGGTACAATGTTTTATTTGTGCAATAAACAATAGAAAAGACATTCATTATTATTTTGTTTGGATTTTCGGTTCAAGATAGTAGCAAGCAAGCATGTCTAAATATATTTAACCAAATCTGCGTACTCTAACCTTTTGGCATTTCCAATTATTTTTTTAACGGAATTTCTATTATATCTGATTTCTGTTTTAAGACTGTCAAAAAAACATTTTTTAAACTGCTGATCCTATACATTATCATTCATGAAATATTGTTTTCAATTTTACTGAACACATTGTGCTATTTTGCTATTCATCCACGAACAGTTTCTTGTAAACTGGTAAATGTACAAATTCTGCATTATTTAATAATTAACAAACAGTGTTAGATGTTAACCTCCCTTTTATTTGTGTTCAAGGAGAAGAAAACACGGACTCTTGATAAACACTACAAAACTTAACTTATGTGCCAATTTTCTGTCTTTTATTCCAGTCAACTATTGCATCAAACACATTGCCTTCCAAAGTTATTCCCTTAAAATATGTTCTAAACAAATGACTGGTGGAAAGGTAAAAAAAATATACTTGAAAATAATTAATATTAAGTCTTTTGAATTATTACTAAACAAAACATCCCCTCTAGCAGACATCTTGTATCCTACAAAACTGCACCACAGACCTGTGGAAAAGGACCTTGACACATGATAAGAACTAATAATAAGCATAGTTCACCTCTTGCTGCTAACCATATGAACTTATTAAACATAATTAGTTAACATTTCAACTAGTAAAACTTTTAAGTATGAAAATTTAAACTGAAATTTACATTTTTCATGGTGGAAACAAATTGATGTTATCCACAATTTTTGAAAATAAATTCAAATATGAAATAAAACACTTCCCTGAAATTTAAGCTCTTTCTTTTTTTATACAATGATGTGTTCCCTGTTTGTGGGTTTAACAAACTTTAGAGCTTCATAGCCAGTCATTGTTAGTGCAAACCTTTCATTCTTTGGTTTAAACATGATGGACTTTAATCAAGCTATGCTGAACTCATAAGAGCTTTTAGCAGCCAAAACATTGTCCAGTTCATTTCGTAGTTCTGGGTAGGATGTGTATGTCCATGGTAGTTCCAGAAGAGGGCCGCATGTGTGTGCCACAGGTTGTCGTGCCAGTCCATCCACAGGCGTGAACAGTACCTCAACCTTGTCAACACAGATGACATCTGACCCAGTAAGATACCTGAACATCCTTCTGAGCCCTGTATCGTCAAGTCCTCTGATGTACTGGTGCAGAAATCTGAAGCTCTGCTTCTCTGCTTGAGTGGTGGGAGAGGCAGTAAGCAACTTCAGAAGCTTTCTCGTTGTTGGCTTTTTATCCTCATACATTTGTAGGACATCTTGTGGGCTTTGAAAAGCTTCTTTTAGGAAGTAGCTTGCAACTAAGGACATTTTCTCTGCGGCATATGCTGGTTTTTGGATTAATTGTTTGTGTGCGACTTTCAGAAGAAGGCCTTTTAAGTTCTCTTTGGTTGGAAGCACTGATACATCCAGGCGATCCATGAGATCCAGCACTTCATCCCTGTCTTCATCTGAAAGATCTTCTTTTAGTGCCCTTGTTATCAGATCCCTATCTGATTGACTTAGGTAAAAGAGAAGACTTTCAAACAGCAGATCATCTGATACTTGATTCTCACTGAAGATGAGTGCCACTGTGAAAACAGGAGCAAGGCGACAAGGGAAATATCCATGGTCTTGAAATCCCTTCAGTAAAATTCTACCCATGGATTTCCACTCTTCTTCCTGCCATTTAGGAGACAGTGATGGCACTCTGAACTCCTCTCCTTCAGCTGTGTTGTCCACAAACTCTGACCAAAATGCAGCATACACATCTCTTGATACACCATCTGCATCAGCTCCTTTTTCATCAATGTAGGTGTATTTTAGAGGGTGTATGAGGAGTGTTGGATCTTTGAACTGGCTGATCATCTCCTCCAGAATAGTAACCCTGTGAAGTTTGATGGTAACACAGACAACATCATATGATCCTGCAGAGCTTATTGCTTCATTGCTTATAGATGTATCTGGACTACTGACTGCTGTGTTTGTTGGAGGAAGTGTAATGGATGTGATGACCAGATCATCTTCCTCAAACTGCAGGAATGGTTCATCTATTACAGTGTCATCAAGTTGACAAGGCAGAGGCTCTCCAAGGTAGGGTCCAATCATTACCTCAGATGTGTCTAATAATACATCTTCATCAGCATTCCTAGATTCTGATGATGAGATCACAACAGTGTGAGAAGCTTCTTCATCTCCTTGATGTGAGTCAGTCAGTTGTGTAACATTGTTTACATGTGTTTTCCCTCTATCATAAACTTCTTCATCATCTTCATCATTGGAAAATCTTCTTGTGCACAAGTAAAATCTCAACATTCCCATTTTAAGTGCTGAATAGAGTTCTCCAACTGTGACATCTTCATCAAATACGGCCTCTTCCTGATAGTCTAATATGTCATGACTGAACACCTCCCATCTTCCAAATTTGCTTTTTCCACTTGGAAAGAAAAGATCTTTAGCATACTGTAATATGTCAGCTTTTTTGGAGTCTTTGGGCACATCAAAGGTCCTTGTTCCTCCTCCTCTGCGCTTTCTCACTTGCTTGACTTCATGGATCCACCCTAACTCAATTTTTCAAGTCTTTTTCTCAGCCCATTTGTTGTTTTTTGTATATGTTCTTTTTCTCTTAGAAACAAATGCCTCCTCATGATCAGGTTTCTTCTCATTTTCATTGATTCCCATCTTTTCCTTCAATTTTTCAAGCAATGAGTTTTTTCTTGATTCCTTAGTACTTGCACCACTGTTTTCCAAGCAGAACCGTCTGGCAGCTATCCGGTCACCATATGTTGGGATGTAACCAGACAGGGTCTTGTCATCCATGAAATCAATCACTGTGGCATCAATCTGTAATAACAGAGATATTTATTACTATACAGAAGTACAAGGTATACCTGCTGCCACACCACATGAGGTACCTCACTAAAAAAATGTATGTACATTTCACATGTGTTTTGATAATTGTCTGTTATTATTTTAGTGGCAGCCATCAATATTTAGCATTTATTCTTTTCCTCTCTCTATGCCAGCTGTTAACTCAAAAGACACGACGTCGTACTCTCATTCACAGCGCTTTATTCGTTCCACCATTTTACATACGGACCACAACAACAACACCTCGCGGGCAACAGTACTCTCGCGATAAAACAGAAAATAACAAGTTAACAATCTCCCTCTTTCTTAAAAAAAAATAAAATAAGAGTATAAACACACCCCTGTAAACATTTGTATACATATATGTATATATTTATATAAACAAAAAAAAACATTTCAAAAGTGCTTTGCTTTACTTAAAGCATACTATCATTGCACACAATAAACAATGGTACATTTGAATGCAAAGACAACTTTGTAGACAAAGGATTACAGTATCCAGAGTCCTTCATCTAGCGCCTTTAGAAGGGTTAAAGGTGAAACTCCCTTTTTTGTCAGACAATCAGCAAGTTGAGATTTTGAATCTGACCAACAAACCTGTCTGATTTTCTTGGCTTATATGAGCTCTTTAATGCTGCTCATTTCTAGCCTCAGTCTCTTCTCTGTAACCTGCTTAGTAGACTTGAGTGCATCAAACAAGGAATGATTATCAGTTACACAGATCAAAGGAAGAGCGTTTAGACCAGTGTTACCAGTTGTAAGCTCAGAAAAAAGTGTTGCCAGGAAGACAGCACTGTCTATTCCATCTGACATGGCAAGAGTTTCTCCTGCCAGTGTACTTCTGACCACGCGCCTGATTTTTTTAGACTGCCAGAAGAGAGGACAAAACTTTCCTCCTTTACCCATAAGGACGATTAATGCCCCTCCTTGAGTACCGCCATCAGGAAGGTTGCCAAATGAAGCATCACTGAAAACAACCAATGCCAGATCCTCACTGTTACCCAAGTGCTGAAACTTAAGAGTCACTTTCTCTGCCTTAAGTTTACGGATAACTTTGTTCACTTCATGAATAGACTGTACAGTTGCATCTTTGATATTAGATCCAAGGCTACCTGTGTCAAACATAACATCAGGCCTTGTTTGTTTGGCAACCCACAAAATCTGTCCTATTTTTGACCTGAGTTGCTCACGTTCTGTTTCACTTAAGGGAGCCTCCCTCTGTACAGCCCGTGCTGCTTGTAGCTGAACCGGTTGTAGGTTGTCAATGTAAAGTTGTTGATGCACCTCTATTACATCATTAACTGTACAAATGTCCATACCAACATAAGAAAAGCTGTCATGTTCTTCACGGCCCACAAGGAAGGTAGATTTCAGTACAGGAATGATATGAGTTGCAAAGTGACTTGAACCAGCCCAAAGGAAATCATCAACGTGACATGCAAGCACTCCTGTAAGCTCAGATTGTTCATTCTGCCAATAGAACACTGCAGGATCAACCTGTGATATTTTACCACCAGTTTTGAGCATAATGTCTTTGACCTTATTGTACCAATAAAGTGAAGCATCTGCAAGTCCATAAACACACTTTTTCAGTTTCCATAGAACATTGTCCTTGCCAGCTTCAGGTGGGGGACGAAGATAGATGTCTCTTGACAGTTCCATTCCCTGCAAGAAGGCAGATTTAATGTCCATTGAATTTACTCTCCACTTGTTTTGACATATCACAGCTAGCACCAGTCTGAGGGACTCAGACGCACATGTTGGAGAGTCTTTCTGTAGTTCTTTAGTATTTACCTCTTCAAACCCCCGTGCCACAAGTCGAGCCTTTGGGACAACACCATTAGTAGTTTCTTTGAGTGTACAGACCCATCTAGTAGACACACATTTTTGACCCAGGTCTTTCACTTCATCAAACACACCATTACTTTGCCAGCTCTCAATCTCCTGCTGCTTAGCAGAATCAAAGGAAATATCTTTTGTTATGAGTACATCTGCATCTCTGTTTTCAGCTTCAGTGCAAAGACCATCAACAAGTGACATGTCTACAGCTTTCTTTTCACCTTCACTACCAATCATGCTCAAGATATTGCACATTGTACCAGTTTTTGTATTGCCCTTTTGCTTTTCCCGCTCTGCCTAGCACTCTGGCTGTGTGTTGAACACCGTTGTCTCTGTTGGTAAAAGCAATCAGCTGTCCTGATCTTAACTTTACATTTGCAGAGACGTGATCAGTGGGTGTAGAGGGCTCATTTGCAGTTTGTGTGACAGACATGTTTTCTGTAGTGTTAGTTTCTCTGTCAATAGTGATGTCTTCTTCCTCACTAATACTCTGTTCCCCATCGGGTGTGTCAGTGTCATCATTTTCAACTGCGTCTTTGTTGTCATCATCAGTAGTACTGTGTGATATTTGTTTATCTCCAGTCTGTGAATCCACTTTAGTCAATCTTGACTGGTGTACTCTTACAAGAGTCCCCCCATGTCTTACAAATACAACAGTTCCATCCTGCCCAATAACTACACCTGGACCCTTCCACTCTGTACAGTCGACTCGTTTGTAGTATACTTTATCTCCTGCCTCATATTTGTCATCTGTAGGCCTAAGTTGTTTGCGTAGTGCTCTCCTGATCCTTTCTGAACACTCTGCCTCAGTAAATGCTTTTCTGGAAGCATGTAATGCTGAGATATGTTCAGCTACTCTTGCACTTACAGTTGTGCCCTCTAAGGCAGGTGGCTTATCCATCAACACAGAAGGAAGGTTGGGGTTTTGGCCAAACACAAGTTGATGTGGACTATAACCATGTACATTAAGCATACTGTTTTTGGCCATAAGGGCCCAGTCTAGCGCAGTGTGCCAGTCACATCCTCGTTCCTTTTTTACCTTCAGGAGGATTTCTGTAAGTGTCATGTTATGTCTCTCCAGTAGTCCGTTGCTCCAGGGACTATACCCCGCCGTTGTTTTTACCTCAAGGTTGAAGTTTTCAGCCATGTCCCGAATGTCTGTGTTGTTCAACTCTCCGCCGTTGTCTGTGTAGAGCCGTCTGGGGGCACCGTGAATGCTTATCCAGGTGTGAATGAAGGAGTTGACGATCTCTGCAGCTTTCTTTGTCTTTACGATGCTGCCAGCACTGAAGCGTGTGAAGTGGTCGATGATGTGAAGGTACCACACATTGGGCTCCAGCTCATGTAGATCCATCGCTACTGTCTCATTATACTCAGAAGCCAGGGGTAGACCAACAGCAGGTCTCGGCTTGGTTTTGCAATATTTCTGACAAATGTCACAGTCACGAACTATCTCTTGTAGAATAACTGCACATTGTTTATCTGTATTGCCAGAGCTTTGGATGAGCCTCAATAACCTCTCTGCAGATGCATGACCAAACTGCTTATGAAGTTTCACAAGGACTTTCTGTTTCTCTTTTGTAGACATTTCAGCAGTTACCATGAGAACTTCATTTTCATTGCAGCTTTCTGTAGTATTTTCATCTCTAATGTCCACACAATAGTGTCCCGAACTAGTGAGCTCTAGGGGAACAGGCTGCTTGAACATGACAACACTGTCATTCTCCATGTCTAGAACAGTCCCTGCTTTCTTGAGAGACGTTTTGCTCAGTAGTAGTGGAATGTCAACAGGAACTACTTCACTTTCAATGTCACATTTTGTTTGTCCAATTTTGGCTGGAAGTTTCACTTTTCTGCTGGAATACACTACAATACCATCCCCAAAGCGAAATGGTCTGGAGCTGGGGGTTTCTGATTGCAACAGCTTGTTTACTTGGCCTTGGCTGAGGTCACGCATGTAACTATCTAGCCACTTCTGACCACAAACTGTACGTGTACATGCAGTATCAATAATGGCTGACCCCAGTGCCTCTGTCAGGAAGATTTCAGAGTCTGTCATTGAGGCTTTAGTGTACAAAGTAATGTTACACTCCTCCACTTTCCCATCTTCAGTTAGCTTTACTTGGTCACCATTACGATGAGGACAGTCTTTCGCCCAGTGATAAGTGCTCTGACAAATAGCACATCTTGTTCGCTTGCCAAACTTGTCAAGTGGGTTGGTACCTTGTAGTGGTTGTCGCTGTCCACTCCGCGACGAAGTACCGTTGTTTCGTTTGTATTTGGGACCTTTTTGTTCCGTAAGGAAAACTGCTTCTTGGTTCAGTTGAATTCCGCTGAAAACTCCGGTTACTTTCCCTCCGAAAATCCGTTTCAGTGCAGACTTCATAGACGCAAACGTTAAGTCCGTGCACGCTGTCAGTGCAAGCTGTCGACTTTTCTCATCAAGACAAGCTGTATCTAGAAGCTTAAATGCTAGCACAGCGTCAGGCAGCGTCATGTTGTACTTTTTCATCCGGTTATAACGCTGTTCAAAGTCTATAATGTAGTCTGCCATGGACACGCTGTGGTTCTTTGCAATGGAGTCAAAACACGAGTAGGCTTCATAAGCGCGGTCTTTCTCTTCTCTCTGAAACACCGCGTCAAGTTTTGCAAGTAGTATTTCCATACCGTCATCTTTGTCTAAATCTTCCGCGGGTATCTCCATGGCCGTTTCTCTGGCTCTTCCCTCGAGCCCCAGCGCCACTGCGAGTGCCTGTTTCTTTTTATCCAGCTCCGTAACTCGTCTCCAGATATTGACTTCATTCTTCCAGCATTCGTATGGCCTGGCTTCATCAAGCTTTGGTGGTACTTTGTAATTGGAAACCATCCTCTGCTACCAATGTTAACTCAAAAGACACGACGTCGTACTCTCATTCACAGCGCTTTATTCGTTCCGCCATTTTACATACGGACCACAACAACAACACCTCGCGGGCAACAGTACTCTCGCGATAAAACAGAAAATAACAAGTTAACCCCAGCAACATTAATGAGATTCTCTAACATGTTATTAATAGAAATATTACAGTATATACAACGCCCACCTTTGAAAAAGTAAATTAGTATTCACGTATCTTTCAGTTGCACAGAGCACAAAGGGTTGAACTCACTGTTTTTTTTAATTGAAGCCAAATATCAATATAAACACAGTTTAATTCATTTGTTTTTAGATAAACAAGGAAACATTGTGCATCACATAATATAGCGATATATTTAAGAAACCTGGAATCTGCATATGGGTTAAGTAGTAACATGTGGTCATACAACGACCCAGTTTTATTTGTTTTACATTCTCCATTCCATATAGATCCACACCAATGCAGCCTACCGTTACGTCCTTACGCAGTCAAAGCGAGAGAAGCGAAAACCGCTGTGGTTGCTAACTTAGCAATATGTCACATTTTTAGACGCTGTGACTTCGTAAAAAGCGAGTTTTACAAGTTTCCCCCTCAAGAGAGCACTTACGTGTTCTTGTAGCATTCGTAAGAGACAGTCCTCAGGTAAACCACGATTCCGAAGAAATCTCAGAAGTGGGCTATCAGTGTTTGTGTCCATGTTGAAAGCAGGGCATTCAAAGTTAAGTGCCAGTTCTGAAGAGCGTGAGCTCTCCACAACTACCATGGATTTGGGTTTCCGAACGCAACACGTTTTACGTTCTTACAATAAAAAATGTTATTGTAATGGTATTTTTTTTACGTTTGTACAATATAATTATCACGTTCGTACAATATAATATTTATATTGTACGAACGTGATAATTATGTATATTGTAATAACGTGATATTATGTTGTTCAAACGTGAAAAGTATATTGGACAAACATGATAGTATCTTGTTAGAACAATAAACTTTTCACGTTATAACGTGATACACTTGTATTTTTCTTTTGCCTGGGTGGCAGCTCTACGCTTCCGTAGTTAAAAGATTAAAACTAATAAAACAAGTTTTAAAAAGAGACTTTTCCATTTGATTACATTTTGTATGATGGATTATGCAGAAAAAGTAGAATTGGGCTGAAAGATCTATTGCTTTATCATCTATTCAGGTTGTAAATCGTGTTTTTAAAAAGTAACTAAGTAACTAAGTAATTAATTACTTTTGAAAATAAGTAATCAGTAAAGTAACGGGATTACTTTTTTGGGGAAGTAATCAGTAATTAGTTACTGATTACTTTTTTCAAGTAACTTGACCAACACTGGTTACAACCCAAATGTGTTCTATGGTGTGACGTACAAAAAATCAAACAAATTATTAAATATTAAATGCAGTTATCTTTTTTGTCATTTAAAATTATAGTATTAAATAAAAAAGGGCTCAAGTCAGATAGATTTCTATACATTGTTATTTTCAGTTTTATTAATTTAATTAATTAATATGAATAATTTTAAACCAGGAATGCTGACCTCTGACTTTTTCCACAAATGCATGAAAAACTTTTTTTGATAATGCATAAACACATTTTTAAATTCCTTTTGTCTAAAAAATTCTTCAAAGAGTAGTTGTCAAACAGCTAACAGATCATCTGCAGAGAAATGGCTTATGTGAAGAGTTTCAGTTTCAGCTTAACCCAAAACAGCAGAAAGCAGAACACTGCTCAATAAGCTCTCTTTTCTTTTTCATGTATTGGGCACAGATATCAACAGGAATGCTCAACTACTCGGACCTTCCCTCCTCAATAGATTTTGAGGTCTTCTACAGGGTGGGCCATTTATATGGATACACCGTAATAACATGGGAATGGTTGGTGATATTAAAGTCCTGTTTGTGGCACATTAGTATATGTGAGGGGGCAAACTCCTCAAGATTGGTGGTGACCATGGTGGCCATTTAGAAGTCGGCCAACTTTTGTTTTTTCAATAGGAAGAGGGCCATGTGACACATCAAACTTATTGGTAATGTCACAAGAAAAACAATGGTGTGCTTGGTTTCAACGTAACTTTATTCGTTCAGATCGGACAAACCCATAGACCATGGGTGTCAAACTCGAGGGCCAGTGTCCTGCAGGTTTTAGATATCACTCTGGGTCAACACACCTGAATCAAATGATTAGTTTATTACCAGGCCTCTGGAGAACATCAAGATATGTTGAGGAGGTGATTTAGCCATTTAAATCAGCTGTGTTGGATCAAGGACACATCTAAAACCTGCAGGACACCGGCCCTCGAGGCCTGGAGTTTGACACCTGTGCCATAGACTTTTCCACAGTCAAAGAGGATGCTAGTATACATGTGCAAAACAAAAATGAGAGATCTGGATCTGCACATGAGTTATTTGAGGTGTTACAACTGTACTTGGTCTAACCTGCAGCTGTGGATGTCGTGTCTTGTGGAGTGAACGTGATGTTTCACTGTAGAGGATGTAGAGATGTTTGAGTCTGAGGTTTTGATTAGAGTGAGCCTGCATGGCTTTTATGAGATATTTACACCAGAAATCTCAAAAATCTCTCTGTGACTGATTGATTGAACAAGTCAAAGAGAAGAAAATAAGAATTCAATAAAATGAAAGAAAAGAATATAAAACTGTGACAGCAGGTCGGGGTTAAAGGTACAGCTCCAGTTTGTCTTTTTAGTTCCAAATACAAAAACAAAAACAAAATGAATCCAACACTTAACTTTATTGTATTTTGTATATGGATATACAGACTAATGACAAAATATGAAGGTGGTAATGTTCTGAGTGAGTCATTATTTTTCCATGACGTTCCTGTTTCCTCTCCTGGGTGCAGAGATGGGCAGTAACACGTTACTGTAATCCGATTATCTTTTTCGAGTAACGAGTAAAGTAAGGGATTACTATTGCAAAAAAGGTAATTAGATCACTTTACTTTCCCGTAAGCACGCTGCGTTACTGCGTTACTAAAACCATGATTTTTTTTTGTGAGAAGTCATTGCTTGACTTACCTTGTTTTTCTTGTGCTCACATATTCTCCCTACGCACTAACTAAAGTTGCATATGTTACACCACTCCAGGACAACTTGGTGTAAACAGCAGAACCGAGTTTATTTGGGTACTTCAGAACCGTGGCTTTCACATACAGAGCCCAAGAATACACTCTTCTTCTTTTCCTTTTTCGAACATAGTTTTTCTTTTTTCGTGACTGCCCCCTACTGGTGGAAAAACATGTAGCAGCCAAAAATCCAAACATATAGTTGAATAACACAAATACCAACAGATTTATGCAATGTTTTGGACATATTTTAGCTTTACACTTTACCAAGTGCTACATTCCTCCCCTGCTAAATAAATGTTGTCCCAACATTGAGGAAACATGACAATAAGAAACAAAAATAAACAACTATACTTCTCTTTTCCTTGTGACAACGTAGAGATGGCGTAAGTCGGAATAGGGTTTAGCAGAGCTTTAAGATCACTTTCACGATGCACTATTGGACCTCAGGTGACAGAATCACATGTTACTCTCTTACCAGATAAGCATCGGCTTATAACAGTGCTGAGTTGTTTCCAACAGTCCACATACAATTATTACCCTCTAAGACATTACTATCACTTTATCACGTGCTCCGGAGCTTGTCAACTTAGATAGTAACCATTTAATCACAATTAACCTCATCAAACATAACGATCCAATGTCTTACGCTACCATCCCCAAAAGTATCAAATACTTGTGTCACCATATTGGTAAGGCCTTGTAAGTCCCCATACATTTTTGAAAAATAACATCATTTAAATTCAAAAAAACTCTTTCACAGTTCAATAATAACTAACTGGTACATAAGCTGCATAGTAAGGCATTTGTAGAGCTGCCCAAGGTACTCCAAACTGGTCATAGAATGGCGGTGCTGCTGCACTGGCATACAATGGGTTAACACTGTGACCAATTGCTCTTTGAACTGGTTGGCCAAACGCATCGTAAGTCAATATTTTCCGTGGACATCTCTCCCTCTGAGATCTTCTCGGCTGCGGTTCCGACAGTTCTGGGTTCATTTCACTGGGCTGACCTGGCGAAGCAACAGTGTCTGATGATGCTGAGGTGTCATGTTCAGCGTTACCTTGTCCATTCACCATTTCTACTTGAAACTCTTCAGCATCCACTCTAAGCTCCGTGCTCTTTTGCTGAAGGTCCTGGTCCAGTTCAGTAGCAGGTGCAGACACCATCAAATCCCCTTGAGGCTGACAGTGGTGGTGCCTCACTCTCTGAGACCAATACTGCTCCTCATCATCTGAGCTCTCTATATGGTTCAATGCGTCTTGTAGGTCTCTTTGTTTTTGTGTCTGTGTAGTGCGGCTTCGTTCAGTTCTTGTTATTGTGGGAAGCGGTAATGCATTACAGGGCATTAACATGTTGCGGTGGAGGATACGGCCTCGCCCAGCACCACGCTCCGGCTTAACCTCATAAACAGGGCTGTTTTCCCCCTTTTGAGAGATCACTATGTGAACTTGATCCTCCCAATAGGAGCGTAACTTTCCCGGGCCTCCCCTCTCTGACATGTTCCTGACAAGTACCCTGTCCCCAGGTGAGAGTACAGCACTTTGTCTCTTCAGGTCATAATGTGATTTCCCTCTTGCCAGAGTCTTTTTAATGTTTCTGGATGCAATGTCATATGCTTCTTTCATTTGTTGTTGCCATTTGTGAGCATAATCCTCATATGATTTGAATTTGTTCGTCTCACTCAGTCCAAAAATTACATCAATAGGGAGACGTGGATGTCTACCAAAGAGTAAATAAAAGGGCGAATATCCTGTCGAGTCACTAGTTGTGCAATTATAGGCATGCACAACTTTGTTTACGTAGTCACTCCAGTTTCCTTTCTTTTCCTCATCCAGGGTCCGCAGCATTGACAGCAAGGTGCGATTAAACCTTTCCACTGGGTTCCCCTGTGGATGGTAGGGTGTGGTCTTTGAATTGGCTATTCCTGTGTACTTCTGCAGCTGTTTGAATAAATGGTTTTCAAATTCTCTGCCTTGATCGTGATGTAATTTACCAGGAAAACCAAATTTCAAGGAAAAGTCATTAAAAATTTTATCTGCTGCTGTTTTGCCAGATTTGTTGCATGTAGGGTAGGCTTGAGCAAACTTGGTGAAGTTGTCCTGTAACACTAAAATATACTCATACCCTCCCCTGCTCTTTTCGAGATGGACATAGTCTATTGAAACCATTTCAAAGGGTGCAGTAGCCGGCACGTGACACATGGGGGCCCTACACTGAACTGTAGGTTTTTTCTGAATATTACATTTGCACACCTGTGTGATGAAAAACTCAATATCTTTGTACATATTCGGCCAATAAAACCTACTCCTTGCCAAATTTATCACACGGTCCACCCCCAAGTGACCCATTTCGCAGTGAAGGTGTTTGTACACCAGTTCTTTGTGCGATTCCGGAATCACAATCTGAGTGTAAGTCACAGTCTTTCGTATCAGCAACCCGTCATCTGAGATAAACAGCTTTTTCCACTCGTGTAGTAGCTGTTTTCCTTTAGGGGTTTTGAGCGCTGATGTCTTGTCAAGACTCGCACCAGTACTCTTTAAGTTGAGAACATAAGCTATGGCAGGGTCCTGCTTTTGAGCTTGCAATAGCTCCTGTGTTGTGATCCTCACATCTGGCAGATTTTCTGTAAGTATTTTGTTTACTTCTGGATTGCACGTTATGGCTGATATCCAATCCAGTTGTTTTTCTTCCTGTGTTTCAATGGCGTTCAGTACTGCGCTTAACACTTCAGGCGAACACAGCTCAGTACATTCTGACATGTATGAGTCCATACTAGAAGGTGTTCTGGACAAAAAGTCTGCATCAACGTTACTTTTTCCGGGTCGGTATTTCAGTGTTATGTTGAAATCAGCCAGCTCGGAAACCCATCTGTGCCCTGTTGCATTCAGTTTAGCTGTGCCTAAAACATAGGTTAAAGGGTTGTTATCACTGTACACTGTCACTGAGGGAGCATAGAACAAATAGTCTCTAAAGCGCTCAGTCACAGCCCATTTTAGTGCCAAAAACTCAAGTTTCCCTGAGTGCCACCTGTAGTTCCTCTCAGCTTGTGTTAATGTTCTTGACCCATATCCAATGACTCTTAATTTACTGTCCTGCCTCTGATACAAAACTGCACCAAGGCCTTCTTCTGAAGCATCAATGTGCAGAATGAAGGGTTCCTCAAACTTAGGATAAGCCATCACAGGTGGATTAGTCAAAACATCCACCAAATAGTCTAGTGCTTTTTGGTGGCTGTCACTCCATATGATTTTTTGGGTGGGTGCAGCATGCCCCGCCTTGGCTGACCGCGCTGGTGTTTGCGTGTGGTCAACTGAGAGTAAATCATATAGGCACTTTGCATGTCTTGAAAAATCTTGTACATAGCTTCGGTAGTATTCTAAAAATTCTAAAAGCTTTCTCAGCTCTTTAATGTTTGTTGGTGGGTTGTCCTTCAAAGCTCGTACTGCTTGTACCTCTTTTTCATCCATTTTGTAGCCGTCTGCTGAAATGATTTTGCCCACATAGCGGACCTCATTTTTAAACAAGTCACATTTATCAGGTCTTAGTTTTACTCCCCAAGCCCGCTGGCGTTTGAGAACTGATCTCAAATCTTCAATATGCTGTTCAAATGTTTGACTGTACACCAAAACATCATCTAAATATGGAGTGCATATTTTGTCCCTCAAGCCTTCCAAACTTTCCTCCATGCTCCGCTGGACAGCTGCAGGTGCATTGGTGAGTCCAAATGGGATTCTATTCCATTCATACAGCCCCCAGGGTGTTGTGAAGGCGGTATATTTTTTTGAGTCTTCGCTGATTTCACCTTGATAGTACGCTTTGCCTTGGTCAAGCACACTAAACCACCTATTGCCGCCAAGTCCATCAAGGATTTCCTGTATTCGTGGAATAGGGTGTCTGTCTGGAATGGTCTTTTTATTGAGGCCCCTATAATCAACACACAGTCTCAGGCCTCCATCCCGCCTCCTCACACACACTATTGGAGAGGCATATGGTGAGGTTGATTTGTGAATAAAGTCTTTTTTTTAACAAGTCCTGAATGTGACTTTTTACTTCATCATAGAGAGCACGTGGGACCGCATTATAGGATTTGGCTACAGGAATCTGATCAGTGAGTTTGATATCCATTTTTAAATTTTTTATGTAACCAACTTCCTCTTTGTGTTTAGCAAATGCGCCTGACTCCTCCCTTAACATTTCCAAGACAACTGCCTGTTGTTCTGTGTTAAGGTGGCCCAAATTGACAGGTGGTTCCCAAGGCTCTTCTGCTGAGCTAGGTGGGTTCTGATTGTCTTTTTCTACAATCGAGCCTATCTGAGCTTCTTTGAGATTTACAGGATAACTATGTGTTACCCTCTCTATGTTACCTAGAAGGGTTTTAGGTGGCAGCACAATGTCATGTTTGGTAGCATTAGTAACATAGATATTGACTTTGCGGGTACTGCCTGATATAGACAGCAACTGGCAGTTAGATTTCAGACCCTCATCTAAAGACAAGTTTTCATCTGGCTCAAAAAGCATTTCACTTTTTACCTTTAGGTCTGTTTTGATGGAACAACTAATGCCGTACATTTGTCCACTCGGTACGACAATAGCTTTGCGTCCTGATCTGATAGGATAAGTAACTATCTCGCTACTGGTGGTGTGGATAAGGTTCAACAGTGCTTCTGCTTTGCTTGATCCTACTCTTAGAGAGTTTCTGAGTAAAGACAAGCTTTCACTGGACTGAGTAGTGTCTTTTTTTATCAGTTCCTCAATAGCATTAAACCCTATTATTGGTTTTTGCATCACATCCTGACTTACTAGGATTGGAACCCGAACCTCATTCTGAGCTACAGCTTTTCCTCTCGAATCACAAAGGCTAAGGCTAACTTCTACCCAACCCTGGAAAGGGACTTCAGATCCATTTACAGCTCTCAAGTCTAAAAGTTCATCCTTACTTAGTAAATCGCTGATGGGGTGAACTTCTAAGTGAGGTAAATTGTCTGATTTCCAGTATGCACTCATTATTGAAACTTGGGCTCCCGTGTCCCACAGTGCCTGCGTTTTGCAGTTATTCATTCTACACCATACTAGACACTTTCTGCCCACGAGCTGTGCTACTTTTCTTTTTTTGGTACTTAAATTGAACACGTTTGGGGGTTGGTTCCTAATTTTAGGATTTCCTGAGTCAGTTGGTGATGCGAGGGATAAGCTTTGGGCCTTGGGAATGTTATCACATTGGGACATTGGTGGTAAAGCTGTGGCTTGTCCCGCAGTCACAGCCCCGCCCAGTTTTCCTGCTTCTGAGCTCCCCTTACTTTACATCCCTTTGCCTGGTGAGAGTCACTGCCACATTTGAAACAATGGTCACAGTCCCTGTTTTCTTGTTGACATGCAGAGCATCGCCTTTTTTGTCTCTGAGCTGCCTTTCTGTACGCCCTGACTTGTCTACCACCATCACCACTTCTATCTCGTTGGACAGTTTGCACTAGTGAAGCTACCTGTCCTGTGAGTTCCCTAATTGCTGAGTTACTTTCCTCAATTTTTGCAAATAAGGAGTTATCTTTGAGGGTTTTAGCCGGTTTTGTGTCAGGCTGGCTTGTGCGGGGATCAGTAAGCGCTACATTCTGCTCAACTACATTTAGTCCTGTTCTAAATGACCTGTGGGCTTTTGCCTTTAACGCTCTCTCGCTTTCATTGTACTGGGCTGTTTGCATTTTCATTAATAAGAGTTCATCGCTACAGTTTTCATCCTGCAAATATGCTCTCATTTCTGCTCTGACATTGTCATTTAGAAGACCCGTTCTAATGGACTGAAAACATTGACTTTGAACAAGTTCTTTGTTATACTTTAGGCTAGACTGGGTGCGCTCAGATGCGAAAAGGATTTTTTGACGCAAATCCAGCACTCTAATCAGGAACTCAAGTGGTGTTTCATTTGCCCCCTGTGTAGCTTTGGTTAATTGCTGGTACAGTACTGTTGCATCCGTTTCTGCATAATGGGCTTTTAGAACTTGTCTCAGGCTGGTCAATGTGAGATCTTCTTTCCCTTCCAAATAGCTCCTTAGTTTTAACCCAGGACTGATGGCACGTATGACAGCCTCCACAATCTCAGCTTCAGAGTAGCCCGTTTTTAAGCCGCTTTCCATCTGGTGTTCTAAGCTACTGAAACTCAGCGTGTCTTTAGCTGTCGACTCACCCACATGTCCACTTATCCTGAAGTCTTTTCTGAATCCACCTGATGAAACATTACAGCAGCTGTTGCCAATACAGTCTCTCCCCCTGCGCTGTGTTTCGCCATCCAGCGACGTCCTCATGGCCACCTGCTGCTCCGCTGATGTCCCTTGAGCCGCCTGATGCTCTAGCGATGTCATCGGCCCTGTCCGCCGCTCCGGAGGTGCCCGCGCCGCTGCCAGTTGCTCCTCGTGCACAGCCTCCACCGTCATCTCCGCTCTGTCTGAAGATGAAGACCGGACCACCGCTCCTGCGCCGACAGCCGCTGACCGCGCCTCCACCAGCAAAACCAGCACATCATTTAGCTCCAGAAGCACCGACATGCCTTCATCCTCTCGCTGTAAAAACTCTTCTCGTTCACAAAACTGGCTAATAAGCTTAACGAGAGCTCTGCGAGATTTGCTTTGTATTTCTTTGCTGCCCTTTTCTGTAATATTACATAGTTCACATACTCTGAGCAGTTCTTCCAAAGGAAGTCCACATAACTTCTGCTCCAATTCCAACAAAAAATCTTCACGGTTCACAGACATGCTTGAAAGATAACTAAGACGAGTAAAACTCTCTCAGTGTATCCGACCGGAGAAAACACAGTTTGCGTGGCATTAGCTAGACTGTCGCAATCCGTTAGCATTAGCTCCTTTGCTCTGTCACGCTCCTTTACCGTGTTCCTCTGTGTGAAGTAGTCCCAAAAACTATCTCGGTGGAACCTCCAAAATGTTACACCACTCCAGGACAACTTGGTGTAAACAGTAGAACCGAGTTTATTTGGGTACTTCAGAACCATGGCTTTCACATACAGAGCCCAAGAATACACTCTTCTTCTTTTCCTTTTTCGAACATAGTTTTTCTTTTTTCGTGACTGCCCCCTACTGGTGGAAAAACATGTAGCAGCCAAAAATCCAAACATATAGTTGAATAACACAAATACCAACAGATTTATGCAATGTTTTGGACATATTTTAGCTTTACACTTTACCAAGTGCTACACATACCTACCTGGATGCTGGTCACCACTCTGGAACTTCTTCAAGTCCACAGGCTAACAATTCCTCAAATTCCTACCCTCCTGCCTACCACTGTTCTGGATCACTGGATTTACCAGGTTGGACACTCTCCGCTTACACCTGTTACTGGACACTCACCCGGTCCTCTGCACCTCCCCTCAAACCTTAGCGTTCCACCTGCTATGTAAGCCATTATACCATCTGTCTCTCCATTTACTCTCCACCTTCCCAGCCCATTACTAATCAACCTCTCCCTTTGTTCACAGTGCACCTGAGAGTTGTTCTAGCAAGCTCCTTCCTATGTTTTCTTTCTCTTGTGTTAACTAAACAAAGAGTCTTGAAAAAACCTTACCATTGCTCCCTGTACCTGTACCTGCATTTGGGTCTACATCTATGTACTGGCCTCCGGGCCCCCTAAGAAATGTAGAGCGTATGATCTTTTTTTCTTCCTCATCAAACACTCGTGTCCTGTGGAAGAAGAGATCTCAGTCATCAGGGCAGAAATGTTTATGAAAGGTAATCACTCAGAAATACTTTGCACTGAATCCAGCAAATGTGCTTATTTTAGCTTGAATCAGTCAGTTAATAACAGCCCTGTAACAATGAGCCACTGGTATTGAGTAAATTATGTAGAAAAGATCATTTTCTTTCTTGTGAGAGCCTTGCAGCCATGTATGCATTCTCTATGATAAAGCCGGGCAAAGGTCATCAGATTAATGAGAAGGGCAGAAGGAGAAGTGCTCTGTTATTAGTGGTGAAAAGTTCAGAGTTTAAAGTGAAGAGAGAATTTGTGAATGACAGGAAGTGTGTAAAAGTGATCTGATTATTTCAAAGCAGCTCTTGTTTTCTCACCGCTGCTCATCTACAATCACGATGAACACCGGTGTACCACAAGGCTGTGTGATGAGCCCTTTCCTCTACTCCCTCTTCACCCACGACTGCAGACCTGCTGATGGTTCCAACACCATCATTAAGTTTGCAGATGACACCACGGTGATTGGCCTCATCAGTGACAACGATGAGGCCGCCTACAGGGAGGAGGTGGATCGTCTGGCTGAGTGGTGCGACAGAAACAACCTGCTGCTTAACACTGAGAAGACCAAGGAGCTCATCGTGGACTACAGGAGGAATGCTGACCCACATCCACCCATCCACATTAAGGGGACGGCTGTGGAGCGTGTGAGCAGCTTCAAGTTCCTGGGAGTCCACATCTCCGAGGATCTCACCTGGATGACCAACTGCTCCAAGCTGGTCAAGAAGGCTCACCAGCGCCTCTTCTTCTTGAGGACTCTGAGGAAGAACCACCTGTCCTCAGACATCCTGGTGAACTTCTATCGTTGCACCATCGAGAGCATCCTGACCAACTGTATAACAGTCTGGTACGGGAACTGCTCTGCCTCGGACCGGAAGGCGTTGCAGAGGGTCGTGAAAACTGCCCAGCGCATCGCCGGAGCACCACTTCCTGCCATAAAGGACATCTACAGGAAGC
This sequence comes from Simochromis diagramma, assembly GCF_900408965.1. Classification (NCBI taxonomy): domain Eukaryota; kingdom Metazoa; phylum Chordata; class Actinopteri; order Cichliformes; family Cichlidae; genus Simochromis; species Simochromis diagramma. The sequence continues at coordinate 26,304,561 of NW_024386801.1, forward strand.
GGTGTCTGAAAAGGGCTGGGAAAATCATCAAAGACCCTAGTCACCCATCACATGGACTCTTCACCCTCCTGCCCTCTGGGAGGCGCCACAGGAGCCTCCGGACTAAGACCACCAGGTACCGGAACAGCTTCTTCCCCACAGCTGTCAGACTCCTGAACTCTGCCTCCTGACATCTGACCCACGTTAAACTCATGGACTGAACATACACACACCAATGGACAACTGTACCCTCAAACACACAATAATAACATGGACTGAACCACCACTCACAACCACTAGCACTTTATATAGCCTCTGTAGAAACTATTTACACCCTCACTTATCTTAACTGCACTACTGTATAGCTCTGTGTAAATAATCATTCTGTACATTCGATAATCTTTAATCCTACAACTGTTTACAACTTGCATAGTTCCCATTTCTGTATAGCTGTATATCTCAGATTCTGTAAAGTTATTTATTTCATATTCTGTATAGTTTTTCATATTTATATCCTGTTCATAGCCTGTACATAGCTTGTACTCACTACAGCCTGTACATACTTATAGTTATAGAATATTCACAACATACTTCATACCGTGTACATTATAACATACCATAATAGACCCATTTCTGTAATATACTCACATATCTATATTATTGCTAATATATATTGTAATATATCTATATCACTAAAGCACTTCTGGATGGATGCAAACTGCATTTCGTTGCCCTGTACCTGTGCATGTGCAATGACAATAAAGTTGAATACTATTCTATTCTATTCTATTTTGTCTGATAATGCAAAAACTTTTAAAATGCAGAGTAACATCAGCTGAGTCTCTCCCAAAGATGGTAAAGAAAAAAAGATTAATGTAACTGTAATCCCTATAGACATGGTTACTAGTATTTTCTTGTTTTTTACCTTGCATTATTATTTCCGACACCCCTTGAACACACTTTGATTTTCCGTAGTTCAGTGAATGCAACAAAAGCACGTTGCTGCATTAAGCTAGGCAAAATGGAGCAAGACACCCGAGAGCAATTAACAAGCTACACAGTGAGTCTTTCGGTATAAAATAAGTGTTATAAAGTATTTTTTACAGTCTCTAACTTAAAGTTATGTACTTTTCAGAGGCCTTTATGTGTTTTACTCTCGACCAAAACCAGGCAGAGCGTGTGTTTGTTTCTTGGGAACTCCGGTGAGTTACTAAAAATGATAAGTTAGCAGAAATATCTATGCTAATTTTACATGTGGTAACAACTGCAACAGTGAAAATTCTGTATTGTCTAAAAAAAAAAAAAGCTAAAGCCAGTCGGAGTACTTGAATTGTGTGTGAAATGGAGTTGTATTTTATTTTATTGTCTATTTGATTGGGCATCTTCACAAATGCGCAAAAGTAATGCAGGATGCACTTTTCTTTTAGCCATAAATGTTGTCCAGTGTTTTTTTCTGCACTTTGTCATTTCAGTTATGGGTTGATTCATGTAAATACGTTATGTAAAACTACTTACCTTACAAACATTTCATGATGTGATTACATATGCCTTAAAAAGGGGTATATAAATACAATTGATTGTAATGCTGTAAAGCAATACAAATGGAATTCATAGAGACAGAACAATGTTAAAACAACAGTGTACTTGATTTTGAAAACTTTATGAGATCTCGTTTTATTTAGAAAAACTTAAGAACTGTTTTGTTTATTGCTCTGTACTGTATGTGCAGACTGGTTTTTTGTGATCCTGGATCTGAAGTGGTTCTGGATATGGATGGCGAGCCAGACCCTGTGAAAACTCTTGGCGAATCCAAAAGCAGTGTGGCCAGCTGTTCTGGATGCAGGAGTAGAGCTACAGTCTGAATTACTTCGAATCGCAGGATTTCAGATAAGCAAGAGCAAAAACTGCTTACTTGATACAGATTGTTTCTCTGGTAAACTGTTGAACTCCCAATATCCTGCTCATCAGGAGTCAGGTCTAAAGAGACTACTCATTTTATTTTATTTTGTTGTTATTTTCGAAAGAGTGCTCTTCTCTGTTGATCTTCTGTTAATTTTCTGTGCTGTATACATTGGGTTATTGCACCATTGTAACATTGTAATAAATCTGCCGGCTGTTCAACACTCAATTCTCTCAAATTTATTTTACTCCTCTCGAATCCAGTTTATAATTTTAACCCTACTATACTAAGCAGGTGTTACATAACTAAAACATGATTTCAACAGCACTGCTCAAGAAAGGAACATTTCACACTGACAGCCTAATAAGTACCAGGGAGACTTTCATTTTCCTTCTGTCAATAAAGACAATGTCGATTTGCCTTTATCGCCGTCTGTTTCTGTGTGTCCTCATGAAGTGCTTTTTGGTTTCTTTTTGCAAGTTTGATGATTCAAGTTCACCAGTTTGTATTTTTTACCCTTTTGGAGATTTGGATTTTACATTCACTTTTTATTGGTTTTATTTTATATTTACAGTTTTGTTTTGTTTTTTAAACCATTTGTGTTGCATGTTTGACACTTAATAACTGTGTGTGCTTGTGTTGTATGTTCATGTATTTCCTCCCTAGCGTCGGTCCTAAAACCAGGATTGATCCCATGTCACTGCGTTGTTAGTCAGTTTTCCTCATGGCTGAAGCCTTGGACAGATTCTGCCATCGTGTGTCACTTTGCAGCAGACAGCTGGTGGATTGGACTTTTGGGCATGGTAATCATACACCTAAATTTAAGACAAATTGAATTTGGGACTTGCATACTTCAAGTCAAATTTGTGCTGCAACATCAGTTCTCGTCTCTTTCTGTGTTTACATTGCTTCAGGCTGGTTTCAGATGTTTGATAATCACATGGTTGGTGCTTTGAACCTGGGTGCCTCCAACACTTCAGCAAAGTCTACCACCTTGGAGACATGAGTGTAACCCGGTTAAAAAAAAAAAAAAAGAATAAAATGTGTATAAATATGCAGTTCACAATAATCACAGCTAAATAACACATGCTTAAAAAAAGTTCAAATATATTCTCTGTTGCATGATAACAAATTAACTTCATGGTTAAACTGTTAAAAATGTTAAAGGATGTATTTATTTATAATTACATTAGTATTTATTAGGTAATGTTTTTATTTTAATTTAATTTGTTACAAAACATTTTACTTTGATAGAGCTGGTTTGTTTTTGTTTCCCCCCCAGTTAAATTGAACCAGACACAGGTACACGGTGTGGTTTTTTGCTGCAGGCTGAGGGAGACGAGATGAGCTAAGGCAGAGTAGTGGCTTCCTGCATTGATACGAAGTAAAAGTTTATGACTGCAAACGTTTTGGGTTGTTGGTTAGATACCATGGAAACTGTCAGGCATTGTAAAGCAGTGAATGTCGGCCTGAAGTTTGCTGCTCAGTAATAAAGAGAGTAGCCAACTGGCAGAACGAATAGACTGTAAGCAGCTTGTAGCTAACCCTGCTTCAGGATATTTTCTGGGTCTGAAAGCAAACGGCAAAATCCACACTTTGCCCATCTGGAGCTGGACTTGCAAACATATAAAACATTAAACAGTTGTTTTCCCACCTGGTCAACAGGGCTGAACACTGTACTTTACATTTGATCATGAAAAAAGGACAGTGAGATAAAAATCATTGAAACTTACAAAGATAAGTGTCAGAGGTGCAAATGCACAGTGGCTTACGGAGCAAAGCAGGAAGAAATGAAACTGGATCAAATGTATCACTATTTATAGAGCACTTATTAAAAACACAAGTTCACCTAAAGTATTTTCCTTCAAGTCTCCAAAATCTCAAAAATCAAACCTGATAAAAAAATTTAACACTGGGCAAAACTCAAACGTCTCATTATGTACCGATTAACTCTGCAGTGACCACTAGAGGGCATCATCGCTGTATAACTGAAAAGAAGCTGGACAGAAGCCAGTTACAACCATTTTATTAGCTGAACACGTGTACTGGTCATAGCTGGTAGCTAACTGGGTAAGGGTGTCACGGGTCTGTAGCTCTATCCACCAAGTAAGTTACAGGGCCTTTCTCTGCCTTTCTCAATTCAATTCAATTTCTTTTTTTGTCCCACAAGGGGAAATTAGTTTAGCAGCAGGATAAAAATAAACAGAACAATACTATAAAATAATAATGACAATAATAGTGATAGAAAGTCCAAGGACAGTTATTTGCCATTAAGGAGACAAGATGCAGTAGGGATAAAAGAGACCTGGAGTCTTTTAGTCCCCCTCGGTACTCTAAAACGGCGGCCGGAAGGCAACAACTCAAACTCACTGTGAAGTAGATGGTTCAAACAATTAATAATAGAATGAGCTTTTCTAAGCACATTTCTATTGTAGATGGCCAAAAGTCTATCTTGCCAGCGCCCTAAAAGTTTGCTAGCAGTTTTTACCAGAAGTCCCAACCGTTTCTTATTCTTCACCGTCAGGTTACCAAACCAGGCAGCGATACAGACATCACAGATTCGATAAAACTTCTATAAAACAAAGACAGCATCTCAGATGAGACATTAAAAGATCTAATTTTCCAGACCCCTGTCATCAACGAGTGCCCAGTGGAGAAAGTGGAAAGCTTCCAATACCTCGGGGCTTACATCACGCAGGACCTGTCATGGTCCTGTCACATCAACACCGTGGTGAAAAAGGCCCGACAGCGTCTCTACCACCTCAGACGCTTGAGAGACTTCCGACTGCCCTCCAAGGTGCTCAGGAACTTTTACTCCTGCACCATAGAGAGCATCCTGACGGGAAACATCTTAACCTGGTTCGGGAACAGCACCATGCAGGACAGACGAGCTCTACAGAGGGTTGTGCGGTCAGCCGAGCGCACCATCCGCTCCGAGCTCCCTAACCTGCACTCAATCTACAGCAGGCGGTGCTGGACCAAGGCCAGGAAGATCATGAAGGACCTCAGCCATCCCAACAACAGACTGTTCTCTCTGCTGAGGTCAGGAAAACGATTCCGCTGCCTGAAGACCAACACAGAGAGACTGAGGAGGAGCTTCTTTCCGCAGGCGATACGGTCTCTTAATCACACCACCTCACAGTACTGACCCACACATATGGTTTTTACACACACACACTGGACATTCTGGACATTTCTTTAGACTAGTTGCCACTGCACAACTACACTGCATGGTCATCTAATAAAATCACTCACTTAGTCACAAGTCACTTAAATAAATCACTTTTAAGCATATTTGCACTGCACAAGACACTTAAATATGTGGATTGCACAACCCTGGACATTACATTTCTTACCATTACCATTTATTACTTGCACAGCTGCTCTTACTGTTCTATATTTCTTCATATATTCTTATACATTTTCTATAATTTATATTTTGTGTATTGTGTATTTTGTTGTACAGTTATTTTATTTTAAAATTTAATATTTTATTTTATTCTTTCTTAGTTAAATTTACCCTATTTATTTCCTATCCTATTCATAGTCTTTTGTTTTAGGTCACGAGCAGTTGTCTAAGCATTTCACTGCATATCGTACTGTGTATGACTGTGTATGTGACAAATAAAATTTGAATTTGAATTAAAAAAGAACAGTGTTTGTCATCAGCATGAGATTCAAAACACAGTTTATGGTCAAGTACCACACCTAGATATTTATAACTCTCAACTATCCAATATCAGCACTTTTAATGATAGAAGGTGATGAGTTATAAGAGGACTTCCTAAAATCAATAATCATGTCTTTAGTTTTTGACACATTAAGTGAAAGGAAGGACTCATCACACCAATTCACAAAATCATCTACAACCTGTCCATGGCCTGACTCGTCCCCCACTAGAAGACTGACGATCACTGTGTCATCATCAAACTTCAGGATGTGTCTGTTCGTGAAATTGCTGCAACACTCATTTGTGTACAGAATGAACAGAAGGGGAGAGAGGCAGCAACCCTGGGGTGAACCAGTAGAGGAGGAGAGCACATCAGAAAATACATGATTCACCCTCACTCATGGTGTTCAACATGCATTAAAATCTCCTTCTTAATTATCTTCTCAAATGACTTCATCACGAAAGAAATCAGAGCCACAGGCCTAAAATCATTCAGTACCTTAGGAGAACTGCCCTTAGCAAAAGGAACAATGATAGCATGTTTCTAAATCTTAGGTACTGTCTATAGCTCTAAAGAAAGTGAGAAAATATGGTGAAAATCCCACTCAGCGGATCAGCACAAGTTCTCAGTACCTGTCCACAGATGTTGTCAGGTCCAGGACTCTTACTTTTAGTGTGTCTAAAAAGATTAGCTACCCCCCTCTCATCAATACAAATAGATGGGGGAGTGATAGTCTTTTCCCTCAGTGTGCTGGTCTGCCTAGAACAGTCAAAGTTCTCAAAACGAAGGTAAAAACTGTTAAGACTGTCTGCCAGATGTTTGTCAGAGGTAAACCCCTCTAAGGTAATATTATTTTTACCTTTTGTCTGTAGCCCTGCCATTGTTTTCATACCAAGCCAAGCTCTTTTGAGGTTGTTACTACTGAGTTCTGCCTCAATCTTATTTCTATACCTCATCTTGGCAATCTTTATTCCAGGCCTCACCTCCTTCTTCAATATTCTCACAGTGGGAACGTCTCCCTCCTTAAAAGCAATTTTCCTTTTAAGAATCAGATCCTTAATATCTTTAGAGAGCCACGGTTTGTTATTGGAGAAAGTCTTAAGTTCTCTGACTGGAATCACAGAGTCTTTGCAAAAAGAGATGTAGCTACACACCACATCAGTGAGTTCATTCAAATCAGAAGTGCTGTCTTGAAACAAGGACCAGTCAGTGCGATCAATACACCCCTGAAGGGCAACACAACTGTCTTTTGTCCAGACATTAGTCCACTTGACACAGGCCTTCTCCCTCCTAATCACAGATCTGTAAGCAGGGAGGAGGTGAATAACATTGTGATCCGAAGAACCTGGTGCAGGTCTGGCCACAGACTTATATGCCCCCTTAATTGGTCCATAACACAAATCCAGCGTTTTGTTATGCCTTGTAGGAAAAGTGACATATTGAAATAAATTGTTCAGTGATTTCTTAAGATTACAATTGTTAAAATCACGAAGAATAAAATTAGGAGCATCCGGAGAGTAGGGATGGGTACCGGTATCCGGTGCCATTATGGCATAAACGGTAGTAACCAGACTGATTTATGATTTCTCAGCTTTATTTCGGTGCTTTTTTTTCCCCTGAGATGTGATATACTTGAGATTCTAGCCAATCATTTTATGTTTCCAAGGATAGTAGGTGGGCCCAGGCTAAAATGACCAAAGAAAAAGTGGGAAACAGCTGAACATGAGAGGTTTTTGGACAAAGTTTGTGTTTTTTCCATTGTTTAAGCACTGCTTCCAGCCAAGAGTGATACCATTTCTTCACACAAAAACTCAGTAATCCTGTGGTAGAAAAACATTAAATTGTGTGTCATACTGTAAATCACATGATCAAACACATGATTAACCCTCTGTTGTAGAAAAGAAATGTAAATGTTAGCGCTGCGCAGGTGTATACACTCTTTCTCAAAGTGACTTCTGTGAGCAACACAAGGTAATGAATAACACACTGCTGGTAAATTCACAAAGACACAGAAAGTGGCAATTAAAAGGTTAAGTCAGCACGGCCCAAAAGCTCATGCATCCTGTTGCTGTCATCTTTCTGCTCCTGTAAAAAGAAACATACATACATACATCCACCCTTTTGTCACTGGGTGGAGGTGCAATCTTGCATACTGGAGTCAAGTCAGTCAAGCTTTTGTCTGTCCAGTCAGCTTTTACCAATCAGTCAGTCAGTTCCCCATTTTTTAATTTTCACTCATTCATTTACTCAGTGATTCTTTCTTTTGCTGATAGTGGAAATTATTGTCACATTTCGTTTCCACCCTCAGCAAAACGACAACATTTTGAAAAGAAAAAGAAGAATTTTAGACTGGATTACCTCGCTGTATCCTTATAGAAAAAGGGACTCGCTTCCTAATTGTCCCAAATAAGTGATTTTCTCCTGAGCCCATTCTAATTTTGGAGAAACTCACTTTGCAACCGTTCGCAACAACATGTTGTGTAGTTCTTCCTATTGAAATGTTTAGATCTGCTTAGATGACAAAGAATATTGAACAAAACTTTCAGTGCACTGTGAAAGTAACAAAATAAAAGAATAAAAGAAAAGAAAGGAAAGGAAAGGCCTTGTTAAATCATGACACGTGTTCTTCATTTCAGGGGGGTAAATCATACCAAACCTAATTGGCAGGCTCAACTTTGTAACATGAGACAAATCATCAGCCAGTTTAATCTCAAACATTCATCCAATCAGCCACACCACACACAACATACAGCATAACCCTGTTGTCTCATCACATAATAAGTTTCTTCTCATGCAGTGTTGGTCAAGTTACTTGAAAAAAGTAATCAGTAACTAATTACCGATTACTTCCCCAAAAAAGTAATCCCGTTACTTTACTGATTACTTATTTTCAAAAGTAATTAATTACACCTGAATAGGTGATAAAGCGATAGATCTTTCAGCCCAATTCTACTTTTTCTGCATAATCCATCATACAAAATGTAATCAAATGGAAAAGTCTCTTTTTTAAACTTGTTTTATCAGTTTTAATCTTTTAACTTTATGCATCAAGCAAAAGTTTAATTATATGCAACATTCTCTGACTGGAAGAAATTAGTTTAACATTTAAACCTATTTTCTGCACATTCCAACACATAAAATAAAATATTTTTTTGTGTTTACACTCACTCTTTCAAATAGATGCAAGTAAAACACAGCAGAAAATAAATAAAATCAAAGACTAGCGGTCCTGTTGCTCTATTTTCACCTGTAAAGTAGGAGTGGCGTAGGCGGAGGTTTACCCTGGTGCAGGTGTGCCGCAGCAGTCAGTTGAAGAATCCGCGAGTTTCTCTGTGAGTTTCCCATTACGTCGTTGCGCACTCGGTGCTTGCTTGGAAGTTTAGGGGTTTTTTCGCTGTAAAAAGAAGTTTTCTTCCCACGCACAACGGACACTAATATTTTTGTCACTTTTTATGGAATCAAACTCAAAGTAAGGTCAGTACTTCCAAGCTTTAAACGCTGCACGCTCATACTCTCTCTTGCACTCGATATATGATCCACTGTTGATCTGCACACAGCTGTTGCCACAAACGTCGCACTCGCTTACGTCACTCGCTTACGTCATGAGACATTCTCGCAAAAAAAAAATCACGGTTTTAGTAACGCAGTAACGCAGCGTTCCTACGGGAAAGTAACTGTAATCTAATTACCGTTTTTGCAATAGTAATCCCTTACTTTACTCATTACCTGAAAAAAGTAATCAGATTACAGTAACGCGTTACAAGTAACGCATTACTTGTAACAAGTAACGTGTTACTGCCCATCTCTGTTCTCATGTAACCAAATGTGTGCCATGTTAAAACTTATTTACCCACCAGAAACTCAACAATCATGCAAAACTCCTCATCAGCATTCTTTTTTCTCCCTATGATGCAATCATCTGTCCTCCTATAATATTTAATCCACTAGTCTAAGTATCACTTCCATCTTACTGAGTGACTTGGACAAGATGACAAACAGAATCTCATGCTTAAGATGCTGTCTGGTCTTCATGAGTGTCATTGTATGTGTATATGCATGTAGGGTTAGTATGGTTAATGCATTTTCTGCTTGTGTGTGTTTTATATACCTTTCTCATTTTGTGGTCCAGACTCCTTCACAATTTTCCCACTTAAATCAGTTTCCTTTTTCCCCAGGATTGCTAACCCAAATTTTGATTTCCCACACTAAACGACAGCCTTCCTCTGTGTTCTCACCTGCTCCTCTCACTCTTTGCAGTCCAATGGCAAACAGTTCTCTTCAGCTTTGTCCTGTGTCATCCTCACTGTCTCATCTTGCCATTCCACTCCAAAAGTGGCAAATGTCACTCAGACAGTCTCCTCAAAAGTCATCTTCACACACAGTGAAGTTGCAGCTTGCTGGAAACGCATCTCCATCCATCCATGATGATGGGGTTTTCTTTCTCTCTGATGCCGTTTGTACACACTGCTGCTGGACCTCTCTCAGGACTCTGTTGTTGTCTCTTGGGCTGCTATGAACTGTAGATGTGCTGTGCTTCTGGAACTGCACTCCTTGTCTTCAGGCAGAGGTTAGCTTCCATGGAGCTTGTTTTTTCAGGGTGAGGAACACATGGGAGTTAAGCTGTAAACACCACTCAGCCAAAAGCTCGGCCTCAGTGTTTCCTAATGATGTTAAACCTATAACTTTCTTCCAACTGCTGCATGTGGAAAATTGATCCAGGTCTGCTTTTCACCTGAAAGTGACAAACTAAGACATTTTCATTGTTCTCCTCACTGCTTACACAACACACATCTCTCTCTCTCTGTTTTTTTTGGAACTCTCCTTTCTTAAAAACAGAAAGTGGCATTACAGTTGTTTCAGGCTGAGAAACATCAAACACTCGTCATGTTATCATTCATATTTCGTCCACACAACTATTTTTTTCTTTTTTGTGTCCACTGGGCAGGTGACCTGCAGAATCATGTCTTCCCCAGTTCGAGACCACTTCACTCACATACTTTCACACCTCTCTGTAACTCACACACACCATGACGTCAGACACAATCACCTGCTTTTCGACAAAACAAAAACATGATGCTGATGTTACAAAAGTCTCACACACATGAATCAGGATGCAGAAAAGCTGTTGCCCATATGGGGTGCCAGGAAGAAACTAAACTCATGGATAGCTGCATGCTTGAGATATCATAGCTCTGTTTCCCTCTCCTCTGATAAGGTCAACCAGCTCCTGCTCTGAACATGTGTAGCTTGCTCATCAGCTTAAAAGCGACTGCATACAAAATGACAATCAGACTCACTCACGCAGACCACGTCTGGCCCGCACACGCACACAAAATAGACACATATGAGCTGTCACCACTTTCAAGTACAAAGTTGTTATGAAGTCTGTCACAATCCCCCCTTTTTTCCCCTTTATTTATTTATCCTTCTTATTTCATTGTACTGTATATTGTTACTCTTATTTGCCTTGTATGTCTACTGTACAAACTGAACTGGAATGACTGACTGTTTGCTTTATAATTTCAAATAAAGTTTGGAAAAAAAAGAAAAAAAAAAGAGTGACTGACTCCAGGTGAATATCGCCAACAACAATAAAAATAAGGTGTAGAAGATCTCCATCTCGGCAAAAACCTCATAAAAAGTTAAAACCACAGTTAGGAACAGAATTAAAACAAAGTTAAAAACAAAAAGAAAACGCCAGTAAACACCTGCTGCAGGTCGCCACAAGAGCAGCACCCCCTTCTGGAGGACTAATATTTCACTGAAAAATATCTGATATGCATATCAACATAATTATGGATGATTATAAAAAACACACACATTATAAAGAAAATACATCAAAAGACAGATTGTATTATATTTATGTATCAAATATGACAAAATGCAGATTTTACAGAAGTAAAATTATCTCTAGTTTAACCCTTTAAGACCTACCCCAAGTCCGCCAGAGCTTATATTATATTTTTACATGCTGTAGTGCCATTTTTGGGAACATTTCAAGTTGCTATACATCAATACAACTGTTATAGCCCAAATTTCCATAATATGCATGCATTAAGGGCATAGTAATTACATAAATTGCAAAAAGTGCAATAAACTACAAAAAAATTTAAAATCGTTTTTGTTTTTTTTAATATATATTTCTAGTTAGAGAAATTTAAGATGCTTATCCCTCAAAACTGCAAATACAAAAAAAGTTGCACAAAATAGTTTCCTACCACAGGAAATTTATTTTAAGTGTCTTCATAGTTTTATTTTTGAAATACACCAATTTTTATATACTGCAGGAAAAACGAAAATAAATATTACAGTGCAAATTTGCAAAAGACCAGCATGTGCATCACAATAAACTATTTCCAGCAGTGCAATATTAGTCCTAAGCATCCCAGAAACGACACAGAAAGTCATAAAGTCAAAGAGAACTTTTAAAAACACCAGTATAGGCTCATGAGGCCCTGATGGTAAAAGACTACATTTTCGCGAAAATGACGTCACTTCCGGTTTCCGGCAGGTAATGGCGGACATGCGATAGTTCGTGGTGATGTCTATTCCAACCTAAGAAGTGTTACGAACAACTGATCGGCTCGGCAAAGCGTGTTTCTGGAATATTATGTTTTTGTTGCTGCAAGTGCTTTTTATGCAGTTTTTGCAAAGCTATATGTGGAAGGAAACCGTGACCTAGGACAAGCTGATGGCATAAGATGTAAGTACAGCTCCTCCGGTTTCATATGCAAAAAAATTAATTGCACTAGCTTACGTGGTTGCAGTGCTACAGGGATTTAAAAGTAGTTGCGCAAAACGGAGCATGCCGCTCTGACCGGTTTTAAAGGGTTAAACATTTAATTAGCGTTCTGCCTGCACAGAATGGATAGTCAAACAAATTAAATAATCATAAATACGTATCCCTAGCCCCATTTTATATTTATTACTTTATTTTTGTATTCTCATTATTTTATAATTATAGCACTATAATATATAATAAAGGAAGGATTCTGGATCAGCACCATGATGCAAACTTGTGGCCATAGTATATACAGTATCGATTTTTTAAATTTATTACTAATGATATAACATTGGTGAGAGTTTTTAAGTGTGGATAATTAAATAATACATTAATGCAATAGCAAATTTCACCTTGCTCTCAGATGGACAGCAAGTGGAGAGCAGAGATGGACAGTAACGCGTTACTTGTACTGTAATCTGATTACTTTTTTCAAGTAACGAGTAAAGTAAGGGATTACTATTTCAAAATCGGTAATTAGATTACCGTTACTTTCCCGTAGGAACGCTGTTACTGTAATCTGATTACTTTTTTCAAGTAACGAGTAAAGTAAGGGATTACTATTTCAAAATCGGTAATTAGATTACCGTTACTTTCCCGTAGGAACGCTGCTTACTAAAACCGTGATTTTTTTATACGAGAATGACATGACAACAGCTGTGTGCAGATCAACAATGGATCATATATCAAGTGTGGGAGAGAGTATGAGCGTGCAGCGTTTAAAGCGTGGAAGTACTGACCTTATTTTGAGTTTGATTCCATAAAAAGTGACAAAAATATTAGTGTCCGTTGTGCGTGGGAAGAAAACTTCTTTTTACAGCGAAAAAAACCCCTAAACAAGCACCGAGTGCGCAACGACGTAATGGGAAATTCACAGAGAAACTCGCGGATTCTTCAACTGACCGCGGCACACCTGCACCAGGGTAAACCTCCGCCTACGCCACTCCTGCTTTACAGGTGAAAATAGAGCAACAGGACCGCTGAGTCTTTGACTTTATTTTCTGCTGTGTTTTACTTGCATCTATTTGAAAGAGTGAGTGTAAACACAAAAAATATTTTATTTTACGTGCTGGAATGTGCAGAAAATAGGTTTAAATGTTAAACTAATTTCTTCAAGTCAGAGAATGTTGCATATAATTACATTTTTGCTTGATGCATAAAGTTAAAAGATTAAAACTGATAAAACAAGTTAAAAAAAGGGACTTTTCCATTTGATTACATTTTGTATGATGGATTATGCAGAAAAAGTAGAATTGGGCTGAAAGATCTATCGCTTTATCACCTATTCAGGTTGTAAATCGTGTTTTTAAAAAGTAACTAAGTAACTAAGTAATTAATTACTTTTGAAAATAAGTAATCAGTAAAGTAACGGGATTACTTTTTTGGGGAAGTAATCAGTAATTAGTTACTGATTACTTTTTTCAAGTAACTTGACCAACACTGGTGGAGAGTGATAAATGAGATGAGGAGATGGAAGGAGGAAGAGAGGCATAGAATGAGTCACAGACAGAGCCTAGTTTATTTCCCACAGTTGTTTCAATCACTTGCTTTATGATTCCAAGCGCTGTCACCAATCTTTGCATTTTATTATCATCTAATAACATTTGTTTAATCAGCTACCATTTCTCCTATGGACTTTTTGATGTCTACAGTTTCAGATCAACACAAACCTGCCCTCCAGCACAATCAGCAGCAGGAGCAGCAGTAACCCCTCAACAGCATCATTGTAATATATAGGTAAAATATAAGCTATGTTTGCTTTGCGTAGTCCCCACCTGATGACAGTGATATAGTATGATGCAATTCCATATTAGATTCTTGATGAATGTGGGTTGTTGTTATTCAGCCTGGTTCTATGTGCCCCCTTTTTTAACTTTGAGCACCTGCCCTTTCAAACATCTCTGCACAGCCCTGCTGAACTTGTGTTTTGACCGGACTTCGGGCTCACAGATAGGAGGATGGAGGACAAAACAGATGGTGTAGAAATGAGACCATGCTCTGTCTAAACATGCTTTCGAGCTCCTTGGAGGTCCTCCTCTGCTGGCTGAACTTGTTCCTGGCCTTCCTCCAGGGGCTCAAACACAGAGTTTACAGTCAGTCAGCTGGCTGTTCTACTGTTTGTTGACCTGGAGACACATCACAGCACAGCAATCAGGCTTTCTACGGCAATCCTATCCTATCCTCAAATGAAAAAGGAGCAGCTTCACTCTCAGCTACAAACGTGTTCAATACCTGACGATAGAGATGAAGACCAAGGATCATGAGTACAATGACCAGCAGGACTACCAGTGTGATGACAACACCTTTAACAACATCTGAGTGTGTGGGATCTAATAAAGACACATTCACAGTCAACAAGCATCATTAAAGAAATAATTCATTCAGTCAAGGCCTCTGGATGTCTGGGGCCTGGATCTCCTCCATGCCTGCTTCATGCCCTGGTGGATGGGTTTCTGGCTCCCCACACTCCATTTAACAGATCGTTAAATGGAAAAACCTTTTTAATACAAGCACACTGATCCACACAGGTGTGCACACGGGTGTTCACTGTTCACAGACACAAACAACATCTTTCTTGGCTGCTACCTCAAAGCACATTGTGCGCAGTCGGACCTGCGTGCTGCACAACAACATTCAATATTTAATATTGACTAGTGATGGGAATTCCGGCTATTTTTAGTGAACCGGCTCTTTTGGCTTCCAACCGGCCTGTTTGTACATGCTTTGGAGTTTTTACACAATTTGGAGTTTGTACGTGCTTTGTCTCTAGGGGCCAGCGTAAATATACTTTTATTTATTCACTCAACATAAAATGTAATAAATAAATTATAAAATACAAAAACCAACTATTTACATTTCAACTTTTAACTATTTAAATTTCCAGCTTTTTCCTTTTAAACAAATTTAAAGTGAAACAACACAGAACACTGCAAACCACAATACAATTAAACATCAATTAAAATATTCAAAACAAAAAGAAGATGTATATTCTCTGTCATATGGACCTGCATGAATAAACTTTCTGAATCCTTTATAGTAATCATCCACAACTATTTTCAGTTGTGGATGATTACAATGCCTTTCTAATGTGATGTTGTTGTCCCTGGCTCTCTTTCTCTCTCTTTTCCTCCCGCTCTGTTCCTGTGCTACTGCAAGTGTAACTACCGCCCCTCCCCCCTGTGAAGCGAAAAAAAGTGCGAGAGAGAGGGTGAGAGAAAGAAAAAAACAAAACAAAAAAAACCACGTCGTTCACTTCAAAGATCCGGCTCTAAGAGCTGTTTCGTGATCGACACATCACTAGCATTTACTGTTATTTACACTTAGCATGATTATTGCGATGGTGCTGTGTTTATTATGTTGCTCTCTTTTTTTGCTTGTTTTCTCTTGTTTTCTTTTTTTTTCTCTCAACAGGTGATCCAGGAGGTTTTTTTTCTTTTTAAGTGTCCTTTCTCACTTTCCCTGTTCTCCTCTGTTTTTCCTTCATCTTTCTTTCTCCCTGTCCTATTCCCCAGCCATGTCTGTCCCATCTGTAACAACTGAAAATAAAATAAAATAAATCCGTTGGGTATCTTTGTTGGCCTTCAGACATCAATTCTGATGGCTAAAGAACCAAACGAGACAGGCAAAAATAAGAAATTGGCATTTTTCATAGATTTAACTTAAGACATGTCAAAATTGCTGCACTTTGGTGGCAAGTTTCTAGCACAATAGTGATTTAAAAAAATAATGTAAAATTGAGTTCTTGCCAAGTTATCTGTTATGTGTAGACACAACACTGGTTGATCAGTCAGGTACAAGGACTGGACTGAAAATGAGTGATAAAGCAGCTAATGTCCAAAGAAAAACAGTGAAAGACCTTCAAAAAGCTGAAGACCTATGGCTCAAGACCACATGTGGTCATGTGATAAAGTACAAAAATACTTACTGCATATTTATGGTTAATATTTCTATGTATCTCAGGTTACTGCATTGTATGCATCAAAGTAGTAGTACCATAACTCATAACCTGAACCTCTCTGTTATTTAACGCTGACCTGAACACAAACCCAGCAGCCTCTGCTTCAACTTACCTGACACAGTGACAGATAGCAGGGGGCTCTCAGAGGACAAGTCGTAGACATGATAAATACAGCTGTAGTTTCCTTGGTGGGCGGGTTTTGCAGCAGGAAACAGGAAGTGGGCAGAGTGATTGACAGCTGGCTGGGTGTAGTTGTACGCCGTGTTGGATGAGGTGAAGGTGAGCTGGAAGGAGCCTCCCAGGTACTGTGGCTGGATGGAGCAGCTGATGGTGAAGTTAGAGTCCCTGGACACCTGAAGCCCCTGCTGCTGGGCCATGGAGACCCAATTCATGAAGGACACAGAGATGATTGGCTGAACCAGCAGGTCTGTAAACATACAGATGATGCAAGATGAGGTCACATCCACCTTCTGTTAAAAAAATGAAGCAGGATCTCAGCTGGGTGCACTCTCTCCAAAATCATTTACTGTAAACAGCAGAGCATATGTCTGCTCCTCTCTCAAACCATTAACCTCCAGTTAACTAAACCCTGCAAAGTCGATAAGATAAGGATATGTGGATAGATGATTCTGCTTACCTTTGCAGGTGACATTCAGGGTTAGGAAAGAGGAAGATGATTTTGCACATTCTCTCAGAGCAGATCCGGAGTGAACACAATCAGGCTCAATTTTCAACACAGAAATCTCAGAGGGCTCATTTTTCCATTGTATAGAAAATGCAGAGCCGCAGCCCAAATGTTCACAGACGACATGTGCCTCCTTCAGATCCCAGTCAAAATAATCGATTGTTCTCCACTTTCCCACTTTCACCTCCAGCATGCCTGCACAGCGACTGGCTTGGCCCACCAACTTGACAGGCTCTGAACAGAAAGCAGAGTTGTTACATAAGTCATTATTTTGACAGTGCCGAGTTTTTTTCCCTGAGAATCTGTTCAGTAGAAGTTTGAGATAAATGTTGTTAAATTCTTCCCCACACAAAAGTTTTTAAACCTTATTGATGAAACACTGCAGCACGACCTGGAAATTTAAAGAAAAGGACCAAAGTAAAACTGTATTTAACCTCTTTTATGTTTACTTATTTAACACTCTGAGAGAGCAAAGAACCGTCAGCCTGCTCTCTGAGTCCACTTTTATCCACCTCTTGTGTGAGGAGGATGTTCTTCCTCACTTCTTCTCCCTTCTTCTGCTTTTCTCCTCCTTCTCCTCCTCCAGTCTGCAACAATTGAGGTAAACTGGGAAACGCTTATTTAGACACTGTAGCCTCGTCTCCACTGGACATTTTAAGCCTATATAAATGGGTCTTTAATAGCTGCAGGTCCAAGAAACTGACTGTATCTGTTGTGAGATTATTATATTATGTTATACCCCTAATTAAAGATTGTGAAATCATTATGTAGTTTTAGTTTGCATTATTCTCCTGACTTAGAAGAAGGTGATACCAATTACATTTATTAAACTGATTTGTATTACATTAGACTGCTGATTTATTGTGAATGTATGATATTGTTTTATGATGCATTATACTGCTGAGTTATAAGAAATGTTGTTTTCAGAGAAGCATGGCCTTATTTGTCTGATTAGAAAAGAACAGAACATACTGCACAGGAAGCCAAGGTCATAACTTAGGCTCACTGAGTGAGAGAAAGAATGTGGATGTTTAGGTTTTATGACTTTGGAGGGGGGCTGAAGCTATAAGAATGTGAGAAACGCTCAGACACTTCGAGATCAGACTGACACCCTCCCGCGCTCATCTCCCCTCAGGATGGTTTATGCTCAAAAGTGTTGTATGGAATAAAGTGATTGTTGATTGAGCATTTATACACCAAGTGTTGTCCTTCCTTCAGCCCAAAGATCAAAAGAACTGAAGATTTAACACTGTCTACAGGCTTGTCTCTCTGTCTCTGTCTTTCTGCCTTTGTCTCTGTGAAGGCAGGTGAGTGAGAAATGAGGCAAACAGTTTGGGAGCTCAGGTGAGTAAAAATGACTAAGTTATTCAATTCAAACAGGTTTAAAGGAATTAGTGCTGAAGCTCTGGCATATGTGCTAAACGAACCAACTACACAGTGCTTCAGAAGCACGGTGTAGAGGCTTCATTCATCTGGCCAGAGTCATGTGATCAACAATGTCCAAAGATTCATTCGTCACTTGTACGGTACTTGATCCACTGGATTACAAAGAATTAAATGATTGGTAGGATCATTGTTTTACTTTATTCAGTAAAAGAATAAAGTGAGTTTGAACCACATCAAAGCTGCAGCTCCTCTTCTACCTGAGCAGGTGAGTCCAACAGCTTTGCCAGGTGAGCAGCTGTTTCTAGCTGAGCTTGAGCTTCTACAGTGCAGGAGAGCAGACTCATGGCCTCCACACTGGAACTCTTTGCTCCACACTGGAGCCTCCACTTCTCCATAGAGCGCCCCCTGGAGGACCGAAGGAGGCCCACAGCCGAGCTCCCTACAGACCACCTCTGCATCCTGCTGGTCAAAGTCAGCTTCACACACTGAGGACCAGCTCTGGTTAGACTTCACCTCCAGTCTGCCTGAACACAGACTGGAACCATTCAGCAGCCTGACAGAGTCTGGAGACATCAGAGAAGATCAAACAGAGAGATCAGAGACAGCAGAGACATGTTTCAGCTGTCAGTGATTTGTTTTTGTGGTGCGTCAATATCAGCAAATATTTGCTAAATTTTCTACTTTGTATGAAAAATAAAATGATACTATTTTAGAGAATACTCCAAAGATTCAAAAGGGTTACTTTAAGAAGTGCCTTGACTACAGGTGGCTGTGTGGGTGTCAGGATACTGATGAGCCACAGATGGACTGATAGAAGAAGTCTTTTCAGGCTTTTCTGCTGCTGCAGATGATGTGCTACTATTCTACCTGGTCTTTGTGTCTGGTGCATCAGTGTCACTGATGGGCTGACCTGAGCAGGTGAGCTCCACGGCAGAGGAGAAGCCTTCTGTTGTTACACAGTTCCTCAGAGCAGATCCTGACTGAACACAGGTAGAATTGACCCCCCACACTGAGCTTTGTGGGGACTGTTCTATAGAAACAGCGGAGCCACAGTCCAGATGTTTACAGACTACAGCTGCTTCCTTCAGGGTACAGTCAATGAATTGCAATGGTTTCCACTCTCCCAGATGTTTCACCTGCAGTGTACCTCCACAGTGATTGGCTCCTCCCACCAACCTGACATCATCAGACTCTGAACAGAAAGCAGAGCGTCATCAGTAAAGAAGCAATTTTACTTCTGAAACGATGAGAGACAAATGCGAGTCACGATTTTCCCTCAGTGATTGTTCATTTCACTTTAATTTTTCTGTGTACCTGTTGAATCTTGTTTTCCATAAGCCTGAATTCCTGAGGAGAAAATCAGAGAACCATCAGCATAAAGCAGGATTCTGTGGAGCTCAGCTGTGGACATAACTCTTAGTGTTAGGGTCATTTTGATAATAGTTGTCATTCTTGCACTTAAATTTGTAGCCTTGTTTCAAACTGTATGATTAAAGACATTCTTCTGTTTCTATTGTCCTCCCCTACATGTAGAATGGTGGGGGAAGCTACAGTGTTTAACTGCAGGCACATTCTATGTAAACGTTCTGTTTTCTTATTTAGTAAACTTGCTGCCCTTTATGGCCTCACCTATGCTTGTGTATGGTGTACCATTAAAGGGGTTAAGCCATATACAGGGTGAGGGGAGATGACCCTTTGTGATCAACAGGAAGTCACTTATTTGGGTTTTAACCTGCAAACACGCACGCACACGCACACGCACACGCACGCACACACAGGGGTTGACAATGGGTGGTGCTTGTGTATTCACAGAATAAAAGGCTGCAGGGAAGGGTCGGTCATTTGAGGTCGGGTGAAGAGCTGCAGCCTGATCCGACCAGGCTTCCCTTGCAAGTTAAAACGGATCGCTGTTTGTCTTGCTTTGTTCACGGGTGATAAGTCTCTGAACCAGCAGGGCCTGCAAGCGCAGACCCAAAACTCAGGTTTTGTCTGATTAGTATCTTCTGTCAGTATCTTATATAATATCTAAATAACCAGAGTGCAGAGTACAGAAGTCAAAGACTGATTTAAAAGCATGAACAACGTGATCAAATAAAATTTAGTTCAATTCAGTTTTATTTATATAGCTAAATACCAATAAAAGTCACCTCAAGGTGCTGTATTGCTTTTGTTTTTCACAGATGCAGTCTTGTAAACTTTTTTTAAACACATGTTGATCTTGAATCAAATCCCTGAAGAGCATGAACAGTTTCCAACTGGAAATGACACCATTATTATTTACTACTGGTTATTATTACTTGTAGTTTGGTGCTATACAAATAAAATTGAATCAAACTTAACTGAATTATTAAACATAGTATGTGAAGAAGACTCCTCATTTACATTTAAAAAATGGAGCATAGATAGTTATGATTCAAACGAGAGCAGCACAATATTGGAGATGAAGTCAAAATTAAAAGAATTCTAAATGCAAAATTTGATCTATCATGTAATACCATCGGTAAAACATCTAAATGACAAAAGCATATATTATTTTCAGCATGACAATGATCGGAAACACTGCAGTAAAAGCATACCTTGACAGACAAACAGTGGAACACTATCAGTCATAGATTGGACTCCCCTGAGTCTGAATAATCCTGACAGAGAGCAAAACAAAAGGCAGAAACACCCAAAGAAGAGCCTTGAATGTCCTTCAAGAAGCCTGGAGAACTATTCCTGAAGATCCTCACAGAGATGACAGAGAGTTGCTCAGAGAGCTCAGATTGAGCTGAAGCATGAAGCTGCTCACATCAAACATTCACTTTCAAACTTGTTTTCATTTGTACAATAAAAACAAATCAAAGCAGTCCTACCTGAGCTCCACAGCAGCAGCACAAACAGCTGATCCATGTCCGGATAAACGTGTTTCTGTCTGTGCTCTGCTGTGATCATCAGTAGTAATATACCTGTACTGTTTCTACTTTAGTTATAAGAAATACTTTATGGTTATTGGATAAAAATTGGTGATACATTGCACCGATAAACACAGATGGCTAAAAGAAATGTTTGATGGTAAAAAGGAAACAAGTGTTGTGCTGATAACTTTGAGGTTCTAAGTCACCAACGTTTAAATTAAAAAAAAAAAAATGCCAAGAGGAAACTAGCAGCCCTGAGTCTGTATGCAAAACATAGAAACTCTGTAGCAGTGCTACTTGTTCCTACATAGTTGCACTTGTTATCGTACTTTACTGCTCCAATGAAACAACAAGATCTCATTTTAAAGTACATTCTTTGACTGTCCTGTGATCTCATTTGCCATATTCTCTTAATATCTCAGAGCTATTTCCAGGGGCAAGAATGTTGATGTTAGATTCTGTTTTAAATCAGGTTGTGATCTTATAGTCACTCTCACAGCACAGATTTTAGAGTAATGTGCAACAATTGTAATGTCAGTTAGAATTCCAAACAGCCCCTTTCTCCAGTGAGGGTTATGGTGAATTTTAAGTTCTTCTTTTGTGTGATTGCACATAGCCCATCACAGGACCTCGAGAATTCACTTTTTCTATACATCACCAAATTACAACAGTCACCTGGTAGTGAGACTGCTAGTCACACAAACGGTGGACAGAAACTAGTTTTTGAAGTTTGAAAAATAAAATAACTCAATTAACATTTATGGTTTATTTATTATTATTGCACCTTTTTATTGCTCTTACATCTATGAAAAAGTGTGTATGGACTGTATGGGGGACCATACTTTAACTGTTAAGCTCACATTTTGAACATGATATCTGTGTGCATTCCTTACATTATGTCAGTATGGTAACAAGTTTATGACTTATCTGTTTTTTCTTTTGTCAAAGACAGAAAACTTTGTGTGAAGTTACAGGACAGCATCTCCAAATGTAAATGCATCATATGTATTGTATTGCAAAACTCAGTAACTTTTTTGAAGAAGTAACTATATAATTAATTGCCCAGCATTGCTCATTATATACTGTATTTTGCAGACAGAGAGTTACAGGACTCTCTGTCAGACCACAGACTCATAATACAAGTCAGAGCTTTATAAAAAAAAAAAAAAAAAAGAAAAGGAAAAAAGATGAAAAAAAGAAAGTTGTGTTTTCAAAATTGGAGTTCAAGTTATTTTTACTTCCAACAGTGTTAACATACTACACAGGTCATGAACAAGATGTTTTTAAATTTTCATTGTAAGTGGGCTAAAGCAGTTAATTAAAAGTAGTCTAACATACATGTAAATGCTGTAATTTGATTATTGTAATAAACCATGTGACTTGGATGGATTCGACGCTGGCGTGACCACAGTGCACACGTCTGCTGTTGCTCACAGTGGTCCAAGGGATCGCTCAGGAGGTTTGTGTGTTCGCTCAGACACATGAAAAATTAGAGGGAACATTGAGTATGAGTCTGTGGTCTGGGAGAGAGTCCTGTAACTCTGTCTGCAAAATACAGTATATAATGACCAATGTTGGGCAATTAATTATATAGTTGTGTGGCGGGGCGTGGCCTGCGGTGCCGTGCAGAGGAGGCGGACGCACCTGCACGGCATCCGTAATCACAGCCGCCGAATTAAATATTGTACTGGGTCCTGTGGTTGCGTTGTTGGTGTTATGTTGAGCAGGCAGCGGGAGAGCTGCAGCTCTGTGAGTATTGTGGACAGCAACCGTCAAAGCTTTAATAAAAAGCATCAAAATGCGACTGGGTCTGCCGTGTATGCTTACAAGTTGCTTCTTCAAAAAAGTAAACATCAAAGAGGTCAAGAGAGAGAGATCTGAAAACTGCTGTTCACAAACGCTGTCCATCTAATCTGACTGAGCTGGAGCTGTTTTGCAAAGAAGAATGGGCAAGAATTTCAGTCTCTAGATGTGCAAAGCTGGTCGAGACATACCCTAAAACAGCGGTCTCCAACCTTTTTTGAGCCATGGACCGGTTTATGCCCGACAATATTTTCACGGACCGGCCTTTAAGGTGTCGCGGATAAATACAACAAAATAAAACTAGTACCGGTACCGAAAAAATAAGATTTATTCATAACACACGTGAAAAGACCCAGGAAAACCGTGTTAACAATCAAAACGATAACAAAATAACGCTGAAAACCGATAAAAACCCTGAAAACCACACATTTCACACCTGAGCCTCAACTCTCGCGGCCCGGTACCAAACGACTCACGGACCAGTACCGGTCCGAGGCCCGGGGGTTGGGGACCGCTGCCCTAAAAGACTGGCAGCTGTAACTGCAGCAAAAGGTGGTTCTACAAAGTATTGACTCAGGGGGCTGAATAATTACGCACACCCCACTTTGCAGTTATTTATTTGTAAAAAATATTTGGAATCATGTATGATTTTCGTTCCACTTCTCACGTGTACACCACTTTATGTTGGTCTTTCACGTGGAATTCCAATAAAATTGATTCATGTTTGTGGCTGTAATGTGACAAAATGTGGAAAAGTTCAAGGGGAATACTTTTGCAAGCCACTGTATATCTCTTCTCTATCTGACCACTTAAAGCGCTTACTATTAGTGAAGCTAAACAAAATATTTTAAGTTAAAATTAAACTAAACTCTCAACTAAAACATGCAGTGCTGCTGCCTTCCGGCAGGTCAGTTCTAGTAGTTAATTAACTTTAGTCTTTAACTTAAGTAGTAGATCTGAATAGAAATCTTAAAATAAGGTCACGTGACGCGCTTGGCTAAGATGGCTGCCTGAGAGCACACTGCGCCCAAAACCCCGTATATACTTCTGCTTAAATCGCAATCCAGAGATTTAAAATTGCACCATAATACATTGATAAGGTTTGCCTAGTGCTAATATGCCAAATGTTACTAGGAACTCCGTTAAATCCAGCGCTGGAGCTGGGGCGAGCAAAACGTCTGAACCAGTTAGTGCTAGCTGTGCTAGCCAGAAGGCTTCACCTCCATACGAAGACACGGAAGAGTCGGAGCCAGCGTGGGGTATCCCCGGGGAGCTGGCGAAGGAATTGGCCCGACTTTCAGCCCTCATAGTGGAAAAATCCGACGTCCATGATAAGAAACTGGAAGAAATACGAATCAGCACAAGCGCCACAGAGAGTAAGCTGGCAGACATAGTCAACAGGATCGGTCAGGTGGAAAATCTGCTTTGTTTCTTAGAAGACGAACATGAGAGACAAAAAGCTAACCCCGTGGCTACGGTGGACGAAGTTGCAGTACTTCAGCAGAAGTTAGATGACATGGAAAATAGGGAACGGAGGAATAATCTGCGTTTTGTGGGGTTCCCTGAAGGCTGCGAGGAGATGGACGCCTGGAAGTTTCTGGAGGGAATCTTACCGAAGATTTTGAACCTGGTCCTTTCGCGGGGCCTGGAAATAGAAAGAGCACACCGAATTGGGGCTCCACCAAAGAGGTATGAAGGCGATCAACCTCCGCGAGCTAGACCACTCATAGCCAGATTCCTGAGATTCCAAGATCGTAATCGGGTCGCCGAGGCTGCCCGTTGCCTGGGGGATATCGTATGGGAAGGTCACCGTATAATGATCTTCCCGGACTACTCAAGGTTGCTGAGTGAGAAGCGGAATAAGTTCAATGAGTGCAAGAAGCTTCTGCACAACAAACGTATTGGTTTCTCCTTAATCTATCCAGCAGTGCTTGTTGTGAAAGCTCCTCAGGGATCCCGTCGCTTCGAGGACCATAAAAAAGCAATGACTTTCATTCGCTCCATGGTGTAAAACCGGTTTCTTTGCTTGTTCGTTTTTGTCCTTTTTTTGTTGCTTTGTTTTTTCTTTTACCTGTCGTTTCTGTTTATTTTCTGGGTAGTAATATTCTCCTGTTTTTTTTTTTTTGTTTGTTTGTTTTTTCCCTGGATCCCGAAGTACTGGAACAGCTCTTGGCTCCTGGTTTTATTAATTGAGTTTTGATTATGTTTAGAGAGAGATACAAATGATGATTATTACGTGCTCGTTTTCGTATTAAGGACTATTCTGGAGGTTTACTCGGACCTCTTCTCTAAACTGAAATGGACACAAGGTGGAGCGGTGAGTTCATACCCTTAGGGGATTTATTGTACTTTGTCCACTCTTAGTGTTCTGTTTGTTAAATTGTATTATAAGCATTAAACTAGAAAAAAGTTTGGTTTGGAATGTATTTTTTATAGATAAGACTGTAGATCCAGTATATTCGATTGAGGTTTTTTTTTTTCTCTCTCTCCTCCTTAGATTAAATTATGGGTTCAGCCTGGACTATCGGGGTATGGGAGGGCGGGGCTCAAGGCAGTGGTAGTTAAGTGTATGATTACAGACTTTGGTAAGGGGGGAATCATTGTCTGGGGATCCCCGGCATGGTTGAGGTATTGTTTTAATAGTTTTGTTTTATGTGGGTTTTTTTTTTCTTTTATTAATTTTTGATGCCAAATTTGCTAGTCATTACTACAGGTTTCTGAACATCCCGCTTTATATGTACCTTAAAATTATCTATAAGTAGAAATAATCTGAGTATCATGAGCTGGAACGTCAAGGGCCTCAATAATTCTATTAAGAAAAACAAAATATTGTCCTTTATAAAATCTAAGAAGTGTGACATTGCATTTGTTCAAGAGACCCACCTGTTGCCTCAAGATTCTCAGAAGCTATGCATGGGTTGGGTGGGATATGTAAGGGCAGCCAGTGGTACTAGTAAAAGCAGAGGAGTGGCCACTTTGATTGGTAAACGTTTACAGTTTAAATGTATCCAAACGAGTAAGGATGATGCTGGGAGAATGATGTTAATGTTGTGTGAAGTTCAAGGGAAGGCGGTCATCTTAGCTAATGTATATGCTCCTAACGTAGATGATCCATCCTTTTTTGGACAATTAGAGAAAAAAATATCTGACATGGGGTATTACCCTATTATTATGGGGGGGGGGGGATTTTAATGAGGTTATGGACCCGGTACTGGATCGGAGTTCCAGATCAGTCTATGCTTCTAGGGCTCATAGGGCCCTAAAAGGGCTGACTGAGGCGTGTGGCCTCATAGATGTGTGGAGGTTACAAAACCCCTCTGGAAGGGACTATACTTTTTTCTCCCCCCCTCACCACTCCTTCTCAAGGATAGATTTTTTTTTTGGTATCCCAATCACTAATGCCTGCTGTTGTATCGAGTAATATTGGTACCATAATCCTCTCAGATCATAGCCCTGTTTATCTCCTCATGCTACTATCTAATGATACAGCTAGGACGCCTAGATGGAGACTTAATTCGACCCTTCTATTAGATGCAACATTCAGAGAATCTCTTCGATTACAAATCAATCTGTATATAGAGATGAATGTCCCTACTGCCCCTTCAGCAGGAGTAGCATGGGAAGCACTAAAAGCTTTCCTGAGAGGCTATATAATACAGTATGCCTCATTTAAAAAGAGGGAAAATATTACTAAACTTCAAAATCTAGAACGTCAAATTAAACTTGCTGATTTAAAATTTAAAAATGATTGTTCTTCATTGAATTTGAATGAATTGACCAAGTTAAAATATGAATTTAATGCAATACTGTCACAAAAAGCTGAATTTTCTCTATTTCGTGCTAGACAAAAACACTTCGAGGAAGGGGATAAGGCCGGAAGGCTCTTAGCGAGATATATTAAACAGAGAGAGACTATGGCTATGATCTCAGCTGTTAAAGATAATAATGGACGTCTTTTCTTTAAACTAGAGATGGCACGATACCACTTTTTAATGTCCGATACGATATCATAAATTTGGATATCTGCCGATACCGATATGAATCCGATATAGTGTTTTTTAATCAACAAAACTGTTTTTTAAATATCTTGCTGCATTTTGTATAAGTTCATACTCAAGTTTAAAACAACAACTACACTAAAGCTATTCTGTTATACCTGTATGCAAAAAAAAATAAAATAAATTTCATAGTTCAGCAATACTGATCAATCTAATAAACTTAAACCTACACCATCCTCCCTATTCTGGTATTTTGAAGAGTACTTAGCATAAATATTAAGCAACCTAACTAATAGGGTTCCAACTCCCAGCAACAACAAAAATAAATAAATAAAAAATAGGGAACCACCCCTCACGCTCCACCTCATGATGCTTAATCGACGTAATCAACCTTAATTTGATGCAGTGTGAAAAAAATGCACAGAAATCAATTATTTTTCAAGAAATATTAAATAGATTCAACATCTTTCTTCAACAAAATTGCAGACTGCACAGATGGTACCTTCCCAAAGGAAAAAGTACTATAGCTTACTAGGGTATATTAGACTTAATAGTTACTATATACAGTAATGGACTTCTATTCATTTTACATCAGATTAAAACTTTGGGTGTAAGATTCGGATAATTATTTATTAAAAGCTAGACATTTTAAATGAGAATAAGAAAGAAAAGTATGTCTTTGTGCCCCCTTTTCCCTGTTCATGCCCTATCGGCCCCCCTGGCTAAACTTTGCTAGATCCGCCCCTGCACAGTTACCAGCCGTCAGCTAGAAAAAGATCCTGGTGTAGAAAGTAATATTAAATAAATTCTAACAACAGCTTATCAAGCTTAAACGTGCTGCTGTTGTTCAGCCGCTGGTTTCCTCTTTCTGGTGCAAAGTGGGCCAAAAGCAAACAAGAGAGACGGACTTGAGACAGAAAAGCCGATCAGCTGATCGTTAAGCAGTTTCATGATTGAAGTAGCAGCAAGAAGAGGCAGTCGCTCCATATATCGTTTGTTAAGCTTAACGCAGGAATGCTTTACAAACATTCAGAGATGGACTTACACACTTGCTTTACTTCTCTCGGGATAACTTTGTCGGAGATGAAATGCCGGGTTGCTAGCGAAGCTCCAAATGCTATCCAGACCACCGACAGGTCCTGCATGCCACAGCCGCTCTATCACGTGATGCATACTGCTCCGACGTGCTAACGTTCTGAGGTGAGTTACGGCGTGTTGCAAGTTTTGTGAGGTGCTTTCGTGATATTTAATGGATCGGATTACATTTTTTATTTTTCTCCGATATCCGATCCAGTAATTTAGGTCAGTATCGGACCGATACGTAATATCGGATCGGTCCATCTCTACTTTAAACCTAAAGAAATTAATACAATATTTAGTAACTTTTATAAAGATCTTTATAGCTCGGAATCAAGCATTTCAGAGAGTGATATAAAGAAATTTTTGTTATCTTTAAATCTTCCTAGGGTGACAGTGGATCAACTGAAATATTTGGACGCTCCCATTACCGTTGAAGAGATAGTGGGAGTTATTAAACACCTGCCCTCTGATAAAGCACCAGGATTGCTATACGGCTGAATTTTATAAATCCCTTCCAGAAGATCTAGCGCCACTGCTTTTAAACACTTATAAGGAATCTTTTCAAGAGGGTAGGCTCCCACCTTCACTATCTGAAGCCATCATTACACTTATCCTAAAGAAGGATAAGGACCCCACTGACTGTAAAAGCTACAGACCGATAAGTCTGACCTCCTATGATAGTAAGATTATCTAAAATTCTGGCTAATCGATTAAACCGGGTAATAACCTCTCTTGTACATGTAGATCAAGTTGGTTTCATAAGCTCACGCTCTTCAGCTGATAATATTAGGAGGTTAATTGATATTATGTGGGCGGTTCAGGACAGCCATTCTCCCATAGCTGCGATTTCGCTGGATGCCGAAAAGGCATTCGACAGAGTCGAGTGGAGATATTTATTCGCTACTTTAGAGTGTTTCGGTTTTACCAAAAGCTTTATTAATTGGATTCAGCTTATATATGTACACCCCAAGGCATCAGTACTCACAAATGGAATAATAGGGCCTTCTTTTGAACTAGGTAGAGGAACCAGGCAGGGGGATCCCCTCTCTCCACTTCTTTTTGCTCTGGCCCTTGAGCCGCTGGCAGTGGCTATTCGTAGGGAGCTCAATTTTCCAGGTGTCAGTATAGGGAGAGACTGTCATAAACTGATGTTGTACGCCGATGACATTTTGCTTTTTATATCAGACCCAGAAAAGTCTTTAAACTCCTTGCAGGCAATAATAAATACGTTTTCAGCTATTTCTGGTTATAAGGTGAATTGGACCAAATCAGAGGCCCTTCCGTTAACTAGTTATTGTCCTAGGTCACTTTTTCAAACCGGTATGTTTTCCTGGCCTCAGAAGGGCATTAAGTATTTAGGCATCACCTTCCCGCCTTATTTGTCAGACCTGATAAAGATAAATTTTGAACCTTTACTCAGCGATATGAAAATTAATATTGATCGTTGGTCTCAGATGTATCTCTCAATGTGGGGAAAGGTAAACGTAATCAAAATGGTATGTACACCTAAGTTCAATTATTTGTTGCAGGCTCTACCAATTCATGTTCCTTTGAAATACACCAAACAGTTTGACCAGCTCTGTAAGTCATTTATATGGAATAATAAAAAGCCTAGATTGAATCTGAGAAAACTGCAGAAACCAGTGGACAAAGGTGGGTTAGGGATGCCTAATCTACTTTTATATCATTATGCTTTTTCTCTTCTGCATTTGGCACATTGGTTCTTACCCCCTGAGAAAGCGCCTCCTTGGTTTTCCATTGAAAGTACTGCTTGCTCGCCATTTACACCATTATATAGCTTATCAACTAATTTGTCCCCCCATATCCAATCACATCCGGTACTTTCTCATTTGAAAGAAGTATGGAAAAGAATGTCCAAATTATTCAAATTTGATCCATATCTTAACCAGTCTGCTGGTATTTGGTATAACCCCAAACTTTCTATTGCTAAACTACCCTTCTTTTGGAAGCTCTGGTTTCAGAGAGGTATAACAGTGTTGGGGGATCTTTACGAAAATAGTATATTTAAATCATATGGAAAACGTGCAGAAGAATTTGATTTACCTAGACAGGAATTTTGGAAATATCTGCAACTAAGACATTTGATGGCCAATACATGTGGTTCATTCGCAAAGTTCCTTTTAAGCTGCGATTTTCTGGAGGGAATAAAAAAAAACCTTTGGGCGTGGACAAGAGGCATCAGCTTATTACAAAATGCTTTTATTAGCTTCTGATCCTAACACACTGTCCCTCAAAAGAACATGGGAAATGGACTTAAATCTCAACTTTACAGTGGAGGAATGGAATGGCATCCTCAGGAATCTGAATAAAATGTCACGCGAATTGAGTTCAAGATTGGTTCAATTTAAGATTTTAAATAGAGTATACTGGACACCCTCACGGTTGCATAGGGTGGGTCTAGCGACTGATGATGCATGCTGGAAATGGCAGCAAGGAAGTGGCACACTTTTACATTTGCTTTGGGGGTGCTCCAAAGTCCAAGATTATTGGATTCATATTCACACTGTAGTAGAGAAGGTTGTAGGTCAAGGGGTCCCATTTATGAACAGTCTTTATGTATTAGGAGACCCTTCAGCTTTGAGTCACTTATCCACTTCTCTAGCTCATTGGGTACAAACGGCTATTATGCTGGGGAGGAAGCTGCTGGTGAAAGAGTGGAAGGCCTCATCGACTCCTACCTTCTCTCAGTGGTATACCTCTTTGGGACAAGTGGCAGCTTACGAAAGATTATCATATAGACTGCTAAATAGACTGGACGACTATAATGATAAGTGGGCTAACTACTTTTTACATACAGGTCAGTGACGTATCCGGCTAAAGTAGTTAAGGTCGGACTAAATAAGATAGCTGTAATCTGGTCTATGTGAAATGTTGGCATCATTTTTTTTTCTCTTTTTTTTGGGGATGGAAATATGCATTGATTCTCAATTTGCTCTGTTGTTGTTACTGGGAATGTCCATTCTGCTATTTTTTGGGTGTTTTTTTTTTTTTTTTGGGGGGGGGGGGGTTGTTTTTTGTTTTGTTTTTTGTATATTAAAATCTAATAAAGTTTGAGTCATAAAAAAGAAATCTTAAAATAAAAAAAACCAAACTTAAGTTAACGCCATGATGGAATTTCTTAATTTGACTCATATTCTTATATACATATTAGCATTCAGTTGAGTAGACTCAAAAATGCTTTGCAGCTGGTTGCTTTATTTTAAGTTTACTCAGCTTTTCTTTTTTTACAGTGTATATCAATCAGTCTTTTTTCCAATTCCCTTAATTTCCTAACTGTAAAAAGCCTCCACTTGATGGGGTCATGTTTCACTCTTCAGGCTCTAAACCTCACTCCTCACACAAACTCAGCACTTTCTCTATAAAGCTGTTATTTTGAAACATTTTCAGGCACAGATTCTTCATATTTTGACAGCAGATGTTTCCTCTTATTTATTTTTACTCCATTCAAAGTCAGAATGTGCAGTCATTACAGTGGATAACACAGCACATCAGTTTGTGCTCCTCTCTGATTGTCAGAGTCTAAAATCAGCTAGAGGGTTTTTAAAAAAAAAAAACAACCAAAAAACCAAACTGAAAGTGTGTGTGTGTGTGTGTGTGTGTGTGTGTGTGTGTGTGTGTGTGTGTGTGTGTGTGTGTGTGTCCTACCTGAGCTCCACAGCAGCAGCAGCACTAACAGGTGATCCATGTCCAGCTACACGTCTCTCTGTTCTGACCATCATGCGCTGTCCTCAGTATATTTCTGCTAACAGGAAGGGGCGGGATGGTGGGGTGGGGCAGGGATAGTTGATTGGTTGGTTGTCGAGCCCTGCTCCAGGTCTGTAACTCTGCTTGAAGTCAGTGCTGAATCACAATTTTAGAAACAGGAGAAAAGATATGATTTATTATTTAAACAGCCGTAACATTAAACAAAACCTTTAGCAAAATAACTACATAATTACTGTTCCACCATGTACACCTGTCACTGCTTTACATGGAGTCAATTTGGATAGAAAAAAAATACACAAGAGAAGATAATTAAACAGAAAATAGAAAAAATGTGAAATTAATACTAATAAATAAGATCACAATGTTTAAGTAATTAGTAAAAAGGAACCAAATTACATCCAGGTTTTGTGGTATTAAGCAGGCATGATTATCTGTGCTTATGACAGCAGAACTGAAACAAAAACTGTAAAAACCTGCTAAAGGAAGGAGTTTTGCTTCATATAAACAGCACAGATAAAATATTAAATGACTTTTCAAAAATATTGAAGCTCATAGAGAAGGTTAGTCAGTATTCACTGGTTCCTCATCCTTCTCTCTTGACCTCTAATCGCTGATGGAAGTAAAAGGCGCTGCCTGAATTTATCCTGCTTCATCCTGCAGATTTTGCTTCCTCTGAAAATTTATGATGCTGTAAAAAAATGTTCTGCTATTAGCCTCTTCACACACACTGTTAGAGCACTTTGTCTGCATTCACACACTCTCACACTCTGGCAGTTCAGTACTCTCCCACCAAAGCTTCAACATGCATACTTGAAGAGGCAAGGATCAAATAACTAACTTTCCCATTAGTAGATCAACCACTCCACCTCCTGAGCCACAGAAACCCGAAAACTCACTGCTGTTTATTCTGCACCTCCTTCTGTGTTTAACGAAACTGGTGTGAGTCAGTAAATCACAGCAGACTGATGAGCAGGAGGCACAGAGGAGGAAAGAGCTAAAGGACGAGAAAACTGAGATTAAAGGAGGACATCAGGATTTGCCTGAATTCAGACAAAACAGTGTGTAATAAAAGAGGAGTTAATACAACAGCAGATCATGGAAATCACAGCAGCTGAGAAAACAGCTACAGCAAAGTTACAGACCCAACAAGAAGACTCACAGGACTCCAACTAAATTGAGAAACCTGGGAAAGAAAGCTCTAAACCGGGGTGTCAAACTCCAGGCCTCGAGGGCCGGTGTCCTGCAGGTTTTAGATATCACCTTGGGTCAACACACCTGAATCAAATGATTTGTTCATTACCAGGCAGGGAGACATCTACCTGGACATGGATCACCTGCTGCTGCTGCTGCTGTGGAGCACAGGTAGGACTCTGACACACACATTAAAGATAAAAAGAGAACTTCAAGACATGTTGAGGAGGTAATTTAGCGATTTGAATCAGCTGTGTTGGATCAAGGAAACATCTAAAACCTGCAGGACACCGGCCCCCGAGGCCTGGAGTTCGACACCCCTGCTCTAAACAAACAAACAAAAAGAGAAGAAGAGAAAGACACACAACAGGCCCATCTCTCGCTGTATCTCCCTTGAAATAGCATCAGCAGATCCAGAGCTGATTGTCACCCATCCTTCAGACGTCACCAAGGAAACCAGCGAGAGGAGGTGGAGGTTAGAAAAAAAAAAACAGGAATATTAACAGCTGAATAAGAAATATATGAAGCTGAAAGTCTGTATGCATAAAAGTTTAAACTTCTAATGAAGTGACTGTAAATGTATTGTTTCCATGATCTCAAGATTAAGTTCAAAAGTAAACTTATGATGAAGAATCAACACATAAGGTTTTGCTGATAGCACATTTAAAGAAATGTTGATGATTGGTATCTGTGGAAAATGAAGAAATGAAAGTCATGTGGAAAGTACCAAGTGGATCAAACACACAGATGACTGGAAAGGAAAAGGAAATTCGATTTTTCATCACTGAATCAGCAAGACTTTAATGTAAATGTTTGGAAAACTAAAGATGACGAGAACTATTTGTTGTTGTTTGCAGATGTTTGTTCAGTAGAAACCAGTCTGTGTTTTTACAACTGAGAAGTTCATCTGGGTTTGAGACAACCTTCTCAGAGGTCGTTCTCCGCTCCTTCAGCTGCACGAAGACTGAAGTTACAGAAAATCAGCTCAGTGTTCTCAGGTGTGCTCGGCTTCTGCCTCCAGCAGGCCTGGAGAAACATGACAGGACATATCAGACTGACTGGATTGATCCACTGGTGAGAGCCTTGTCCTCAGTTACAAACATGTGTTCAGCACCTTACAGCCCACATGAAGGGCAGCAGAACGAGCCACACCACCCCAGGGTTGGTACATGCTACACCAGAATATACAATGAAACAGTTCTCAGTCTGATTCTAAGGTTTTCAAATGACAGAACATTATCACCATCATCTCTCCTGCTCAGGAGATTATCAAAATGATTTGTTCCCATGAAGCTGAGACTTTCATCACACAGGAGATTTAAAACTGATCACATGCTAATGGTTATAAGTTGTTATTTAAACAGTGCCAAGTTATTTTCCTGAGAATTTGCTCTGGGGAACTTTGAGATAACATTGTTAACTTCTGTCCTACAATCCAGGAACACCACCCACACCAACTTCCTTTGTTTTCCTATGAGTAGGTTTTTTGTTGTTGGTGTTTTTTTTTGTTTTTTTTTTTATAGTGGTCACACTGTTAAAATTCTTCTGGTGAAACTCTGTAGCATGAACTGGGAATATAAAGAAAAAGGATGAAGGTGAAAATTGATTTGATGTTTAAGTGTTAACAGCAGTGAGTGAGTCTTTATATTTCCACAGGTTTGCAGACAATGGCAGTTCGGTGCCTGCAGGATGCAGCTGCTCTCAGTAGTGACACCAGGGCTTTGGAAAATGTGAAGGCGGGAGTAAATGTTGACCTTTAAATGTATTTAAAGCATTTTACAGCTTTTCAGAGCTGAAACTGAGAGGTGAGGAGATGTAGTGGCCATCTCTCACCCTCTGTGAGTGATCAGAAAGGAAGGTTTTTATCCAGAAACAGATGGAGTGAGGCAGTCCCAGGTCTGTCAGTTTGCTCATCAGTTTGCAAGCAAGGATGGTTTTAAATGTTGTGCTAAAGTCCCCAATAATTAAATATTGCGCACATGCACAGCATGTACACCTTTGTACAGTGGCTTGCAAAAGTATTCGGCCCCCTTTAACTTTTCCACATTTTGTCACATTACAGCCACAAACATGAAGTCAGCCTGTACCAGCACAGGCGCGGATGAAAACAGAGCCTTCAGTTGAGCGAAAGCCCGCTGAGCGTCCAGAGACCACTGAAACAACAACTTGGGAGAGGTAAGGGCAGTCAGAGGCAAGGCAATCCTGCTAAAGTTGCGAATGAAGCGCCTGTAGAAGTTGGCAAATCCCAGAAATTTTTGCAACTCCCTGCGATTCTTGGGCACTGGCCACTCAACCACCGCCTTGACCTTAGCTGGGTCCGCACGCAGCCGCCCCTGTTCCACCACAAAGCCCAGGAAAGACACAGTTGGAACATGGAACTCACATTTCTCAGCCTTCACAAACAGGCGATTCTCCAATAAGCGCTGCAGTACGAGCCTCACATGCTCCACATGTTCTGCTGGGCTCCGGGAAAACACAAGGATGTCGTCTAGGTAGACAAAAACACAGTGGTTAATGAGATCACGCAGCACATCATTAATCATAGCCTGGAAAACAGCAGGGGCATTGGTGAGCCCAAAAGGCATCACCAGGTACTCGAAATGTCCAAGGTGAGTGTTGAACGCTGTTTTCCATTCATCCCCTTCACGAATCCGCAGCAGGTGGTAAGCATTGCGGAGGTCCAATTTGGAAAAAACCGTGGTGCCCTGGAGGAGCTCAAAGGCGGACGCCAGCAAGGGCAAGGGGTACTTGTTCTTGATCGTGATCCTATTCAAACCCCGGAAATCAATACACGGCCGGAGCGACCTGTCCTTCTTCGCCACAAAGAAAAATCCCGCGCCCAAAGGGGAAGTGGAGGGTCGAATGATGCCGGCCGCCAAGGAGTCATTAATGTACCGTTCCATCGACTCCCGCTCGGGCTTGGAGATGTTATAAAGCCGACCGGTGGGCAAGGGAGCGCCGGGAATCAAATCAATGCCACAGTCGTACGGGCGATGGGGCGGAAGCGAGGAGGCTTTGTCTTTGCTAAAAACCTGGGCCAGGCGGAACACCAGACAAATCAGGAGGCGCAACAGGCTCCGCGGAGCCAGCGACCGTCGCACCAAAAGTCGCAGAGCGCAAGCACAAAGCGTGACACTGACCGCTCCTCCCCGAAATACGGCCCGTGGCCCAGTCGATCTGCGGATTATGTTGTTGCAGCCAGGGATAGCCCAACACAAGGGGAGCATCAGGAGATTTAAAAAGAAACAAACTGAGCTGCTCCGAGTGATTGCCAGAGAGGGTGAGTGTGATGGTTCGAGTGCGGTGAGTGACCGTAGTCAGAGGGCTGCCGTCAAGAGCCGAAACCTGGAGAGGTTCAGGGAGAGGAACAATGGGTACGGCTAATTTATGAGCTAGTGATTCATCCAAAAAACTCTGCTCAGCTCCAGAGTCAATCAGCGTGCTACACGGGTGAGTAAGGGAATGAAAAATCAGCTTGGCCGGACAACTGAGATGGGGAACAGAGTTAGCTGTAGCACCCGCCAGTATCCCCACAGCTACTGGCGGGCGGAGTCTTTTACTCGCTTCGGACAGGTATCAGCCCAGTGTCCCCTTTTCCCACACACGAAGCACTCACCCGTGTGCTGTCTTCTCCTCCGATGGGAAGCACCGAACCGAGCCCGGCCCAGCTGCATCGGCTGTTCCTCATCCTCCGCTGGGTCTTCTTCTTCCTCTCGCCAGTGAGAAGGAAGCAACCCGGTAGGCGCATCGGCGCCCCCTGCCAGCCGTCGTCCTTCACCTGCCCGTCTCCCAAACTCTCTCATATGATTATCCAGTTGAATGCACATATTAATCAAAGCGCTAAGGGGTTTGGGTAGCTCTTTCGCAGCTAACTCACGTTTGAGTTCTTCGTTTAGGCAGTTCAGGAAGGCTCCCCGGGGTGCGTTTTCTGCCCAGCCCGTCTCCTCGGCCAGGATCCAAAAGTCAATGGAGAAATCGGTGACACTCTTACGTCCCTGCTTTAGGGTAAACAAACGATTAGCAGCGGCATCTGCATCTGTTCCTTTATCAAACACACAGCGGAACTTGGTCAGAAAAACTTGGTCAGCCGTTTTAAAAACATTTAAAACGGCTTGTGCCCATTGCAGCGCCCGGCCAGTCATCAATTCCACCATAAGCGTGATCTTCGCACAATCTGAGCCGTAAGCCTGTGTCTGTTGTCTGAAAATCAATGAACACTGCATCAGAAAGCCTCGACTCTTTGTTATATCTCCATCAAACTTCTCCAGAACCGGTAATGTATGTTCTCGCCTAGGTGGAGGTGGTGGAGGCGAAGGGGGTAGTGGGCAAGCTGCAGCCACACTTACTGATGGAGTGGGTTGTGGATTCTTAGCTGAGGTGCCGGGCGCGGTGAGTAACATACCTTGAATGTTTGCGAGCACCTGTCGCATCGCTGTTTGTTCCGTCATGATGTGTTTCATCATGCTCTCATGGCGGTCCAAAACTTCGCCCTGAACAGAGAGCTCTCGCTGAACTGGGTTTGAGTCCGCTGAGTCCATGGCTGACTGGAGTATTCTGTCACGGTTGTTAAAGAGTGGCCTCAGGCGCGGAGCTCAGAAATAATGACAGTGCATTTATTTACAGTGCAGCAAGGTGACAACAGTTCAAATGTGCAACAATGGTGATAGTGCGTCCCTCCTTCCGTGTAAGCCCGTGCGTGGTAGTGAGTGCCCGTCTCTCCTCCAAGTGCTTCCTTAGTGTCCGTAAATCCTCCGTCAATCCCTGGGTGAACACACACACACGACAGCAGAATGAGTACGAAGATCAGACAGCACTTCAATAACATTAGCAACTCGAAAACACTACCAGGCTTAGTGCAATACTCCAGCGCTGTCTGTCGCTCAGCCACACCATTAAGTAGCCCTGCTGAAGATGGTAGTTGATTGGCAGCAGCTGGTGGATTGACTGCAGGTGCGGCAGCTCCGGGCGACAGCACTTCCGGGTCGGAGGTAGCCTGTTGCTAGGTTACCTCCTAACACATCACAGCGGAGCCGGAGGGGAAGACAGGGCGATAGGAGAGACACATACACACGCACACAGATATACACACACTGGCAGGTCAACCGGTCAGGGCGCCGTCAGATCCTGACAGCCAGTCAGCTTTCGAATTGGTTTTAAGATTTTAACACTTGTTTTTTAGAATTTACATGGAATAGCCCCTATATATCTTGCTGATCTCCTAATATTCTGATATTCTCCCCCAAGATCCATGAGGTCTGCGGACCAAATGCTTTTGTTTGTCCCAAGGTCTAGATTAAACATAGAGGAGACCAGGCATTTTCCGTGACTGCTCCTAAATTATGGAACTCATTGCCCTTGCATATCAGGACGACTCCAACACTGGAGACTTTCAAAACCCGTCTAAAGACACACTTTTATTCTCTGGCTTTTAAATCACAACGACTCTGGCTGTGTCCCAATCCATCGGCCGCATGCTTCGGAGTATGCATTGTGAGACCCATTACGCCACAGCGACGGGACGACTGCTTTCTCAATGCGGTCGCCAAATGCGCCTTCGATTTCCCCAAATTTGAAGTGTGGTCTGGTGTAGACTTCGTGGTCCCATATATTCCAAAATTCATAGCGCAGCGGTGAGTGTGGATAATTTTGCTGAAAAAAGCATCAGACGGTCAAACAGGAGCCGAGTGGAGCGGCTGAAGAGTAAATCTTCAAAAGTAAGTACTGAATATTATGTCACTTATTTATGTGCGAATGTTTAATAATGAAGAACATTAACACATTACTGTTGGCCACATGTCGGCAAAGTTATGTGACATTAGTGATGTTTGTACTTTCAGCCTTAACTTGGTTTTAAAGCCTTTAAAATATAATAATACAATAGTCGACCTTAATCTTACAGAGAATCTGATGATTTTATGGATAATTAAAGTCAGTCATATATCCACAAACACAACAAGCTGAAAGTCAGTGATGCTGCTCGGTTTGCAGTCCTGAATATCACGGCACAAGCAGGATTCACTGCACTGTTAATGTTAGCTATGTTATATTGCTGCCTCTTTTCGGTGGTGTCGAGCCAAACGGACTTTAACGTGTGTTTGAACGAGCTGACGGTTCACTCGTTAAGCTGAAAGAAAGATGCTTCAATCACAGGAGTCACACATGTGTCCACCGCACCATCTGGGAACTCTTCTTGTTTAGCACTCGTAATAACACAATCTTCCTTCTTTTGTGCTGTTTTGCAGTAGTGTATACACCTGAGACTGTCACCTGTCTGTCTGTCCTGCACTCTCTCTCTTTTTCTTTCTCTCTGATTGTGTAATAAAAGTATGAACGTGTATTTATAAGTTACACTTGTGTTTGAATCCTGCAGCTTATCACACATTTGATTTCCATGCGTGACAACTGCAAGTGTCCAGAGTGAGGACAGACTGAGAGACCCACTGCTGCACATCATCTGTGAGGCTTTGCACCCCTGATGATCCACCAGGACAAACTCAGCAGTGTGTGAGGAAGAGGAGGGGGAAGAGCCAGCAGCAGCTGACAGATGGAGAGAATAGACAGACTGTTCCCTGTTTGTGAAGGACTGCTAGAAAACTTTAGAATAAGTAATCGTCTGTCCTGAATCAGTCTTATTCAAGTTACACACTATGAAAGGCAGCAACAAGTTTAATGTCCAGAAACCTAAAGTATGTATCAGCAGCAGAATGGAGCTAAAAATAAATGTTTGTTTCAGTTCTATGAAGCTTTGAGTATTTTGGATTAGTAGCACTGCTGTGTTTGTTGCATCGTATTGCTGTAATTGTTTATATGCTTCATATATTCTGAGCTAAGTTGATCTATAGTGTTACATCATATTCTATAAGGATGTTATGTGTTTGTATACTTTCTGCCCAGTTTGACCCATTTAGCAGAAGTCAGCCTGTTTAAGGCTCTGATATCTATTCTGTATGACTTAAAGCAGTTATGACATGGTCTGATTTTCTCACCCAATGGAATAGACGAGAGCGGAATGATTTCAGTTGAATAAACTGGGAGCGGTCGAGGAGATATGGTTGAAACCAGGCGAGGGGTGTGTCAGAGATGCAGAGAGAGGAAAGTCTGCTTAGAAGTACAGAGTGAGAGATGGTGTCGAAGGCTGAGCTCAGATCTTAAAGGATAAGAACGGTGAGAAGACCAGAGTCTGCTCCGATTAGAAGATCGTTAGTGTCTTTAAGTAAAGCAGTTTCTGTACTGTGACATGAGCGAAAACCAGATTGAAATCTCTCGTAAATATTATTATTAACCAGGTGTAAATGAAGTTGAGCTGCAACCACTTTTTCGAGTATTTTAGAAATGAAGGGTAGATTGGAAATCGGACGGAGGTTGTTAAAGTTGTTAGGGTCTAAAGAAGGTTTTTTCAGTATAGGAGTGACTAGAGCAGTCTTGAATAAGGAGGGAACGATACTGGTGGTGAGAGAAGAGTGAATGATAGCAGAGATGAGTGGGAGTAAAGTAGAGAGGCAGGATTTCACAAGCCCTGTGGGCATGGGGTCAAGATGACATGTGGCAGGCTTTGATTTACATATGAGCTGAGTTGCTGGTGGATGTTATTTTCATAGTCCAGAACAGCATCAAGGAGTTGCAGGTTTCAGGGGAATAGAAGTGTGGTGGTAAAGTGTTGGGGGGTTGAATTAGTTTGTTAAAAACTGAAAACAGAGTCCTTGCATTACCCTCATAAGAACTGATAATACCAGAGTAGAAGCTTTGTTTGGCCTCGCTGATGGAGTCTTTAAACTGAAGTACATGGTATTTATAGATTTCTGAATCAACAGTTAAACCAGATTTCTTATATTTACGCTCTAGCTGGCGAGCTTTGGCCTTCAAAGCTCGGAGGTCAAAGGTAAACCAGGGAGCAGAGCGAGCATTTTTACAGGAGCCAGAGAATCAAGGACAGTGCGTAAACAATTATTATAATATAACAACAAATCATCAGGAGTAGAATAGAAGTCCGGAATCTGAACATTATCCAATCTAGTGAGAATGTCCATATCAATGTTCTTGATGTCGCGGAAGGAGATGAGACGGGTTGGCTTAGTAGAAGAGCAGCAGAGAGTGAGGTTAAATGAAAGGAGGAAGATAAGATAAGATAAGATACCTTTATTAGTCCCACAAGGGGAAATTTCATGTTAAGGCTGCCGACCTATTGCACGCAATGGTGGCACCATCTTACCCTCCGACCATACATATGTAAAGTGTAGAAGTAAATTTAAATCTAATTTGATATACAAAGAGGTGTTTACAAAGGTTATAAAGCTAGTTATGTAGCTATTTGGTGGTTACGTGTTTTGATATTTACATGTTTACATGTTTGAATGTTTAGACATGCATGTTCAAACCAGTAATAAGTATGTGTTATATCTACCTGGTTGTTTTCCCTGTTTTGATCTGAGTATAAGATTTCCTGGCTTCTGAGAGGCCAGTGAAGTATTCATGAGGGCGGCACACAGGAAGTGTGGGTTGTTGTTGCCGTGTGCTAAAAAGTAAAGAGGCTGCTAAAAAGTTATCCGTCTCCGTCTTGCTGTTCCTAATTATTCAGAGAGATTCCCAACCATCTAGTGAACCCTCACGTTACATCTGGTGGCAGCGGTGGGATTTATTTTCTTGATGGATCTGTGTATTTGGTGAGTTTTACTCCCAAGCTGCGGATAAGATCGGTTTTTTTTCCCCGCTGGGATTTATCCCTCTCTGTGAACAGCTGATGAACTGAAAATAATAACAGTAATAATTTTTGGAGATAGTAAGGATTGTTGCAGCTTTTCTCTCTGTTTTTGTGATTTTTGTGATTTTTTTTGTGATTTTTTTTTTGAGCTGGATATTTGTTGGGAACATGTCGGCTGACGAGAGTGAATCTGTGCATGAGCTGCGCTCTTCTCCTGTGCCACATTCGAGGTCAGTGGATGCAATACGGACTGTTGCTGCTCCCGCCCACCATACCGTTTCCAGTGCCCTGACAATAGATCTTCCACCTGTTTTTAAAGGAGATGGGACTGAATCTTTTACTAGTTGGTCTCGTCGCTTTGAAGTGGCAGTGCAAGCTATGACTCCACCTGAGGTAGATTTGCCAACTGTGATGTCCTCTGTTCTGCCTACTCGTCTAGCAGATGCTGCATTTTTGTACTGGGACAGTTTGCCTTCATCAGCCCAGAAAGACTATGATCTAGTGAAGGATAAGCTGAAAGAGGTTTTCGGTCCAAAATATTCTCTGCCATTCTTCCAGACACATGTGAATGCTCGCCCCCGGAAACCAGGTGAAAGTTTAGATGTGTACAGCGCGGATATTACCCGTCTTGTGCTTGAAGCTTTCCCTAACTATGACTACAATGCCTTGGAAGGTGAAAAATTTCGCCGTTTTGTTGCTGGGTTGGACCCCACCTTGCAATCTAAGATTCATGAGATGGGTGCAGAGGATATCGACGGAGCCCTGCGCATTGCCAGCCGTTGTGAGAGAGCACGGGCAGCATTGCAACTTACAGCTGCAGGATCCTCTCATATTCCGTCTTCAGAACAGGTTGCTATGATACGTCCTCAGCCTACTGATGCTAAACTTCTTCAAGCGGTTGAGGAGCTCACGCTTACTGTAACCAGCCTGAAACATGAAGTACAGCAGTTACGGGAGAAACAGAGTTACCTTGCCCAACGTTTGGACTCCAGTTGTGATAGATCCTCCTCTTCCAATGTTCAGTATAGCACCCGCAGTGCGTCCCCGTCGCCTTATCATGCCAGACAACATTCCAGAGACTATTGCTCGCCTGAGAGGCGTTATCATCGTGATCCAGAGTCTCACCGTGAACGTCCTTCTTCCCCTGTTCCCCAGAGGTTCAATGAGTGGGACAAATGTGAGAAACACGATCAACGCACATACCATTCCCAACAGCCCCCCCAGTATTCCAGGTACAATTACCCTGACAATAACAGATACCGACGCAGTCCCAGTCCTGCTCCACGTAGAGTTAGAGATGCTGGGTCCTACAGTAGGACCAGTGTTCGTTTCCAGTCCCCGGAAAGGCCTGCACATTTCACCTCCGGCCCACAGGGAAACTTTCATTAGCTGCTGTTGAGGGGCAAACATCAGCTACAGTATCAGGGCCCCAAAACCACATCCCCCAGTTCCCCTCAGAATCTGATGGATCAGTCTCCTCTAACGTCTTGGCTATTGTCGAGGGCATTGAAGTGTGTGCTCTAATTGACTCTGGTTCCTTTGTCTCCCTTGTGAGTGAAGATTTTCGAAACTCTCATCCAGCTTTGAAAAAACGGCCTATGGTAGCATCCTCTGTGCCAGCTCGTTCGGTCAATGGAGAACGTCTGGAAATCTTAGGCAAGTTAACCGTTGGTATTAGGCTTGGGACTCAGGTATGGCAGCAGGACTTTGAAGTCCTCAGAGGTGCTTACCAGCCAGTCATTCTAGGTTGGGATTTTCTGCAGAGGCACCATGCTCTTCTCGACCTCAAAAACAAAGTGCTGCAACTGTGGGACATGAAAATTCCCCTGTTGCCCAAAGGACATGAGGTGGCTGCCTGCTGTAATGTTTCTGTGTTAGCGCCAACCAAAATTCCAGCTATGAGCGAAACTCTGATCACAGCCTGTGTGTCAGCAGCCACACCGGCTTCTCCTGTTCCAACAGACTACTATGGTGTCTTGATCCCTAATCCAACATGTGACATTGTTGTGGCTCACACTCTCAGTGAAGTTCAGAATGGTACTACAGTGGTTCGAATGCTTAATCCCTCCAGTGATGAAATCGAACTGTACCCTGGACAGCATCTTGGTGAGTTTCATTCAGGCTCATCTGTTGATATCATTCCACTGGAGCAGACATGTTGTGCTACTTCACCTGTGTATGATTCGACTCTGCCGGTGGAAATAGATGAAACAAACTTGTCACACTCCCAGGTTCAGTCCCTGAAATCACTTCTCCAGAAGTATTCAGGAATCTTCAGTAAGCACTCAGAGGACAGAGGTCACACAGGCATAATTAAGCATCATATTCACACAGGTGACGCTACACCGATTAAACAAAGAGCCTATAGAGTGACACCTGAACAGAGAGCTGAAATACAGACTCAAGTTGACAACCTTTTAAAGGCAGGTGTCATCGAAGAAAGCTACAGTCCATGGGCCGCCCCAGTTGTTCTGGTGCGAAAGAAAAATGGTACGTGGCGTTTCTGTCTCGACTATAGGAAACTCAATGCAGTGACAATCAAAGACTCTCATCCTCTTCCAAGGGTTGATGATGCACTGGATGCGCTGTCAGGTTCTGCCTGGTTCTCCACAATGGACCTTCAACATGGCTATTGGCAGGTTGAACTGGAAGAGAAGGATCGTGAGAAAACTGCTTTCACAACCGGC
Source organism: Simochromis diagramma (assembly GCF_900408965.1). Classification (NCBI taxonomy): domain Eukaryota; kingdom Metazoa; phylum Chordata; class Actinopteri; order Cichliformes; family Cichlidae; genus Simochromis; species Simochromis diagramma. The sequence continues at coordinate 26,349,001 of NW_024386801.1, forward strand.
AGTGGACTTTACCACTTCACTGTTATGCCCATGGGACTCACAAACGCTCCAGCCACATGTCAACGGTTAATGGAGATGGTACTTCGTGGCCTTCCCTGGAAAACCTGCTTAGTGTATTTGGATGATGTCCTCATTTACAGCCGCTCTTTCGCAGAACATCTCCAGCATCTGGAAGAAATTTTCGGCAGATTCCAGGCAAGTGGCTTGAAGCTAAACCCCTCAAAATGCTGTTTTGCCAAAGATCAGGTACAATTTCTGGGCCACATTGTATCAAAACATGGCATCCAGCCTGACCCCAGAAATGTGAACAGTGTGCAAGCCTGGCCTATTCCACAAACAGCGACAGAAGTAAGGTCATTCCTTGGGCTTTGTTCATATTATCGCAAGTTCATTCAAAACTTTGCGCACCACAGTGTCCCCCTACATGCTCTCACTGAGAAGCATGCAACTTTTCAATGGACTTCTCAGTGCCAGGATGCATTCATGTATCTGAAACATGCCCTCTCAAACCCTCCAGTGGTTTCATTCCCTGACTTCACATTGCCATTTTCTCTGTATACTGATGCTTCTAGCACAGCTATTGGCAGTGTACTAGCTCAAAAACAGGGACAGCAAGAGAAAGTCATTGCCTATGCTAGCCATGCGCTTACAAAGGCAGAAAGAAAGTGGTCGACTTATGATCGAGAACTCTGGGCCATTGTTTGGGCAGTTAGACATTTTCGGCACTACCTCTACAAGCAGCCATTTGTTATTGTCACGGATCACAAGCCCCTCCTGGGTCTTCGGAAAATACCCATTGACAGTGATAGAACTGGTCGCCGTGCTCGCTGGGCTCTTGAACTTGATCCTTTTGAGTGGACTGTGATTCATAAAGATGGCCACCGCCACCTCAATGCGGACGCACTGTCACGTCGCCCTGTCACTGGTGAAACCGTAGAGCAGGACACAGTCTGCACTGCTTCTGCTACCTTGAAACCTGAAGAGAGGTGCGTAGGTCCTGCAGGCCCACCCAACCATAGTCCCTGCAGTACTGACCAAAAACACATTCCATGCAATGACTTTCCTGATCCATGACTGCAGTGTGCAGCACTATCTGTTTCATCCACATTTGTGCTTGAGCTGCCTGAAGATGATCTCAAAAGTGAACAACAAAAAGATCCTGTACTGTCAGAAGTCATTGGCTGGAAAGCTAAGGGTCAGAAACCACCCTACTGGCGTATGAAAAAATGCCCACCTCAGGAAAAAGTGCTATGGCATGAGTACTCTAGACTTACCTTTCACAATGGCTTACTCTGTCGTAAAGCTTTCAACCCGTCCCAAAAGTCAGTATTGCATCAGTTGGTTGTTCCTGAATCTTTAAAAGACACTGTCCTACAGCTGCTGCATGGCAACCCAGTGTCCGGTCACCTATCAGCAGATAAGGTCCTGAAATGTGCTCAGCAGCTATATTACTGGCCATTCATGTCACGTGACATCAGAATATGGTGCACACAATGCACTCCATGTGATGCCAGACGGAATCCCACACCTCATCACAGAGCTCCAATGAAAACAATTGTTGCTGCGGAGCCATTTCAAAAGGTGGCAGCTGACATACTTGAACTCCCCATTACGAGTCGTGGCAACAGGTACGTACTCGTTGTTCAAGACTATTTCTCGAAATATGTCAATCTCTATGCTATCGCAGACCAACGTGCCACAACAGTTGCAAAATGCCTGTTTGACAACTTCATCTGTCAGCACGGCGTCCCTGAAATGCTACACACGGACCAAGGACGTCAGTTTGAATCTGACCTGGTGAAACATCTGTGTCAGCTGCTAGGCATCCAGAAGACACGGACCAGCCCATATCACCCTCAATGCGATGGGATGGTCGAGAGGTTCAATCGAACACTTATTGACCAGTTAGCTAAGTTACTCCTTCAGCAGCCTGGCGAATGGGATGACTGCCTCAATCAAGTTGCTTTGGCTTACAACACCAGTCCTCACTCTACCACGGGGTTTACGCCATTTTTTCTCACACATGGACATGAGGCACGGATGCCTGCTAATATGCTGTTGCCTACCAACATGTCAGCATCATCTACTTCTGTTTCTCCTGCTGACTACGTCACCCAGTTGACTCAGAGACTTCAGTCTGCCTTCAGCACTGCTGCATGGAACAGAGATTGTGCCCACAACCAGCAGAAACAACTGTACGATAGGGGCATCAAACACACTCCTTATGTTCCGGGTGACTTGGTGTGGTTAAATGACCCCACTACAGCAAAGCAGAAACTTGCTCCACATTGGAAGGGCCCCTTTGAGATATTGGAGTGCCTTGGAACAGATGGAGAAAACCCTGGTGTCACGTACAGGATTCGCTACCTCCTGGACCAATCAGACAAGACTCAAATTGTTCACTACAATCGTCTCAGGCCGTACAAAGCACCTGTCCCTAAAGGTGGAACCAACTCACCTGCTGGCCACATACCTGTACAGCCCGAGATTTCACAGTTGACTGCATTATCAGGTGCGTTGCCCTTCACAGCTTCAAAATCTGCAGCTGAAGGGAGCTGGAATGTTCAGGGCCGCAGCCCTGCAACCTCATCAGACCCTCAGGTTTGTCAGCCACCACCTCTAAACCAGTCACGACCCCATTCCCACTCTCCTTTGTCCCCTTCTCCTCGGTCTGAGACTGTAACGACTTCCCCCTCTGGCCATGTGGTGATACACCAATCAGACATTGTCCCTTCAACTCCTCATCGAGTATCTGGTGTTTCACAGCGATGTGGGAGACGTCAAGTTGTGCCTCCCAGATACCTCAAGGACTATGTTTTGAACTGAACTTGTTTTTGGTTTTGCTGTTGTTTTATTGTTGTCCCCTTTGCTCGCAGCATGTTGGGGTTTTTTTTTTTCCTTTTCTGTAGGGAAACGGGGACGTTTCTTATGTGAGGGGGGGAGGAAAATGTAAAGTGTAGAAGTAAATTTAAATCTAATTTGATATACAAAGAGGTGTTTACAAAGGTTATAAAGCTAGTTATGTAGCTATTTGGTGGTTACGTGTTTTGATATTTACATGTTTACATGTTTGAATGTTTAGACATGCATGTTCAAACCAGTAATAAGTATGTGTTATATCTACCTGGTTGTTTTCCCTGTTTTGATCTGAGTATAAGATTTCCTGGCTTCTGAGAGGCCAGTGAAGTATTCATGAGGGCGGCACACAGGAAGTGTGGGTTGTTGTTGCCGTGTGCTAAAAAGTAAAGAGGCTGCTAAAAAGTTATCCGTCTCCGTCTTGCTGTTCCTAATTATTCAGAGAGATTCCCAACCATCTAGTGAACCCTCACATTACACATACATTACACAAAAAGATCACATGGGGAAGACAGGTCAGAGAGGTATAACAATGAAAAATGCACCACATGAGAAAAGATAAGGAAAAAAAAAAAAACTCCCCCCAGACTGAGCTCCAACAGGGAGATCAGTTTGAGAACAGAAAAAAACACCTCTGCACATAGCACATGAAAAAAACTCTTAATACACCAAAGAAACGCATGAAAAGCCACCTGGATGGGTAAAGGGTGAGAGACAGCCGATGTAGACAGTATTTTGCTGGGCTTAGAGATGGATTTTTAAGTAGTGTTTTAAGTACTGCCAGCTTAAAAGCCTGTGGTACATAGCCGACTATTATAGACAGGTTGATCATATTTAAGATTAAAGCATTAATTAATGACAAGACTTCTTTGACCTGACTTGTAGGAAGGGGGTCTAAAAGACTTGCTGATGGTGTGGAGGAAGTAATTACTGAAGTTAACTCAGATAGATCAATTGGAAAAAAGGATCTACATAAATATCAATGGTGCTGAAAGTACCTGCATAATGTTACATCTGTAAGATGATTTTGCGGGATTTTTTTCTCTAATGGTTAAAATTGTATTTGTGAAGAAGTTCATGAAGTCATTACTAGTTAACGTTAAAGGGATGGTTGGCTCAACAGAGCTCTGACTTTTTGTCAGCCTGGCTACAGTGTTGAAGAGAAACCTGGGGTTGTTCTTATTTTCTTCAATCAGTGACAAATAGTAACATGTTCTGGCTTCATGGAGGGCTTTCTTATAGAGCAAAACACAATTTTTCTAGGCTAAATGATGATCCTCTAAATTTGTTATATGCCATTTTCTCTCCAGCTTACAAGTTATCTGTTTTAGGCTACGTGATTGAAAGTTATACCAGGCAGTCAAGTATCTGAATTAAGGTTCTGTTTTTCAGAGGAGCTATAGTATCCAGTATCATACCTAGTAAAGAGGTAAAATTATTAACAAGATAATTGACCTCTGTTGTAGTGGTGCTCAGGTAGCTGCTCTGTGTTGGTACAGGGCATTGAAGATGATAACAGTGGGTGGATTATATTCTTAAACTTAGTTACAGCGCTTTCAGAAAGACATCTACTTTGATAAAGTCTACTCTCCACTGCTGTGTAATCAATTATTGTAAATGTAAATGTTATCAGGAAATGATCAGACAGGAGAGGGTTTTCAGGAAACACTGTTAAATGTTCAGTTTCTATGCCATATGTTAAAACAAGATCTAGAGTGTGATTAAAGTGGTGGGTGGGTTCTTTTACATTTTGAGAGAAGCCAATTGAGTCTAATAATAGATTAAATGCCATTTTGAGGCGGTCATATGTTTTTTGTCATATGTTTTTTGTCATATGTTTTTTGGTTTGTTTTTTGTCTGTTTGGGAGCTGACACAGCCTCTAAGGAGATGGGGTTTTGGGGGAATAATGTGAGGAGAGAAACTGCAGAGAGGCGTGTAAGATGGCGCCGGTGAGGTCGGCTGCCGTCACGACTGCTCCGACCACTTTTTCTTTGTCTTTGTTTTTTAAGTTAGTTTTCAGCGTTTCTAAATCGGCAAAACCATCACCATTGGGTACATTAGGTATGACAGTGACACTCTTGTTTCTATTGGTATACAATGTACTCACAATTCGAAGTTTTTAACTCCGGACCCGAGCTGGCCGAGTGAGATCTCGAGGGAGAACAAAGGGAAGCGGCGGCGGCCTAGAGGGAAGCGAGCCGGCGTCAGGAACAGGCTGAGAGCTCGTGCACACCGCACACCTCTGCCTAGCATCCTGCTCGCCAACGTCCAGTCACTGGAGAACAAGCTTGACGACCTCAGGGCCAGGATAAAGTTCCAGAGAGACATTCGGGACTGCAATCTCCTCTGCTTCACCGAGACATGGCTGAACCCAGCGGTGCCGGACCACGCCATCCAGCCGGCCGAGTTCTTCTCGGTTCACCGCATGGACAGGACACGGGACTCGGGGAAGTCAAGGGGAGGCGGCGTGTGTTTAATGGTGAACAACAACTGGTGCAACAGTGCGAACGTTGTTCCTCTCACACGCTCCTGCACACCAAATCTGGAACTACTGTCCATCATGTGTCGTCCTTTTTATCTACCTCGGGAATTTACATCGGTCATTGTAAGTGCCGTTTATATTCCACCACAAGCGGACACGGTCACCGCCTTATGCGAGCTGCATGAGGCACTCACACAGCACCAGACACAACACCGGGACGCTGCGCTTATTGTGACGGGGGACTTTAATAGCGCCAACCTCAAACGCGCAGCGCCGAACTTTTATCAACACATCACCTGCCCCACCAGAGGTGAAAGGACACTGGACCACTGCTACACTACGGTCAAGGACGGCTACAAGGCACAATCCCGCCCCCCGTTTGGCAAATCTGATCACGCCGCCATTTTCCTCATGCCAAAATACAAACAAAGGCTGAAACAGGAAGTTCCGGTTCAGAGGAAGGTCGCGCGCTGGACGGACCAATCGGTGGCCGCGTTACAGGACGCACTCGATGACGCAGACTGGGGCATGTTCAGGAACAGCTCCGACGATGACGTCAACATGTTTACGGAAGCGGTTGTGGGATTCATCGGGAAACTAGCGGATGATACCGTGGAGACAAAGACTATCACAACGTTTCCCAACCAGAAGCCGTGGGTGGATAAAACCATCCGCGACGCTCTGAGATCCCGCACCGCTGCCTACAACACGGGACCCATGACGGCGGACATGGACCCGTACAAAGCCGCGTCATATAACGTGCGGAGGGCGGTGAAAGAGGCGAAGCAGCACTACGGGAGGAAACTAGAGTCACAACTCCAACAGAGTGACTCTAGGAGCCTGTGGCGGGGACTAAGGACAATAACGGACTATAAAGCACCAACAACCGGTATGACGAACGCGGCCGTGACTCTGGCAGACGAGCTGAACACTTTCTATGCTCGCTTCGAGGCTGCAGCTAAGGTCTCCAACAATGCTAGTGTTAGCGGCGCTAACGGCTGCAGACAGGAAGATGCTGCCAGCACCGGAAACGTGCTCGTCATCTCCGAGCATGAAGTAAGGAGAGCCTTCAAGAGAGTGAACACCAGGAAAGCAGCAGGACCAGACGGCATCCCAGGTCGTATCCTAAGAGACTGCGCATACCAGCTAGCTCCTGTGTTCACTGAGATATTCAACATCTCTCTATCTCAGTCGGTGATCCCCACATGCTTCAAAGAGTCCATCATTGTTCCTGTCCCGAAGAAACCCCACCCTGCTTCTCTCAATGACTATCGCCCTGTAGCCCTCACCTCAGTAGTGATGAAGTGCTTTGAACGCCTGGTCAGAGACTTCATCATTTCTTCACTACCAGACACACTGGACCCACTACAGTTCGCTTACCGTCCAAATCGTTCCACAGACGATGCCATCTCTCATCTCCTCCACACATCACTCACTCACTTGGACACTAGAAGGGGGAATTATGTTAAAATGCTCTTCATAGACTACAGCTCTGCATTTAACACCATAATTCCCTCCACACTCACCACCAAGCTGGAGCATCTGGGACTCAGCTCATCTATGTGTCAGTGGATCTCCAACTTCCTAACTGGCAGACCACAGGCAGTAAGGATGGGCGGACATGTCTCAGCCTCCTCCACCACTCTCAGCACTGGAGCCCCCCAGGGGTGTGTTCTGAGCCCCCTGCTGTACTCTTTGTACACATATGACTGTGTGGCCACTACCAGCTCCACCACCATCATCAAGTTTGCTGACGACACCGTCGTGGTGGGCCTGATCTCTGATAACAACGAGACGGCCTACCTGAAGGAGATTAGGAATCTGGAGAACTGGTGCCAGAGGAACAACCTCCTTCTAAACGTCAGTAAGACAAAGGAGCTGATAGTGGACTTCAGCACAAAGCAGGAGAGGAACTACCAGACCCCCGTCATCAACGAGTGCCCAGTGGAGAGAGTGGACAGCTTCAAATACCTCGGAGTTCACATCACGCAGGACCTGTCATGGTCCTGTCACATCAACACCGTGGTGAAAAAGGCCCGACAGCGTCTCTACCACCTCAGACGCTTGAGAGACTTCCAACTGCCCTCCAAGGTGCTCAGGAACTTTTACTCGTGCACCATAGAGAGCATCCTGGCGGGAAACATCTTAACCTGGTTCGGGAACAGCACCATGCAGGACAGACGAGCTCTACAGAGGGTTGTGCGGTCAGCTGAGCGCACCATCCGCTCCGAGCTCCCTGACCTGCACTCAATCTACAGCAGGCGGTGCTGGACCAAGGCCAGGAAGATCGTGAAGGACCTCAGCCATCCCAACAACGGACTGTTCTCTCTGTTGAGGTCAGGAAAGCGATTCCGCTCCCTGAAGACCAACACAGAGAGACTGAGGAGGAGCTTCTTCCCGCAGGCGATACGGTCTCTCAATCACACCACCACACAGTACTGACCCACACATACAGTTCTTACACACACTGGACTTTCTGGACTTTGTTTTTGCACAACACTGGTCACTATATTCTTCATTTCCGGTTAATACTTGTACAGCTGCTGTTATTGTGTATATATTATTTATATTTAGATTTCTTCATACATTCTTATATAGTTCTATATTGTGTATTTTGTTGTACAGTTATTTTATTTTCAACTTTAATTTATATATTTTATCTTATTCTTCCCAGTTAAATTTACCCTTCATTCTAATTTGTGTTGTACAGTTATTTCATTTTTAACTTTAATTTATATTTTATTCCTTCCTAGTTAAATTTACCCTTTTTAATTTTTCATATTTATTTCCTATCTTATTCATAGCCTTTCCTTTTTTTTGTTTTCTTTAGGTCACGAGCAGTTGTCCAAGCATTTCACTACATATCGTACTGTGTATGACTGTGTACGTGACAAATAAAATTTGAATTTGATTTGAATTTGAATTTGAATTTGTAATGATGGAGGTTTGGTTTGAGTTTAATGTTAAATCATAGCAAACAGCAAATACTTGATTTCAAAATGACCTTTAATATTCTAAATGTAAAGTTTTCCATTTTTAAAGAGCATTACAATCACCTCATGTAGTTTTTATTTCGTTGTGTGTTGCATTTTCTATTTAAGTCTGTTACAAGTGTATTCATATTGTATTCAGATTACTTCTTCAAATAACTTTCCACACTATTCTTCGACACAAAATAATTAAATAATTTTACCAAAAGTAAGTTGTGAGATTATAATATTATTTTATGCCATGTTAGACCCCTAATTAAAGGTTGTGAATTATTATGTAGTCTTAGTTTGCATTATTCTCCTGAATTAGAAGAAGGTGATAACTATTGCATTAGTTAAACTGATTTGCATTACATTAGACTGCTGATTTATTGTGGATGAATGATATTGTTTTATGATGTTATAAGAAATACTGTTTGCAGAAAGTCATCGCCTTATTTGTCTGATTAGAAGAGAACAGAGCATGCTGGAGTTTTCTGCCCCATCTCAGCAGGAGCAGATAAACAGGGAGCCAAGGTCGTAGCTTAGGCGCCGTGTGAGAGAAAGCATGTGAGTGTTTAGGCTTTTTATGATAAGGTGGGGGCACCAGAGGCTATAAGAGTTTGATTAATGCTCCACCATTTTGAGATCTGAGGCTGTCTGCATCAGTGTCCATCTCCCACGCGTGTGACTATTAAAATCATTGTTTGACTTAACCCGGCCGGACCAGTGTTGTTATTGTGGTTTTTCCTCTTGTCTCCATCCCCAATTTTGAACTCGTAACAAAGTATAAAATACTTAATTGTAAAAATTAAGTGATATAACAGCAAGTACAACTACAATAGCAGAAAAAAAATCATTTTTATGAAATAATTGTACAAAGATTTATCAAAGACTTTAAAGGTAACAAACACAATTCCAAGTGTTGATTACTTTTTCAGATTATTCTGAAAAAATAATGAGGGAAATCTTGTTTTATAAAAATGATTGAAAGCCATAATTACACATAAGAGCACTTTTAGAATATCTGTAGTCGACAATGGGAAAAGGTCCAAATCTCAGCTAAATCAACTCTGTAGGTGCTTCAGCTCTTCAGTGACAGACAGTTGAGGGACATCTTTGTCTCATTAAAATGACACAATGTTTGACTCAGTCTGACTCTGAGTGATGGCTGTTTTTGAGATATTACAACAGAAGTGTCAGTGGGAATAAAAAAAGGATGAGTTTTTCAGGTTGTACCTCAGAAGTCTGCATTTAGCTCCTTTTCTGCATCTCATGACACCAGCAAGCTAAAGAACTCAGAATTTGGTTTTTATAAGTTGCAATCAAATAACTGAGGCTAACAGAGGCAAGCTTACCAGGCACCAGGAGGAAAACAGTGGGCCCTGGTTCGTCTCAATGCTCAGCAAAGAGCTTGTCTCTCATATGAAAAATATTCAAATGTCAGTTTTAGGCTGATAAGATAGTATACATTGAGCTGAAACAGGCTGACTGTCACGGCTCATGTAACAGTGGAATGAGAAATGTTTCCATGTGATTACAGCATCAGTTCATGAAATGCCTTTCGCCCAACCACATGAGATTTGCCTGAAAGAATCCAAGGTAAAGATATAACACACGCTATGTGTCATAATGGCAGCCAGCACAAATCCTCCCTTTTTGGCCTTCTCTGCTTCCAAACCATCTTCGTCTGTTGTACATGAATAATTAATTAGATTCATACTGAAGAAAATGGGCAAGATACTGAGCCTCGAGTTTCCCCCAGAGCATCAATCAGACTGTGCGCGCGTTTGTGTGAATGTTATATAAGGTGCTTGGTATAGAAAAAGTGCCTGTATGAATGTGTGTGTGAATGGTTGAACGAGACTTGTAGTAAAAAGTGGGTGGTGCTTTGTCACAGAAAGGTCCACAGATGCAGCATAGCAGTCTGACAAAGGAAGGGAGCAGTGGTCTTGAAACAGAGAGACAGATTAAAGCAAAACTTTCTGTTTCAGGAAGAGCTCTGTCTGATTTTCATGATTTGCTGATCACTTTTCCTTGAACTGCTGCTTCTATGGGTGAGTAGTGTGACAAAATGTAAATGCAAAGTGCGTGATCTGTGTCATTCTCTTCAAATTGTTCGGAGAGCCCTTGTGTGCTGTGGAAGAAGATCTCTGTCATCAGGACAGAGAGGTTTCTTGCATAAAGGCGATCATTTAGAACTACATCACCCTGACCTGCTGTGACTCTTCACTTCTAGTGGACACGTGGAGCCAAACCGCGGCAACAGATCTGTCGTGGCTGGGGTTTTGGGCCAATTCCAGGACTATTCTAGTAATCCTGTGCTTTAGTTCTTCTGGTATTTTTCAGTTCAGGTTTGAGTCCCTGTGATAGGTATGACTTTGAGTTTATGAGTTGATTTTATTGTTATCTCTTCTTGTGTTGGCCGTGACCTCATATTTCCTCCTCTGCGTTTGTTTTTGCTGTCCTGTCTTTTCTTTTCTCCAACAGTTTGTTTAATGTTAGTCTTCATGTCTCCATGTGAGTTATCATTTGGTTATTTTCTGATTGAGTTTAAAATTAGTCTTATCTGGTGCCTTGCATTACAATGACTTTTTCCTCTCTCCTTTATGACTGTCTTTAGATTTCTGATTCATTTGGACTTTTCGACTTCTGCTTTTCTCTGGTTTTCATGCTGTGTATTTACCATTTTGGATTTATGTGCTATGATCTGAAATGTTGGCCTTCTTTGGTCTCGTTATTAGTTCAGCAGGTTTAGTTTGGTTGCAGCCTGCCTCTGCATACCATTTCATGACAAGAATAGCGCCACAGCTTAAGACAGGAAACAGATCTCCTCATTAAAGGAGGTTCAGCTTTTCCAAATAAGCCAGTTAGCTAGGGTGACCAACTGTCCTCTTTTTTGCACTTGTTGACTTGTAAAAGCCTATATGACATTTTTTTTTTTATTTCACCATTCATTAACTGTACAGAGAAGTTTTCTTTAAGCAAACAGTATTATAAAAGTTCTTCATGACTGGGCCAAGTGTCCTCTTTTTTGGAAATCAAAATATGGTCACCCTACAGTTAACCAATAAGCCAATAATGCCTCAGCTATTCCTTCTTATTTCAGTAACACACACTCAACTGTGAGGCCAAAATCAACAACGAGGGCTCTCAGCCTCAATGAGTGAAAAGTGCTCTGTTTTTAGTGGTGAAAATTCAGAGTTTAAATGTGATGTGTTATAAAAATGTATTGTATCTTTTGTGGCTGAAGGCTGATTGTAAAACTACAACAGCAAATGTGGCTAAAACAATCATAATGACAACAACAGTAACAAAACCAATGTGCACCATAGCTGGAAGCCACAAGTTCAGCATGACATAAGACTGTAAAGTATGTTGAACAGAGTCAGTGAAGCCAAAGAGAAGTCCCTGAGGGGAGATTACATGTGCTGAATTAACTTCAGGATGCTTAAAATACTGCTCATGTGTAGCCATGTCTAAAGTTTTTTGTATATCTTCACTTTTGTTTTCTAAAAACGTGTCACAAACATGTGCAGGTCAGATTTCTGCTAGAAAGCAATGACCTGCATTTTTTTATATACATGTGCATTTATTGGGTTGGTCTCTCTCTCTGCCCACACACACACACTACTCCCTGGTGGAGTAGCAGTGTGGAGTCACCCACAAAGTAGAACTTTGAACAGCTGGCTTCACTTATCAGTTAGCACTCAGATCAGGAACTGACTGGATAATAACTCAGGCCAAGAATTGAAAATTCTCATAGATCATCAGGCTGCTCGTTTCCTCAGCTAAACTATTGAGTTTTTGAGAGTTGTAATCATGTAATCATAGCAGAATTTACACAGCTGTAGGCAAAAATATAACTTTAATGATCTACCTGCAATATCTATTGAATTAATCTTTAACTTTAACCCTGCTTTTGGCACTTTTTCAGCAAACCACCTGACAAAATTACCTGTATTATGCATTATGTTAACTTCAGTGAATTCAAATTAATTCAAATAAATTCTATTTACAAAGTGCCAAATCACAACAACAGTGCCATCGGGGTGCTTCCCGGTCATTCTCTTTTAAATAGCTGTCTGTATTAGTGACTCCCCTAGTACCAATGTAATCAGTATCAGATTACTTAAAGACATGAACTACTGGCTGTTGTTCACCTCATCAGCTTTTATCTTTTGATAATTCTTTCTTTCAGTCTTCTCAGACAGAAAAAAAACTGAACGTGTGACACTAAACCATGTTTTAAAAACTGATACAGTGAAGCGAAGCTCCGCCTCTTTTTGCTTATGGATAAACCCAGAGGACAGCATCAGAGAGATATGGATCAGCTGGTGGTGGTGGTTCTGCTGCTGTGGAGCTCAGGTATGATTCTGCTTTGAAGACCAGCAAACAGCTGGCCTACACACCAGCATCACCCAGAATCAACCACATCACATCAAAGGTTCAGAGGAAGAGAATAAAAATGGAAAGTTTGAGAACTTTAAGAGTGAAAGGAATGGAAGTTAGAATCTTTCAGATTAGATTTTGACAACACATTTAAAAGAGTTTTAACAGATCTAGCAAAAAAAAATCTTTGGACAGCTCAAGAAATCCAAGATGAGCTTGTAGCAGAATTATGGGAAGAGAAAAGTATAGCGAAGGAAAGTAACAGCTCATAATCTGAAGGCTGCCACATCATCTGTCAAACATGGTGCAGGCAGTACAAAGGAATAAAATCAAAGGATATTTTTTCAAGTATTAATATGCCAATGAAACATTTAATCTTAAACAAAATATTCATTTTCAACTCAAGTAATTCCATCTGTGACTTTACATTTATACACCAAACATATAATTGCAAGCAGGTAAAATAAGTCGGTGAATTCACTGACATGTTTCAGAGTGTTTGCTCTGACCACAGCTAACTGCTGATGGTTGTGCTCTGATTGTTTTTCCTCAGGACTTCAAGCTAAAGAAAACTACAATTCAACAGGTAAATATTAAAATCAAAAGAAATATATACAGAGAGGCAAAATCAGCAGTGAAGTTTGACATTAATTTTTCAAGAAGTAAATTCATTTCTTTACTGATGACTCTCTGCTTTCTGAGTTCAGAGTTTGTCAGGTTGATGGGAGGAGTCAGTCGCTGTACAGGAACACTGGAGTTGAAAAATCTAGGAGAATGGAGACCAGTGGATTTCTCTGACTTCAGCCTAAAAACAGCAGCTGTTGTCTGTGAACATCTGGACTGTGGCTCTGCTGTTTCTGCAGAAGCAAGAAATGAGTCCTCAGCCAGATCTGTGTGGAGGATCAAGCCTGACTGTGTTAGACATGGCGCTGCACTGAGACAGTGTGTAGTATCAAGACCCACTTACAGTACTGTGAATCTCACCTGTTCAGGTGAGCCCATCATACATCACCTGTGTTATTGATGTATTAGATTGTGACCAGTGTCGGTCAAGTTACTTGAAAAAAAAGTAATTAGTTACTAATTACTGATTACCTCTCCAAGAAACTAATCCCGTTACTTTACTGATTAATTACTTTTGAAAATAAGTAGTTACTTTTTTTTACTTTAAAAAAAAAAACATGATACACAACCTGAATATGTAATAAAGCAATAGACCTTTCAGCCCAATTCTATGTTTTCTACATAATCCATCATATAAAATTTAAAAAATGTATTAAATAAAAAGGTCTCTTTTTAAAACTTGTTTTAATAGTTTTAATCTTTTAACTTTATGCACATTGCATCAAGCAAAAATTAAATTATATGCAACAGTCTTTGACTTGAAATTTGTTTAACATTTAAACCTTTATTCTGCATATTCCAGCACATAAAATTTAACAATTTTTTCACTCACTCTTTCAAATAGATACAAGTAAAACACAGTAAAAAAATAAATCAAATCAAAGATTCAGCAACACTAATTCCTGTCGCTCTTAAATCCATTTCCATTTTTTAGCAGGAGTGGAGTGGAGGTTTGCCCGGTGCCGCAGAGGTCATGTCAGTGGGGGGGATCCGGGGGTTTCTCCGTGAATTTCACATTCTCGTGGCAGCTTGCTAGCTGCTTGCTCAGATTTGAAGTTAAATTTTTTGCTGTAGAAAGAAGTTTTCTTCCCACGCAGAGTGTACAGTGGATGTTTTTTGTCACTTTTTACAGAATCAAACTCAAAGTAATGTCAGTTCTCCCAAGCATGGTCGTACTTGCTCCAGCACTCCATATAATTCATTGTGGATCTACACACGTCTGTTGCTGCCACGGACACCACGCGCTCGTACGTCATTGTCATGAGACACTCACAAATAAAATCACAGTTTAGTAATGTAGTAATGCAGCGTGCTTATGGGAAAGTAAAAGTAATCTAATTACTTTTTTGCAATAGTAATCCCTTACCTTACTGGTTACTTGAAAAAAGTAATCGGATTAGATTAACGTTACTCCTAACGTGTTACTGCCCATCTCTGGTTGTGACACACACAGTAGATGACTGTTCCAAAGCAGGGACAGAGCTGAGCATCAGGAGACACCAGAACCAACAATAGGCTCCTGCAAATCTTTGAGCTTCCTTAGTTGCCTTCACAAGCAAAAGAACAAGTGAGCTATCGGTCACAAATTTGAAGATCTCAGTCTCACAAAGATTGACATATTGACAAACCTCTTTAGACTTGGCAGTTTTTTTTAAAGAAAACAATTCAGCCAAGTATCATTTTAGAAAAATGTTGACTTTTTCATGCAAAGACCGTGGAATTGCTCAGCAGAAGAAATAAAACAGAGGCCTTTACAAATCATGATGATGTGCCCTCAATTGAAAATAAAAGATTACTGAGAGCTCTTCAAGTGTATACACTGTAAATGTGATGCTAACATGTCTCCAGTGTGTGATGTTATAAAGATGTATAAATGATGAAGTTATGTTGGAGTTGTGTTGGGTTTGAATCAGTGAATAGTTGTTTGTTGCCATCTTTTTCTTGTGTGTCTGCTGTCTCTGATCTCTCTGTTTGATCTTCTCTGATGTCTCCAGACTCTGTCAGGCTGCTGAATGGTTCCAGTCTGTGTTCAGGCAGACTGGAGGTGAAGTCTAACCAGAGCTGGTCCTCAGTGTGTGAAGCTGACTTTGACCAGCAGAATGCAGAGGTGGTCTGTAGGGAGCTCGGCTGTGGGCCTCCTTCAGTCCTCCAGGGGGCGCTCTATGGAGAAGTGGAGGCTCCAGTGTGGAGCAAAGAGTTCCAGTGTGGAGGCCATGAGTCTGCTCTCCTGGACTGTAGAAGCTCAGGCTCACCTAGAAACAGCTGCTCACCTGGCAAAGCTGTTGGACTCACCTGCTCAGGTAGAAGAGGAGCTGCTGCTTTGATGTAGTTCAAACTTACTTTATCCTTTTACTGATGACTCTCTGCTTTCTGTTAGAGCTTAGACGTGTCAAGTTGGTGGGAGGAGCCAGTCACTGTGCAGGTATACTGGAAGTGAGCCATCTGAGGAAGTGGAGACCAGTCAGTCACTCTTACTGGACTCTAAAGGCAGCAGCTGTTGTGTGTGAACATCTGGATTGTGGCTCAGCTGTTTCTTTGGAACCTGAATTATCAGGAAAATCTTTGTGGAAGATCAAACAAAATTGTATCAAATCTGGATCTGCTCTGTGGGAATGTGCAACATCAGGTTTTTCATCTCACATCCTGAAGCTCACCTGTTCAGGTAAACCCGTCAGTCAAAAATCGTCTGACATAATCAGAAAAAGATCTCATATAGACACTCATGAATGTTAAATATTATGCATCTTCATAAGGTGAGTTTTATGTTTCAATATTACTGTTTTTAGGCTTCAGTTTCCATCCTGCAAAGGTCAACACCACAAAACATATAATACTTGTTCACAAAAAACAGATTGTGGTCTATCACATTTTAATGAAACAAAAAAATATTCACAAAGTCCAAAACAGTGTTATAATGACAGACTCCAAACAATAATTGTGTTATGACAGTGGAAATAGGTTATAGTCTGCTCAGTGTTTCAGCATTACAGATATATAAGCAAAGAATGCTTTTCAACAGAGTAACTAGATATGCTGTACCTTATCAAATAGTGTATTTTTATGTAGCCCACCTTTCATTTGAGAAATGTCCTTAAACCATTTTTTAGCCACAGTAGTTCTTAATTATGGAACTAAAGGACAAAATTCATAAGTACAAGAAATAGGAATATAATAACTAGTTTGTTGAAACGATTTTACTAAAACACCTCTCAGTCCTAAAACACAAATCTTACTTACTGTATTTTAAAAGCTATGAATAAACTGTTGAAAAAAAGGTATGGCGGCATTTAAAAATGTATCCTAATGGAGCAAAGGAGATGTTTTATTTGAATGTTCATTTAAAATCCAAAGGGAAGATAAATTATGACAGACGAAAAAGTATTGCAAATGTTTTTATTTATTCAATTACAGAGTTATTTCTCTCTCCATGTGCATGTGTGTCTGACGCAATGGCTGTATCCCAATTCAGGGTATGCAGCCTCAACGGTCCTCAAGGGCCGCATACTCAAAATTGCAAGTTGCATTTATTTATCGTTCCTATCACCTTAAATCTTCACTCAAAGACAAGTATCTTTGACAGTGTATATATAGATGTATTATATATAAGAGACAACTATTGTTTGTTTAATATGTTGGCATTACATTACATTTGGCTCAATGCTTACATATATGTGTAAAAAGCAAATGTACGAGCTGTGATAACTGTTTCTGATAAAATGAAGAGTAGACTGATATATGAAATATTCCTTTATTGGGTGAGAAAATCAGACCATGTCATAACTGCTTTAAGTCATACAGAATAGATATCAGAGCCTTATACAGGCTGACTTCTGCTAAATGGGTCAAACTGGGCAGAAAGTATACAAACACATAACATCCTTATAGAATATGATGTAACACTATAGATCAACTTACCTCAGAATATATAAAGCATATAAACAATTACAGCAATATGATGCAACAAACACAGCAGTGCTACTAATCCAAAATACTCAAAGCTTCATAGAACTGGAACAAACATTTATTTTTAGCTCCATTCTGCTGCTGATACATACTTTAGGTTTCTGAATATTACACTTGTTGCTGCCTTTCATAGTGTGTAACTTGAAGGCCCTGAGTACTTTCTCCCACACTGAAAACACTGGAATGATCAAATTATTTGAATATTACCTAATAAGACTGATTCAGGACAGACAATTAGTTATGTTACACTTTCCTAGCAGTCCTTCAAAAACAGGGAACAGTCTGTCTATTCTCTCCATCTGTCAGCTGCTGCTGGCTCTTCCTCCTCCTCTTCCTCACACACTGCTGAGTTTGTCCTGGTGGATCATCAGGGCTGCAAAGCCTCACAGATGATGTGCAGCCGTGGGTCCCTCAGTCTGTCCTCACTCTGGACACTTGCAGTTGTCACGCATGGAAATCAAATGTGTGATAAGCTGCAGGATTCAAACACAAGTGTAACTTATAAATACATGTTCATACTTTTATTACACAATCAGAAAGAAAGAAACAGAGAGAGTGCAGGACAGACAGACAGGTGTCTCAGGTGTACACACTGCTACAAACAGGAGGATTTAGTGTTTGTGTTATTACGAGTGCTAAACAAGAAGAGTTCCCAGATGGTACAGTGGACACATGTGTGACTCCTGTGATTAAAGCATCTTTCTTTCAGCTTAACGAGTGAACCGTCAGCTCGTTCAAACACACGTTAAAGTCTGTTTGGCTCGACACCACCGAACAGAGGCAGCAATATAACATAGCTAACATTAACAGTGCAGTGAATCCTGCTTGTGCCGTGATATTCAGGACTGCAAACCGAGCAGCATCACTGACTTTCAGCTTGTTGTGTTTGTGGATATATGACTGACTTTAAATATCCATAAAATCATCACATTCTCTGTAAGATTAAGGTCGACTATTGTATTATTATATTTTAAAGGCTTTAAAACCAAGTTAAGGCTGAAAGTACAAACATCACTAATGTCACATAACTTTGCCGACATGTGGCCAACAGCAATTTTTTAATGTTCCTCATTATTAAACATTTTCACATAAATGAGTGACATAATATTCAGTACTTACTTTTAACAGTTTACTCTTCAGCCGCTCCGCTTCTGCCGTCTGTGGCAAAATTATCCACACCGACTGCCGCGCTATGAATTGTGGGATATGTTGGGCCACGAAGTCAAGTACGAGAAGGGCGGAAGTGAGAGGCTTGTGAAATGGGACAGTCTAGCCTACGTCGCGCTGTTCAGGTTGCCTAGCAACCATGATACTAACCACGAGAAACGTTTCATACAGCACTGTTTGACAGAAATGAAGGAGAAAAAATGTTTTGTTGGTCATTCATTGTTGTCATGACATCACTTTGATTAGTTGAGTATCTGAGGCTGAGACCACGGGACTGCAAAACATGATTGTTGGGCTTAATTTCTGTACTGAACAGTCATTTCAAGATTAGTTAGTAAATACCAATTAGCTAATGTTGTTCATGAGACTAAAATCATCTCACTGTGGTAATGTAAATATAATATGGACAATATTATAGTATTGTCAGATTATTATGATATGTGTATATTAGGGGTGCAACGATATTCGTATCGATATTGAACCGTTCGATACAGTGCTTTCGGTTCGGTACGCATATGTATCAAACAATACAAAATTTTTAATTTATTTTATCAACTTTCTTTCTGACGATGCTGTCTGTGTTGAGCGCTCAGTGGATCTGCACTCGACAGTGCAGCCTAGGCGGAGCAGTCGAGTGCAGATTCACTGAGCGCAGGGCAAGCTAGCGAGACAGAAGTTAAGCTCTCCTTGCAACATGGCAAATTGAACCTCCCCCATCCTCATTCAGATCTGGCGTTTGGAACTATTTTGGTTTTCATGTGACGTATGACCCTGCAGGTAAGCGCGTCATGGACTAAAGTAAAACAGTATGTTGGATGTGCCACGCAATGCTCAATTACATGGGTGGGAGCTAGTGTGTTAGCGCAGTTAGCTCGTTAACGTGTTGGCCGTCCAGCCCCACGCTCAGGGCGATCCGCGGTAGCTCGTTAACGGAGATTTGCCGTGTTGTGGCGTTAACGTCATTTCAACGAGATTTACGCTGACAGCACTAGTGGGAACACAACGAATATGACTGCACATTTACTCCGACATCATCCTAGTGCAAAGACAAGTGGAAGCCGACAAAAACAACAAGCACGCATGCTACAAACTTTACCCGAGTCATTTAGACAGCCGTTAGCACCTGATTCTCCTTATGGGGACCTGATATGTTTAATATGCTGCTGAGAATATAGCTCAGAAGAAGCGTATAGTATAGCTTTTATTTTGGAAAGAGACATTTCTCTGTAATAAACTCTCTTTTCCAAAGATGAGTGATTCCTCAATCAGATACAGGGCTCGCAAAATTTTTCCAGTTGGGCTACCAAAATCTCTCTCTGCCCTGCCCGTCAGGCTATCGCAGGAAGGAAAAATATATGTCAATGCTTTTGCATTCTTTCGGAAATGTAGCTGGGTAATTATGTCATTGGCATCGGTGAGCCACTGTCAATATGTGACATATTGAAATCGCGTTTGAATTTGCGCTTGTTTTTTGCTTTCACTTTGCAATCGCGCGAACTGTGTATGGAGAGCGACAGCA
The DNA here is from genome assembly GCF_900408965.1 of Simochromis diagramma. Classification (NCBI taxonomy): domain Eukaryota; kingdom Metazoa; phylum Chordata; class Actinopteri; order Cichliformes; family Cichlidae; genus Simochromis; species Simochromis diagramma. The sequence goes on from NW_024386801.1 coordinate 26,368,974, forward strand.
CTGATTGGTGAGTGACGATCATTTGCGCACCAATTCCTCTGACATCGTCTTATCAATCGTCAGCTTACTATGCAAACATGACAAGTGAAATCTCCGGCAGCTTAAACATGTGAGAGGTTGATCACGCAGAGGATCGCTGAGCATTATGTGAGTGCGTGTGTAAAAGCAGCAGGATATATATTTTAGTTCTGCTGAGCCAAATAAGACAGGTCAGGGTGAAGAAGTGACAGCCAAAGAAAAGCTTACCACAAAACGGAAAAGTTATGACAAATCAGACTATAAGGCAAAAAGAAAGTGCAGCTTTATGGTTTCATGGACAAAAGAATTTCTGTGGCTGCAATATGACGAGCTAAATAACCAGGGCTGCACATAAGTGGTCCGCAGGTGCGCATTCGCTGTCAAAATAAAAAATGCACACAAGATAAGAAGTTGCAACGCGTGTTTGCGTACATAAGATTTTCAGGAGGACAGACATTTGTTTAGAACTCTTAAAGATGTCGAAGAAGCTCCTTTAAGCAATTACTTTGGTGTTCCTCCACCTCCAAAGAAATGTCAGAAGGAGTCCGAACCACAAAAGAAGCGCGTATTCTCGGAAAAGTAGTTGCAGGAGGTGAGCTGGCTTCAAACAAATGATGAATGCACAGAGATGTGGTGCAGAATGTGCCGTGAAAATTTAATAAATGACAAATTAAAAAGGCATGAACATTTTTTTTTGTATCGAAAAAATATCGAACCGTGACACCAAAGTATCGAACCGAACCGAACCGTGAATTTTGTGTATCGTTGCACCCCTAGTGTATATATATATATATATATGTGTGTGTGTGTGTGTGTGTGTGTGTGTGTGTGTGTTTGTGTGTGTGTAGAGGCTTCAAAACCAAGTTAACGCTGAAAGTACTAACGTCACTAATGTCACACAACTTTGCCGACATGTGGCCAACAGTAATGTTTTAATGTTCTTCGTTATTAAACATTCGCATATAAATAAGTGACATTATATTCAGTCCTTACTTTTGACAGTTCACTCTTCACCCGCTGCCGTATTGTGCGGCAAAATTATCCACACCCATTGCCGCGCTATGAATTGTGGGATATATGGGACCACGAAGCGTGCACCGGACCACGCTTGATATTTGGGGAGATCGACAGCGCATTTGGAGTATGCATTTGAAGTATGCATTTGAAGTACACTTCGAATTGGGACAGCTGTCATCGCGTGGCGGTGACGTAATCGCATTTAAAATGCGTACTTCAAGCGTGCAGACCCTGAATTGGGACACAGCCAATGAATGTAGAAAACACTGACAACACGACAGCTCCCGAAAATGAAGCCAAAACGTCTTTATCGCCCTCTGGTGTCTGGCTGCAGTATAGGTCATAAACCTCGCCTCCTCCATGTTAGTGGACGGGACTGGGGTCAGACTAAAATAAATAAATTCTCCTCAGTTAATTTTTTTCCCAAAGATTCTTTCTTTTATTATCAATAGTTCTCATCATGCTGATTTATGTCCAAGGGGTCTCCTTTCCCATAATTTTGATTCTAATTACTACTATAATGCCTTTATATTGGGGTGCAACGTCATCATAACAGCTTTGACTGGCAGCTGCAGCCATGGGGAGACTTGCGTATCTCTGTTCAGGTATAGCAGATAGAGCGTAGGCTCTGAGAGGAGGGTCAACATTTAGGTTACAAAACAACGACGGACTGTTTTTACCTAACAGACTGAGGTGTTCATCAGTAAACTGGACTACCTGACAGAAGGACTCGAGGCCCGCTGGACTTTTTTGGTGAGTTAAACATGTTTGTAAGCTAATCCGTAACTAACGTCCTTAGCTAGGTCCTGAGACATAGTATCAAGATGAGCACTCGGCTGTCGGGGAAACTTGTTTTGTAAAGTTCATTTAGCTAATCCTTGCAGGTGAATAAATTTACCCTGACTAAAGAATTCAAGAGAAATGCCCCAGGCTGCTCAGTCACTAACTAATTACAGTTACTGTACTTTTAAGAGTATTATGCTGTAAAAACAACAGGCCTCACCTCCTGTGCAGAGTTGATTATTAAATATTAGTGATCTGCGGATCGATCCTGAAATATTGATTCCTCCGATACCAATCATTTATGTTCCAGAATCGATTCTCCCATTAAAATATCGATATTTTAGTAATTTAGAGGAAATTTGTAGTTTATCATTAACAGGAAAACAGTGGAAAGAAACTATAACATTCGGATTGTCTACATTCAAAGGAACTACTTCATCTTTCGCCTTTCATAGTTATGTGCGAAATACGGCTGTATAAATGTCTCGCAGCCGCTGGCGTGTGCACTAGTGATGGTAAATTCGATTCTTTTTACTGAATCGAGTTTTAATGAGTCACTCACCAAAGTGAATCGAGTTCTTGAGTCATTTGAGTCACTGAGTCAGTTGACCAGAGAGTGCAAAAATGTACATTTTCACTCAAACTTAATTTGTTTCTCTTTTAATGTAAATCCTACTGCTAAGATGAATGATTCTAAAAGAAAACAACTATTTTATAGAGCAAAAAAGAGCAAAAAAAATCTAAAGGGAACATTTATTTATTTTTATTTTATTAGTATTTTCCTTAAATGTGTCAATTATATGTTTTCTCATCTAAATGTCCACTGAGCTGTGAGCCAGGGGGCGGTAATGCACCTGAACATTGGTTGCCAACCAAGAAGAAGAAGAAACTGTGACCCAGGAGGGAGGGGGTGAGTGAGTGAGTGATTCGTACATGCTATGATTCAGCACAGCAAGGGAGGGGGGGAGTAACTCAAATGTGCTGTTAGCACGTTAGTTGAGCGATGCTACTGTGAATCGAGGAGCTATTGTCTTGATGTGAGCTTCTACTCAGGGTTTTTTCTTCCAGTTCAGAGCAGAAATGTTTTTATTAAGAAACTGGCTGTTGTTTTTTTCCCCACAGTTTTAATTATAAGCTAGATATATTTCTACTAATGGAATTAGTTTGCTAACAGCAACAGGGATCAGTCATTGAGTCAGTTGCGCTTGTGAATCATGATTCACGAGTCAGTAAAGTGATTCTCGAGTACTGAACAATTTGTTCACGAATCGAACATCATTAGTGCGCACTCACAACAATGGCTGAGCGTAATTGGAGTCATGTGCGGACGTATTTTGCCACCACAAACAAAAAAGCAAAAAAGTGAGGTGTTGTAGCCATACTTGTCAACCTTGAGACCTCAGAATTAGGGAGATATTCAAAAGGGCTGTTGGGGGGTGATAAATACATTTTACAGTGTTTATTTATTGGATAAAATACGTTGAATGTCACCATTATTATTGGCCGGCCTGGAAACAGCGGGGGTGTCCAAATTCAGAGGCTGCTTCCACCTGAGGACCCGGCCTTCGCGGTCTAAAGAAAGCCGGGTAGTACGTCACGAGCTCCCTCGGTGAGTGAAATGCTGCCGTCTGCTCCTTGCTATCTAAAATATAACCGGGCGCTGACGTAAACTCTTGACTGTCTCACACTTCTGTTTAATCAGTTTTCTGTTTGACGTCTATTCGGCTGTGTGAAAACCCCGGAGGAACCCACCTGATGATTAATAAAGTTACATTTAATTTAATCAAATCTAATAACTTTAATCTCAGCCAAACTGATTTACTCACAAACAAATAAAACACTGAAAAAGCCAAACAATAACATTTTTAAGTTATCAAAGTGACTTATACAGTGGGGCAAAAAAGTATTTAGTCAGCCACCGATTGTGCAAGTTGGAAAATAAGTGGAAAATAAGTATTTGGTCACCTCAAACAAGGAAAATCTCTGGCTCTCACAGACCTGTAACGTCTTCTGTAAGAAGCTTTTCTGTCCCCCACTCGTTACCTGTATGAATGGCACCTGTTTGAACTCATCATCTGTATAAAAGACACCTGTCCACAGCCTCAAACAGTCAGACTCCAAACTCCGCCATGGCCAAGACCAAAGAGCTTTCGAAGGACACCAGGAAAAGTATTGTAGACCTGCACCATACTGGGAAGAGTGAATCTACAATAGGCAAGCAGCTTGGTGTGAAAAAATCAACTGTGGGAGCAATCATCAGAAAATGGAAGACATACAAGACCACTGATAATCTCCCTCGATCTGGGGCTCCACGCAAGATCTCATCCCGTGGGGTCAAAATGATCATGAGAACGGTGAGCAAAGATCCCAGAACCACACGGGGGGACCTGGTGAATGACCTGCAGAGAGCTGGGACCAAAGTAACAAAGGTCACCATCAGTAACACACTACAACGGCAATCAAATCCCGCAGTGCCAGACGTGTTCCGCTGCTGAAGCAAGTGCATGTCCAGGCCCGTCTGAAGTTTGCCAGAGAGCACATGGATGATACAGCAGAGGATTGGGAGAATGTCATGTGGTCAGATGAAACCAAAGTAGAACTTTTTGGTATAAACTCAACTTGTCGTGTTTGGAGGAAGAAGAATACTGAGTTGCATCCCAAGAACACCATACCTACTGTGAAGCATGGGGGTGGAAACATCATGCTATGGGGCTGTTTTTCTGCCAAGGGGACAGGACGACTGATCCGTGTTAAGGACAGAATGAATGGGGCCATGTATCATGAGATTTTGAGCCAAAACCTCCTTCCATCAGTGAGAACTTTGAAGATGAAACGAGGCTGGGTCTTCCAACATGACAATGATCCAAAACACACCGCCCGGGCAACAAAGGAGTGGCTCCGTAAGAAGCATTTGAAAGTCCTGGAGTGGCCTAGCCAGTCTCCAGACCTCAACCCCATAGAAAATCTGTGGCGGGAGTTGAAAGTCCGTGTTGCTCAGCGACAGCCCCAAAACATCACTGCTCTCAAGAAGATCTGCATGGAGGAATGGGCCAAAATACCAGCTACTGTGTGTGCAAACTTGGTAAAGACCTATAGTAAATGTTTGACCTCTGTTATGTTTGACCATGTTTGACCATGTTAACCTGGTGCTGAATGCCCAGAAGACAGTGGAGATTATTGTGGACTTCAGGAAGCACACAGCCCCACTCCCCCCCATCATCCTGACTGACACCCCCATCACCTCTGTGGACTCATTCCGCTTCCTGGGTACCACCATCACCCAGGACCTGAAGTGGGAGCCCACCATCACCTCCGTCATCAAGAAAGCCCAGCAGAGGATGTACTTCCTGAGGCAGCTGAAGAAATTCAACCTGCCAACACGGACGATGATGCAGTTCTACACTGCTATCATCGAGTCCATCCTCACCTCCTCCATCACCGTGTGGTACGCTGGAGCCACTATCAGGGACAAACAGAGACTGCAGCGTGTTGTGCGCTCTGCTGAGAAGGTGATTGGCTGCAGACTCCCATCTTTGCAGGACCTGTACACCTCCAGGACATTGCGGCGTGCAGCTCGGATCTCAGCTGACCCTTCTCACCCTGGACACAGTCTGTTTGACCTGCTCCCCTCAGGCAGGAGGCTCCGGTCCATTCGCACCAGAACCTCTCGCCATAAAAACAGTTTCTTCCCCTCTGCTGTTGGACACATGAACAATAACCATATGACTGTCCCCGCCACTATCACATGACCCTACGCTGTGTCACTGCATCATTCCATGTTTGGCACTGATCACCACCTGCACTAATGTATATATCTTTCTACGTAGCACTCTTAATTCTTATTCTTATTTTTATATCTTATGACACTATGTTTGCACTGAAGCACCGCAGCAATTTCCTAATGTTGTAAACCTGCTCAACATTTGGCAATAAACCCCTTTCTGATTTCTGATTCTGATTCTGATTCTGTTATTGCCAACAAAGGTTATGTTACAAAGTATTGAGTTGTATTTTTGTTATTGACCAAATACTTATTTTCCACCCTGATTTACGAATAAATTCTTTACAAATCCTACCATGTGGATTCATGGATTTTTTTTTCACATTCTGTCTCTCACAGTTGAAGTGTACCTCTGGTGCAAATTACTGACCTCTGTCATCATTTTAGGTGGGGGAACTTGCACAATCGGTGGCTGACTAAATACTTTTTTGCCCCACTGTATATCATGTTTAACCCAAGTAGTGAAAGACCGCGGGGGTTTGAAAACGATGTGTTGGTTGGCTCAGATATTTGAAGTTTACACAGCTACATTCTCACCTGAAAATATATTAAAAGTTTTTTTGCAACCCAGAAAGAGAAATAAGAGTGATATTAAAACTAAGTAGCTGCTGTCATTGTTGGAGACTGGAATTGGCTGGGCCGCACTATGAATTCTGCAATATGGTTTTTCAATTTTGTTGTCCGGGTGGAAAATCGGGAGAAATTCGGGAGAATTGTGGCTCTGGGAGATTTTTTTTTTGGGGGGTGGCACTGAAATTCGTGATTCTCCCGGAAAAATCAGGAGGGTTGGCATGTATGGTTGTGGCAACATCACTAACCTTGTCAAACACCTCAGAGTAAATCATATCACAGAATATGATGAGCGTATGTTGAGGCGAACTGAACTGAAGAGGAGGACAGGGACAGGTGCTGCTAGGGCGAGACAGACGTGTCTCACGGAGTCCTTTAGTGCTGCAGGCAGACAGGCACAACTTCTGTGGCAAGATCTGGAAACTGCTGTTCACAAACGCTGTCCATCTAATCTGACTGAGCTGGAGCTGTTTTGCAAAGAAGAATGGGCAAGGATTTCAGTCTCTAGATGTGCAAAGCTGGTAATTGCAGCAAAAGTTGGTTCTACAAAGTATTGACTCAGGGGGCTGAATAATTACGCACACCCCACTTTTCAGTTATTTATTTGTAAAAAATGTTTGGAATCTTCACTTCTCACGTGTACACCACTTTGTATTGGTCTTTCACGTGGAATTCCAATAAAATTGATTCATGTTTGTGGCTGTAATGTGACAAAATGTGGAAAAGTTAAAAGGGGCTGAATACTTTTGCAAGCCACTGTATATTCTCTGCAGACACAGCCACAGCAGAACAATGTTGAGTCTAAGGTGCTGGTAAATCAGAATACAATAACTGCCATGTTAAATCTCCCCATTCAAACCAGGAGTGACATGTTTAGCTGCTCACCTTAAATTGCTAGCTGTCTGAATGGTGTCTGTCCCGATTCGTGATTGAGGTGTGAGACAAACGACCACTGGTCCAAGTGCATCAAAAGAATGATTTTATTAAACACGCGCGTGGGAAGATACACATCACTATATTGTCAAGACAGATCTCCGCTCAAAGCATACTTTCAAAATAGTTTTAATAAGTCAGGGTTCACGCCCCTTCTCGCGTCAACAAAGAATATAACATGCATAAGTTGTTATTATTAATGACAGTTAAACAAGTTTCCGTGTTCAACAACACTTTGCCCTATATGACTGTCTCACCCTCCAGATGTTTCCTGTCGACTTATTCATGGCATGGTTATCTTTAACAACTTCTGCATCACTAGTTGCTATGCAAGGACAAAGCAAAATATGTTTCACCTTTACCCTAAAAATCTTACTTGATGTCTGTGTGTGTAAGCGTGTTATGCATTCATTTACCCCTCCATACTCTAAGCCATTCCTACAATATATCAGTTCAGACAGTCACGCTGAATGAAGCTTGTAACCTTCACAAAACTGAATACTAACTCCTATAAGCACAATTGCAGTGTGTGTAATAACATGATTAAAACTATATGTTTAATAACTTGAATAAATGTTCTCATCAAATGCCACTACTCAAAGCTTAATAAAAGCTTGGCTTTATAGATAATGGGGAGACTTTCTGGAGGAAACCTGGTTTTGTTAGGAGAGATGCCATTCATACAACTTTGGAAGGAGCAGCTCTCATTTCTAGAAATCTGGCCAAATTTCTTAACCCCCCCCCCCCCCCCAAAATGTGACTATTCCGAGTTAGGGCCAGGAAGAGTTGCAGTCTTACAGGCCTCTCCTCCTGTTACCCCTCTAAAAACCCATCCCTTAGAGACTGTGTCAGCTCCCAAACAGACAAAAAACAACCAGCAAAAAACGACTTAAACATAAAAAAATAAAATGACAAAGAAAGAACAATACAGCATCCGCATCTGAACCAAAGAGAAAGACAGTAAAATGTGGATTATTAATCATTAGTTACTTTTGTCTCTGTGCTTCAACTTCCCTCTGTTCCAGAGTCTGTCATGTTTCCATGTCTCAGTGTCTAGTCTGCATCTTTGTGAATTGTCTCGTACTTCCTGTTTTACTTTGGTAGTACCTGTTCTATGTTAGTATATCCTGCTTTGCTCCCCCTGTCTTGTTATGTCAGATTGATTCCAGCCGTATCTCCCTCCTGTTGTGCATTGCCCCCTTGTTACCTGGTGTGTATATATAGGCATATATAGGCTGTGTTCAGGGGCCGCATCCTTTGGAGGCCGCATTTGAAGGCCGATTACATCACAGCAACGCGACCAAGGCTGTCCCCATTTGAAGGCTGCTCCAAATGCAGACCACATATGCGTCCTTCATTTCCCCTAATTTGAAGGGCCCACATAGATTATAAAGGCCAGGTCCTCCAAAGGATGCACTCCCTGAACTGAGACACAGCTACAGTGTGTGCTGTCCTCTGTCACTTGTTGGTCCATCTGCTTGTCATCCCCTGCGTTTCTCCTGTTGTATTTCTCTGTGCTCCAATGCCCCAGGATCTGTGTACCCTGTCTCAGGTTTTTTATGTTTTATGTCTCGGGTTTTCTAGTCCCTGGCTTTTGTTCCTTTGAATCACTATTTAGTTTCACCCAGTTTAGGTTTGTTTAGTGTAGTTGCTGCCATGTTCAGATTTTTTTTGTATTTGTTTTTGTCCCACTGTGAATAAAGATATCTCATATGTCCTTTGTCAGTGCCAGCACTTGGGTTCTTTCTCTCATTCCGTCCAAGCCGTCTGCTGGCAGTAGTTTAACCATTACCTTAAAAGTCATCTCTAGAACTAGCTGTCCTAGCTAATTATAGGCCAATCTCTCCAACCTTCCTTTAAGGTTGACCTTGGTCCTCTGGAAAAGTCCAGAAATCCCTTTGCAAAGAATCTGGGAGTGTTCTCTGATAGCAGCTGTCGTGGTGTGTGGAAGGAGCGGACTCGAACGCAGATCTCCTTTTGCAATGAGACAGTGAATTTATTTACAGTGTGAAATAATAACAGTCCAGTGTGAAATCCTTCGGCCGAGGCTCCCCGTGGTCAATTCACCCAGCTCCCGAAAGTGCAGTATGGTGATGGCAAAACAGGCAACACTCCGTGCGTTAATTTCCCACTCGTGATTCAGCTTCCATGTTCTCCTCTCCACCTTCTAGTGCGGAAAGACAAAAAAAGAGTGAGAAGCAATCCGAAAGGGAGTATGAAAGAGCACACGATCTAAATACTACTAACAGGCTTAGTCTAATGATCCAGTGCTGACTGAAGTCTGGTCACAGCGTTAAATACATTGGGGTCTGATGGCGGATAATTCAGGGCAGCGGGTAAGTGTTAATTAATCGGTGGTGTGCAGAAACTCTGAACGGAGCTACTTCCGGGTTGGTGGACCCGCCTCCGGGGAAGCGCGGCTCCATCAAAATAAACACAAACATAAACGATCAGGTCGCCCAGCAGGGCTGGTCAGACCATGACAGTAGCTTTTCATTTGATAAACAAATAAATTCTGTTGTAAAAACCAGCTTCTTCCAGCTCAAGGCACATGCAAAAACCAAGAACATTTTGTCATTTGCTGACTTTGAGAAAGTGATACATGCATTTATTTCATCCAGGCTTGACTAACTGTAACAGTCTTTATGTTGGTATCAGCCAGGCTCTGCTCTCTTGTCTTCAGCTAGTTCAAAATGCTGCAGCTCGACTCTTGACAGGCACTCGTAAACATGACCATATTTCCCCAGTCTTGGCTCATTTACACTGGCATGCAGTACGTTGTAGAATTTTTTTAAAGATTTTATTGCTTGTTTTTAGATCTCTAAATGGATTAGCTCCATCATACCTCTCTGATCTGTTAACTAAAACTACTCCTAATAGAACTCTCAGGTCAACTGATAAGTGGTGTTTGATCTACTTTTTTTTACTATGTACAGCACTTTGGTCAACCTGTGTTGTTTTTAAATGTGCTTATAAATAAATTGATTGATTGAGTATTTAAAAGTAGAATGGGAGGCAGAGCCTTCAGTTTTCAGGCCCCTCTTTTATGGAACCAGCTTCCAGTTTGGATTTGGAAGACAGACACTATCTCTGCTTTTAAGATTAGGCTTAAAACTTTCCTTTTTGCTAAAGCATATAGTTAGGGCTGGACCAGGTGACCCTGAATCCTCCCTTAGTTATGCTGCAATAGGCATAAGCTGCTGGGGGACTCCCATGATGCAATGAGTGTTTCTTCTTCAGTCACCTTTCTCACTCACTATGTGTTAATAGACCTCTCTGCACTGAATGATTACTTGTTATTAATCTCTGGCTCTCTTCCACAACATGTCTTTCATCCTGCCCTCCTTCTTCATCCCCCCTTGCTTATAGGGGGTCATACGATTGTTGCGCTTTTCCTCCATGTATTATTGTAGGGTCTACCTTACAACATAAAACGCCTTGAGAGCAGGTCAGCCACTAATCAGAAGGTCAGTCGTTCGATCCCAGGCTGCCTCCTGGCTGCATGCCAAATATCCTTGGGCAAGATACTAACCCCATGTTTACCTACTGGTGGTGGTCAGAGGGCCCAGTGGCGCCAGTGTCCGGCAGCCTCGCCTCTGTCAGTGCGCCCCAGGGCAGCTGTGGCTACAATGTAGCTTGCCATCGCCAGTGTGTGAATGTGTGTGTGAATGGGTGGATGACTGAATGTAGTGTAAAGTGCTTTGGGGTCCTTAAGGACTAGAAAAGCGCTATACAAATGCAGGCCATTTAACTGTTGTTGTGATTTGGCGCTATATAAATAAAATTGAATTGAAATAAACTGAACACCTAATTGTTCTGTAAATAGTTTGAAATGGTTAAAAAAAATGCCTTGGCTGCATTTTTAGGTAAATAGCTGCATATAGCTTTAATGTTTGCAAAACTTGTGCATATTTTTTTTTTAATTTACAAGCTATATTTGCATTTCAACTTATGAATATGATTTGTTACACAATTTTGTGGCTGTTACAGTAAAAAAACCCATTCTTTTGTCTGATTTTAGATCAATTGTGTTAACACAGTATGTCAAAATGAAAAAAACAAAACAAAACTGCAGTTTTGTTTTGTTTTTTTGCACAACCTCACATGTCTGAATTTACATCAAAAGAATGATACCAAAACAAGGCAAAATAAATAGTTTTTAAAGGTTAAATGTAGAGGTCAAATCAAAAGTAGTCAAAAACGGCCAGTTATACACTGAACCCCAGAGGGTTAAACATTTTTGCAAGTAATGCAATAGTTACTAGTAGTAACTAGTGGTGCAATGGATTACGGTTGATCCGTAAGCCGAACCAATCCCACTCCACGGTTTGTCACGCACATGATCTGAAGATTCGAAAAAGAAGAAAAAAGTATGTGTATGATGTGCGTGGTCAGTCTGTCAAGCGATAGCTATGTTCAGCGCTAGCGGTCCAAGTGGAGGAGTAGAGGAGTTTGCGGTATTTAAGCAGCCCTTTGCTGCCCAATGCGACCGGGCTAAAGCTATTACAAAGGCTATTGGGGTGTTTAGCTGCAGATGGGAGGCTGTATTCCGTTGTGCAAAACAAGCCGTGCAGCCCCACGCACGGGGCAAATGGGCTACCCATTTGTCCACCCATTTGCCTAACTACAAATGGGTGGACCTCCAGGGCAACGGAAAGCTACGTGACCGTGACCGCTCATTATATCACAGCAGAGTGGTAGACAGAAAGCGCTGTACTGCCCTATATTGCACCTTAATTTGTTTTTATATAATTGCGTGGAATGAGTCTTGAGTTGAATGTTTATTAAAAAACATTCAACTTAATAGTCAAAAAAAACGTGATCCGATCCGAACCGTGAGACTTTTGATCCATTGCACCACTAGTAGTAACTACTTACTAGTTACTAGTAAGTAGAAGTAACTAGCAACTATAACAAATTACTTTTTTAAAGTAAGTTGCCCAACACTGGTTCTTAAGCATCTAAATACAATTATTTTCAGTAAATATGTCAGTGTAACTTTCACTAATAATATAATTACTTCCAATACTACTATTGCTAACAATAATAATGTTGTTGTTGTTGTTAATGGATTTTTTTTAAGTCTCCAGTCTCGCCACCTGTTGAACTGCATAAAATGTAAATGTCATGCTAGCATGTCGCCAGGGTGTGCTATTATAAAGATGTGTTACTGATGAAGTCACGTTGGAGTTGTGTGCTGAGTTTGAATCAGTGAATAGTTGTTTGCTGCCATCTTTTTCTTGTGTCTCTGCTGTCTCTGATCTCTCTGTTTGATCTTCTCTGATGTCTCCAGACTCTGTCAGGCTGCTGAATGGTTCCAGTCTGTGTTCAGGCAGACTGGAGGTGAAGTCTAACCAGAGCTGGTCCTCAGTGTGTGAAGCTGACTTTGACCAGCAGGATGCAGAGGTGGTCTGTAGGGAGCTCAGCTGTGGGCCTCCTTCGGTCCTCCAGGGGGCGCTCTACGGAGAAGTGGAGGCTCCAGTGTGGAGCAAAGAGTACCAGTGTGGAGGCCATGAGTCTGCTCTCTTGGACTGTAGAAGCTCAGGCTCAGCTAGAAACAGCTGCTCACCTGGCAAAGCTGTTGGACTCACCTGCTCAGGTAGAAGAGGAGCTGCAGCTTTGATGTGGTTCAAAATCACTTTATTCTTTTACTGATGACTTTCTGCTTTCTGTTCAGAGCCTGTCAGGCTGGTAGGAGGAGCCAGTCGGTGTGCAGGTGCAATGGAGCTGAAACAGGGAGAGTGGAGAGCAGTCAGTCACTCTTACTGGACACTGAAGGAAGCAGTTGTTGTATGTGAACATCTGGACTGTGGCTCTGCTGTTTCAGTACGAGCGAAAAGTAATTCAGGGACGTTTCTGTGGAGGATCAAATCTGACTGTGTTCATTCTGGATCTGCTCTGCGGGAATGTGCAACGCAGAGTTACATTTTATCATCCGTCCTGTATCTCACCTGCATGGGTAAGCACATTAATGAAATATTTAGATGCTGGTCAACATGTTTACTGAGAGAAATATGAAAGTAAAAGTAATTTCCTTCAGTAATTTCCTAAAGTAAAAGTATTTCCTTCAATTAACGTATACAAGTATTACATGTTTAGTTATAGGGGAATTAGCGGCAACACTAGAAGGTTCACCAACACAATTACTGAGAGGGGGGGGGGGGGGGGGGGTTGTCTCTGTATACAGTGTGGATAGAGTGAAGGTGTGTTTTTGGACAGTCTCCCAGAATATTTTCAACCTAATCTTTTTTTCCACTGAGCAGTGTCACCTATGCAGGGCATGGTCATTTCTGTTGGAGCTAGAGGTCTGTGCATTAGTGATGGGATTTCCGGCTCTTTTTAGAGAACCAGCTCTTTCAGCTCGGCTCACTAAAAAGAACCGGCTCTTTTGGCTCCCAACCGGCTCTTCAGGTTGTTTTGTTGCTTTAATTAATTTATTATTAACAACAATATAAAATTATTCATAAAAGGAATTACTAATGTAAAAAAAAACAACCTGTGGTTTTCTTTATATATGTTTATATATAAATATATATGGTGGCCCCTAGGGACAAAGCACGTTCAAACTCCAAAACACATTTCTAGCGTTAACTGAACTTCCAAAACAGAGCTACCTAGATCGCTTAAATTACACAATTGAAAGCATGTGTGTATTGTTTGTGTATTTATATACAGGCACTCATATATATTCAAATAATTTTAAAAAAATGTTAATTTACCTGTTATTACCACACACCAAATCCGGTCGTTGGTACTTCCTGGCTTGTGTAGCTACTAGGTAACAAAAGTGCAACACTGCGCCTAGCATCCTGGAGCACTTCTGTGTGTTTTGTACGTGTTTTGGAGTTTTTACGTGTTTTGAAGTTTTTACGTGTTTCGGGGTTTGTAGGTGCTATGGAGTTTTTATGTGTTTTGGAGTATGTATGCGCTTTGTCTGTAGGGGCCACCGTAAATATACTTTTATTTATTCACTCCACATGAAATGTAATAAATAAATCATATAATACAAAAACCAACTATTCACATTATAACTTTTAACTATTTAAATTTTCAGCTTTTTCCTTTTAAACAAATTTAATTCGAAACAACAAAAACACTGCAAACCACAACACAATTAAATATAAATATGAAAACAAAAAGAACATGCATATTCTCTGTCATATGGACCTGCATGATTAAACTTTCTGAATCCTTTATCATCCGCAACTGAAAATAGTTGTGGATGATTACTATACCTTTCTAATGTGACGTTGTTGTCCCTGGCTCTCTTTCTCTCTCTCTCCCTCCCGCTCTGTTCCTGTGCTACTGTGAGTGTAACTACTGCCCCTCCCCCCGTCTGCCCAGCACAAAGCACAAGGCTCGCGTGTGAAGTGGAAAAAAAGTGCGAGAGAGAGAGAGGGTGAGAGAAAGAAAAAAAAACCCACGGCTCCCAATAAGGAGCCAGCTGACGACGTTCATTTCAAAGAGTCGGCTCTAAGAGCCGTTTCTTTCGCGACCGACACATCGCTGCTGTATGGAGTGCCAGGACTGCCATAATGCATTAATTAAATACACCATTAAATAATTAATTAAATGTGGCAATAATTAATTAAAATTGGAATTAATGGGACAGTGGCGCGGCTGCCCCTCTGTTGGTCTTCCTTGGTCTCTTGTGTCCTGGGGGCCTCTGGATGTCTGGAGTTTTGATCTCCTCCATACCTGCTTCATGCCCTGGAGGACGGGGCTGCGGCCCCCCCACACCCTCTAGCAGATCATTACATGAAGGAACCTTTTGAAAAAACAAGCGCGTCCACGCTCACAGGTGTACACACGGGTGATCACACCCACAAACTACACCCTTTTTGGCTTCTACCTCAAAGCACACTGTGTTATGTTGATCTTATGTGCTGCACAATAATGTTTAATATTTAGTATTTACTGTCATATTCCCATATATCATTGTGATGTTGTTTATTCTATTACTCTTGTTCTCTTCTGCTTGTTTTCTTTTTTCTTTCTCAGCAGGTGATCCAGGTGATTGATATATGCATTTTTTTTTCTTTTTTTTTTTTCTGCTCATTCTGTTGGTTTTTGTCTTTTGCCCTTCTCCCCCGTCCCTCTTCTCAGCTGTTTCTCTTTCCCTCTTTCTTTCTCCCCTTCTTTCCCCCAGTCAAGTCTGTCCTGTATTCAGTAAGTGAAAATAAAATAAACAATAAAAGGTGAATCAAATGGACCATTACGGCAAGGCTGGGATGGTCAATTTGGTAAAGTAAATCCGTTGGGCATCTTTCTTTGCCTTTAGACAACAATTCTGATGGCAAAAGAGCCAAACGGGACAGGCAAAAAAAAA